>NC_090932.1:1359862094-1360487094 GCF_040938575.1 Ambystoma mexicanum | reverse complement strand
TCCACACCGTTGTCGACAAGTTTATTTTGCTCAACGTCTATGAACAAGACAACTTCCGTCAATTCGGCACCTGTGACCATCATGTCTGTTGTCAGAACTTTAGCCAGAACTTTAGCCGTTTGCTTTGCCAATTCTTGTTTGCTAGAATTTACACTCGAATTTGCACCTGCTGGCCTTTGCCCCCTTTCTTCCACATTCATTGTGGTTGCTGCCCCCACATCCTTAATTGGCATAATTCTTCTTTGTTGTTCCTCTGTTTGTGTCGTCGTTTTTTTGTCTTTTATTGCTTTGTTATTTTGATCTTGCGGGTTGATTGCTTGATGACCTTTTTCCCTCTCTGCATGACATCCCGGCAGGCGTCCTTGTCTCATGCAAGTCTTTGCCCGTGTCTTTATTGACACCGTCCCCCCACCTCTCCCGCCAACCTCACCACCCCCATCGTTGTCGTTGTAAAAGTGCGCCGTATCTCTCTCACTGTCTAGATTCAGTCGATCACAGGCCTTACCTCTTTCTTTTGGTTCTACACGCGCCGGCACTGTTCTTTCACGCTGGTGTTGTGGCAGCCGTGATATTGCTCTTGTGTGGGGGTGGACAGCTGTGCCTGAGGCTGCGGATAGATTCACGACCTCTGGTGCTGCTAGAGACGCCACTGATCCTCGCAACTCCTCGTCGACTCCTCGGCAAGGACTGGTGAAGACTGGACTCTCCTCAGACTCACTCGCGGGCGCTTGCGCCATGAGTACCGTTATATGATGTGGGTCGGTCTACCAGTTAAAGAGCCAGTACTTTGCACCAGTACTAAGCGTCCTCTCCAAAACACACCAAAAAAAGTAAGCAAAAGTTCAATTTTAGCACTTTACAATCCCATGTTGGTAACACTCTCCAAGAAAACCGTGAGCTGACTGGCGAACTGGACTCGCCTCCGACTCATCGCTGTTGTTGTTGTTTTATGTTTTTGTTCACAATATATTTGTATTAGTATGCATGTATTTATTTACCTATTTTTCATCACCATGACTTTATTTCGAAATGTATTCAGAAAACCATTCATATACACTAAATGCATTCCATAACAATGCTTACAGCACATTAAAAGTATACATTGCTTCGACATAGTAATCTAATAACATTCCCATATGATATAAATCCTGCACAACAATAGTTGTGGGTGCTTTAAATGTCACATTTTAGAAGATATGATAAATATGCACCAGTGGAAAATCTGCATCTAGTTTTTAGGCAGAGGGCAACATTGCTCCATCTCACAATTATCCTTATCACTAACCACAGACCAAACTTAGTATAACTTTAGACCCTTCCATCCCCACTGTCCACTGTCCAAGGAAATGGGCTTGGCACCCACTGTTCTGAACACAGTGATATGTATTAACTATGCCTTGAGCAAGAACTGGCTCACTCCTGTGATGAAACCTTTATTTTTCAACCTTACAAATAAATTACCATCCACTATATCAGGATTCCATTTGTTTGTCTTATCAGCCAATGACAGCATAACCAATAAGGGATTTGCAAATACAGTCTGTGGGTGTGGAGGTTGCACTTCAATTGAGTATTCTTCAAAACTGCCACATACTTTGGTAGTCAAACATTGTTCTAGTAGTGAACTACTTACATGGCTATTCAATAAGAATTGGTTATCGTTTTAAACAGAAATGACATACAAAGTAGACATTCATAGAGAATACAGGCAGTCCTTGCTTAAGGCACCTTTACATTAGAACATTCCTGGATTGAATAATGAGTAGGAACATTTGCCAGGGATATGGACTGGAGGCCATCACACCATTCTGAACACTGAGAGTCTAAAACCAGTACTTACAGGTTTACAAATCACATTGAATAGTCCTGAGTGAAGAATGCAGAAGAGGTGGGCTTAGTGGTTAGTTTGTATAGGGAGTCTGGACAGTGTTGGCAAATGAGTTCCATTCAAGAAAAGACTTTTGATGGCCTGGGGTTGACTAGTCCAGTGGAGTCGTGGGCATAGGAAAAATGAGTGAAAGAGGTAGAAAGCACAGGTAGGGCAGGTAACTGATAGTTTGCAAAGAGACAAGGAGGAGAGAGTTCACAGGATAGTGAATAGTTAGAGGCAGTCATTGAAGAGGTGGGGACAAAGACCAAGGACAGGTTTATAGATGAGTAAGAGGAATTTGAAGACAGGGGGATTTTGCATGGAGATCCATCAAGGGGACAAATAGTCAGTAGAGTTGAGGGAGGATTGGCAGAGTTTGAAAATGGTTCATGTTGTAAACTTGAGGATTTTGTTGAGGGGAGCAAAAGAGAAGAGGGGTAGATCAAGAAGTAGGCTCAAAATCTAGTCCGGTTTGCTGAGCACAAAAGTAAAGATAAGTGTTTTAATTAAGTGTTGGGTTACATGTGGGAGGATTTTTTCAAAGGTTTGGGAGGTTGGGTGTGGCTGTGGAAGCATTGGCTATGATTAACTGATAGAGTTTGAGCTCACTGTCAAGGAAAAACCCAATGATGTTGACCATTGTTGAGGGAGGGGGTGAGTTCAGAGGGGAAAGAGATGGGAGAGAGGACAGTGGGATGCCATTGGAGGCAAGAAGAAAGATGGTGTCCACTTTGTGTTTTGCTTGAGTCAACATAGAGCCAACCAGGGATACATGGCGGATGTCAGTTATGCAGTTGGATATGCATTTGGAGATCAATGGGGTGATGAAGGAGAAGAATATCTGAGTATCACTCGGGTAGAGGTTATAGATAAAGCCAAAGCAGGAAAACAGTTTACCAAGAAAGGAGATATACAGGGTAAAAATGAATTAGCCTATTACCAACATTTGGGTAACATCCAGGGGCTAGGGTGTCTGGTAGATGTGCTAGAATTCCATGAGATTGACATATTGTGTCAGAGAGATAGGAGGACACACAGTTGAGTACAGTGTCCTGGGGAAACAGTTGGAAGGGAGGAGGAATGATCCACAGAATCGATCATAGCAACAAGATCTAGAAGCTTAAGAATACAGGAGAGGTGAGAGTGGTGAGCAATATAAAGGGAATTGGTGACAAGAATGAGCATGCTCTCAGAAGTGTGTTTGGAACAGAATCCAAATTGGAAAGTGTCACCAAGAGAGTGTACTTTGGGAAAGTGGACAGTGTGGGTAGACAGTTGCCATGGGAGAAAGAGAAATGGAAATAGAAAAGGGAAATAATAAGCAAGAGGAGAAAGATTGTCAGAAGCATGGTAGGCAAGGAGGAAAAGGCAGGGTGTAGGGTGAGAATTCACTTTCCAAGGTCACCAAAAAGTGCAATTGAAAAAATCACATGATCCTATTTGAACAACAGTGCAATGTAAACGTCATAAGGGCATAGGGCACAAAGCAGGGTTATTAAACAAATGTTAGGGACCAGGCAGTACAATTCAAAAGCTAACAGGCTCTGAGGCAAGCAAACCGCTATGATAAACAAGTTTCAGTTTGCACATGCATTGGTAGATGTTCATAACATGAACTGGAACTATTTTGATAGGTCTAAAAATATGGGATGAAAGATAGAATGGGTATTGGGGTACAGTGATTATCCTTGGACCTGCTGAGCCCTAACTGGTCCAAAATGATCTTGCTGTTTCCTCTGATGTCATTTTCTATGTATGGCAGGCTGTGGGACACAGCTGGACTAGGATTTACTGGATGGCTCGTTGAATTGAAAAGAAAATGAGGCAGCTGCCTAATTTAAAATGTGGTCCAATGCAGGGATCTTCCGGGGAGTGAGTAGGGGTTGTTGCTGCTGCCTCCAGGTTTCTGTCTTTCATGAGTCCAGCATCCACAAGATAAGTCGGCATTGCCACTGTAAAAGAGACATTATGATGTCTGTGCCCATAATGTATGCCAGCACTGTCAATGTAAATTACACTTTCTTGATTCCTGTGCCGATAATATATACCCTAATTGCCTATTTAATCCACATTTAATGATTACTGTGCCTTTAATAAATACCATCACTTTCTCTGCAAAATATATTTTCAGGATGCCTGTGCCCACAATATATTCCAGAATGTCCAGTATAACACATTTTCATGAAGCCTATGCACACAATATGTCAGCAATGTCAATGTAAAAAGAAGAGAATACCTTAAACTGGTGCACTTTGTATTTTAGTATTGTACCCGTAAGGAAATGATAGACAGAACTTTAATTGCAAATCACATGTGAGGTTTGGAATATTTATGAACAAAACCGTTCATTAAGTAAGCATAGAGACAGTGTAAATAGCACATTTGTGTTTCAAGGGACACACAAACTCATCTAGTGTGAACCTAACCTATTAACTTTGGATCACTAAAGCTTGTTTGTGCAGGGCTCAGCTTTTTGCAAAAAAGGCCGCATTTTCTGTCACTGTGACCTAGTCATGCCCAGGATAGAGGCCTGTGTGCAAAAAACAAAAATATAAGTCAAACCCATTCTATACTCTGATTTCATGGGACAATAGATAGATCAGGAAATGGGGCCGAATGATTAGTCTGTGGACATACTGGGGGCTAACAGGACCAAAATGATTTAGTTGTTTCCTCTGAAGTCATTTTCTTTGGATGCCAGACACTGCCTAATTCCAAAATGTGGTCCAAAGCTGGGATCTTCCGAGGAGTGATCAGCGGCTGCTGCTGCTGCCTACAGGTTTCTGTCTTTCATGAGCTCTGTATCCACAAGTAATCCTTCAATGCCACTGGAAAATGCACATGTCTATGTGCTCATAATATATGCCAGCACTCTCAATATGCATTACACTTCCATGATCCCTGTGCCCATAATGTGCCCATAATATACACCATAAAGGCCAATGTTATCCACATGTAATGACTGCAATACCTGTATTAAATGCTGTCAATTGTTTTGTAAAACAGATTTTCAGGATGCCTATGCCTACAATATATGCCAGAATTGCCAATATAGAAAAATGTCATGAAGCCTATGAACACATGTCATCAATGTCAATGTAAAACATTGCATGATGTCTGTGGCCACATGTATCCAAGGATTACACAGTATTTATTTTATTTTTTTATTTTTTACATTTATAAAGCGCTCACACAGCCCGCAGGCATCGAGGCGCTGTTACAAGAATAGCTTGTTTTTCTTAGTTGCGTAATTGCGTTTTTTTTTTGTCTTAGTTACGTATTTATAACGCGCTTAAACACCAAGAGGTTTAAGCGCGGACCCGGGGATCGAACCTGTTGTTGCTTCGTGTCGTCTTGCATCCAAGACGCGCACGCTGCCGCTGAGCTATCCTCCCGGGTCAGTAAAGCCTGTCTTCTTGATGCATTTCCCCACAAAGTATGACAGTTTTGCTCCTGTGACTCTTTCTAAAGATGTGTGTGTATTAATGATTAATTCATTGTGGAAAATAATGTATCTCAAAAATACATTTTTGATACCTTTAAAATAAATAAACAACCTCTGGACATTTTTTCAGTATATTGTGTTACACTAATACCCTAGTCCAGGTTGTGGGGTTTTCCTGCGCCTTTCAGTGTGCTTATATTCAGCCCTTGGCTCTGCAGGTGTTAGTTTGGTCATTGATTTTGAGTGTAAATTCCCTTGTTGTGAGGGTTTGAATTTCTTCAATTGTTGTTCCAGAGTTCACACTGTAGTATTTGTTGTGGGATTTATCCACGCCATGGCGGAATCAGACATCATTTCTTTCACAGAAGCCGATATATTAACTTATTGAAGGCACGTCATTTTTTGAAAATCTGGAATTACCCAATCCAGATAGCAGTACTTCATCTGAAGCACTGCTTAGACTTAAGAAGAAACAATTCCATACAGAAATGCATGGGCATGTACTAAAAGAATATTTAAAGTCCAGTATAATACCACAAGGGCTCCAAGTAAAAATCATCCCGTGCTTATTTCTAGATGACACAGAGTACAAGCTGGCATTTAGCCAGGTTGCAACTAAATGCAGCAGAGATTTATTAGTACTCACAATAACTACAGCTCAAAGAGTAAGTGATAAAATCAAAGAAGCACTAGTGGAGAAAGAAAAACTGTTTTTGAGTCATGTGTTGATAACTGAAACCAAACAAAAACTTTCCAAGAATTCAAAAATCTAACTATTGGAAAAAAAGAAAAATAAATTGAAGAAAGATATTTCTCAATTCAAGAAGGAACTAGTATATCCATACTTGGCAGATGATTTCAACCCTCAGACTTTCTGGAAACAGAATAATAATCAGAACCAGGACCCAGGTAGAAAAAGATGGGATACCTTTTCGGATACTTCCTCTAACAATTCAAGTAATGAGGAAGCCCCTAACTCCAACATGGGAGACCACCCTTTTCGAGGAAGGGGCGGCGGGAGAGGCCGCAGAAGTTTTCCACAAGGCAGGGTAATCCGCAACATGCAAATGCAGAATGCCCCTCTACAAGGACCATCCCACCGAGAATTCCAAACGCGGAATCGGGCATATCGTTGGTAGATGAACCATTACCAGTATTCAATTTATCATCACAGACACTAACCAAACCTGAGCTGTCTATTCTTAAATGGGGACTCTCGTTTGTACCTACACAAACACCAAGTGCTATGACTCTGACCATTGAGGTCAAAGATTTTTTGAGAAAAATCAGACTGAAGGCTTATTTTGCATATAAAGATGGTCCAATGGAGAACAACTTATCAGGACTGACAAAACCATCCTCTTTCACTCCCACTGCGTCAGAGGTCCCAGTGGAAGTGGTGACATTCGAAAAAATTGTTCTTAAAGAATTTGAAAAATCTATTCAATTTGCAAGAAACAATGGTGGACCAAATCTTAGTTTGGCCGAATTTCAGGCCATAGATACTTTGTCCAATGATCCATCTATAGTGATTAAAGCGACCGACAAAGCCGGTGGCATTGTAGTTTGGGATGCCAACTTATATGACCAAGAAGCACAAAGACTGTTGGATATTCCAGGTCACTATTTGAAAATAAATGGTGACTCCACATTGGCAATAAAAGAAAAAATACTGGCTCTTAGTGAAAAAGCTCAATGGGAAGGTTATCTCTCCACAAAAGTGTTTGAATTCATTAATCATTCTGAAGAGCGTATTCCCTTGTTCTACATAATCCCTAAAATCCATAAAAATACCAGCCAACGACCTGGACGCCCCATTGTATCAGGGTGTGGCTCGATTTTAGAGCCCCTGTCAAAATATATTGATTTTTTCATTAAGCCTTTGGCAATGGCAACACCAACATTCCTACTGGATTCCAGGGATGTTATCAATTTGTTGGAAGGGTTGACATTCGATTCCACCAAAGAAATTCGTGTCACCCTTGACATAGAAGCACTTTACACTAACATCTCACAGGATAAAGCGGTTAATAGCCGGCGAATTATGTTGGACAGGAACCTTTTACCACATAATGTGCCAACCCAATTTTTGTGTCAAGCCGCAGATTTAGTTTTGGCAAATAGCTTCTTTAAATTCAAAGAAACCTTTTTTCTGCAGAGCAAGGGAACTGCAATGGGCTGTACATTCGCTCCCAACTGGCGATTATTTTCATGGCCTTATTTGAAGAAATGAAGTGTTACATGATAGTAATCCATTTTTTCAACAGATCAAGTGATATCAAAGATATATTAATGATATCTTACTAATTTGGGAAGGTAATGCTGACACACTTCTCCAATTTGTGAATTGGCTTAATCAGATGGATGATGACTTACACTTCACTTTTGAATTTTCCACTACGAGAATCTCGTTCTTAGATCTCTCTATTTATAATGAATCGGGCCATATACAACTGGCGCTATTTAAGAAACCAACGGACAGAAATACCACACTGCAATTTTCCAGTCAACATCCTAAAAGCTTATTGCAGAATCTTCCACATGGTATGTTCTTATGACTTTGACGCAATTGCTCAAATGTGGCAAACTTTAATAAACATGCAGAGGTCATGGAAATTAGGCTTATTGAATGAGGATACCACAAGAAATTGGTTAAACAGTCCAGGAAGCGAGTACGATATATGAATCGGGAAGCACTCCTCAGCCCAAAAACCAGGACTTCAGACCAAGAACAATTGGTGTGTGTTTCCACTTTTTGCCAGCACAGTCAGGCGATTAAAGGTATTATTCTGAAAAACTGGAGAATTCTCAATTTGACGGGTATGAAATTGCAAAAACCACTTTTTGCCTTTAAGAAAGGTAAAAACTTGAGGCAAAAACTAACCCGTGCCAACCGACTTCTACCAAAATGTCACCTCATTAGAGACATTGGGCCTGATCACGACCTCGGCGGTAACCCTTACATCCGGCGGTAGCGCTATTACCGCCAGATTTAAGGGTCCGCCGAATCAGGGCTTCGGCGGATTTCGCCCGAGCTCTTGGCTGGGGGGAAATCCGCCGAAAATTTGCACTATTACCGCCAGCGGGAAATCCACTGGCGGTAAGAGCGTGAATTTTCCCCATTGAGCCCAATGGGGAATGGGGCATTCCCGAATGGGCTCAATGGGGAATGGGGACTTCCAAGTCCGCCCAACTCGTGATCCCGCGCTATTAGCGCCGGGGGCTATGGCGGTTGCGCTAATAGCCCCTGCGCTAATAGCGTTAGAGTTACCGCCGAGGTCATGATCAGGCCCATTAACTTGAAACCAGTAGTGGGACACTACCCTTGTACTTCGTGCACAGCCTGTAAATACTCAAGAAAAATGACCACTTTTGTGGGAGAAGGAAAAACATGGGACTTAAGGACCTTCACCACTTGTAAAAGCAAAAATGTGGTATATGCAGTCCAATGCCCTTGCAATAAATTCTATATAGGTAAAACCTCAAGAGGGGTACACGTTCGTATCAACGAACATTGCTCAAAAATTCGAACTCACAACCTTAATGCCCCTTAATGCCCCTATGGTTCTTCATTTTGTGGAAACAGGACATAATGTGGAAGATCTAACGTAGTTCTGTGTCGAGAAAATTGTCACCAGTGGACTTGTTCAGACCAAGAACAAGTTATCATACAAAGAACAACTGTGGATTTTCAATCTTAAAACATTAGACAAAGGACTTAATACGTTGGAACCTTGGGAATTCAACTCATGTTGATACCACCCCCACTCTGTTATGCGACATATATATCGTACAGTCAACGCCTCTCTATGTGATTCACACATTACATACAAACTGCCTCTGAACACATCATGAGAGGAACATTTAATTGGCATCTGGGACGTGTTACAACAACAATTCTGTTCCAGCCAATTATGACTTAAATTGTTTTAGCAATCGCAATTAATAATCACACTTTTCATGCATGTACCTTTCATGCAGTATCTGTTGTCCAGTATATTGCAACTCCAACACTAACGGTGTTCCTCTTAAATATCAATATGGCCTGGGTGCTGCTATAATTTATCTGGAGATCTTTTAAATTCTTCAATTCTTTGAGCAACATGGGTTCTTTCACCCAGTGTCAACTCTGAATTAGACGGTTTTGGGTTCTAAAATTGGAGTTTGCCTTCACAGTTAATTCGCAAGAAACCACTTTCTCGAACACGGTGGCACATTTATACGGCCCCTTTAAAGATTAACATGGTCCTGATCCACGTGACAGACTTCCCCAGCAATCATATGATCGCTGAGGAAGCCTCGACCTATGCCACACATTCAACGCTTAAATGCAATTGGCTCACCGTGATACGATCCAGGAAACTCTTGGAGAGACCTCGGCTCCGATTCTCGCTTGTGACCGCTGACACAACACGCATCCGAGATTTGGACCGGAATAAGCCTTCTGTAGCACGCACGGCTACCGCCAGCAGGCTCCAGTCGTAAGTACATGCATTAACGTGACTTAAATATCTTACCATTGCAAACCTGTGTGCCTTTATTTCAACGCAAATGTGCTTCCCATTTCAAACGTGGGTGCCCCCACCGAAAAGCAGTACAACCAATCGCGCGGGCATTTTCAGTCAAATGGACATAATTTTATAAACAGAACCAGCTTACTATTGTAAACGCGAGTGCACCTATTTCAATACTATTACAAATGTGGATGCTCCCACTGTAAAGCAGCATAATTGGGATCGCGGAGAGTTTCAGTTAAAGGGACATAATAATGTATAAACAGTACATGCCTAACCAAACTAACTTAAATGTGAGTACGATTATTTTAAAGTACAATTGAAAACACAGCTACTATAGCCCTTTCAAGTGAAAATAGGGTCTCTTTATGAACAACAGCATGACCCCATGACATTGAGGCAACCAATCTTAACTGTGCTGAGTTAACATCAACATCGGTGAAATATCTGGCAATAGTTGTTCGACCACTGAACAATTCCAGTCTTGTTTCTCGAGGTGAGTGGCGGGTCACTCACATTTAAGTGCATTGACTTTTTGCAACGTTTTAAGGCAGCATTGAATTTATGGCCCTTTAACTTATGAGGTTTAACATGTTATTTCAGATTTAGAAATCCTGTTGAATTTTCCTTGAGCCACACTTACGGGGTTGACTGTTTAGAGCATATGACATTGGGAGTCAGGTCAGTTTTGGTTTTAATGGCCTCTGTGTTGAGTTTTGGTGTTTCTGGTTCTTCACACGGTGGTGGTGTAACGCCACTAGAGACACAGTGGTCTCCTCTTTTTTGGTTTAGGGTGTCACATACCCCCTTTGGATACTCTGGAACAATTAGGGACACCTTAGGATTTACCACTACATGGTGCCTCTAATGTATTTTATGTAACTGATGGTATAAACAATTGCATGTTGTAAGCTTGAGCCAGCCAGTATAGGCAAGTGGATCACTGCATATAAATGGTGTATTTTTGTGTTTTTTACTGTGGTATTAGTGTGTCAATTGTTTCTCCTGACGAAGACGTTATTTCAATTATTTTTCAAACGTTGAAACCGGTAGAGAAGAACATCCGGGGATGGGATTTATCGTTTTCTGCTGAATGTGCCCACTCCGTGGAATAGAGCACATTTCTGGATAATTGTTGTACTGATACACATTCTATGTGGATGAAAATGAAATATTTAAGATTATGTGGGGCTAATTCATGAAATGCTACCACATATGCATTGTACTAAAAGTTTTAGTCCAAATTTTTTACTGTGAGTGAATGAGGTTGATTGATATGAGTTGCAAATGATGGTTTGATTGTTGCAGAATGATGGTTGTGTTAGGTTTTTATTATCTGGTGTCTTATGCTCTCGTGCAATGTTAATGTAATTTAATGTGTGTGTATTAATTAATGATTAATTCATTGTGTAAAATAATGTATCTCAATAAATACATTTTTGATACCTTTAAAATAAATAAACAACCTCTGGACATTTTTTCAGTATATTGTGTACTCTTTCTAAAGATGCCTGCCTCCAGTATTCTACAAGGAAATGATAGACATAACTTTAATTGCAAATCACATGTGGGATTGGGAATATTTAGGAACAACACCATGGGCCTCATTACACGGTAGGCGGTAAGGGTTTACCGGTACCGGTATTTTACTGGTACCGGTAAATCCTTACCGCCTTACTACGAGGTCCCTTTGCGGGTTGGGGAATTTAACGCCTGCTTTTTGCAGGCGTTAAAAACCAACCCGCAAAGGGACCAGGGAGCTAATTACGGTACCGCAATTTGCGGCACCGTAATTAGTGCCTTCCCCATTCCCATAGAGCCCTATGGGGCAAAAATGGGAATGGGGAAGGGCAATGGGGGAAGGGGGAATTACTGCCCCACCAACTTTGGAATAGGGCGGTAATTCCCCTTTCCACCAAGGTGGTGCCGGTATTTTACCGGCATGGACCAAGGTGCTAACAGCACCTTGTTCCACCGCCATTCGTGTAATGAGGCCCCATGTATTATTATAAAGACACCGTAAAAAGCAAATTTGTTTTTCACTGGAAACTCAAATTCATTTAGTGTGAATCTAAACTATGAACTTTAGATTGCCAAAACTTGTTTGTGCATGACTCGCCTTTTTGAAAAAAAGGACCAATTATCCATCACTGAGACGTAGTCATATCCAGGACACAAACATATAAGTCAAACCCATTCTAAACTCACATTAATGGCTCAATTATCTTACATTTAGCTGGAATGCCACCCTGGAAAGAGATTGATGATTTTGTGGCCAGTCAATAATGACAACTTTAAAGAAGCAGATGTCTACACAACCCCTGACAACTGACCCAGCAGGGCAATTACGACTTGTGCAGAATGTGCCTACTCAATAAAAAAGTGCATATCAAAAGGGTATTTCTGTTTATTGAAGCAGATGTGTCTGCTCATAACAGAAACCTAGCAATACATAATTCAAAGCTAAATTGTATAATAGAAATATGCTGTGCATAATGAATTGAAAGAGGACAAGTGGGAAATACATTTTTAGCTGTAACTTTTGAACACCTGGTCCAATTAAAATAGCAGGTACAGATTTAGGTTTCAAGGAACAACTTGCATGTAAAACATGCATATTAAAATGTATGCATTTGTAATGTATTTACATATGTATATAGTGTTGTTATGTACTGGAATATTATGATGTTTCTGGATTTAGAATATCTATCTATCTATCTATCTATCTATCTATCTATCTATCTATCTATCTATCTATCTATCTGTCTTCTTGTATTGCACCACTAACCCGGGGGCCTCAGGGCACACACAGGAGGGAGAGAAAAGACAGATGACAAGAAACCTAAAGCAATTCAGAAAAAAAGCAAGAGACACAAAGGAGGGCCGTATTCATCTAATAAGCCACCAACAAAACCGGTGTAAGAGTACACACAGTTGTGTGTTCTCAGGGACATATGACTCCTGAAGGGATCGATTTACAAAGGTGGTGATCCATTGGGCAAGGGTTAAGATATGTTCGTTAAATAAGGTAGCAGGAAAGACGTCCCCTTTACAAGAAGTGAGTTTAAGTTTGGAAACTGTATCAATAACTTCTTCTGTAGAGACTGTTTTAAAGGAAAATACAGGGGAATCTCTAGCAATATCTATGCTGTATATTTTAGATGTCATATGGTCGGAGATAAGTTTGATCTGAGCATTAATATTATTTTCGTGGGTTAAAGTTTTATTAACAAAACTATTGTGAATATTTTGACACAATGAACTATCGGCCTGGGGCACAGAGGTTGTGGTACAGCCCTTTAATTCCTGAAGAATAGTGAAAAGCTCTTTTGAGTTAGATTTTGCTTTGAAAATCCGAGAATTACGGTGTGATTCTTTAGTGAGATGGATAAGGGATTTATAGTGTCTGACAGCGAGCCTATATGGAGTAAGACTTGTCTCAGATGGGTGTTTATGCCAAAGCCGTTCAAATTGTTTTTTTTTTGTACGAGCTTCAATTATCTCAGCTGAGAAAGGAGTATAAGATGTATTGTTTCCTTTTTGTATAGAAGGTTTAAGAAGAGCAAGTATTTCGAAAGCTTCATCAACGGCGGATTTTATATTTGCTACAAAAGCTTCAAGCAGCATAGGTTCTTCCAGGGATGGTAGTAATGGTAGTGCCGTAGCACGAAAGGTATCTTGCGTAATTTTCCGTCCATTCCTCATCATACCGGGTATAGCCAATTGTTTGTCAGTGTGGATAGTGTGATGATGATCCGTCTCAAAGCATACTAAGTGATGATCTGACAAAATACATTTGTCCACTTTAATATTAATGATAGGAATGTTTTTTGATATAACCCAGTCTAATGTAGTGCCACCTATATGAGTAGGAACCTTAACATGCTGGGTAAAAGATAATGAGGATAAACACTCAGCTAAAGAGATAGAGGTTCCATAGGTTAATGTCTCCTATAATAATAGTGGGAGAATGTGTCTTACAAGAGTTACCAACAAAAGCCAGTATTTGTTCTTCAAAGAGGGGCGTATGAATGGGAGGTCTGTAAATCAGCAATAGATTGAAAGGATGTTGGGTCAAAACTAAGTCTAAGAAAAAGTGCCTCGCTTTGATCCAAGACTGGTTTACCTGATTCATGTAATTTAAGGGTAGTTCTCTATATTAGAGCCACACCTCGGCCCCGTTTTCAGATATGGAATATCCTTCCACATCTGAATATATGATTCTTATTAACATCACATCTTCATACCAGCAATTATGAGAGAAATAATATTTCAGTTGAATTTTTAAGAAGGTATTCTTAAGTGGGGGACTACTACACAGCTAACACATCCCCATATAACAAAGAGAATTCAATGGGCCCATCAAAAGCAGAGATGAGTATATTAATGTGTGTGAGTAAGCGAGGTGAACCTTTCATAGACTCTGTCCAATCCAAAATGCTGTGTCAAATGATGATGCAGTGTGAAGTTTGGTGGTTATATAAACTCAAGCACATAGGAAGAGAGAAGAGTTTTGTGTAAGCAGAAATGGGAGAAAGCCTACCCAGCTTGACAAGAGTGGATTGTAGTTCCACCTCAATGCAAATGTTCCTAAGAAGGCTTTTTGCACATGGGGCAGAATGCAGGTACATTTCCCAACACAGAACCTGGTTACCTGGGAGGGATTTTGATTGCAGGTGGAAAGACTGAAAGAAAGAGCCTATGTGGTTGTGATGCCATAGGATGGTTAATGTACCTACCTAGCCTGGCCCTTTAAAAGATAAACTTGGAGTGAGTAAAACAATTCAAGAGAAGTCAGATATATGTCCCAAGATGTAACTAAACCTATATTTTACTGGTAATTGAAAATTGAAGGTAAGTCCAACGTGCTAATCCTAAGTAGTTTTTTTATGATTATGTCCAAAATTACGAGAAGAAAAAAAAAACATGTGCTGCCAGACACTGGGGATTTAGCCCCTTTACTAACATACAGGAATTGGAGCAACATTTGCCCAGCACGTTTGCCTTATTGCATTCAATATATGCTATTAAGCATTCAGGGTGGCTTTCTGTTGGTTAATACCAGCCATCTAATCCTTTGAATTACAAGACTATTACGTGGATACAAGCCTTGATAACGACCGTGAGGGTCGAAACACGTGTTGGCTGATACCATGCAATATCTGTCTGAATCTATACAAAATCTGATATGAACATAAAGACTTACTTCTACTATAAGACTTGATTTTCAAGACTCATCCCTTTTTTTTTCTCGTCAATTGGACATAATCACAAGAAAACTATTTAGGATTAGCGCGTTGGAATTACCTTCAATTCTCAATTACCAGTTTATGTTTCTAGGGGGCCAGTGGAAGCCTTACAACCCCTAGTCCTTCGGGTACAGTAAACCTAGATTTTAATTCAATGTATTTTTGGGTAAGCCTGTTTACAAGTTATGCACTAAAAGGGGCTGGGCCTGTAAAGGACATTTTGGGGGAGTAGATTAAAATTAGATTGTTCTGAAATGTATAACTTCACACTTAATATTTGTTTCTGACAGTAAGAGATTATTATTTAATTCCTTAGGTTTTTACAATAGCAAATTATATCCAGGTTTGTGAGTCTGGTGTACAATGTATCTCACAAATCTGGAGGGACCGATACACTTCTTGATATGAGAAAACCAGATTTTCAACCCTTCATGCCAAAGAAATGAATGTGAATGTAAATAGCAAACCTCATTTTTCCCAAGTAACATTGAACTAAAATATAAGGAAAGTAAAATCTCTTATATTGAGGTGTTTTCTTCTCCAAAAAAGCTTCTGCCTTGGAATTATCTCTATATATTTAATTTGAAATACCCGATTAATTTCTAAAAGCATTATCCATGTTGCTGTTGTAAAAATGTTTTGCGTAGATTATCATAAACTTGCAATACATCTTGTCACTTTTAAGGAACATTATTTAGAAAGTACTGTGTGAAATATCACAAATGTTCCTATTAGACAAGATAGGTTGTTGGTACAATGTGATAAGCAAACAATGTAATGTTTCTCCCCATATTGTTAAACTGTTTCTTCAGGGGTATGTGTTATTTAAATCAGACACTGAGGTATTAAGTGTTTAGAATTCTTCACAGATAGTAGAAGATCACATTTCAGTCTCAGATAGTAATTTATACTGACTACATATCTATGCAAAAGTTTCGGTATGCAAAATAAGTTAGCTATATTGTGAGTGCAGACGACAGTAGGCAAGTCATATTTTCTTTTCTGTAAAAAAGGCTGCTCGTCTCTAATTTATTGATGAACTATTTGAACTAAATCACCCGATTTCAGATTATCATAGTGGGGGTATTAGACCAGGGATATTTATATGTAAATTAATATTTCTTTTTTAAATGAATCAAACATTAGAAATATAAATGATTCCATAAATAGAACTCATTACAAAACAAAAACTCACCCACACAAACACACACCTATTTTTATTTAACTAACTAGTGGCTGGTTCTGCCCACTCACTTCCTTCTGCCTCTGCTTGGCTCCAGCTTCCCCTCCCCATATGCAGCAAATAGCAGAAAGCATTGGGAGCATCAAAATTCAGTGCAGAAGTTGGGGATGTCTAGGAATGTAATGAAAAGTAATGCCTCTAATAATTACATCAGCTCTGTTGTAAGGAGGTGGGAGAGGTGCCCCCCCCCACCTGCAATGACTCAGCCAACATTCTCAATTGGAAATGCCTGATTCAGAGACTTTATGCTCAGGCCAGCTATGGCTCATTAGGCATGTGGAGATGCTCAGCGTTCCTAAAGGGAGTTTTAGCGCTACTGTGCACTTCTCATTCCATGCTTTAATTTTGGTCTGCTAGCTCTTTCATAATGGATGTAAGGCTGGCAGAGCACAACCCATCCACCCATTATAGTCACAACTCATTACATCACCAGGCAAGCACAGATACATATTTAGGAAAAAAACTCCAATACTAAAGCAGACCCATCCCCAATAACTGATGATTACAAGTAACATCTAGAGAATAACATTTCTAGTTATGGACCTGCTACTTTCAGATGTTCTTCTTTTGGTAGCATCCGGACCCCTTTAAATGTTGATCAGTTTGAAGGTGCTGTTGATCCACCCATACAAAATTTTATAGTGTGCATAGCAACTGCTTTAACATACAATTCTTGATCACAAACAATCATTTGTCTTCATGTAGAACTGGCGCATGCTTCTGAAAATGGATATGGTATTGCCAGAGAATTACACTAAAACCATTTCTTATGATTAACATAACCATGTATTTTGTCTACTGTTCCATCTGATAAAATATGGTCATGTATGTGCTTTACTGGCTTCCAAAAACAGAAGGAATCACATGCAGTGTAAATTCAAAATCCACTCTAGGAGTTTCATGTAGTGCAAAAAAGTACAAAAAATAGGCAAAATCAGACATTCATCAGAGTATTACCTTCCAGTACCTATTACAGGTAAATGCAAAAACTGAGCTTGATGTGGGTGTTAGAGAAATTATTGATAAAACAGAGGCTCACGATTAAAGACAATGGGCCTCATTACATGGTAGGAGGTAACCATGCCGCTATTAGCGGCATGGCAACTCCCTTACCGCATACCGAGTCCGGGTAGGTGGTATGGGGACTTACTGGGTCATTCCGACCCTGGTGGACCCGGTAAGTCCCCTTTCCAGGAGCTAATAACGGTACTGCAATTTGCGGTACCGTTATTAGCTCCGAAGTCCCTCAGCGGGTCCCGTCATTAACGTCTGGTCAGACCAGACGTTAAGGACGGGACCCACTAAAGGACCTTGTAGTAGGGCGCTAAGGGATTACCGGCACCGGTGACCTTACCGGTGCCGGTAATCCCTTAGCGTCTACCGTATAATGAGGCCCAATAACATGAACTTGGTGGTCATAGGAGAAGGTGGTTTTTCACCCCCAAAAACGCCTTGCCCAATTTACAGGTGCAGCTAATCTCCAATCTTCAGAAAGCCATGTTTCTACTATTCTGAGACTGCTCTGCTGTTTTTAGCTAGGATTCTGTTTTTTGTAGTGCAAACAGAATTCTATGGGCCTCATTCCGATGTGGGTGGTAAGGGGTTAACGGCACCGTTAATGGTGCCGGAGCCGTCAACCCCTTACCGCCCCATTACGAGTTTGCTCACGGGACCCGCAATGGGTGCCTGGTAAAACCAGGCGCCCTTAGCGGGTCCTGCTAGCAGACTAGGGAGCTAACAACGGGCCCGTTGTAAACGGGCCCGTTGTTAGCTCCCTCCCTATTCACATTGAGCCCTATGGGGCTCGAATGAGAATGGGGATGTACCGGGTCTGGGTTCCTCGAATGAGGAATTACAGGGTCCACCAAGGTTGGAATGGCTCGGTAATTCCTCATTTAAGGAACCCGGACCGGTAAGGAGGTAATCATGCCGCAAACTGCAGCATGGTTACCTCCAAGGGCGTAATGAACCCCTATATATGTTTGTGTGAATGTCTTAAAATGAAACAGATCACCCAGAGCTAAAGTGGTGTGGCTAGAATGTATTTCCTACTGTCTGGAATAACATACATGTTGTGATGAACCCAGAGGTATCATCCCTTGGTGTGCGCCAAGTAACAAGATTTCAACACTGGGCAAACCAGGGGTCTTTAACATTTTGTCACGTTGTCCCATTATAGATAGATAAGAGTTTCTAGGTGCGACTGAGACAAGGAGGGGGAAACAATCTTACTAGGCCTTGTGTCATTCAGATCATGCAAGTGTAGCGAAGAGGGAAGCGGAGAAGTGCAAGGGGGGAATGGAGGAGGAAGTGAAGTTAAATTAAGTTAAATTGTAGCCAGCAGGTGGCTCATAAGTGCAGAGAGAAGGGACTGTAGGGTTGCAGATACAGACCCTTAAGTTCTGGGGAGCCCGAAGGCAGTGCCAGGGCAACTGGATATGCAGGGGTCTGAGCCTGAGTTCAGAGGGTGACCAGGTGACCAGTGCACGGAGCAGTCAGGTACATCAGCAGAGGAGAGGAAGAGAGAAAGCAGAAACGAAAAGGAAGGTCTTGAGTGGCTTCCAGAACCAGAGGTGGTTCTGCTCAAGTTTGAGAGAGGCAGGGAGGGTGTTCGAGATGGAGGCCACAGCCAAGGAGATAGATCTGACCCCAACTCCCTGCTTGGAGAATCGTCTGACCCTCAGAGAGTTGGAGGTGGATGAGTGGAGAGCTCGACAAGGAAGAAGTTTTGGAAGAGAAAGTTGAAGGTAGACTGGTCCCAGGCCCCAGAAAGCCTTGTGGACAATGCAGGGGGTCTTGACGTTGATCCTTGCAGCCACGAGGACATCTTATCTGGTGCTGCAAGGGAAATGTACACAACGTTTAGTCCTCTGTTTATGTCTTACATGAGCCACAGCAATAAAGGGGAAGAAGGGCCAAACCCACGTTGGTTTAGTAGCAGACGAAGTAACAGTTGCAGTAGAAGTGGTTGTGGCAGTAACCGCAGTTGTGGTGCTAGATGGAAATGTGGAACTTGGAGCGGACGTAATGGTGAAGGTCGAGGAAGTGCTGGAAGCGGAGCAGTGCGAAAGGGAAGCAAGGGCAGAGATAGCGTGATTAGCAGACCTTACAGTGCATGACTTTTCTAATAAACCAGGAAGAGACGAAAAGTCAGGAAGAAGCCCATAGGCGTGTATGCACAAATGACCTGATCACCAACAAGGAAAGTTACAGCAAGAGTAGAAGAGATCGAAGGAAGAGCCAGGACACCAACCGCTTCAGAAACCTCTCCAGCTGGTGCCAGCGGCAGAGAATAAAAGGGAAGAATCCTGCACCCAGTCCTGCAGGACTGACAAAGTTATCAGCAGGGCGAGGGATGGAATAGAGTGGTGTTATTGCATTTGTAAAGATTATTAAGCCAGCTAAATAAAACAGAAAGGAAACACACAATTGGAAGCATTTTAACAAAAGGTGCACATACTTATTAAAAATAGTGCTATTCAAGAATTCCTTCTGTGCTGAAGAAATAAAGTGACAGTTAAAACAAACCTTGATAGTTCTGTAGTACTTAGCAGGCTAGGATACCAAATGAAGGACATAACCTATTGGGCCGGTTAATAAATCAAATGTGGCAGGCGGATACTAAGGATGTGGTTAACCCCCACTTATCGCAATGAATGGCCTAAATTGGATAAATCCTAAATTAATGAACATGAGCTATCAACTGGCAAGAAGGGTGAAGAGGATGGGAGAAACAAAACCCCCAGAAAAGAAGGGAAGTAAAGACATGTGAACGGTTTGTTCCCCTTCTCACAAAGACCTGGGAAGGGCGTGTTCCCCAGGCAAACAAAAACCAGGGAAGGCATTTTTCCTGTGGCATTCAAAAATCAGGGAAGGCATTTTTCCCCTGGCATTCCAAGACCAGGGAAGGGTTTGTTCCCCTGGTGCACACAGACCAGGGAAGGGTGTGTGCTCCTTACTGGATAAGCAAGGACACACAGGGATCACTAAGCTGAATAGTCAGAGCGAAACCGAAGGAGAAGAACAGCTGCAGAACCATAGTCAAAATATTGTTTCATCAATTAGTAGGTTTATAGGATTTGAGTGTAAGGGTCCAAATAGGTTTTGGGACAGGACAGTGGACACATTTTTATTTTGGCCTTCCTGACAACAATCGGTCCATTCATTAGTTTTGTTGAGGCAGGGAAACCCATCAGAGTTAGGATAGCAAGACCATTTCCCCAACCAGGACACCTCTTATTTCTTTAAAATATAGAAATTGTGAACTACTTAAGACTGTGTCCGACTCCTTACTTCTGGTTCTTCACATATGGGGTCAGCAGTGGGATCCAGCCAAACTGATACAAATGTGGGAACCCACCGAAGTGACAAGATGTATCACGATGTCCAGAATCCTAAGTATAAGAACGCAACACACGAATGGACTAATGTAATTTTCTCCAGCAGCATGTCCTATGATAATGACATGAAAGAGATGAACCCCATAGACCACAACATTTTAAGGGAGTGACCTTCCATCCATTGACACCACAGGCTATCCCCTGGAAAGAAAAAATGGTAGAGGGAAATAATTACAACTTGTTTTTCACAGGAGAATATTGGATTCCCGGACGGGATAACATTCTCATCTCTGTAGAGCTCCAGGTTAAAGTCCCCACCCACTTTGTCATGTATATTATTTCCACCTCCCTGTCCATGACAAATCAGGTCTCAACGGTCTGCCAATCCGCCCACCACCAGATTAGGGTACTTAAGAGGGTCCTCCCTATGATCCCAGAGGCTATGCACCCTCCTGTGGTGGCTGCATTAGTCCTCTCACGGTTGGACTATTGTAACTCCCTATACCTCGCTCAGCCGGCGGGCCTTCTCCAACGTCTCCAACGCATGCAGATCCTGGCAGCCAGACTGGCCACAGGTTCTCCCTATGGAGCACATATCTCACCAGTGCTTCGCCAACTCCACTGGCTCCCAGTGGCCCAGCGAGTTAAGTTCAAGTCACTGTGTATTGTCCACCGAGCAATCCAGGGCCTAGGTGCTGAGTTTCTTCAAACCAAATTTGTCCGTTATATCCCAGAACTCAAACTTCGTTCCCTGAACACCAACCTCTTGGTGGTTCCTAGGTATAACCGGGAAAGACTCAGTGGCAGAGCCTTTTCCATTGCTGCGGCAGGCTGTGGAACACCCTCCCACTACCACTCAAGTCTACCTCTAACCATTTGGCTTTCAGGAAAGCTCTGAAAACTACTTTATTTTAGCTTTTTGACTATTACTGTTCTTCCTGTTTGGTAGCTTCCTCAACCAGCGCCATGATGCCCTTGGGCGACCGTGCGCTCTACAAGTTCAGGTAACATAACATAACATAACACCAGGTGAAAATGCTCGGAAGAGAGGGAGCAAGTTGCTACACCTTTTCCCAAATGGAAATGAGGTTGTGTTTGTCCTCTTAAACTTTCTGGCAACCCCAATGACCATCAACAGAGGTGAAGGGATGGGGTACCCAATATATGAAAATGTCTCTGAGTGTTCACCCTGTCTAATCCAAAAGGTGGAAGCTAAGTTCCACGAAATCCTCTTTTATCTAAAAATGGAAATTCCCTCAGACCAAGAGGATTTACCTAATTTCCTGACAAACCAGGCTTAAGGGGATGAAACCTTCAGTACCATAACATCTCCCAGGTGTTCTCAAAAGCCAAAATACCACTAAGAACTTTTAAAGCTGGAGAACCACCATCCTTTCCAATCAACAACCAGGAGAACTCACAAATAACAAAAATCCCAAGCTTGGGTCTGCCGTGAAGAAGATACCGCCTGGCTACACTCTCGTTCCCATGAATGAACCAGATTCATCATGGGAAAATGTTGTATTTGCCCCAGCAATGAATTACCAAGTCACAGAGGATCCCTTTGATGGTTATACCGACTATCAGGAGGAAGACCCTGAATACTATTCTCAGAGAGAACAATTGAAAAATAAGGTTCCTGTCCCAGGTTTTAGGCCTACCCGCCTTGACATACTGTCTGCCTCACCTGATACATACATGTGGTCCAGAAATAATACCACCTATAAAAACCCTGCCACTATAGAAGGAGAGTACATATGGCCCAATTAGTTACTGGGTGTAAGAAATCTGCAATACACCCAGAGTTATTACTGGTGGGATGGAAGAAAACAAAGAGAGAAGTGGGCTGCATACATGGTGACACTCGTGAATATCCTGTGGCTGAATTCCCTGTTACCATCTTGGGTAAGAAAAATTGGGTAACAGGCACAGTAATTTGCAAAGTTTCCCAATTGTCATAGTTGGTCTCTTAGGTCATAGCCACAGGTCATTGGCCGAGAGCAATGCCAGAGGTCAAGATTCATTCTAAACCTTCCAGCCATCACTGCATTGTTTTTGTGTTTATTTAGTCTCTCAGGTCAAACAGATGGAACTTGAAGAAAGTGCAACTGGTTGTGTGAACTCCCTGGTGAGAAACCACACGATGTGTAAGGTTCGGAGGTCTGGTCATCTTGTCCATAAGGTGGAAGCCACTGAGTTAAGGGGAAGGGTATGTGACTAAACCCAGAGGTATCATCCCTTGGTGTGGGCCAATTAAGACTTCCACAATGGGCAAACCAGAGGTTTTTAACGTTTTGTCTAGTTTTCCCATTATAGACACTATGGGAACATATCAGGACAGGTGTTCTGTAAAAGAAACCCCAGTCATAAATGAGTGCTATCATGAGACGAGGAAGTCTCATCTGGCGCTCCAAGGGAGCTGTACACAATATTTTAGTCATCTGTTTTGGCCTCACAACAGCCACATCAATCAAAAGGGAAGAAGAACCAAAGCCACATTGGTGTAGTAGCAGAAAAAGTAACAGTCGCAGTAGAAGTGGCCGTGGAATTAACCGCAGTTGTGATGGTCGATGGACATATGGAACTTGGAGCAATCGTAATGGAGAAGGAAGTGCTGAAGTGGAGCAGTGCGAGAAGGGGTGAAGGGCCAATGTAGCGGTGATGAGCAGACCTTGCAGTGCATGACAGTTATAATAAACCAGGAAGAGAAGGGCAGCCGGGAAGATGCCCATAGGTGTGTGTGCACAAACGCTCTGATCGCCTACAAGAAAAGGTACAGTGGGAGTAGGAGAGAGCGAAGTAAGAGCCTGGATACCAACCACTTCTCTGGGCAGTGCCGCAGCGTGAGCTGTATACATAGGCAGCCTCAGAAGTGGCATAGCAGAGGGCTGACAAACTGCTGCCTGAGTGGGGATGTGCTCGACACTACCCAGGGAACTTGTATCAACTAAGGAATGATGCAAGGCACCTGGGCTAGAGAGTCTATGCCCCCTAATTGAATCCCAGTCTGCAAAAGCATCACAGACAGAAGACGGGATGAGAAAGGACAGAAACTTCTCCAGCTAGTGCCGGCAGCGAAGAATGAAAGGGAAGAATCCTGCGCCCAGTCCTGTGGGACAGACACAGGTATTGGCAGGGGGAGGGATGGAAGAGTGTGTGTTCGTGTGTTCCTGGCATTTGGAAAGAATGATAAGCCAGTTAAAGAAACCAGAAATGAAACATACAAATAGGGGTATGTTAACAAAAGGTGCACATTTTTATTAAAAATAAAACTACTCAAGAATTCCTACTGTGCTGAGGAAATATAATGACAGTTAAAAAAAACCTTGATAGTTATGTAGTACTTAGCAGGCTATGATACTAATTGAAGGACATAACCTACTGGGCCAGTTAGTGTATTGAGTGTGAATTGATACACTGGCACAGGCATGCAGACCTTGGCAGGAGGATACCAAGGATGTAGGTAAACCCTGCTTTTCCTCATCCGAGTGAAAGGCCTAAATGGGATAAAGCCTACATTAGTAAATACAAGGTATCAACTGACAAGAAGGGCGAAGAAAAGGTGAGAACCAAAAAACCCCGAAAAGAATTGATGTAAAGACCAGGGAAGGGTTTGTTCTCTTGTCACACAATGACCAGGGGTGTCCTTTTTTCCCTGGCATTCAAAGACCAGGGAAAGCATTTTCCCCAGGCATTCCATGGACATGGAAGGGTTGTTCCTCTGGTACACAAAGACTAGGAAGGGTTTGTGCCCCTGGCATTTACTGGATACAAAAGAATACACAGGGATCACTTAGACGAATAGTCAATGACAGCTCGAACAGAAGAACAGCTGCAGGACCGCAGCCAACATACTTACCCCATAGTAGGTTTAGAGGATTTGAGTGTAAGGGTCAGAATAGGTTTTGGACACCGGACAGTGGACATCTTTATTTTGGATATCCTGATAACAACTTGTACATTAATACGTTTTGTTGGGGCAGGGAAACCCCTCAGAGTTAGAGAAAGTGAGACCTTTTCCCAACCCTCTTATTTCTTTAAAATAAAGAAATACTGAACTGCTTAACAGTGTGTCCAACTCCTTACCTCTGGTGCCTCACAATGTATAAACAAAAAAAGGAAAATGGATCTTGAGTACACAAATGTATTGAAAACATGATTTTCCAACCATCCTGGAAAATCATAACAATTCAGGAACCTCATTCAAACAAATAATGATATTACTGTCAATTAATAATAGTTTGAATAGGTAATGATAGATACAGAAGGAATACACAAAATACAATACACAATTTCGTACTACACACTAATACATAAGTTATATCAAACCATAAAAAATGTATACTTCAATAGAATTCACATAATTATTAATTTATTTTATTTATTTATTTATTTATATATTTATAACGCGCCAAAGCTTGCAAGCATCAGGGCACGACAAAGACACAAAGACAAAGAGATCACAGGACTATACAGCAAGAAAGAAAAGGTGGACTCAAGAAAGTACAGGGAAGTTAAGTGTGTCTGATTACCTGAAGAGTATGAAGAGTATGGTTTTCAGCTGTTTTTTTTAATTACACAATTAAGCTCCATAAAAACCTAACAATTGCAAATTTGATTTGAAAAAACCTTTGGTCCCAGAGACAAGTGTTGCACTCAATTTATTATCAGGCTCAGACATAGATATATAGATCATATACAATGCAGTGCCAATATACCGAACACGATTCTGTCCTTAAAGTGCTAAAGTCATGGACATTCTTCAAGGGTAAAGTTGAAAAATGACATGATGTTGCAATATGGGGAATCTTAACAGTAAAATAATAGCAGGTTCAATATATTTTAAACATGATTGAAACTGGATCAATAATCACTTCCTGTTGACGTCCCTAAAAGAAGGATTGCTGAGAGGAAAGTTTCCTTAAAATGAAAAGAGGCCAATTCCTCAAGGTTGCAATACTGCTAACCATCGCCACAGGAAAGAAAAGGGTTAAAGGAAAGAAGTACATGAAGAATTTGAAGGTAATTTAGCCCCATCAAAGTTTTGCATTATATTATAACGTACTCCTGTGACCTCTAATAATGTTATTGGTTTTGTACGTTGATCCTACAGACAGCCAACAAGATAAAAATTCAACTACAAATGGTATGATTTCCAAATGATAAAAACACTATCTGATTATGGCTCAATTGGCTTTAAACAAAAAGTATAAAATTACCATAAGGTCAATGATTGTGCATCTCAAGCCGTAATGCCCAAAGATGTCACCAATATATGGTCCAAGAATTCAAGATGTGTGGATTTCGTGCTCATATGATCACCATGACGCTAAAAATATATGATGAACATAGTTAGAATATAAATTCCAATGCTACGCGCTAATTCAATCAAATAATAATAATGCTATTGTATAACTAATATAGCATTGCTAAATCTGTCAGTTTCTTACCCAATCTTATTGAAAAACAATGTATTATTCTTCAAAGCAGCAGGGACACCATGGCAATGAGGAGTTGAAAAGTCTCTCCATCACGTGTCCATACAAAATGGCGGACACTTAGTAGACAATGTCACGTAACTAAACATAAGTAAATGGAATGACATCATCATGTTTCATAACGTGATGACGTAATAGATATGATGTATAGTGTTATAAGATCAGAACCATTATCAAATGTCAATTATTAGGAGATGCAATTGCAATATTCATCTATTATGGCCACACAATGAATTATTAAACCATATTGTACAAAAACATCACCAGTGAAATAGAAGAATTATTAAAGGCAAAATAAATATGTCTAATCTTCTTAAGGCTGGCCTGAAAAGAAAAATATCTATACATAATTATGTTTCATGAGGACAAAGCCCAACCCTTTATTCAAAGTTCATTTTTCTTCAGCAGATAAAAAATAGTAATTTAAATTAACGTCCATTGTTTCCCGCTCCTTCTCTGCATCTGGTCTGCATCTTGTCTGTCTCCCAATCTCTTCTGGTGTTGCCCAAGGCCGAAAATGTCTGTCTGCACTTTATATCTACCTCTTGCAGACCTCCCTGTCTTTGATCTAATGTCACCTTCCTGTGCCTTTTTAGGATTACTGCCCGTAATTTTAGTTGTACTGTCATCACTAGAATAATATAGACATCACAAAACCATACTCTCCCAATTTGTTTAGTGGTACTCATGTTGGAAAATATCCTGTAGTCAGCTTGCATGTACGGGAAGTACTTTTTGTGTGAAAAGGAGTGCAAATCTTTGCGAAATCTCTTTACACGTTAATTAGTTGCTTCAATGTTAAACTAAGACAACTTTTTCATATGTTGATCTAGTTTTAGCTGGAACTGTTTGAGATTTCTTTATGTCCTCTTGGATTTTAGATAGCTCTATTTCAATCTTTGTGGCTACTTCTTGGGCAGTGTCAATCAATAACCAATGTGAAACAATCGTGCATCGCTAGTTGGCAGTATGGCAGCCCTGAGTAATTGGCCTCCTTTCATTTTCAGGAGACTTCCTTCTCAGAGATCCTCCGTTCAGTGATGTCAACAGGAAGTGATCAACAATCCCGTTTCAATAATGTTGAAAAGATATTGAACCTGTTATCATTTTACTGTTAAGGTTACCCAAATTGCAACATCATGTTTCAATTGTACCCCTAATGAATGTCCAGCAATTTAGCATTTTAATATAATTAAGATTTTACTGCAGTTAATGACTAACAGAATGACCAGGAATAAGCCATGCCGAGTGAAGCAGTTCCTTTCCACGGGGTTCCAAGCTGTCTATCCATCTGTGGAGTATAGCATGCACTTCACGATGCAACAGCTGTATCAGAAAGAACAGTGGTCAAGTGAAAAGTTGCTTTTTTAATTTTATTTTTTTCTTAATAGAAACTTACATTTCTCAGTGTACATATCCGTGTTCAGCCATGCATGTGAACAAATTCTGGACAGATGGCACAGAAGGCCCGATTCTTAAGTTGGCGACGGCCAGGCTCCACCACTATTTTCAAGTGGGCCTGGGCGTCTTCGTAGTGCACAACAGTGCAACGTCAGCATTGCACCTGTTTTTGGCATAACGGGCGCAATTCTGAAATCTCGGCAGCATTTTTGTAAAATAACGACATATTTGTTATTTTACAAAAATTCTGCCGAGAACAGTGGCGTTCATGGACTCTTTCGGCACTTATTTCCAGGGCCTCTTTCGGTTCCCAGTCCACCCATGCAAACCTATGTTAACGAATTGCATTGGGTCAGCTTATTTAAGGCAAAAAGAGCTAAAGGGTGCAGGCATGTCTCTATTAGGATACGTTTTAATATTTAAACGTATCCTAATAGAGACATCTCTGCACCTGTGAACTCTTTTTGGCTTAATATTATGGTAAGCAGACCCAATGCTATTCGTTAACATAGGTTTGTATGGGTGGACTGCCATTTTCTGCCACTGCGACTGGCTTCTTGTGGCACTCCTCCAGAATACCGGGACCAAAATGGTACTGTATATATGCGCGACTTTAGCGCACATATAAAACTGGAGAAGAGCTACAAGTATACCAGTCTAAAGTGGCAGTTAACGAATGTGGCAGTTGCTAGGTTTCCAACCCATCCTAGCAACCGCCACATGTATTCCGAAAGTGATGCATTCCTACCGACTTTAGAAGAATACGCCACCTTCATAATAGGTCTTAAGTACCGAAAAGGTTGTTAATGCTTTTAACAAACTTTTCAGTACTTAACACCCAGGTGAGAATTGGGCCCAGCGTGTTTTATTTTACCATGTTTTGAACAAAACTTTCTTAGGAGCATTAGCGCAAGAAAAAGTTTGTTGTCAACAACAATGTCATAAATATGTTTTCTTGGAAAAGGTTTTAAAGTGATTTATTGAGGGGAAGACCCCTCACCATAAGTTCACGGAAGATCTTACCCATTTCTAATACTTTCTTAGACTGGGAGTAACTGCATTTATGGAAAGCAAGGGCAACATTATAAAGTAGCAATATTTTGCCCTGCAATTGTATTTTGGCTAATGCTTTCTGTTTTGATTCTGAAAATGCAATATTGTTCACGCTTGAACATCAATGTATTGATGTCTTCACTTATAGGTGTTTTTTTTTTTTACATTTTCTCTGTTTTTTTTATGTCTTCTCCAGGAATGTCCTCCTCGATTGGTTCTCAGTGAGTTTATTTGTAACCCCTGGTGCAGTTGCTTTTTTTGTTCAAATGCAAGATTTGTGCTTTATAATACATTTTTTTCTGGCCTATTGGTCATGCCACTATATTTTAGATTACAGGGGCATGTCATAAGATATATAACATAATTCTTTTACATAGCAAGAAATAAATATGGATAAATAGAGAAACATTTCTGAAAAATAAATATGTAAAAAGCACATTTATTATTGTAGGTTCAAGGCCTAGAGTCTTCAAGCTCAATGAGGACTACGATTCCATCCGCACTGCAAATCACGACATCCCCACTAACGGGAAAATAAAAATACTCGGAGTGATATTTGATCAGTCACTAAATATGACAGCCCAGGTTAACAGTCTTTTTCTTCATCGACTTATTACATACGCTCTCCTCTCACATATTCACCCATTTCTCTCACAAAAGGGCTGCGAAAAGGTTGCCAGAGCCATTATTTCGTAAATTGACTTCTGCTGCTCGTGCCTAGTGGGAGTGTGTAAAAGGGAACTTGCCAAACGTCAAGTAGTTCAAGACAGCATTATTAGAGCGATCATGGGGATGCAGAAATACGCGCATGTGTCTGAGGTGCGTAGAAGCCTGCATTGGCTGCCTATTGTTGCAAGGATAGATTACAGGGTACTCACGGTTACCTATAAATCTCTGGCATGGCTTTTTCCTGCTTATATAGCCTGTAGACTTAAAAACAAACCCAAAGTATGCTCTCTTTGCTCAAATACAGCAAAACTGTTGCAAATACCGAAAGCCTCTGTTGAATTGGTAAAAAAGGGGGCTTTCGGTGTAGGTGCTCCAGCCAAGTGGAATGCTCTGCCTTTTGAATTGAGAAATTGCTCCTCTTTAGAGTGTTTTAAGAAACAGCTCAAAATGCATCTTTTTAGTCAATCTTCTGGACTAGTCACCATTTTTTCTATCCACTAACATCAGTTATATCTGCTTTATCAGTGCCCGGATGCCTCCGGACCCTTGTGGACATGCCTTACACATAAGCTAAAGTAAAGCAAAGGATAAAAACAGACAGAAAGGGTACAAAAGGAAATACCATAAAACTGGGAGCCTTAAGTATAAACAATCACTCCATATCACATAAAATCCAAACATAACACTCACTTCAACTTTGGTACTGATGTAACCTGCCTAATATTTGAAGTGAGGTTGTATTTGTAATGGAATGGAGTGTTTGCACCTTGACATATGTTATTTCCACTGTTTGCAGACTTTACTTTTTGTTAGAGTACACATACCACTTTTCTTATTTTGTGTGGGGGGAGTGGCATAAAGAATATAAGTGAATGCCATGTATATGTATGACATATGAGTGTGTTAGTGCCTGAGAAGCATATGCCCTATATGTATGTCATATAGGTATATCAGGTATGAGTGTATGGTATATGAATGTGTGTTGAATAGGGCATATGAATGTATGACATATGTCATGTGAGGGTATGGTGTATCAGAATATGTCTTAGGTGTTTATGTCATGTGCGTATGGTATATGGGTATAAGGCATATGAGTTTCTGTCAGATGATTGTATGGCATATAAGTGAATGCTATATAAATGTGTGGCATATGACTATGGCATTTGGTGCATGGCATATGTGTCTTTGGTGTATGAATGGCAAATGAATGTTTGGTATGTGAGCATCTGGCATATTCGTGTGTGGTGCATACATGTCTAGAATATGGAAAATAGGTGTACAAGTGTATGGCTTATGACTGTGTGGTGTGGGCATTTGTATGGTGTATAGGCATATGGCATATCAATGTATGTCAAATGGCATATGAGTATATGTTGTATGTTATTCTGGTAATGAGTTTATGAGTGCATGCTGTACGACTGTATGACATATATCTGTGGTGTATAGTGTATGCTATATGTTTTTATGGCATATGAGTGGCATTTGAGTGTTTGGTCTGTGAGCATGTGGCATATTACTTTCTGGGGACTGTGGGAGCTGTAGTCAGCCTTCAAATCAGGCCTGGAAGGGAATAAGGGGATGGGGATACCTTGTATATAACATTGGCACAAGGAACGTGCATGCTGAGACAGCCCTTGGTGATGTAATCAATGTCTGCGAGCCAGTCCCACGGCTGCTTCTGGGAGCTGGGGAAGTTGGCCCGATCCAGAGGAACACTCACACAGTCTTAATTGCCCTATGGCCAGCATGTATGGGAACAGGGAGGTGAAATGAAGAGACTTTCTTTGCAGAACCAATCAGACAGTGGGCCTCATTACGAGTCAGGCGGTAACCGTGGCGGTAAAACTGCCTGGTTACCACCAGACTCGTGTTACAATTCTGCCTCCGTGATTCCCAGAAATACTGGGGAATTACAACCACAGTTTTCTGGGAATCACGGAGGCGGAATGGTGTTAATCCCCATTCCCATTGAGATCATGGAAACACCGGCAGCATCTCGTAATGCTGCCGGTGTTTCCTCGTCCGCCTGCAGGCGGGCGGTGTTGAACCCGCCAGGTCAGACCTGGCGGGAACATCACCTCCCGCCTGCAGGAGCTGTGATCGCCCGGCATGGAAACAACGGTGGCGGCGGGTTTACCGCCACCGTTGTTTCCATACCGGGCGATTTGTAATGAAGCCCAGTAAGTTCTGGAGTCCCTGGGAAGTAACCAGCCCTCAGATTGTTCACTACAGTCTTTGTGAAGTGAAGGTCGCTATTTTGCAGGTGCCGTGTAAATGTCTCACTTCCCACTAGTTCAGGGTGTCTTGTGTTCCTTCCACTGTGGAGCTGTTCAATGGCAGATGAATAAAGGACTGGAGGTCTGGACAATACTAGTTGTAAACTGTCTGCGGGAGGAGTGGGAAGCAAGGTGGCACCACATGGGGAGGTGATGAGCTGGGAGAGGGCAGATCTGTTTGCTTCAATCATGGGGGAATAACATATGTCTAGCTATAGTGTTATGATGTATTTTAAGCAGTAAGCTTTGTGGGAACTGCAGGGATGTAAACTTTGAAGTACACCTGTTTCTAACTCTAGGAACATTCTATTAGCAGTATAAAAAGCATGTTTGCTGTGTGCCAGTTTTTCAGCTCTCATCAACTAGTTCTGTTCCACTGTTCTGTTTGATTTGCGCTTGCCCAGCTGTAATAAACAGCTTTACTTCTTGCCCGGTGTGCGTTTCGTTTTGGACTACTTGTGGTAACTATTTATTACAAGCCTTTGGAGGGCCCCTGATACATTTTTGGAGGCACCAGTAAGATCCTCAGTTCTCTCAGTCAACTGAGGGTGTTCCGGCCACCCTCCATGGGTGCAAAGGTCTGGCGACCGCAGACCTGATCCATGCACATCATAGAGGAGGCTCTGCAGACATTGAGTTCAGAAAGGTCTGCGTGGTCCCGTGCGCCGCCCGTGCTTAGGGGAGAGTGTGAGCAGATATGGGAGGCTCTGTGATGAGTGGACTCGAGCATCTCTAGGACGTGAGTGTAACAGCGCAAGAAAGCACTGCATTGTGGTTGCATGCCCACGGTGGGGGAGGGACAATACTTTATGGTGTTTACGATGCATACCCAAGGAGGGTGGAAAATTGGCTGTAGTAATTTTAGATTTTTGCATGTGCCTATAGCGAGTGGATGTGGGCAGTAGCGGGAGTAGTGCATAGTAAGAGGCCGATCCTGTTAGATGGGAGTTACGCATTGCACCAGCAATTGTATAGTTGCATCATTTGGGGGAAGGTGAGTGTCATTTTTTTATGTATAATTGTTTTGGAGGTATAGAGAAGAACGAGAAGAACGTGTGCAGGGTAGTTAGTATTGTTCACATTGTTTAGTGGCGTTGGGCCAAGGTGGAAGGGTCAACATCGACAGGTACCTTATAATAATAGTATAATAGTGAACTTGGCATTTTAGCGGTAAGCAAATGATCCAAGAAGAGGTGACTCAGCGCTGTAGGATTGTTTAGCGTGTTTTGGGAGCACAGAGCGCAGCACCACTGCACAGGATCAATGTATAGCATGTTTTTTTTTAAGTGCAGCGCCACTGCATGGGTTTGGTGCATTGATATAGTGTGGTACAGCAAGACATGTGTTATAGAGCATTTTTATGCAGCGTCACTGCATGGGTTTAATGCAATTGCTTCAAGCTATGTGTTGCCAGTGCAACCTGTGGACATGTAGATGAAAACAGGCTATGCAGTAAAAAACGATTTCCACATATAAAATGCAAATAGTTTTTTCACAGTTAAAAGCATATTTTTACCTGAAATTCCTCTGTTGCAGGAGACACATTTGAGGATTAATGAACTAACCTCATTAACAAAAAACTAACACACTTACTCATTAATAACATAATGTGTTCTCCAGTGCAAAATTAATGGAAAATGACAGGCTCTGAAAGTCATTATTTAAACGCACATTCAGTTTTTTTTTCTTTTTGCTCTGCTGCTCTGTCCACAGTAACTGCAGGAAGCAAAGACCTCGAATAAGCAGGAAATCAGTTTGGTTACAGTTGCAACTGTATAAGCCAAGCCATTGTGTGCAGAGGGTGGTTAGGGCATGATAGAATTTTATTGCTTAGGATCCTTTGGTAGGAGGTAACCAGAGTTTTCTTGTATAATCTCGAGGAAGAAGCTGGGGAGAGACATCTTGACACAGCTCGGAGAAGGACTGAGTTGATAGCTGGGGATGCCTGATTCCTAAAGCAGATTCAACTTGGTTGCAGAGACTGGGAGTTTGAGTGACAGCAAATGCTTGTCCTTGCTGGGTGAACCCCTCCAGAAGGCGACCAGCCAAAGAAGTTACATGCTGAACAAGCCTGGTAATTATCTCGCTAAAGTATGGGGGCTGAGTGTGTGTGAAAATATTCAGTCAGTGTAGGAAAGGAGATTCCTGTGCTTTACCCACGTGTTTAATGTTGCAAATTGAATTCTTGTTCCCCGCCACTCTCTTCTCAGTGTATCACAAATAATGCTGTTACTGTGCTATTTCATTTATTTCTGTAAAAGAGTGAGATCGTGTTTAAATGCAACTTTTATAATACACAAAAATATCTGAAAGCAGACGGGTGGTGTGTTTTATTTGCTCTTTCGTTTGTGCATTTACCAATACAGTGCTGATGATGTGGGGAGATGTTTAGTGCAATTGTCATTTTTAAGGTAGCTAAAAATAAGATTTGGCTGCAGCTGTGTGCACAATGTCATTCAGTATGAGCAATTATAACTAACTGTGTGTGTTGTAGTCTGCCGGAGGTCTATGAGTCGGCAGAAAGGGAGGCCCTGGACATAGCTCAACAGACGTAAATAAGTTGGTGATAGATACCGCATGATAGCTCGCTGCCGTAGATAAGACAGAGAAAAATTGCCCATGGTGGCACACTAAAAATGAAAATGTGGTGTTCCTGAAATGCAAGCCTGAGGTCTCTCTAGTGATTACACGAAAAACCTAAACAAAAATAAGGGGTTCTGGATATTGGGGCCACAAATAAAACAAAGGAATTATGCTCACCAAAAATACCACCAACCATGCATAACAACCACGCATACCAACCACGCATGTCTGTGTACTGAAATAATGCATATCCACTGTATTATTATTGTACATAACCCAATCTGAATACAAGGAGTGATTGTTGCTAAATTATTTTTCGGCGGTAAGAAAATACCGCCAGGCCCCAAATCTAGACAAAATACCCAACATATTTATGGTGCGTTGCAGGCCGGGAAAGTGATCACAGAGCACCTACTGGGCGTGGCAAGTGTGTCTCACACTGCCATCTGTACATTAAAGGGAATCCATTTCATAATAGCAGTGTGTTACTAAAAACGAATTTCAGAATGTCATAAAGGGAAACCACATTCTCAGACCTAGTGCAATATTTAGAGGCAACGTTGTTTGCACATGGGACGTGGTCGTCGAAAGGTACCTTAGAATGGCATGACCGCATTCAGGGTGAGGTGCAGAAAGAAAAACTAGACAATATTTTTGCAGAAGGCAGCATAATTCAGGTCTGCCTTACAAGATTATTGAATGCAGCCGATAAAAGTGCAGAGAAAGACTGTTTAATACGGCTATGCACCAAAATATGGTTTACTTTGAATAGGTCCCTGCGAATGCAGGAAAATGATACCCATCTAATTAACAGGTTAAAGACTGAATTAGATGGGGCAAGTAAAAATCAGCAAATGTTAAGAGCAGAATTGGATGTATGCCAAAAAGACATGCAACTAAAATGCAGAGATTTTGATGCTCAGTTGTCCAAAAACAAGAAACAATTTGAGGATAGTGAGCAAGAATTGGTACACTTAAAAGCCTTAGTGCACCACATCAGACAGGATAAAGATGAGATTGTTTCAGAAATGCAGATTTTACAAAAAGAACATTTTGAAAAAGAAAGTGATCTCCAAGGTGCAGAGCAAGAAATGGTTAAAATGATTCAAGAAAAAGACAAGAGAAACAAAGAATTCAATGAATGCCAAATGCAAATGTGCGACATGCAGGAGGTAATAAATAAAATGAGTGATGAAAACAACTATCTGCAAAATGAAGCACGCAGGCTCCTTAAAAAGTGCAAAGACTTAGAACAACAAATGTGCATTCCCAGGTCCCAGGAGAGGCGGCAGGGTACTACATTCAATGGAGTGGAGGTGAATTCTAGTTCTGCCCAAAGAGCTAGTGCTCCAGTGACTGGGCCGGTGACTGAACTTGGTTGCAGCGCCCTTGGGGGATTTGATACTCCCATTGGGGGCAGCCACCAATCCCATACACCTGAAACCAGGATTGAATCACAAAGCAGTGCAATTCCATGCATTGCAACAAGTAGCCCCATAAAATAATTAAATCCATTAAAGCCCTGATCAAACCATTTAAAAAGGGAGGTGAATGCTGCATTGAGGATCACTTAGAAGCGGTTCATGACATTTTTAAAGCACTCCAGATACCTAAGGAACAGTACAGACAATATTTTCATTTAACTTTAGATGCCCCGACGGCCAGCATCATAAGGGGATAAAATGAACAGCAGAATATGACATGGGTGGAGTTTGAAAAAGAAATTAGGCGTAATTTTTCTCCTTTTCAGTCATTGCAGGAGGCAAAGAAAGTCGCTTACACAATCACTGCTGGGCCTAATACATCCCCTCGCCAATTTTTACAAGACTTAAAAGGAGCATTTTCTCATTTTGATGTATCTTTTGACCCAAATTCCAATGAGTTTAAAACTGCATACTTCTATGGGCTACAGAAAGACATCATATCCCAATTGGTCCGTGAATTTGACCGTGACAAGTCCCTTGAATGGATTGTACATCAAAGCACAAAACTATATGAGGTACTCTATTGTCAGGGTAGAGAAAGTGATAAAATGAAAGATACTAGACCTAAATCTAAAGAACCCTCAGCCACAGTAATGGAAATCAGGTCAGCCAAAATGTCCCTTGAGTCTGCTCAAAGCCCAGGTAAAAATAATGTGACACCTGAACAAAGGGGTAATCAACAAAGATCGCCCTTTCCTGTACCAATGTTCCAATCACATGATCCTAGTAATAGGGAGAGCTACATCAGCCCAAGGTATTTAGGGGACAGACCCCGGGCAGGATATCGGCCTGATATGTCAGGTATGAACAATAACCAGAGACAAAATCAAGATCAAAGAAATGATGGTCCCTACCAGACATTGGGGACACAGAGGAGATTTGATCCCAACACCATGATATATGGTAATCAGGATAGACCCCGATATGTGGATCCATTTGCTGATAATGGGAATCAACATAGGTGCCAGTACCCACAATCTGAGAGACAAGACATGAGGCAGAACATGAACTACAATCCACGTCAGTACAATGATTCCCCACCAGGGGACTATAATCAAAGGATGGGTGCACCCCACTCCCCTCCACAGATGAATCAAGAGTTCAGAAACCATCCCAACAGACATAAATCACTTGAGAGGTATCAGAATAGATCCAATCAGGGGAAAAACAACCAATATCGACCTAGGCCACAAAAAGAGGATTCTAGAGAGATGGAAAGGTTCCAGTGCCTTGAGGCCCAAGTGAAAATGTTAGCTGAGCAAATAGGAAAGCTCTATACAGCGCAAAAACAGCCATCCAAGGAGGGGGCTGATGGCCATAGCAATGACCGGGGGGCGTCTGAAAAGTGACTAAGTACTCATGATACCTGCGGTGCCAAGAAGACAGATTGCCCTAATGTAATTTCGCATAATGACTCTGAGATGTCTAATGATTTAAAAGTGGAAACGCCAGTGAATGAACATGTAACAGAAAGTGCAAACACTTCTAAAAAAGAGGTACGGTTTAACCTAGAGCTAAATCAAACATTGAAGGTTTGCGCAAATGAAAAAGAAACACCTGAAATTCCAAAAGAACAAAGGGACAGATTTAAGAAAAATGACTCATGCATGGGGAATACCAGTGAACAGGGAGTAAGTGGGGATGCTATAGCTCCTTCCCTGGACAGTCAAAATGGTGAACAAACACAGACAGAAAAAGGGAATACTCAAAAGGAGGGTACAAATCAATCACCTGAAGAATTCTTTGAGCCAAATATTTTTGAAGAGGCTGAAAGGGCTGGTACCACACTAAATGATCACAAATGCACAGAATTAAATAATGACAAATTACTAAATGATGTTGTTACACATGTTCAGTTGGAAGGTTGTAATGTGGTCCGTGATGATACCCAGATGGATGGGCGAACAGTGGCCACACTCCAAAAAACCTCTGATCATGGAGAAATGAATAAAGTCTCACGCGCAGAAATGGGTAAAAAGGAGGGAAAAATGTCTTTCCATTTACCAATGTGCTGAGCCAAAAGTGAAAAAGGCCTGAGAATGGTGAGCCCTGAAATCAGTAAGAATTCACACTTATGTGTATTAGAGGAAGTTGAGGACAGATATTATGCACCCATCACTGTAGAAGAGAAATGCCAAACATTTGCTATGATTGACACTGGCGCACAGGCCACAATTATGTCCAAGGAGCTGGTAAAGAGTATCAATGAAGGAAACCCCCACAGAATCAGATCACAGTGAAGGAAAATCAAGGTCCAGTGCATAACTTTAATGGGGAGGAGGTGCCCATCATAGGTGTAACTGAGGTTGACATAAAAATAGGAAAGCACAGAATGAAACAAGAGGTATTGATCACATCTATTTGTGAAATTCCATTTCTGATGGGGACAGATTGCCTGAATAGATTGTCTCCTCTCATAGATGGGGTGAATGGAGTGCTGTGGTCCTTAACCAAGAAACCATTGAGACCTAAGAAACTAAAATCACAAAACAGCAACATAAATGAATGTCACACCGTTGCCAAAACAAATGATGCTGTGGAGGTATATCTCCAGAATAGTTGCATACCTAGTGTCACTATTATATTAATGTGTCAAGACAAAATGCAGAGCGACAATGAAAGACTACCTGTACAAATATACTTGGACCTAAGGAAAAATTGGCAGACTGCCATAGATGAGCACACATTACGTTTTTATTTAAAAGAGAAAACAATCAAACAGAATATTGCTCCTAAAACAGATTCAGAAAAACACATTACCACTCTTGCTGAAATACACATGGAAGATGAGCAACCACGGGTTCATGTTGGTATAAATGACTGTTTTAAAACAATAAAAGCCACTTTAGCACTTGAACAGGAGAGGAGCTTCATTAATGAGAAATTGTTGCAAAAAATAATGCAGAGGGAGGAAATCCCGAAATTTAGGATTAAAAACCAATATGTTTCTGGGTTGGACAGTCCAGACTTTGAAAACCGAATTGCAGGCAGATGCATGCATAAAATTAGCATTGGGCAGAAAACAATTTACCATAATGTATGGATAGTGAGTGGAGCACAAAATGACTTTTACATGGGCAATGACATCATGCACAGAATGTGTATGGTGTTAGATTTCCTTAATCAAAAAATATGGTCACGCCTAGGTGGGCCGGCACCTGAATTTGAAGACAAACGAAGGGCTTATCATTGTGCACAACTGGTTCCTTATGCAATCGAATTACAAATGAGGAAAGATACTATTATTCCTGCATTTACAAAACAGTTTGCAATAACACTGAAATGCAAAAATGGACAGCAGATGAAAGACTCTGATGCATTTGTATGCCTGAATGAATCCATAAAACAGCAAGGCCATGATTATGAATACATTCCATTGGTAGATATTGGTGAAGGGCCTGTAAAAATTATGGTACATAATAAAGGTTGTCAGGATATTCATTTAGAGGAAAACTTCCCATTAGGAATGGCCATACAAAAATCACATTATACGGTAGATTTAAATAACATGGTGATTGGAAATATCCCTGAAAAGTATGTAGATGCCAAGGGTGAGTTGCCAGAACACCTGGATTCTCAGCCCAAAGGAATATTTAAAATTCATTCTGTGTATCCTCAGGATTCAAATGAGACAGTGTGCTGCCATCAAGAGGATTGCATAACATTTAATTTAAATGAAAATGAAACAGAAAATCAGCCCATTGAAGTGGAAGCTGATATGCCAAAATATTTAAAAGTGGCAGTTTTACAAAAAGACACAGCCACACAGTTAGAGGAAAGCGCCGAGATTCCCTTACCAGAAGATTTTGCAGAATTTTCCAAAATGGTAGAAGAGCAGATCTCCTTAGCGGATGCATGTGACAGCGATGAGGATAGAAACAATCTGAGGGAGATATTTATGGAGTTTAAGGATGTATTTGCAAAAGATGCTTATGATTGAGGTTTAACTGATTTACATGTGGCCACACTACCAGAAGGGTGTAGCAGAAGTCCAGTAGTTGTACGCCAGTATAGACTACCGCTGGCATGTTTAGAATCATTAGCAGAGATTATAAAGAATTTGGAAGCTCAGGGAATCATCAGGCCCATTCATAGCCCATCCAATACACCTATTTTAGGAGTGTTAAAGCCAAATGGTCAATGGCGGCTATGTGCAGACTTGAGGGAGTTAAATAAAAGAGTGCCAGTATCCAGATGGCCACTGCCATTCATTGATCATGGCCTAGCTCAGGTACATGGTTCAAAAGTGTTTACCACATTAGATCTCACCTCTGGATATTGGTGCGTGCCATTGGCAGAGGAGATACAGAATTTATTTTCCTTTACATTTGACAGGACTCAATACGCCTGGCTTAGAGCTCCGTTCGGGTACATCAATAGTGGGAGTGAATTTGGCATATTTTTGAGAAAGGCCATGCCAGATGCAGCGGAAAGAGGAACCATAGTTTATGTGGATGATGTCCTGATAAAAAATGAAAGCCTGAAAAGCCATTTTGATGAAATAAGACATGTGCTTGGCCAATTGCAGAAAGCAGGCGCCAAAGTGTCTTTACAAAAAGCACAATGGTGCAAGAAAAAAGTGACCTTTCTAGGCCATGAAGAGACTGAACATGGGCTAAATCCACAAAAGAAGAAAAGAGAGGCCATGCAAAAACTAAAGGACCCTAAAAATGTGAAAGAGGTAAAAAGTTTATTGGGGATGACAGGCTATAACAGAAAGTTCATTGAAAATGATGCTGAAATTACTCAACCATTGACTAAACTGCTTAAACTGAATACACCCTGGATATGGGAAAAAGAGCAGTCTGATGCAGTAGCTAAATTGAAGGAATGTCTTGTAAAGGCACCATGTTTAGCATATCCCATAAAGGGTAGGGATTTCTTTGTAGAAATAGGGTTCTCTGAACATTGTATGTCAGCAGTGTTATCACAAAACATGATGTGAATCACAAATCTATTGCATATGCAAGTAAAGCATTTTCCCAAGTTGAAATGAAATTCAATGAATGTGAAAAGGCCCTATTAACCACTGTGTGGGCGCTACAATATTTCCGCCCTATTGTTCAGGGAGAAAAGGTGATTATTGAAACAAATCATCAACCTTTGAAGTTTTTAGAGAGTAAAAGAATTAGGTCAGGTAATCTAGCGCAGTCCAGAATCACTTCATGGACTCTGGCATTGCAAGGTTTTCCTGTAGAACTGAGATATGGACAAAATAAAAAGAGCCCAATTGCTCAAGGGTTAGCTGACTTACGTGACTGTGCAGCTGAACAAGTATCAAACGAAATGGAAGTGGAACCTAGTTTGCAGGAATTTGAACAATCACCACACAAAGCTTTTGATGAAAAAACATGCAAGGATCTGCCAACTGTATATGTGGATGGTTGTGCTTTTCACATTGAAAATGACAGTAATAAACAATTAGTGTCAGGAATAGGGAATGTCTGGTTGAAATGTGAAGGCGTCCCTAGTGTAGGGGTGAGGATTGGAGCTAGAAGCAGTCAAGTGGCGGAATTGGTGGCCATTTATAAAGCAATTGCTACTGCAGTTGATAATAAATTCAGTGAAATTGTCCTGGTGACTGATTCTGACTATGCACGTAATAGCTTTGTGGAGTATTTACCTGGCTGGAAAGCGAGAGGCATGGTTACATACAACAAAACGCCACTTAAACATAGAAAAATGATACAAGCGATAGAAAAATTGGTGTCAGAAAATGATTTGACAATATACTGGAGAAAAATTTGTGGGCATTTAAAAACACCCAGAGAGGATAAGGAGGGAAATGATAAGGCAGACCACCTGGCTAAAATTGGGGCTGTGATGGGAGAATTGCTACCTATAGATGATTTACTGGGTGAAATACAAATTGATGCAGTTACACGTTCTAAAACACCAAAGGAGACAGAGCAACCAGTGGTACAGTGGGGTCATGATATGCCAGACCAAGATTTGATTGAGGCACAAAAGAATGATCGAATCTTGGGAATCTATTATAACCATTTGATAGATCCTGAACAAAACCCTTTAACAGAAAATGATTGTATGGGAAAAGAAGAGTTGAGGGTGCTATTAAAGAATAAAAAACGAGTTAGACTGCAGGATGGACTCATGATTAGAGAGTCCATAACAGGACAAATACAGTGGGTGGTACCCCTTTCATTCAGAGGGCTAATGCTACAACATGCACATGATGCAATAACTGCAGGCCACAGAGGTTCACAAAAAACATTGGAAATACTAAAGGATTATGCTTACTGGCCACATATGTCCCAAGATGTGGAATTATATACTAGAGGGTGTCTAGTATGTGCCCAATTTAAACCTGCTTCACCAATGCATAGAGCCCCATTGATGAAAAGAGCCCTAACTCTCCCATGGTCAGATTTGCAAATAGACTATGTAGGCCCTTTAAAAAGGTTGAGCAGAGGAAACCGTTACATTTTAAGTGTGATATGTTTGATGTCGAAGTGGATTGAATGTATTCCTGCACCAGATTGTAGAGCGCAAACAGCTGCCACATTGCTGGTGAACCATGTGTTCTCAAGGTTTGGGTTGCCACAAAGAATTGAGTCAGACAGAGGAAGTCATTTCACAAGTACTCTAATGAGTAAGATATGGCAAATACTGGGTGTGAAAAGGAAACTACATATCGCATATCGGGCAGCCTCTTCAGGTGGAGTTGAACGGAGCAATAGGTCTGTTGTGGATATTTTAAAGAAATTCGTGGCAGAAGCAGGTTCCAGCTGGGATTTACGTCTACCTTTAGTTTTAATGGCAATCAGGTCAACTCCTGCCAAAGCAACAGGTGTTAGCCCCCATGAGGTCTTGACAGGTAGGAAAATGGTGTTACCACAACACCTACTATACAGAACACATGAGCAGACACTTGTGAGTGCATCCACAGTTAATGAGTACATTGATGAACTGAGGAAGCATTTGCAACATGCATTTGCTTTTGTGCAGAGAAATCTGGAAAGGGCTGCTGACAGTGCTAAGACATACTATGATAAAAGAACATCAGTGAGAGAATACAGTGTAGGGGATCAGGTGTACAAGTTTCATTTTGGAAAAAGTAAACAGAAAAATTCTAAATTTCTAGCAGCCTGGCAGGGGCCATTTCGAATTATAGATAAGATCTCTCCTGTAGTTTATAAAATTTTGAAGAATGAAGGTGAAACAGCGATAGAACAGTTTGTCCATGTAAATCAGATCAAGCCATGCCATCCCAGACACGAGATCAGGCAGCTTGAGCATGTAGAAACAGAAAGCCCTGGGGCTACTGCCCACTGATGCACACAATACAACAGAAAGTCTCTTGAACACAAAAAGATAAAATAAATGGGTACAGTCAGGAGGCAGTGACAGAGAAGTTAAACAGTTGATTATTATAATGGCACATAAACACTGTAATATATGTAAATATATATAAAATGTAAAATAAATAAATAAATAAATAAATATATATAATGGAAGCTCATGGTCGGTGTGCAGAATGAAAATGTATTAAACATGAATGTTCTTTTATGTATGCTTGTTCTCTATAACCTGTGTTTAATTTCAGAAGGCGAAAGAACATTTTACAAGGCGTGTTTTATTTTGGCAAAAGGGTGAAATTAGTATTGTGCTATATACTTAATCTGTTTCTTTTCTATTTGATTTAGAATATTAACATATTTGTACCGGAGGTCATGGGAGACAATGGAGTCCCCTGGATGAAGACCAAAAGATGCCTGCCTCTGGGTGGAGGTGAAGACAAAATAGCCGGAATGCCAAAGAAAAGATGACTTCTATTGAGAAGGATCCAAGAGTACCAAGATGAAAGAGTACCCGAATGAACCAAAAGAGGCAGACAAGTGTCCTGACATATGGAGTTCCACGTATTTATTATTTTATTTAATTGTTTTAATCTGTTATGTTAATTATTTGTTTTACTTAGTTGTTTTATTTTATTATTTTCAATTGACTTCAAGTATAAAATTGAAACACTGGACTATGGACACTTCCATTGGGAAGGCAAATGTAGAACATTTTATAAGAATTGATGAATTCAGATGAATTTTAATATTATATTGATTGAACAGTGACTTTCAATTTTCATCTTCACAACAAGAATGTTAATTGTATTGGATTGTTACATTTTGAAAGAAGAAAAGGAGCAAGTTGGATTTTTTGCAATTGTGGCTCGGATTAGCCAAATTCTCAAAAAAAGGAGGGTATTTGTAGGATTGTTTAGCGTGTTTTGGGAGCACAGAACGCACCACCACTGCACAGGATCAATGTATAGCATGTTTTTTTTTAAGTGCAGCGCCACTGCATGGGTTTGGTGCATTGATATAGTGTGGTGCAGCAAGACATGTCTTATTGAGCATTTTTATGCAGCGCCACTGCATGGGTTTAATGCAATTGCTTCAAGCTATGTGTTGCCAGTGCAACCTGTGGACATGTAGATGAAAACAGGCTATGCAGTAAAAAACAATTTCCACATTTAAAATGCAAATAATTTTTTCACAGTTAAAAGCATATTTTTACCTGAAATTCCTCCTTTGCAGTAGACACATTTGAGGATTAATGAACTAACCTCATTAACAAAAAACTAACACGCTAACTCATTAATAACATAATGTGTTCTCCAGTGCAAAATGAATGGAAAATGACATGCTCTGAAAGTCATTATTTAAATGCACATTCAGTTTTTTTTTTTTCCGCTCTGCTGCTCTGCCCACAGTAACTGCAGGAAGCAAAGACCTCGAATAAGCAGGAAATCAGTTTGGTTACAGTTGCAACTGTATAAGCCATGCCATTGTGTGCAGAGGATGGTTAGGGCATGATAGAATTTTATTGCTTAGGATCCTTTGGTAGGAGGTAACCAGAGTTTTCTTGTATAATCTCGAGGAAGAAGCTGGGGAGAGACATCTTGACACAGCTCGGAGAAGGACTGAGTTGATAGCTGGGGATGCCTGATTCCTAAAGCAGATTCAACTTGGTTGCAGAGACTGCGATTTCCAGTCAACAAGTCCCAGTTTGAGTGACAGCAAATGCTTGTCCTTGCTGGGTGAACCCCTCCAGAAGGCGACCAGCCAAAGAAGTTACATGCTGAACAAGCCTGGTAATTATGTGGCTGAAGTGTGGGGGCTGAGTGTGTGCGAAAATATTCAGTCAGTGTAGGAAAGGAGATTCCTGTGCTTTACCCACGTGTTTAATGTTGCAAATTGAATTCTTGTTCCCCGCCACTCTCTTCTCAGTGTATCACAAATAATGCTGTTACTGTGCTATTTCATTTATTTCTGTAAAAGAGTGAGAACGTGTTTAAATGCAACTTTTATAATACACAAAAATATCTGAAAGCAGACGGGTGGTGTGTTTTATTTTCTCTTTCCTTTGTGCATTTACCAATACAGTGCTGATGATGTGGGGAGATGTTTAGACAGTGCAATTGTCATTTTTAAGGTAGCTAAAAATAAGATTTGGCTGCAGCTGTGTGCACAATGTCATTCAGTATGAGCAATTATAACTAACTGTGTGTGTTGTAGTCTGCCGGAGGTCTATGAGTCGGCAGAAAGAGAGGCCCTGAACATAGCTCACCAGACGTAAATAAGTTGGTGAAAGATACCACATGATAGCTCGCTGCCGTAGATAAGACAGCGAGAAATTGCCCATGGTGGCACACTAAAAATGAAAATGTGGTGTTCCTGAAATGCAAGCCTGAGGTCTCTCTAGTGATTACACGAAAAACCTAAACAAAAATAAGGGGTTCTGGATATTGGGGCCACAAATAAAACAAAGGAATTATGCTCACCAAAAATACCACCAACCATGCATAACAACCACGCATACCAACCACGCATGTCTGTGTACTGAAATAATGCATATCCACTGTATTATTATTGTACATAACCCAATCTGAATACAAGGAGTGATTGTTGCTAAATTATTTTTCGGCGGTAAGAAAATACCGCCAGGCCCCAAATCTAGACAAAATACCCAACATATTTATGGTGCGTTGCAGGCCGGGAAAGTGATCACAGAGCACCTACTGGGCGTGGCAAGTGTGTCTCACACTGCCATCTGTACATTAAAGGGAATCCATTTCATAATAGCAGTGTGTTACTAAAAACGAATTTCAGAATGTCATAAAGGGAAACCACATTCTCAGACCTAGTGCAATATTTAGAGGCAACGTTGTTTGCACATGGGACGTGGTCGTCGAAAGGTACCTTAGAATGGCATGACCGCATTCAGGGTGAGGTGCAGAAAGAAAAACTAGACAATATTTTTGCAGAAGGCAGCATAATTCAGGTCTGCCTTACAAGATTATTGAATGCAGCCGATAAAAGTGCAGAGAAAGACTGTTTAATACGGCTATGCACCAAAATATGGTTTACTTTGAATAGGTCCCTGCGAATGCAGGAAAATGATACCCATCTAATTAACAGGTTAAAGACTGAATTAGATGGGGCAAGTAAAAATCAGCAAATGTTAAGAGCAGAATTGGATGTATGCCAAAAAGACATGCAACTAAAATGCAGAGATTTTGATGCTCAGTTGTCCAAAAACAAGAAACAATTTGAGGATAGTGAGCAAGAATTGGTACACTTAAAAGCCTTAGTGCACCACATCAGACAGGATAAAGATGAGATTGTTTCAGAAATGCAGATTTTACAAAAAGAACATTTTGAAAAAGAAAGTGATCTCCAAGGTGCAGAGCAAGAAATGGTTAAAATGATTCAAGAAAAAGACAAGAGAAACAAAGAATTCAATGAATGCCAAATGCAAATGTGCGACATGCAGGAGGTAATAAATAAAATGAGTGATGAAAACAACTATCTGCAAAATGAAGCACGCAGGCTCCTTAAAAAGTGCAAAGACTTAGAACAACAAATGTGCATTCCCAGGTCCCAGGAGAGGCGGCAGGGTACTACATTCAATGGAGTGGAGGTGAATTCTAGTTCTGCCCAAAGAGCTAGTGCTCCAGTGACTGGGCCGGTGACTGAACTTGGTTGCAGCGCCCTTGGGGGATTTGATACTCCCATTGGGGGCAGCCACCAATCCCATACACCTGAAACCAGGATTGAATCACAAAGCAGTGCAATTCCATGCATTGCAACAAGTAGCCCCATAAAATAATTAAATCCATTAAAGCCCTGATCAAACCATTTAAAAAGGGAGGTGAATGCTGCATTGAGGATCACTTAGAAGCGGTTCATGACATTTTTAAAGCACTCCAGATACCTAAGGAACAGTACAGACAATATTTTCATTTAACTTTAGATGCCCCGACGGCCAGCATCATAAGGGGATAAAATGAACAGCAGAATATGACATGGGTGGAGTTTGAAAAAGAAATTAGGCGTAATTTTTCTCCTTTTCAGTCATTGCAGGAGGCAAAGAAAGTCGCTTACACAATCACTGCTGGGCCTAATACATCCCCTCGCCAATTTTTACAAGACTTAAAAGGAGCATTTTCTCATTTTGATGTATCTTTTGACCCAAATTCCAATGAGTTTAAAACTGCATACTTCTATGGGCTACAGAAAGACATCATATCCCAATTGGTCCGTGAATTTGACCGTGACAAGTCCCTTGAATGGATTGTACATCAAAGCACAAAACTATATGAGGTACTCTATTGTCAGGGTAGAGAAAGTGATAAAATGAAAGATACTAGACCTAAATCTAAAGAACCCTCAGCCACAGTAATGGAAATCAGGTCAGCCAAAATGTCCCTTGAGTCTGCTCAAAGCCCAGGTAAAAATAATGTGACACCTGAACAAAGGGGTAATCAACAAAGATCGCCCTTTCCTGTACCAATGTTCCAATCACATGATCCTAGTAATAGGGAGAGCTACATCAGCCCAAGGTATTTAGGGGACAGACCCCGGGCAGGATATCGGCCTGATATGTCAGGTATGAACAATAACCAGAGACAAAATCAAGATCAAAGAAATGATGGTCCCTACCAGACATTGGGGACACAGAGGAGATTTGATCCCAACACCATGATATATGGTAATCAGGATAGACCCCGATATGTGGATCCATTTACTGATAATGGGAATCAACATAGGTGCCAGTACCCACAATCTGAGAGACAAGACATGAGGCAGAACATGAACTACAATCCACGTCAGTACAATGATTCCCCACCAGGGGACTATAATCAAAGGATGGGTGCACCCCACTCCCCTCCACAGATGAATCAAGAGTTCAGAAACCATCCCAACAGACATAAATCACTTGAGAGGTATCAGAATAGATCCAATCAGGGGAAAAACAACCAATATCGACCTAGGCCACAAAAAGAGGATTCTAGAGAGATGGAAAGGTTCCAGTGCCTTGAGGCCCAAGTGAAAATGTTAGCTGAGCAAATAGGAAAGCTCTATACAGCGCAAAAACAGCCATCCAAGGAGGGGGCTGATGGCCATAGCAATGACCGGGGGGCGTCTGAAAAGTGACTAAGTACTCATGATACCTGCGGTGCCAAGAAGACAGATTGCCCTAATGTAATTTCGCATAATGACTCTGAGATGTCTAATGATTTAAAAGTGGAAACGCCAGTGAATGAACATGTAACAGAAAGTGCAAACACTTCTAAAAAAGAGGTACGGTTTAACCTAGAGCTAAATCAAACATTGAAGGTTTGCGCAAATGAAAAAGAAACACCTGAAATTCCAAAAGAACAAAGGGACAGATTTAAGAAAAATGACTCATGCATGGGGAATACCAGTGAACAGGGAGTAAGTGGGGATGCTATAGCTCCTTCCCTGGACAGTCAAAATGGTGAACAAACACAGACAGAAAAAGGGAATACTCAAAAGGAGGGTACAAATCAATCACCTGAAGAATTCTTGGAGCCAAATATTTTTGAAGAGGCTGAAAGGGCTGGTACCACACTAAATGATCACAAATGCACAGAATTAAATAATGACAAATTACTAAATGATGTTGTTACACATGTTCAGTTGGAAGGTTGTAATGTGGTCCGTGATGATACCCAGATGGATGGGCGAACAGTGGCCACACTCCAAAAAACCTCTGATCATGGAGAAATGAATAAAGTCTCACGCGCAGAAATGGGTAAAAAGGAGGGAAAAATGTCTTTCCATTTACCAATGTGCTGAGCCAAAAGTGAAAAAGGCCTGAGAATGGTGAGCCCTGAAATCAGTAAGAATTCACACTTATGTGTATTAGAGGAAGTTGAGGACAGATATTATGCACCCATCACTGTAGAAGAGAAATGCCAAACATTTGCTATGATTGACACTGGCGCACAGGCCACAATTATGTCCAAGGAGCTGGTAAAGAGTATCAATGAAGGAAACCCCCACAGAATCAGATCACAGTGAAGGAAAATCAAGGTCCAGTGCATAACTTTAATGGGGAGGAGGTGCCCATCATAGGTGTAACTGAGGTTGACATAAAAATAGGAAAGCACAGAATGAAACAAGAGGTATTGATCACATCTATTTGTGAAATTCCATTTCTGATGGGGACAGATTGCCTGAATAGATTGTCTCCTCTCATAGATGGGGTGAATGGAGTGCTGTGGTCCTTAACCAAGAAACCATTGAGACCTAAGAAACTAAAATCACAAAACAGCAACATAAATGAATGTCACACCGTTGCCAAAACAAATGATGCTGTGGAGGTATATCTCCAGAATAGTTGCATACCTAGTGTCACTATTATATTAATGTGTCAAGACAAAATGCAGAGCGACAATGAAAGACTACCTGTACAAATATACTTGGACCTAAGGAAAAATTGGCAGACTGCCATAGATGAGCACACATTACGTTTTTATTTAAAAGAGAAAACAATCAAACAGAATATTGCTCCTAAAACAGATTCAGAAAAACACATTACCACTCTTGCTGAAATACACATGGAAGATGAGCAACCATGGGTTCATGTTGGTATAAATGACTGTTTTAAAACAATAAAAGCCACTTTAGCACTTGAACAGGAGAGGAGCTTCATTAATGAGAAATTGTTGCAAAAAATAATGCAGAGGGAGGAAATCCCGAAATTTAGGATTAAAAACCAATATGTTTCTGGGTTGGACAGTCCAGACTTTGAAAACCGAATTGCAGGCAGATGCATGCATAAAATTAGCATTGGGCAGAAAACAATTTACCATAATGTATGGATAGTGAGTGGAGCACAAAATGACTTTTACATGGGCAATGACATCATGCACAGAATGTGTATGGTGTTAGATTTCCTTAATCAAAAAATATGGTCACGCCTAGGTGGGCCGGCACCTGAATTTGAAGACAAACGAAGGGCTTATCATTGTGCACAACTGGTTCCTTATGCAATCGAATTACAAATGAGGAAAGATACTATTATTCCTGCATTTACAAAACAGTTTGCAATAACACTGAAATGCAAAAATGGACAGCAGATGAAAGACTCTGATGCATTTGTATGCCTGAATGAATCCATAAAACAGCAAGGCCATGATTATGAATACATTCCATTGGTAGATATTGGTGAAGGGCCTGTAAAAATTATGGTACATAATAAAGGTTGTCAGGATATTCATTTAGAGGAAAACTTCCCATTAGGAATGGCCATACAAAAATCACATTATACGGTAGATTTAAATAACATGGTGATTGGAAATATCCCTGAAAAGTATGTAGATGCCAAGGGTGAGTTGCCAGAACACCTGGATTCTCAGCCCAAAGGAATATTTAAAATTCATTCTGTGTATCCTCAGGATTCAAATGAGACAGTGTGCTGCCATCAAGAGGATTGCATAACATTTAATTTAAATGAAAATGAAACAGAAAATCAGCCCATTGAAGTGGAAGCTGATATGCCAAAATATTTAAAAGTGGCAGTTTTACAAAAAGACACAGCCACACAGTTAGAGGAAAGCGCCGAGATTCCCTTACCAGAAGATTTTGCAGAATTTTCCAAAATGGTAGAAGAGCAGATCTCCTTAGCGGATGCATGTGACAGCGATGAGGATAGAAACAATCTGAGGGAGATATTTATGGAGTTTAAGGATGTATTTGCAAAAGATGCTTATGATTGAGGTTTAACTGATTTACATGTGGCCACACTACCAGAAGGGTGTAGCAGAAGTCCAGTAGTTGTACGCCAGTATAGACTACCGCTGGCATGTTTAGAATCATTAGCAGAGATTATAAAGAATTTGGAAGCTCAGGGAATCATCAGGCCCATTCATAGCCCATCCAATACACCTATTTTAGGAGTGTTAAAGCCAAATGGTCAATGGCGGCTATGTGCAGACTTGAGGGAGTTAAATAAAAGAGTGCCAGTATCCAGATGGCCACTGCCATTCATTGATCATGGCCTAGCTCAGGTACATGGTTCAAAAGTGTTTACCACATTAGATCTCACCTCTGGATATTGGTGCGTGCCATTGGCAGAGGAGATACAGAATTTATTTTACTTTACATTTGACAGGACTCAATACGCCTGGCTTAGAGCTCCGTTCGGGTACATCAATAGTGGGAGTGAATTTGGCATATTTTTGAGAAAGGCCATGCCAGATGCAGCGGAAAGAGGAACCATAGTTTATGTGGATGATGTCCTGATAAAAAATGAAAGCCTGAAAAGCCATTTTGATGAAATAAGACATGTGCTTGGCCAATTGCAGAAAGCAGGCGCCAAAGTGTCTTTACAAAAAGCACAATGGTGCAAGAAAAAAGTGACCTTTCTAGGCCATGAAGAGACTGAACATGGGCTAAATCCACAAAAGAAGAAAAGAGAGGCCATGCAAAAACTAAAGGACCCTAAAAATGTGAAAGAGGTAAAAAGTTTATTGGGGATGACAGGCTATAACAGAAAGTTCATTGAAAATGATGCTGAAATTACTCAACCATTGACTAAACTGCTTAAACTGAATACACCCTGGATATGGGAAAAAGAGCAGTCTGATGCAGTAGCTAAATTGAAGGAATGTCTTGTAAAGGCACCATGTTTAGCATATCCCATAAAGGGTAGGGATTTCTTTGTAGAAATAGGGTTCTCTGAACATTGTATGTCAGCAGTGTTATCACAAAACATGATGTGAATCACAAATCTATTGCATATGCAAGTAAAGCATTTTCCCAAGTTGAAATGAAATTCAATGAATGTGAAAAGGCCCTATTAACCACTGTGTGGGCGCTACAATATTTCCGCCCTATTGTTCAGGGAGAAAAGGTGATTATTGAAACAAATCATCAACCTTTGAAGTTTTTAGAGAGTAAAAGAATTAGGTCAGGTAATCTAGCGCAGTCCAGAATCACTTCATGGACTCTGGCATTGCAAGGTTTTCCTGTAGAACTGAGATATGGACAAAATAAAAAGAGCCCAATTGCTCAAGGGTTAGCTGACTTACGTGACTGTGCAGCTGAACAAGTATCAAACGAAATGGAAGTGGAACCTAGTTTGCAGGAATTTGAACAATCACCACACAAAGCTTTTGATGAAAAAACATGCAAGGATCTGCCAACTGTATATGTGGATGGTTGTGCTTTTCACATTGAAAATGACAGTAATAAACAATTAGTGTCAGGAATAGGGAATGTCTGGTTGAAATGTGAAGGCGTCCCTAGTGTAGGGGTGAGGATTGGAGCTAGAAGCAGTCAAGTGGCGGAATTGGTGGCCATTTATAAAGCAATTGCTACTGCAGTTGATAATAAATTCAGTGAAATTGTCCTGGTGACTGATTCTGACTATGCACGTAATAGCTTTGTGGAGTATTTACCTGGCTGGAAAGCGAGAGGCATGGTTACATACAACAAAACGCCACTTAAACATAGAAAAATGATACAAGCGATAGAAAAATTGGTGTCAGAAAATGATTTGACAATATACTGGAGAAAAATTTGTGGGCATTTAAAAACACCCAGAGAGGATAAGGAGGGAAATGATAAGGCAGACCACCTGGCTAAAATTGGGGCTGTGATGGGAGAATTGCTACCTATAGATGATTTACTGGGTGAAATACAAATTGATGCAGTTACACGTTCTAAAACACCAAAGGAGACAGAGCAACCAGTGGTACAGTGGGGTCATGATATGCCAGACCAAGATTTGATTGAGGCACAAAAGAATGATCGAATCTTGGGAATCTATTATAACCATTTGATAGATCCTGAACAAAACCCTTTAACAGAAAATGATTGTATGGGAAAAGAAGAGTTGAGGGTGCTATTAAAGAATAAAAAACGAGTTAGACTGCAGGATGGACTCATGATTAGAGAGTCCATAACAGGACAAATACAGTGGGTGGTACCCCTTTCATTCAGAGGGCTAATGCTACAACATGCACATGATGCAATAACTGCAGGCCACAGAGGTTCACAAAAAACATTGGAAATACTAAAGGATTATGCTTACTGGCCACATATGTCCCAAGATGTGGAATTATATACTAGAGGGTGTCTAGTATGTGCCCAATTTAAACCTGCTTCACCAATGCATAGAGCCCCATTGATGAAAAGAGCCCTAAATCTCCCATGGTCAGATTTGCAAATAGACTATGTAGGCCCTTTAAAAAGGTCGAGCAGAGGAAACCGTTACATTTTAAGTGTGATATGTTTGATGTCGAAGTGGATTGAATGTATTCCTGCACCAGATTGTAGAGCGCAAACAGCTGCCACATTGCTGGTGAACCATGTGTTCTCAAGGTTTGGGTTGCCACAAAGAATTGAGTCAGACAGAGGAAGTCATTTCACAAGTACTCTAATGAGTAAGATATGGCAAATACTGGGTGTGAAAAGGAAACTACATATTGCATATCGGGCAGCCTCTTCAGGTGGAGTTGAACGGAGCAATAGGTCTGTTGTGGATATTTTAAAGAAATTCGTGGCAGAAGCAGGTTCCAGCTGGGATTTACGTCTACCTTTAGTTTTAATGGCAATCAGGTCAACTCCTGCCAAAGCAACAGGTGTTAGCCCCCATGAGGTCTTGACAGGTAGGAAAATGGTGTTACCACAACACCTACTATACAGAACACATGAGCAGACACTTGTGAGTGCATCCACAGTTAATGAGTACATTGATGAACTGAGGAAGCATTTGCAACATGCATTTGCTTTTGTGCAGAGAAATCTGGAAAGGGCTGCTGACAGTGCTAAGACATACTATGATAAAAGAACATCAGTGAGAGAATACAGTGTAGGGGATCAGGTGTACAAGTTTCATTTTGGAAAAAGTAAACAGAAAAATTCTAAATTTCTAGCAGCCTGGCAGGGGCCATTTCGAATTATAGATAAGATCTCTCCTGTAGTTTATAAAATTTTGAAGAATGAAGGTGAAACAGCGATAGAACAGTTTGTCCATGTAAATCAGATCAAGCCATGCCATCCCAGACACGAGATCAGGCAGCTTGAGCATGTAGAAACAGAAAGCCCTGGGGCTACTGCCCACTGATGCACACAATACAACAGAAAGTCTCTTGAACACAAAAAGATAAAATAAATGGGTACAGTCAGGAGGCAGTGACAGAGAAGTTAAAAAGTTGATTATTATAATGGCACATAAACACTGTAATATATGTAAATATATATAAAATGTAAAATAAATAAATAAATAAATAAATATATATAATGGAAGCTCATGGTCGGTGTGCAGAATGAAAATGTATTAAACATGAATGTTCTTTTATGTATGCTTGTTCTCTATAACCTGTGTTTAATTTCAGAAGGCGAAAGAACATTTTACAAGGCGTGTTTTATTTTGGCAAAAGGGTGAAATTAGTATTGTGCTATATACTTAATCTGTTTCTTTTCTATTTGATTTAGAATATTAACATATTTGTACCGGAGGTCATGGGAGACAATGGAGTCCCCTGGATGAAGACCAAAAGATGCCTGCCTCTGGGTGGAGGTGAAGACAAAATAGCCGGAATGCCAAAGAAAAGATGACTTCTATTGAGAAGGATCCAAGAGTACCAAGATGAAAGAGTACCCGAATGAACCAAAAGAGGCAGACAAGTGTCCTGACATATGGAGTTCCACGTATTTATTATTTTATTTAATTGTTTTAATCTGTTATGTTAATTATTTGTTTTACTTAGTTGTTTTATTTTATTATTTTCAATTGACTTCAAGTATAAAATTGAAACACTGGACTATGGACACTTCCATTGGGAAGGCAAATGTAGAACATTTTATAAGAATTGATGAATTCAGATGAATTTTAATATTATATTGATTGAACAGTGACTTTCAATTTTCATCTTCACAACAAGAATGTTAATTGTATTGGATTGTTACATTTTGAAAGAAGAAAAGGAGCAAGTTGGATTTTTTGCAATTGTGGCTCGGATTAGCCAAATTCTCAAAAAAAGGAGGGTATTTGTAGGATTGTTTAGCGTGTTTTGGGAGCACAGAACGCACCACCACTGCACAGGATCAATGTATAGCATGTTTTTTTTTAAGTGCAGCGCCACTGCATGGGTTTGGTGCATTGATATAGTGTGGTGCAGCAAGACATGTCTTATTGAGCATTTTTATGCAGCGCCACTGCATGGGTTTAATGCAATTGCTTCAAGCTATGTGTTGCCAGTGCAACCTGTGGACATGTAGATGAAAACAGGCTATGCAGTAAAAAACAATTTCCACATTTAAAATGCAAATAATTTTTTCACAGTTAAAAGCATATTTTTACCTGAAATTCCTCCTTTGCAGTAGACACATTTGAGGATTAATGAACTAACCTCATTAACAAAAAACTAACACGCTAACTCATTAATAACATAATGTGTTCTCCAGTGCAAAATGAATGGAAAATGACATGCTCTGAAAGTCATTATTTAAATGCACATTCAGTTTTTTTTTTTTTCCACTCTGCTGCTCTGCCCACAGTAACTGCAGGAAGCAAAGACCTCGAATAAGCAGGAAATCAGTTTGGTTACAGTTGCAACTGTATAAGCCATGCCATTGTGTGCAGAGGATGGTTAGGGCATGATAGAATTTTATTGCTTAGGATCCTTTGGTAGGAGGTAACCAGAGTTTTCTTGTATAATCTCGAGGAAGAAGCTGGGGAGAGACATCTTGACACAGCTCGGAGAAGGACTGAGTTGATAGCTGGGGATGCCTGATTCCTAAAGCAGATTCAACTTGGTTGCAGAGACTGCGATTTCCAGTCAACAAGTCCCAGTTTGAGTGACAGCAAATGCTTGTCCTTGCTGGGTGAACCCCTCCAGAAGGCGACCAGCCAAAGAAGTTACATGCTGAACAAGCCTGGTAATTATGTGGCTGAAGTGTGGGGGCTGAGTGTGTGCGAAAATATTCAGTCAGTGTAGGAAAGGAGATTCATGTGCTTTACCCACGTGTTTAATGTTGCAAATTGAATTCTTGTTCCCCGCCACTCTCTTCTCAGTGTATCACAAATAATGCTGTTACTGTGCTATTTCATTTATTTCTGTAAAAGAGTGAGAACGTGTTTAAATGCAACTTTTATAATACACAAAAATATCTGAAAGCAGACGGGTGGTGTGTTTTATTTTCTCTTTCCTTTGTGCATTTACCAATACAGTGCTGATGATGTGGGGAGATGTTTAGACAGTGCAATTGTCATTTTTAAGGTAGCTAAAAATAAGATTTGGCTGCAGCTGTGTTCACAATGTCATTCAGTATGAGCAATTATAACTAACTGTGTGTGTTGTAGTCTGCCGGAGGTCTATGAGTCGGCAGAAAGAGAGGCCCTGAACATAGCTCACCAGACGTAAATAAGTTGGTGAAAGATACCACATGATAGCTCGCTGCCATAGATAAGACAGCGAGAAATTGCCCATGGTGGCACACTAAAAATGAAAATGTGGTGTTCCTGAAATGCAAGCCTGAGGTCTCTCTAGTGATTACACGAAAAACCTAAACAAAAATAAGGGGTTCTGGATATTGGGGCCACAAATAAAACAAAGGAATTATGCTCACCAAAAATGCCACTAACCACGCATACCAACCACGCATACCAACCACGCATGTCTGTGTACTGAAATAATGCATATCCACTGTATTATTATTATACATAACCCAATCTGAATACAAGGAGTGATTGTTGCTAAATTATTTTTCGGCGGTAAGAAAATACCGCCAGGCCCCAAATCTACACAAAATACCCAACAGCGCTTATCTTTACTTACATAGGGAGAAGGTGAACCCGTGGAGACGGCAGTTGGTTACTAAGGTAGAATGACTGGATGGGCCTGAGGAGAAGGCCAGTGTGATGAGTGAGAGTGTGTGGGTGGGCCTCTGGAGAAGACCAGAGTGAATGAAGGAGGAGGCGAGTGATATGAAGTGAGTGTGGCCATAGAAGGAAAAAGGGGTTTACAAAGAGAAGTGGGAAGGATAATTGGGACACAGAGGAAGTGCAGCCAGAGGGTGATATGACATGGCATTTATTAAGTGCCTGTACACAAGTGTTCCTAGGTGCGACAAAACAAGGGGGGAAACAAAAAGAAGGATAAAACAACAATCTTACTAGGCCTTGTGTCATTCAGATTGCGCAAGAGCAGGGGCAGGGGGGAGGGGAGAAGTGCCGAGGGTGGGGGAAGATGGAGAAGTGCAGGAACAAAGGAGAAACAACAGTGCAGCCAACGGGTGGCAAGTGCGGGTACTCATAAGTGCAGCCAACGGGTGTCAAATAAGTGCAATAGAGAGGACTGTAGCGTTTTAGATACAGACCACGAGTGCAGGGGAGCCAAGAGGCAGTGCAGGATTGCAGCTGGACAGGCAGGAACCTTGGCCTGAATTCTGAGGTGACCAGTGCATTGATCAGGCAGGTGATCAGCAACGGAGAGGAAGAGAGAAGGCAGAAATCAAAGAGAAAAGTCTTAATTTGGTTCTGGAACTGGAGATGATTCTGCTCAAGTTTCAGCGAGGTTGGGAGGCTGTTCCAGATGGAGGCCCCAGGCAAAGAAAGAGATCTGCCTTCAACTCTTTGCTTGGAAAAGTGACTGACCCCCAGAGAGTTGGAGGTGGAGGACCAGAGAGCTCGAGAAGGCAGATATTCAGGAAGAGAGAGTTGGAGGTTGTGTTTTTCCAGGCCCCAGAAAGGCTTGTGTACAATGTAAAGTGTCTTGAACTTGATCCTTGCTGCCACTGGGAGCCAGTGAAGGGATTTCATAGCTGGAGAGATACAATCGCAGGACATGAGGCCAAGGACAAGTCCTGCAGTCCTGTTCTGGATGAGTTCTAGAGGGCGGAGAGTAGAGGCAGGAAGATTTAGAAAGAGGCTGTTGCAGTAGTCCAGCCTAGAGAAGACCAGAGCTCTGGAGACAGTGAGCTTCTCTGGGAAAGTAAGGAAGGGAAGAATACCTCTGAGGGGGTGCTGCTGGTACTGTGACTTCTTAGAGACATCAGTGAGGAGAGAAAGAGAGTGTGGAGTTGTTTAAGGGTGATGAGGTCTGAGTCATACCAAGAGTTGCACTTGGATTTGGGCTTCAGGTGGATCCTCATGACAGGGGCAAGTACATCAAGAGTGTCAGAGATAGAGCAATGAAGGACAGAAAGGGCTGTGTCAGGGTGTTAGCCAGCCAAAGGTGCACAGAAGGAGGAGAGAAAGTGGCAATGAAAGCCTCAACTGACACATGCTTCATGGGTTGGATGACCGAGAAGGTGGGGCTTGGCCTGTGGGGTAGAGACAGAGAGAGATGAGATAAAAGGAGAAAGTGATCAATCCAGCAGTGGGGGAGTGGTGAGAGGGTTGGAAAGGGGGAGGTCTGAGGAGATAGGAACATCCAAGATGTGCCCTGCAGAGTGAGTCAGGCCAGAGGGGTGGATAAAGAGAGAGAGAGAAAGATATATATATATATATATATATATATATATTACATATATATATATATATATATAGAGAGAGAGAGAGAGAGAGAATCTAGATAGCCCCCTCAATCATATGTGCAAAAAGTTACCCCAGTACTGCGATAAAGTATAAGTACAAATTTCAATGGGTAAAGGAGACTGCAGGACAGTGTTTCCATGGGTGGCCCAGAGAAGGAACGCTCAATAGTAGAATAATCAAAAACATGTTTTCATATTTGTTAACAAGTTAAAAAGTAGGCAGGGTATATTGGGGCTCTGGAAAATGTACGAACTAACAAAAAGGTAACAAATGAAGAAGGAGGGTGGGGGGGAATGGATGGGGGCTGTAGGATATTTTGTTTTATTGGGGTAAATTTGGGGTTTGGTGGTATTTTCTTACTGTCAAAATATGAGCGGTAGTTTGGTGGAAAGTTAGCCTTGCATTTAGATTGGGTTTGGTGTCATATTATTTTAGTGACCATACCTTGTTATCTTATATTGGTGAATCTAGTGATATATTGTTTGTGGTATTTTGTAGTGAGCATAGTTTTCTTCCCTATATTATAACCCCATCATAAAAACAAAACCTTCCTTTCTATTAGAGTACCCCCCAGTGGTCTATAGAGAGCCTTGGGCCTATGCAAGTGATGGAAACACAACAATTTTATTTAGGGCGCTATCTACAGTTTGTGGCCGGTATCACTGGCTTATCTGCATCCAGCGATCTATGCGCCCCTAGGTATCACTGGTTTATCTACATCCAGCGATTGATATATTATATCGGATTCCTTCCAAACAACATGCAAGGAAGGCACACACACACAAACCTGCTTTATCACTGAATATTATCAGTTTGTTCTGGGTTGCTATCTTACCTGCAGGGGCAAATTGACAAATGCACTACTAAAGATAATTAATCTCCCCTGTATATTTGTGTATAAATTCACAGATGCAAAAATGACATCAAACCATTTGTTTTTATATATTCTTACTATACTATAAACAAATACAATTCACGATCATTATTTCTTACCATGAATACATTGCATCATCATCTGGAATACAAAAAAGAGAGTAAACAGAACCAACAAGCCTTTTAAAACCTGGTTAATTTTTCCCCATTCTGAACATGACGAAATAAAGATGCAGGGATTTCCAATCCTGTCTACATTGCACTACAGTTCAGTCATCCATGCGACCTTACACAGTGACCTCACTTGTACATATCTCCTTACCAAAAGTGTTTCTTTGAAGTCCCCCACGCGACCTTGTTTCACTCGCCTCACAAAGACAGGCCCTGTCAGCACAAAGGCTCCTGTAATCTTGCGTGTCTGGGAAGCACGGCGAGAAACTCTCAATCCAGCGCTCTGTGACACTTTGGACTTCTGTCTTCAAAGCCCAGTCTTCCCGAACTAACTCCCCTTCTCCTCTCTTGTCATCCAGAGAGCTCTCCTCCAGCCCCTATTTACGTAGTTCATTCTGCCGACACGTTCCTCCAATCATGTCGAAAGGATTTATTTTCTGCCCTACCCTTCGTTTGTAGAACAAAGACATTCTTGCTCTCTGAGCAACTGGTTCAATTGTGTTTCCTGCTGCGCATACTTTCTGCTTTCTGCAAACTAACACAGAAAGAGAAAAGAAAAAAAAAATGCCAGTGTACATTTAAAAACAAATTCTAGCAGTGCTACCAAAATATGTATTTTCACCTGTAGTCTCAAATATAAGGCATCACAGAAAAAAAATGGGTGCACTTTATTCTCTGCAGTTTCAAGCTGGGCTTGGCTGTGTTATAAATTCTGTACCTTGAATGCCACCAGCAACATATTCACATGTTATACTGGCAACACAAAAATAACTATATGTGTGTGCCATATTACTGCTGGTAACAAAAGAATGCCACTGCATTTGCAATAAAAAGTATATAAAGGCTATATATTTTCTTACATTTCCCTCCTTTTCCGACAATTATGGCTACCCAAATCCACAATCGGAGGAAACCCAAATTGTGCTTCTCTTTTTTTTTTAGAATGTATGTGCATTGGGATATCTTGCATTCCCTATTGTTGCCAATATCATAAGCAACATCTTCATCTTTACGGACAAAATGATCATCCATCCTCCCATCACTAACACTACTACAGCAAAACCCACCTTAGTGCGTTCCACCCAGGTTCCCCAATTAAACACTTCCACCTCCATTACACCCAGGCTACTAACTGTAATGTTGATTTTTCTCAGATTCATTCTAATATTATGTTTTTCTTTATGATTCAATAAAAATTCTACATCCGGGTCTATCGGGAATGTATCCCTTTGAAAACATTCAATATTTTCCACTTGGCTTTCCCAAATATCATTTGTAATATGGAATAATGTTAGACCTCCAATCGAAACCACTGTATCCTTTGGAACATGCAAGTAAAATACATCATATTTCACTTGCTTGACGACAAATGTTCCATGATTTAAAAGCGTAATTGTCATATTTTTCATAAAGGTGCTAACTAACCATCTATTTTTGACCATTTTGGCTTGTGCTAACTCCTCACCACCCAAATTGCTAATGACCACTTCACATCCTCCTGATACACCTGGATCAGGTTTTAAACCACAAATAGCATCTGTAGCATCAGGAACAAATGGTTTACCTGGACACATGTAATTGTGTTCTTTAAACCTTATACATGTTTCGAGGTTCGGGACCAAGTAAACCTCAGGCTCCCATGACTGAAATGCCACCACCGCTGGAGTTTTAATTTTTATATATTTCCCTTTTTGCTAAAATCCCACATTATGTACCCACTTAGTTTGATAAATAAGTTCAGGGGCTATATACGGGATGCACAACAAAATTCAATTTCCATTCTTTCCAAATTCACATATAGTGGCATTAGATTGCCCATTTCAAATGCAACCTTCACCTGTATTGTGTCGATTTCCCTTTTAGGTATTCTTTCCATCATTTGATAAATAATATCTTGTGAAACAAAATATAACGGTATATGTCCTTGAATTAATTGGAAATCGCAGTTTGGACCTCCCTCATGTAATTTGTCAACAATCTATCAACAGGATTTATTACATTCATAATCTCATTCAATATTCGGTCATGTTTGATTATTAGTTTAGTACTATGTTGTATAATTTCAGCCTGTTCATTTAGTATTAGTGCAGTTTTGTTGATAAATCTCACTTGTTCATCCAATCCACCCCTAATTCCATCCAATGTCTTTTGAATTATTTCTAGGCCATAATTCAATTGTTGTGTTTTGGCCCTCAATGTCCCTATTGAAATGGCATTAGCTGTTGACATTGTAGTACCTATTACAGCTCCCATAATAGACATTACCAAGTAGACCACAATCATTACTGCTCCTCTATTTCCCCTCCTTTTTTTATATCCGCTGAATTCACAAATGTCTTTTCTAATTGCATTAACTTATCTCTTACTGTCTGCTTGGCGTCCTCTTTTCTTAATTCTAGCCACTCTTTAGTCTGATCGGTTAGGATCCCAGTTTTGTTAAAAAGTTTTTCCATCAGACTATCAGGATTCATGGGTATATACATGTTCTGAAAGATCATCCTTCTATTGCCCATAATGAATCCAGGTGCTTCTTCCACTGCAATGCCAGATGCTGGTCCGGGATCAATGATAATGTGTGCTTCCATAGCTTTAAGATTCCCTGCAATCATTATATTTGTTATCCATGTCGCTGGTGTCATCATCAATGACATCCGTTTTATATACTTGGTTTTCACCCCCACTCAGGGCTTTTTTGGAATTTCCTCCCGCGGACTCCAGGACTCGGTCATCTCCCGTGTCCTCCGGTTCTGCGACCTCCGACCAAAAATGTTTAATTAGTCGTTCTAAATTAAATAGAAAAGAGACAGATTGAGTACATAGCATAATATCTATTTCACCCTTTCTATCATAAAAAAATTTCCAAAACATTCCACTTTATTCTGAAACTCAACACATGTTAGAGAAAAACAAGCATATACATAAAACACCATTATACATTAAAATATATTTCAACATTGCACCATAATAATTCAATCTGTTCAGCCTCTTATGTCAATGTTTATCACCCATGGTATTTTCATCTACCATTATCTCTCTAATCTCTATAATAAAGACCACAATTATTTTATTATTTCTATAATGTGGGATAGTATGCAACAATTACTGTGTCTTCCCTGCCATGTATTCAGGGCGCTTAAGCTGTTTGTACTTGCTCAAGACTCCGGACTTCATGTTTGGGATGACAGTGCTTTATTTGGTTAAAATGAACAAATTGCTCTGTTACCATTTCACCCTCTGTCTTCAATATTTTGTAGACTACTGGAGACACCTTATCTACAATTTGAAAAGGCACTTGCCAGGCCGCCAGAAATTTAGAATTTTTATGTTTACCTTTTTCCAAAATGAAATGTATATACCTGATCCCCCACATTAAACTCTTTCATAGATGTCTTTCTATCATAATATGATTTTGCACTGTCAGCAGCACTTTCCAAATTTCGCTGCACAAAAGCAAATGCATGTTGTAAATGCTTCCTCAGCTCTTCCACATATTTGTGAACTGTAGATGCACTTACAAGAATCTATTTATGTGTCCTGTATAATAAGTGTTGTGGCAGTACCATTTTCTTTCCTGGTTAACACCTCATGAGGGCTGATACCTGTTGCTTTGGCAGGAGTCAACCTGATAGCCAGCAAAACCAAGGGTAATCATAAATCCCAGCTGGAACCTGCCTCTGCCACAAATTTCTTTAATATCTCCTCAATAGATCTGTTACAACGTTCAATATTCCCAGAAGAGGTGGGTCGGTATGCAATATGCAGTTTTCTTTTCATCCCCAGTATCTGCCACACTTTACTCATTAAGGCGCTTGTAAAATGACTTCCTCTGTCTGACTCTATTCTTTGTGGTAACCCAAATCTTGAAAATATATGATTTACCAGTAATTTAACTGCGGTTTGTGCACTACAATCTGGTGCAGGGATACACCCTATCCATTTTGACATCAAACAAACCACGCTCAAAATATAATGGTTTCCCCTACTTGACCTTTTTACAGGCCATACATAATCTATTTGCAAATCTGACCATGGCAGGATTAAGCCTCTTTTCATCAGTGGAGCTATATGCATTGGTGAAGGGGGTTTAAATTGGGCCCATACTAGGCACCCCCTAGTATATAACTCCACATCTTGGGACATATGTGGCCACTAAGCATAATCTTTCAGTATCACTAAAGTCTTTTGTGAGCCTCTATGTCCTGCAGTTTTTGCATCATGTGCATGGTGTAGCATTAGCCCTCTGAATAAAAGGGGTACCACCCACTGTATTTGTCCTGTTATGGATTCCCTGATCATGAGTCCATTCTGTAGTCTAATTCGTTTTTTATTCTTTAAAAATACCCTCAACTCTTCTTTTCCTGTACAATCATTCTCAGTTAAAGGATTTTGTTCGGGGTTCATTAAATCATTATAATAGATTCCCAAAATTGGATCATCTTTTTGTGTTTTAATCAGATCTTGATCCTGTGTATCATAACTCCATTGCACTACTGGTTGTTCCACCTCTTTTGGAGCCTTAGAGCGTGTAACTCCATCCATTTGTATTTCATGAATTAAATGTTCAATGGGCAGCAACTCCCCCATCACAGCCCCAATTTTGGCTAAGTAATCTGCTTTATCATTTCCCTCCTTATCTTCTCCTGAAGTTTTTAAATGTCCACAAATTTTCCTCCAATATATTGTTAAATCATTCTCTGACACTAATTTGTCTATAATCATGCATCTCGCTTTCCAGCCCGGTAAATATTCCACAAAGCTATTTCGTGCATAATCAGAATCAGTCACCAGGACAATTTCACTGAATTGATTATCAAATGCAGTAGTATTTGCTTTATAAATGTCTGCCAATTCCACTACCTGACTACTCCTAGCTCCAATTCTCATCCCTATACTAGGAATCCCTTCACATTTCAACCAGACATTTCCTATTCCTGATACCAACTGTTTACTACTGTCATTTTCAATGTGAAAAGCACAACCGTCAACATATACAGTTGGTAAATCTTTGCATGTCTTTTCATCAAAAGCTTTGTGTGGTGATTTTTCAAACTCCTGCAAACTAGATTCTACCTGTACTTCGTTTGATGCACATTCAGCTGCACAGTCATGTAAATCCGCTAAACCTTGAGCAACTGGGCTCTTTTTATTTTGGCCATACCTCACTTCTACAGGAAAGCCTTGCAATGCCAATGTCCATGAAGTAATTCTGGACTGTGCTAGGTTGCCTGACCGAATCCTTTTACTCTGTAAAACCTGTAATGGTTGATGAGTTGCCTCAATGATTACCTTTTCTCCTTGAACCATGGGGTAAAAATGCTTGAACGCCCATACAGTGGTCAAAAGGGCCTTTTCACATTCACTGAATTTAACCTCAACTTGAGAAAATGCCTTACTTGAATAACAATGGTTTTGTTGTTCAAATCATGTTTTCGAGATAACACTGCTGACATACACAGGGTAATTCATAGAATTTCGCTGAAAAGTGTCGCAAGCGGCTGGCGCAGAGTGTCCGCGTGCGATTGACTGCGCCAGGCACGTGCGCTAAAACCGATTTCCGCGCACAGCGTATTCATGGATTTCATGCTCCCAAACCAGCCGTGGCGCAGAGTATCGCAGCGACCCTGCAGCAGCGCCAGTAACGCCCCCAAGAACGCCCTCGCGCAAGGAAAAGCCATCAAAATCGCTAAATCATCGCAAAGGGCTGCGCTAACCCTGGACCAGTTTACAGGGCTGCCAAACAAGGAACGCAAAGCGGGTAACGTGCATATCAGGGGTACGCGTGAAGTTATACACGCGATTAGCCAGGGTACGTGTATTACAGGGGTACGCGGGAAGTTTAACACGCGATTGGCCAGGGTACGTGTATTACAGGGGTACGCGGGAAGTTTAACACGCGATTAGCCAGGGTAAGTGTATTACAGGGGTACGCGGGAAGTTTAACACGCGATTAGCCAGGGTACGTGTATTACAGGGGTATGCGGGAAGTTTAACACGCGATTGGCCAGGGTACGTGTATTACAGGGGTACGCGGGAAGTTTAACACGCGATTGGCCAGGGTACGTGTATTACAGGGGTATTCGGGAAGTTTAACACGCGATTGGCCAGGGTACGTGTATTACAGGGGTACGCAGGAAGTTTAACACGCGATTAGCCAGGGTAAGTGTATTACAGGGGTACGCAGGAAGTTTAACACGCGATTAGCCAGGGTACGTGTATTACAGGGGTACGCGGGAAGTTTAACACGCGATTGGCCAGGGTACGTGTATTACAGGGGTACGCGGGAAGTTTAACATGCGATTGGCCAGGGTACGTGTATTACAGGGGTACGCGTGAAGTTATACACGCGATTAGCCAGGGTACGTGTATTACAGGGGTACGCGGGAAGTTTAACACGCGATTGGGCAGGGTACGTGTATTACAGGGGTACGCGGGAAGTTTAACACGCGATTAGGCAGGGTACGTGTATTACAGGGGTACGCGGGAAGTTTAACACGCGATTGGCCAGGGTACGTGTATTACAGGGGTATGCAGGAAGTTTAACACGCGATTAGCCAGGGTACGTGTATTACAGGGGTACGCGGGAAGTTTAACACGCGATTGGCCAGGGTACGTGTATTACAGGGGTATTCGGGAAGTTTAACACGCGATTGGCCAGGGTACGTGTATTACAGGGGTACGCGGGAAGTTTAACACGCGATTAGCCAGGGTAAGTGTATTACAGGGGTACGCGGGAAGTTTAACACGCGATTAGCCAGGGTACGTGTATTACAGGGGTATGCGGGAAGTTTAACACGCGATTGGCCAGGGTACGTGTATTACAGGGGTGCGTGGGAATCATCACACGCGATTAGGCTGGGTGGGTCCTCACAGGTGTTCCCTGTACACCCTCCACGGCCCCTGCAGGCAGCCTACAAAACAGGGGACTACCCTGCACACCTGCTCATGTCCCCCTGCACCCCCACCCCCCAGCAGTGCAGGGGCAGCCTCCACCAGGCCCCCACTCATGTCTCCCACCACCCCCACCCTCCCGCCACCAGGGGCAGCCTCCACCAGGCCCCCACCCATGTCTCCCACCACCCCCACCCCCCCGCCACCAGGGGCACTCTCCACCAAGCCCCCACCCATGTCTCCCACCACCCCCACCAGTGCAGGGGCACCCTCCACCAGGCCCCCACCCATGTCTCCCAACACCCCCACCCACCAGCACTGTGGGGCACGTGGCCAGCAGGCAGTCAGGCAGCAGCAGATGGCAGGTGGGAGCGTGCTCAGGGCTCTGGGGGGCAGTAATTTGGCCTCCTGGCCAGGAGCATTGTCTCTCGTGTGTGAACGCGTGGACAGCCTGATAGGGAGTGAAATCCCACACGTCAGCAAAGGCCCTTAGCGCGTAAACCCGTCAACAGCATATGCGCGCCTATAGTCACCTGCACGTGCAGGAAATTGTTGCGTGACACGTCCCAGTGTCAAAGCGTGTGATTGGTGAAAATGGATGTACACGCAGAAGTGACAAAGCGTGTGATTGGTGAAAATGGATCTACACGCAGAAGTGACAAAGCGTGTGATTGGTGAACGTACACGCCGCGTAAGTGACGCTGTACGTGTGGGCCTGTATATAAGGTACATGTAGAACACCATTTCCTTGTACGTGCTTTTCGTGGAGAGCGAGTGGGTGAATTCTGTACTTCTTGTCGTTTCACACGCGATTTACTTCACGGCGTTTCCAGTTCGTATTCCCTGTTACCTCTGACAGCTTTTTCTCTTTTTTCTCTTTTACTGGTTTACCTGGGCCTGTTCCCTCAAACAGTGTCCCCTTCTACTGTTGTCCTGTCTTCTCAGACAGCGTACACATCTTCTTTTGGCGGGGGTTTAGCCAGCCAAACGCGCTCATTCTTCACGCTCTTTTACCTGGCAGACGGTGAGTCACGCACGTATCCAACTTCTGTGCTTGCCCCGTGTGTAGCCTACCCCTTCAGAGGTCATTCTAGGCTGCGTGTGACACGCATACGTTCATTCTTGTGTTACTGGGTGCCACAGCGTAGTGCAGGTTTTTCTTTCTGCACACGTGGTCTAGGAGGGGTTGCGTGCACGTCATCTCCCTTTTTTGGGCCTCCTGTGCGTTGCGTGACCCGTCATCTTTCCCCAGGGGTTACAATCAGCCGTGCTAGAGCACTAGGGTACAATTACCATCTGGTACCCAACCCCTTTGACCCCCAATTGCCCAGGACAATTGTCTACAGCCACTCCCATACGCACATTAATATCAGTGCCATGGCTGGGAGGCGAGGATTCCGTAAGGGTGGCAAAGGTGGAAGAGCCACAAGTGGTGGCCGTGGTGGATCCGGTAGGGGACGTGGTCGTAACTTGCAGGGTGAGCCTGTCCCCCCATGTGTGGAGGACCAGTCAAGGGCACCCATCATCCCCCCCTCTCCCCCCCTCCCCCCCTCCCGTTGAGGCTGAAGTGGCTGACACCATCCATGCTCAGCCCTTGTTGGACCAGCCCATTGTGGCACCAGACCTGGCTGACTCCAAGGCTGACTTCCAGGTCAGCAGGGCTACGACACGTGCGCTGGTGCACGTTGATGCCATCATGCCACGTGGATCTGGGGCAGCAAGGTCATCTGCTGCACCAAGGAGGCAGGGCGGAGTGGCTGCAGGGGCAGCTGCGGCTCCATCCACCCCAGCCCTCACACACCCAGCCAGGACAGTGTCGGTCCTAGTCCATGCTGCTGACATTCCCCCTGACACCATCACACTAGAGCCAATGCCTGCACCAACTCCCATGCTGAGTGTGCAATCCCACACTCCTGATACAGAGTCCACCAGGGCTCCTGCCCCTAGTGTCCAGAGCGGCGCAGGACACTCAGGATCACCACCACCTTCCAAGCGGAAGAGGAAGAGTGCTCGTCCGGCACAGGCTGATGCCCCAGACACGGCTACACAGTCCGGCCCGTCCAGGAAGCCCAGCTTCACGGATGACGAACTGAATGCACTTGTCGAGTATGTGTCCGGACATGACAACGAGATGGTCATTGTTGCAGGATCCAAGACCACACCTGCACAACGCCAGGCACACTGGCAGACCGTTGCGGACATCGTAAGTGCCCTTGGAATCGTGAGGCGCACAGCCAATGATTGCTATAAGCGCTGGAATGACCTAAAGCGCAGGGCAAAGAGTAAGCTGGCCTCAAGTCATGCCGCAACTCTAGTGACTGGAGGTGGGTCTCCAGTAGTAGACATGGAACTCACTCCACATGAGTCAGTCGCTGGGACCTACGTCACGGAGGAACAGATCCAAGGCGTGGGAGATCTGGCTGATTACGAGGCATTGTCCGGTGAGTGCACATGCGTGTGTGTGTCATCCATGTGCATGGTGTGTGTGTGAGGGCTTCTGTTTGGGTGCCAGGTGAGAGTGTGTGCACCTCAGTCGTATGGGTCAGCCATGTGCTTCATGCAATACTTCCTGCGCAGCTGCCTTTGGCCATAGCAGTATCCCTTCTGCCAACAGTAGACATCTAGCACAACTGCACGCCAGTTGCCCTTGAAGTGTCACCTTGACACAACATATTTGCTTATTTTTCACTGTTCATTCAGTCAGTTTGTTTGCATTCCACCACTTTCACTAGGCATGTCGCTGTCCACTAGTCACATGTCTGACATGGGTATGGTAAAGTGGAGTGACTTTGTTACCTGGATATCATTTGTACACACATGTCCCTGTGCAATTTGACCATTTCAGACTGGCAGCTCCAGGTGAAAAATCTGACCTGTTAGAATCAGAAAAGCTATTACATGCGGGAACTGGACTGAATGAATAGGTGCTGCCCTCCTCTCCATCTTCACTCAATAGCAATGGTACATGCCATCTGTGTGATGGCATGTGTGTTTCACCTGCCAATCACAGGCCAATGTGTGATGCCACTGCCAGGCAGCATGCAGAAAATTTGTTCATCTTCCATCTTGGTGTCATCAGTGTGTGCCATTTGCCTGCACTTCATACGCAGTGAGGGTGCATGCATGGGAGGGTTTTAGTCATGTGGGACATGTGTCAATCAAGTACTGGTTCTCTTGCTTCTCAGCCCTCAATGTGTGCCATGGTGCTAATGCCTGTTTCCATTACTTTGTTTTCATGTCTTTGCAGGGGAAGACGCACCTGATACTGCTGGGGTTGTGGAGATGGTGCAGACCCAGGAGGTGTCCCAGGGCCGACCAACCACCAGTGAGGGACGTGGTGTGGTGGTGGGGGAGAACCCACAAGTGCTGCAGGTCGTGCTCTCAAGGGGTGTCTCTGGCTGCACCTCCCCCGAGCTGTACTCAGGTGTTGATTCGGATGAGACCTACGTGCCGTCGCAGGTGAGTGTTCCAGGGAGGGATTCTGTTCTGTCTCACCCACCTGCACCAGGGTCAGTACCCTCCATGGGGATGTCAGTGTTGGCAGCTACGCCTTCGGTGGTTACGGATGCAGGGTCACACTCCGCGACATCTGATCCTGTTCCTGGGCCAGCAGATCAGAGGGGGAATGCAGTCCTGCAGCCTCAGGCAGTGCCGGCACAGCAAGGCGCAGTTCGCCTTGCCCCAGACAGGTGTGGTGCCCGCCGACGTGGTGGCCGTACGCCACCCGGCAATACCGCATGGGAGCAATCCATTTACGGTATGGCTACCCAACAGGCTGCATCATCCGAGATGATGGCTCAGGCCATGGATAGGGTGGCCACTTCCATTGTCCCCCCAGAAAGGCTGATGGAGCGACTAGAGCAGGCAACCGACTCCATCTGCCAGTCACACAGGGAGGACATGTTGGGGTCCAACAATGACAGGCGGGCGGCACTGGCGACTCTGCAGGAGGCCATCTCCATTGAGTCCCAGGGCCACAGGGAAGCCCTGAGGCAGGAGCTCCTTCACCTCAGGACGACTCTTGTTGAGCTTGAGGCTTCAACACACCAAAGGACAGAACAGCAGCTGGAGCGTCTCACCCGTACGCTCTCAGCTGAGATGCAGGCAACGAGGGCGGAGGTCCGGGCATCCCGTGAGTTGTTGCATGGGGACCTCCGCACACTCATCCTCCAGAACCAGACCTACCACACCCGCATGCTTGCAGCCATGGAGGAGCAGACTAGGGCCTTGCGTGGGCTGCCTCCCATAGTGCAACCACCTCCGGATGCAGCTGCACAGGGTGATAATAGCGACAGCAGTGATACTCCCACAATAGGGTAGCCGTGTGGGCCATGAGCCCATGGAGGTGTTTTATCTTCCCAGGATCCACGCAGGTGGGTTCTGGTGTGCATCCTGTCCTCGGACCTCCTGGGTGGCCTCCCCAACCCCCCCCGGGCCCATCAATGGCCATTTTTGATTGTTTCTTATTTTTATTTTTATTTTGATTTCTTTTATTCCCAATTTTTTTGGGACGATCTGTTGGCTCCGATCTGTTGGCTCCGATCTGTTGGCTCCGATCTGTTGGCTCCGATCTGTTGGCTCCGATCTGTTGGCTTCGATGTGTTGGCTCCGATGTGTTGGCTTCGATGTGTTGGCTTCCGTGGTTCCTGTGGGCATACGCTGCATTGTGGCTGGGCACATGCAGGCTTGTAATGTATTTGGTTCAGATGCTTGGGTTTGAGTCACACACACCCCTCCTGCTTCCCGTTTCCATGGGCTTGCAAAGGGAGTGCCCGAGTGACAGTGAATTACACAGTGACGTTGGACTCCCATGAGCTGTGTGGCCAGTCTGTAGTCAATACTGTGTATACATTCATAGTGCATATTGCTGTTGTGTTGTACACTGCATGTTGCATTGATGTGTAACTCTTCTTCTGTGTCTACCTCCCAATTTGCAGGTCCCTTCCTCAAGTCCACACAAGGACCTCTAGTCTGGCGATGGGGACCATGTTGGCAGCAGTGCACCTACAACTCTACATGGCGCCAACACTGCACAGTTGGTAGTGGTGGGAGTGCAGGCATTTCCAGGTGGTGAGACTACTAATATGTAACATTTGTGATGTCATGTTAATGGTACTACGTGCTCAAGTATGTTGTTGGTCCGGCATTGCTGTGAGCATTTCAGGTGTTGCAGGTTTCTAATAGTGCCACTGTACATAGTGAGAGTGATGTCATGTTGTGGGGATTACTTTGTTTACCTGCAATTAGCATGACATGGCACGGTGTGTCGTGTGGCAGTGCTGGGGTTGGGTTGGCTGACATGGCACTGTCCTCTTGTTGCATTTTGCAAGTGGGTATTCATTTTAGCTGCTTCAATGTGTAACTTCACAAAACTGCATTGGTGGTGTCTGTGTGGGTAGGGATGCACACATTGTGACACTTCCAGGTGAACAATCTCAGGCTGACATGGAATTCCCGGTTCATTCTCCACACATTCAGGATCAGTGTCAGGTTGAGTCATCATTGATTGTCAGATGGAATGTGCCAGGGCAGTGTGCACTCCACAGGGGTGTGATTTCTATGTGAAGTAATTAGCCACTAGCTGTGTACGGGCTGCCTCCCCCCGTGCCCTTTCCCCTCCCATGCGCAGCGGCTGTGCATGTGGTTGGGGATGTGGGGCCACCACCATGTCCACGGCCAGGCCCCGGCGTGTTGCAACATTGTGCAGGACACATGCTGCCACTATGATCCTGCAGACTACTGGGGGAGCGTATAACAGCTGCCCGCCAGAACGGTCAAGGGAGCGAAAGCGTGACTTCAGCACTCCGAATGTGCGCTCCACTATGCCCCTGGTTGTAATGTGGGCTGTGTTAAATCTTACCTGGGGTGGCGTGGTGGGGTTCCGAATTGGCGTCATCATGTGGGGGCTGAGAGGGTAGGCACTGTCCCCTGTGGAGGTGGGGATTGGTATCATTGGTGAGGTTGTGACCTTGCTCAGTATCCAACATGCATGCATGTGCAGTGGCATACATACTCACCAAGCAGCCATGTATCGCCATGCCGCCCAGCTTCTAGGTCCCGGCTTAGGGTGGACATTCGGTAAATGAAGCTGTCGTGGGTGGAGCCGGGATAGTTGGCATATACTGAGGTGATGATTCCCTTGGCATTACATGCTACCTGCACGTTGATGGAATGCCAGTGCTTGCGGTTCCTATAGATGTGCTCAGATGCCCTGGGGGGACGTAGAGCCACATGGGTGCAGTCGATGGCACCTAGCACTTTGGGGAATCGTGCCACTGCGTAAAAATCCAGGGCGGCAGCATGCCTTTCTGCAGGTGTTCTGGGCAGGTATATGTGCCTGCGGACTGATGGGCGTGCAGTCATGATGTTCAAGACCTGGTGTAGGCAGCGTGACTGGGTGGCCTGTGACACCCCACCCACTATGGCACTTGTCCGCTGAAATGATCCAGTGGCTAAGAAGTGCAGTACATTGAGGACCTTCTCCAGGGGGCTGAGTGCTTGGGAGCACAGGGTGGGTGATGTGAGGTCATCCTCCCACTCACTCACCAGGTCCAGTATGATGTGTGGTGGAAACCTGTACCTCCCATACACCTGGTCATCAGGCATCCCGAAAAGGCTGGTTCTGGGTGTGAATATTCTGGCCCTGACTATCCTCCTCCTCCTCCTTTGGTAGCCCACTGCCACTGCTGCTAGGAACGGTATGTTCATCCTGGCGTCTGAGCTTGTTATTGTTAAAGTCCGCAATTTATGCTTAGCGCGTGTTCTAGGCGAGCGTGTGACCCGCGCACCCCTGGAATCCAGTTCCCAGTCCAATAGCGTGTGGAAATTCACACGCACCACGGGATACAGCGTGTGACCCGCGCACCCCTGGAATCCAGTTCCCAGTCCAATAGCGTGTGGAAATTCACACGCACCACGGGATACAGCGTGTGACCCGCGCACCCCTGGAATCCAGTTCCCAGTCCAATAGCGTGTGGAAATTCACACGCACCACGGGATACAGCGTGTGACCCGCGCACCCCTGGAATCCAGTTCCCAGTCCAATAGCGTGCGGAAATTCACACGCACCACGTGATACAGGTTCGCTGACGTACTTGCGTGTGTAAGTGGCCGCGCACCCATTAAATACACGTACATAGGCCAATCGCGTGTACGCGCACTTTTGTCCAATTACACGCGATGACACTCTGACGTGCAGTATCTCCACGTGTGCCCCGTCATCACGTGCTGAGTGGGGAACACCCGTGCGGGTCACGTCACAGACGCGCTTACGCGCTGAGGGACTCTGGTCCAATAGAAGCGCGTATGCGTGCTGACGCGCTTACGCGCTAAGGGCCTTTCCTCGGATTTCACGCTGACGTGCAGGATTTTCACGTGCCAAATCACTCCGTATCAAGCTGGCCACGCGAAAACACACGGAAGCCCACGCTCCTGCCCAGAAGGCCGAGTTACTGCCCCCCAGTGGCCCGAGCAGCCTCCCACGTGCCATCTGCTGCTGCCTGCCTGCCTGCTGCCACCGTGCCCTGCCATTTGGTGCCTGCACATCAGCCATCTGCAGGGGTCCAGTTGCTCTGTCCACCCCTGCTGGAACTGAAGACTCCCGACTGGTATTACATCACTCCACAGCCCAGCCCCAGGACCCAGTTGCCCACCCACACCTGCCTCTGGGGTTGCCATGTCGGGCACTTCCACATCTGGCACCAGTGGCAACCCCAGGCCAGAGGGGCAGAGGGGCACCAGCTTCACTGTCACCGAAGTTGGTGTCCTGGTGGAGCATGTCCTGGGGCAGTATGATGCCCTCTTTGGATCGTCCCGCGCCAGCAAGGAAGGACGGCAGAGGATCTGGGCCGACTGTGTGGTTGCCATCAACGCGGAGGGGGTGGCAACCCGCGACGTCCTGAAGATCAAGAAGCGCTGGGAGGACTTGAGGTCCAGGACCCTTGTGAAGGCCCGGCGCCTCGTGGAGGGGGGTCGGGGCCGCATGAGTTCCATCCAGATGAGGGTCCTGGAACGCGTACGCCCAGCGCTCCACGCCCAGATCCTTGAGAGGGAGGCCCGTCTGGAGTTGAGCGGTAAGTGTCCATGCATTACTGTGTGAGACAGGGCATGTTGCGGTGTGCTGGTTCTATGATACTTGCCTGTATGTGTGCCATAGGCCATGTATGCATGTATGTGTGCAGGGACATCATGGTAATGCATGTGCGACCAGTGATGTGTGATGCACATGGTTGTTGCATGTGTTGAAATGCCGCATGGGGAGCCCTATTCAGATTTTGAACATGAGAGCATGCCAGTCTCTGTACCTGGACATGGGTGGGGGTGAGGGATGGGTGCTGATGCCAGGTACATATATGGTAGCCATGTCTGTGTGCCTGACCTGCGTGTCTGTGACTTGTGCATGCCATGGATGCATGACACATGTGTGTGACAATGCACAGATTCAGTAAAGCAGCCAAATTACCCTTGTAACCGCTGTGTTTGGTGTGTTTGGGGCCAGATGGATGTGACTGAGGTGAAGTGTGTGCATGTGATGGGCATGAGGCATGATGCATGTGAGTTACATATCATTGAATGTTTCAAGAGTCCATTGGACATGCATGGAAATGTCCATGGCATGCACCATGCCTGTTACTGTGTGTGTTTTGCCTGGACTGACCCATGTGTTGTGGAGGGACATGATGGAAGTGTACTTTGACAGTGGTGCTCATCTGCTATTGCTTCCTGTCTAGGGGACCATTGTACAGTGCCCTGATGCTTGTGTTCTTTGTCTCCCTCTACGCAGCAGCTAGTGAAGAAGAGGGCGGAGACGGCGCTGTGGAGCAAGGCGGCGGGGATGCCCCCACGGCTGCAGCGGAAGGGGTGGGTGAGCCCCCACAGGGGCCTGCTACGGTGGGAGACGGTGAGGAGCCATCCAGGTTGGTGGTTTGCACAGAGGAGGAGGAGGCCGCCACTGGGGCACACATGGGGCCTGGTGGGGGCATCCCTGCTGGTGCAAGTGGTGCAGTCCAGGGCCAGGGGCAGGAGGCAGCACAGGTCACCGTGGAGGGGCCTGTGCATGTCGCTGTCCCTGACCCTGTGAGTGCACCACCATGCACCAGCAGGGATGCCCCGTCCCAGGCCTGTCCGCAGGTAGAGGGGATGTCCATGTCACCTGACTCCCCTCCACCTGCGGACGTGGGAACCCCTGGCCGTGCGGAGAAGGTCCTGATTGGGGTCGCGATGCGCACGGCTGTGATTCGTGATGCCGTGCGTGCTTCCCGGGAGGAGCACGCACGTCATCACGAAGTGCACCGTGCCGACGTGGCCCAATTGGGATCGGCCATGTTCGGGGGTTTCCTGCATGTGTTGGCCAATGTGGCGGCCCTCTCCTCCTCTGTGCAGGCTATCCACCAGTCGTTCTCCTTGCCGTCTTCCAGCCCAGATGCCACCAGGGCCCCCTGTGGACCTGCCCCGACCAATGCAGCCAGCTCGGTGGGGATCCCATCCCTGCCACAGTCGGGAGTCAGAGATCCAGCAGGGGTGGACACCAGAGCAACTGGACCCCAGCAGATGGAGGATGTGACGGCATCATCGGGCAGGGCACGTGCACGACGGCGTCGGTGGTTTCCACCAGCCTGGATGCCGTCGTGCTGGCACAGGCAGTTGCGTCGGAGGCAGCAGCAGGCTCAACGTGGGAGGCATCATGGCTCGGGGCCATCAACATCAGGGGTGCAGGCATCGGCCGGAGGGCAGGAGAACCCTGGAATGGGAGTGGCTTCCGTGTGGGAGAGGTTGTGCCAGCGGATAGGTGCGGAGCGGCAGCGGGCAGAGGAGGAACGGCTCACGATGGTCAGGGCGGAGGACTCCATGCGGAGGGCGCTGAGGCGGGCTGAGTGCCTCGAGGGTCTTCGCAGGGAGTTTGAGCTGGACACTGCGTTATCCCTGCGGGACCTCGGGGCCAGGGAACATGCCCGCCTCCAAGCCATTGACCAGGAGTTCGATGATGCCCTGGCCCATGACAACAACCAGTGAGCCGTCCGAATAGCCCGCTGCCTTTGTATATAGTTGTATAGTTAGGGTTAGGTTTCCTTTGTTTTTTTGATTTTTTTTTGGTTGCGATTGGACAATGCACCACTTTTTTGTATATAGTTCACTTTTTAGTTAGTAGTCAGTTAGGTTTAATTTGGTAGGGCTCATGGACCCAGGATGATCTTCTTAATTGGCTTATTTTAATTTTTCAGATTTTTTTCTTGGACATTCATCTTGTTTTGTTTGATTTGCTTTGTGTTTTTTCTTATTTGCTGTTCAATACATATTATTTTTTTAATCTTCAATGTGTCGTATCATCTCATTGCTTTCAGGCATGTCATGTTGGGTGTTTTGTCATTCACTTGCAGCCATTGTGTGTGACAGACATGTGTTAAATTGCATTATTTACATTGGGGGTGTAACATGTAATTGCCTTTGATATGTGGGTGGGTGTGATAGTTGGTTGGGCCTTTTGGCAGGGGAGGATGGGCATTACGGACATGATTGGGGAATGTTGGGACCCAGGTGCAGGGGGGCATGGATTGGACATGGGTGGGGGCCTGCTGGCAGGTCCCACACAGTGCTGGGGGGTGGGGGTGGTGGGAGACATGAGTGGGGGCCTGCTGGCAGGTGCCCCACAGTGCTGGGGTGTGGGGGTGGTGGGATACATGAGTTGGACATGGGTGGGGGCCTGCTGGCAGGTGCCCCACAGTGCTGGGGGGTGGGGGTGGTGGGAGACATGAGTTGGACATGGGTGGGGGCCTGCTGGCAGGTGCCCCACAGTGCTGGGGGGTGGGGGTGGTGGGAGACATGAGTGGGGGCCTGGTGGAGGGTGACCCTGGTGGCTGGGGGGTGGGGGTGGTGGTAGACATGAGTGGGGGCCTGGTGGAGGGTGACCCTGGTGGCTGGGGGGTGGGGGTGGTGGGAGACATGAGTTGGACATGGGTGGGGGCCTGCTGGCAGGTGCCCCACAGTGCTGGGGTGTGGGGGTGGTGGGAGACATGAGTTGGACATGGGTGGGGGCCTGCTGGCAGGTGCCCCACAGTGCTGGGGGGTGGGGGTGGTGGGAGACATGAGTGGGGGCCTGGTGGAGGGTGACCCTGGTGGCTGGGGGGTGGGGGTGGTGGTAGACATGAGTGGGGGCCTGGTGGAGAGTGACCCTGGTGGCTGGGGGGTGGGGGTGGTGGGAGACATGAGTTGGACATGGGTGGGGGCCTGCTGGCAGGTGCCCCACAGTGCTGGGGTGTGGGGGTGGTGGGAGACATGAGTTGGACATGGGTGGGGGCCTGCTGGCAGGTGCCCCACAGTGCTGGGGGGTGGGGGTGGTGGGAGACATGAGTTGGACATGGGTGGGGGCCTGCTGGCAGGTGCCCCACAGTGCTGGGGGGTGGGGGTGGTGGGAGACATGAGTTGGACATGGGTGGGGGCCTGCTGGCAGGTGCCCCACAGTGCTGGGGTGTGGGGGGGGTGGGAGACATGAGTTGGACATGGGTGGGGGCCTGCTGGCAGGTGCCCCACAGTGCTGGGGGGTGGGGGGGGGGTGGGGGAGATGAGTTGGACATGGGTGGGGGCCTGCTGGCAGGTGCCCCACAGTGCTGGGGGGTGGGGGTGCAAGGGGACATGAGTTGGTGTTCATTAGTTCAAGGAGACATGTGCCTTTGCTGGGGGGCATGCCCATGGTGGGTGGGCTGCCTGCGGGACATGACCAGGGATGCAGGGTAGTCCCCTGTGGTGTGGGCTGCCTGCAGGGGCCGTGGAGGGTGTACAGGGTACACCTGGGAGGACCCACACTGTCAAATCACATGTGGAACTTCACGCGCACCCCTGAAATACACGCGCCCAGGCTGTTCGCGTGTGGAACTTCCCGCGCACCCCTGAAATACACGCGCCCAGGCTGTTCGCGTGTGGAACTTCCCCCGCACCCCTGAAATACACGCGCCCAGGCTATTCGCGTGTGGAACTTTCCGCGCACCCCTGAAATACACGCGCCCAGGCTATTCGCGTGTGGAACTTCCCGCGCACCCCTGGAATACACGCGGCCAGGCTGTTCGCGTGTGGAACTTCCCGCGCACCCCTGAAATACACGCGCCCAGGCTGTTCGCGTGTGGAACTTCCCCCGCACCCCTGAAATACACGCGCCTAGGCTATTCGTGTGTGGAACTTCCCGCGCACCCCTGAAATACACGCGCCCAGGCTGTTCGCGTGTGGAACTTCCCGCGCACCCCTGAAATACACGCGCCCAGGCTATTCGCGTGTGGAACTTCCCGCGCACCCCTGAAATACACGCGCCCAGGCTATTCGCGTGTGGAACTTCCCGCGCACCCCTGGAATACACGCGCCCAGGCTATTCGCGTGTGGAACTTCCCGCGCACCCCTGAAATACACGCGCCCAGGCTGTTCGCATGTGGAACTTCCCGCGCACCCCTGAAATACACGTGCCTAGGCTATTCGCGTGTGGAACTTCCCGCGCACCCCTGAAATACACGCGCCCAGGCTGTTCGCGTGTGGAACTTCCCCCGCACCCCTGAAATACACGCGCCTAGGCTATTCGCGTGTGGAACTTCCCGCGCACCCCTGAAATACACGCGCCCAGGCTATTCGCGTGTGGAACTTCCCGCGCACCCCTGAAATACACGCGCCCAGGCTATTCGCGTGTGGAACTTCCCGCGCACCCCTGGAATACACGCGCCCAGGCTATTCGCGTGTGGAACTTCCCGCGCACCCCTGAAATACACGCGCCCAGGCTGTTCGCGTGTGGAACTTCCCCCGCACCCCTGAAATACACGCGCCTAGGCTGTTCGCGTGTGGAACTTCCCGCGCACCCCTGAAATACACGTGCCCAGGCTGTTCGCGTGTGGAACTTCACGCGAACCCCTGATATACACGTAGCCCGCTCCCCCAGACCCGATCGCGTGTGAAACTTCACGCGAAACCCTGTGATGCACGTACCCTGCTGAAATCGCGTGTTAGACTTCCCGCACCCCGGTATACACGCACACGTATTTTTTGTCAGCGGGTGTCCGTGTTTGTGGGTACCCCTTTGCACGTCTTTTTTCCTGGAGGGCCACAGTATGGGACATTCATCATGGCAGTATATAGGTGCGATTTGTTGGCGCACCTTTTGGCGCACATTTCTTACAGCCGCAGAGACGCTACCGCCTGCTTTCTTGTGGCGGTCGTGTTTGTGCCTGTGCGCTGGTTTGAGCGTGCGCTTTTTTCCCCTATTCTATTCCATGAATACGTGTTGTAGGCGAGCGTGTGGGCGTTCCGCGCACTTGTGCCCTGTACTTCCCCCGTGACGCCCACGTTTTGGCAAGTTGTTCCCCATTCCGAGTGTTACGCCCGTGTTCCGCCTACTTTTGTTGCGTGCGCCGCGCTATGTGCGATTTTCGCTGTGGCCTGTGCGATTTTCCCAGTGACCTGGCGCACGCTGTTAGATGGCCTGTGCGCCAACGTGCGCCGCGCACTTTTTATCGCACATCCGCTGGTTTTCTCGCGCACGGCCTTCCATGAATCGACGTGCGCTGCTTTTCGTGCGATTTTCGCAATTGCACTGCGATTTTCGCTATTCCACTGCGATTCGCACGTTTTTGCCCACTTGCGCCGCGCTAATTATTCCATGAATCGGCCTCACAATGTTCAGAGAAACCTACTTCTATAAAGAAATCCCTACTTTTTATAGAGTATGCTAAACATGGTGCCTTTATGAGACATTCCTTTAATTTAGAAACTGCTTCAGATTGCTCCTTTTCCCATTTCCAGGGTGTATTCAGCTTCAATAGTTTAGTTAATGGTTGAGTAATTTGAGCATAATTTTCAATAAATTTCCTGTTATATCCCGTCATTCCCAATAAACTTTTTAAACTTTTCACATTTCGAGGATCTTTCAATTTCTGTCCATTTTAGTCCATGTTCAGTTACTTCATGGCCTAGGAAATTCACTTTTTTCTTGCAGCATTGTGCTTTCTGTAAAGATACTTTGGCACCTGCCTTTTGCAATTTGCCAAGTACACGTCTAATTTCATCAAAATGGCTTTTTAAGTTTTCATTTTTTATCAGGACATCATCCACGTAAACTATAGTTCCTCTTTCCGCTGCATCAGGCATAGTCTTTCTCAAAAATAGTCCAAATTCGCTCCCACTATTGACGTACCCGAATGGTGTTCTAGTCCATGCGTATTGTGTTTTATCAAATGAAAATGAGAATAAATTCTGAATATCCTCTGCCAGTGGCACACAAGAATATCCAGATGTGAGATCTAAGGTAGTAAACACCTTTGAGGCATGCACCTGAGCAAGGCCTTGGTCAATGAATGGCAGTGGCCATATATATCAGTGGTAATCTATATTGGCGCACAAATACTGGATTTCTACCACACCCATCCGGTAATGTGGCAACGTGTAAATTAGTTAGGCCGCAATCATATGCATCTTTAGCAAAAACATCTTTAAATTCCATAAATATTTTCCTCAATTATTTTTTATCCTCATCGCTATCACATGCATCTGCTAATAAAATCTGCTCCTCTACCATTTTTGAAAATTCTGGGAAATCCTCCAGTGGAGGAATCTCTGTGCTTTCTTCCAACTGTGTGGCTGTGTCTCTCTGTAAGGTTGCCACTTTTAAATATTTTGGCATATTAGCCTCCACTTCAATGTGCTGATTTTCTATTTCATTTTCATTTAAGTCAAGCACTATACAATTCTCTTGGTGACAGCACACTGTCTCATTTGAATCATAAGGATATACAGATTGAATTTTAAAGATCCCTTTGGACTGAGAATTCAGCTATTCTGGCAACACACCCTGTGCATCTACATATCTCTCAGGGATATTTCCAATTACCATGTTATTGAAATCTGCAGTATAATGTGATTTTTGTATGGCCATTCCTAATGAAAAATGATCTTCTAAATGAATATCCTGGCACCCTTTATTATTCACCATAATTTTGACAGATCCTTCTCCAACATCTATCAATGGGGTGTATTCATAATCCAGGCCTTGCTGTTTTATGGATTCATTCAAGCACACAAATGCATCAGAATCTTTCATTTGCTGTCCATTCTTGCACTTTAGTGTTATAGTAGCCTGCTTGGTTAATGCAGGAATGGTAACACCCTTTTTCACCTGTAATTCAGTTGCATATGGTACCAATTGTGCACAATGATAAGCCTTTCTCTTGTCTTCAAATTCAGGTGCAGGCCCACCTAGCCGGGACCATATTATTTGATTAAGGAAATCTAACACAATACACATTCTGTGCGTGATATCATTGCCCATGTAAAAATCATTTTGTGTTCCACTCCCTATCCACACATTGTGGTAGATGGTTTTCTGTCCAATACTAATCTTTAGCATGCATCTTCCTACAATTCGGTTTTCAAAGTCTGGATTGTCCAAACCAGAAACATATTGTTTTTTAATTTGAAATTTTGGGATCTCCTCCCTCTCCATTATTTTCTGCAGTAATTTCTCATTAATAAAGCTCCTTTGCTTTTCAAGCGCCAAGGTAGCTTTTATCACTTTAGAATGGTCATTTATACCAATGTGATCCCATGGCTGCTCATCTTCCATGTATATTTCAGCAAGAGTGGTAATGTGTTTTTCTGTATCTGTTTTAGGAATAGTATTCTGTTTGCCTTTCTTTTCTTTTAAATAAAAAATGCAATGTGTGTTCATCTATTTCAGTTTGCCATTTCTTCCTGGGATCCAAATAAATCTGCACAGATTGTTTTTTTTTTTAAATTTTGCATTTTATCCTAACACATCAAAATGACAGTGACGCTAAGTACAAAGCTATTCTGGAGGTATACCTCCACTGCATCATCGTTTTGGCAACGGTGTGGCATTCATTTATACTGCTGTTTTGTGATTTTCTTAGGTCTTAATGGTTTTTTGGCTAAGGACCACAGTACTCCATTTACCCCATCTATGAGAGGAGACAATCTTTTCAGGCAATCTGTCCCCATCAACAATGGAATTTCACCAATAGATGTGATCAAGCCTCACTGTGATCTGGTTCTGTCAAGATCTCCCTTCATTGATACTTTTTACCAACTCTTTGGACATAATTGTGGCCTGTGCGCCTGTGTGAATCATGGCAAAAGTATTGCATTTCTCGTCCATAGTGATGGGAGCATAATACCTGTCTTCAACTTCCTCTAACACACACACAAAGTGTGAATTCTTGCTGATCTCAGGATTCACTTTTCTCAGACCTTTTTCACTTTTGGCTAAGCACATTGGCAAATGAAAGGACATTTTTCCCTCCTTTTTGTCCATTTTCGTTTGAGAAACCTTACTCATCTCCCCATATTCAGGGGTCCTTTGAAGTGTGGCGACTGTTCGCCCTTCCATCTGGGGATCATCAGAGTTCACACTACAACCCTCCAACTGAATATGCGCAGAAACATCACTTGATAATTTGTCATTTTTCAATTCTGGGCATTTGTGGATATTTGACATGGAATCAATCTTTTTAACTTCCTCAAAAATCTGTGGCTCAAAGAATTCTTCAGGTGATTGACCTGTACCCACCTTTTGAGTACTTATTCTTTCTACCTGTATTTGGTTAGTGTTTTGATTGTCTAGGGAAAGCGTTCTAACATCCCCACTTGCTCCCTGTTCAATTGCATTACCCATGCATGAGTTGTCTTTTGTAAACCTGTCCCTTTGTTCTTTTGGCATCTCATTTTTTCCTTTTTCATTTATGCAAAACTCCAATGTTTGATTTAATTCTAGGTTAAATCGAACTTCTTCTTTTGATGTATTTATAATGTCTGTCATATGTTTATCTGCAGATATTTTTATTTTTAAACCATTAGGCATGTCAGAATCATTATGCAAAACCAGATCAGGGCAATCTGCCTTTTTAGCATTGCAGGTATCATTCATTTTTAATCACTTATCAGAAGTCACCCGATCATTACTATGGCCTTCTGCCCCCTCCTTTGATGCCTGTTTTTGTGCTGTACAGAGCTTTCCTATTTGTTCAGCCAACATTTTCACTTGGGCCTCATACTCTATAGAGTATTGTCCTCTATGCTGATTCCCATTCTCAGTAAACCGATCCACATATCTGGGTCTATCCTGATACCCATATATCATGGTGTTAGGATCAAATCTGCTTTGTGTCCCCAATGTCTGGTAGGGACCATTATTTCTTTGATCCTGACTTGGTCTTTGATTATTGTTCATACCTGACATACCAGGCCGATATCGGGGTCTGTCTCCTAAGTACCTAGGGCTAATGTAGCTCCCCCTATTACTAGGATCATGTGATTGAAACATTGGTGCAGGGAGTGACAATCTCTGTTGATTACCACTTTGTTCAAGTGTCACATTATTTTTACCTGGACTTTGAGCAGACTCTAGGGACATTTTGGCTGACCTGATCTCCATCACTGTTGCTTAGGATTCTTTAGATTTTGGTCTAGTGTCTTTCTCTCTACCCTGACAATATAGCACCTCCTATAGTTTTGTACTTTGGTGTACAATCGATTCAAACTGTGATATGATGTCTTTCGGTAGCCCATAGAAGTAGGCAGTTTTAAACTCATTGGAATTGGGGTCAAAAGATACATCAAAGGGAGAAGAAGCTCTTTTTAAGTCATGCAAAAATTGGCGAGGTGACGTATTAGGCCCAGCCGTAATCGTGTAAGCAACTTTTTTCACCTCCTGTAATGATTGGAAAGAAGAGAAATTACGCCTAATTTATTTTTCAAACTGTGCCCATGTTATGTTCTGCTGTTCATTTAATCCCCTAATGACTGGCTGTGGGAGCGTCCAGAGTCAAAAGAAAGTATTATCTGTATTGTTCTTTAGGTATCTGGAGGGCTTTAAATATATCATGCACCGCTTCTAAGTGGTCCTCTATACAGCACTCACCTCCTTTTATAAATGGTTTGATCAGAGCCTTGATTGATTTCATTATTGTAATAGGGCTACTCGTTGCTATGCATGGAATTGCACTACTTTGTGATTCAACCCTTGTTTCAGGCATATGGGATTGGTGGCAGCCCCCAATGTATGTGTCAAATCCCCAAGGGCGCTGCAACCAAGTTCAGTCACCGGCCCAGCCACTGGGGCACTAGTTCTCTATGCAGAAATAGACTTCACCTCTACTCCATTAAATGTGGTGCCCTGTCGTCTGTCCTGGGACCTGGACATGCATATTTGCTGTTCCAAATCCTTGTACTTTTTAAGAACCCTATCTGCCGCCTTATGCAAATAGTTGTTTTCATCACTCATCTTATTAATTACCTCTTGCATATCACTCATTTGCATTTGGCATTCATTGAATTCTTTGTCTCTCTTGTCTCTTACTTGAAACATTTTAACCATTTCCTGTTCAGCATTTTGGAGATCACTTTCTTTCTCAAAGTGTTCTTTTTGTAAAATCTGCATTTCCAAAACAAGTTCATCTTTACCTGGTCTAATATGATCTACCAACCTTTTCAAGTGTTTTAATTCTTGTTCACTATCCTCAAACTGTCTCTTTCTTTGGGACAATCTGTAAGTGATTTCAACCCAGCACTCCACCTAAGTCAATGCCTAGCGTGTGATGCCCAGCTGAAACCCTTAATTATATATTTTTATATCTAAAGTTCTTTTATTTCTGAATGATGTACCCTTATATCATGCCCCTCTCTTTGAATCCCCCCAGTCTAACTGAACAAAGAAGAAGGTTGTTTTGCAAAGTTAAAAGATTTGTTTTATAGATTGAACAAGATATATATCACACGTTTATGAATTTGAACAATATCTTGATATCACACTTATTAAAATGTATACAATGATCACCAATGGGTGATATTACAATCAACATTCTCTTTAATCAGTAGGAGTATGGATGAGAAGAATAATGTAGCATAGCATAAACTTTGTGTGGGTTCAATGAAATGCAATGATAGGAAATTAATGCAGCACAGAAATAATACTTTTGTGTGTTCAATTAAGTGCAATGTAATCACTCTTTCCCCCTGATACTACTCAATTCCCCCTAATATGCAATATAGATATGGAAGGAGAGAAAACAGGTTTCTGGAATAAACACTCTACAAATGCAGTTTAAATCCCAATTCCCCCAGCAAGCTTAGAGAGAAACAGGAATGATTTCAAAACAGGTCAAATGCTTTTGAATGTGATTTTGAATGAATGGGAGAAATGTTAAAAAAGGATTTAATTCTCTAAATTGGATTCAAAACTAGTGGGAGCCGCTTTGGATAGCTTCAGGTAAACACTAGCAATGAGGATTGAATGACTAGCGGATTGGAAACTGAATTCTGAGGTCAGATGCAAAGAATAGCAATTTTACATGTGATGAAATTGAGCCAAATGCAGATTTGCAGCAAACTTTTCAGCGTGCGAGAAACGCGATTAACGAAAAACTATGATACTTCAATCTGACACTTAAATTTCATTTCTAGCATGTATGGTTCAAAAGTTACAAAGGTTTTAGTGGAAGTCGATTTTTCTCAAAAAGAGTCAAGATTTTCAAATGAAGGATGCACTTTGAATATTACAAACAAAGATTTTGTACACTAGGGAGTCTATGAAGATACAAGCTACATGACAGCACAGCCACCGATCCAGTGACGCCCCAGATGGTTTCTATCTGCTGAGACGCTTGCCTTTCTTCAGTAAATATATTAGCGCAAAGATGATATCATCACTACAATTATCAAAGGACTATATGGGTGAGGGAAAGATTCAATAAAAGACAAATGAGATTCTATAATGCAGTTATGGAGATGCTAGAATGGTTGGATTTCTTAAGGCTAAGAGATTGGCTATGAACAATTCTATGCTACATACTCACAACTATAGTTTTGGAATAGGCCCGTCAGGATCTGGTCAAAGGGTTCACTCAGCATGGCACTCTGGGCACTGCACGGCCTCTGGTTCTGGATCTGACGGGTTGGTTCTGGGTTACAGCTCTGCTCTACTGGTTTGGATCTCTGTGTTCTAGCAAGAGTTCTTGGCAAGAAAGCAGAAACAGCACGCCCAGCTGTTCTTTTTGTGGGGTTCCCCTTGGAAGGTTGGGGTTAAAATCAGCTTGCAAGATTTTAAAGGCCAAGCTGAGAAGGGTTCAGCTTTGGAATTGAGCCTTCTGCTTTTAGAGTTCTGGAGTCTTGGATCTGGGTTCTCCTGCAGAGCCCTTCACCAGTAAATCAGTTGATGGGTGAATGTGTGTCTTTCTCTAGGTCCTAAACAGTCCCTATTTATGTATTTCCCAAAGGGGTGGGTAGGCTTATTATACTAAGCCCACCCTCTAGGAATCTGATTGGTCAGAGTATTTTTCCTCCCCTGATTTGAAAAGGAAATCTAGTGTCAAAATGATGCTGCGATTTACAATCCAGGGAAAAACATCCCCTTTGTTTCTACACAGAAAACCTATTTTTCAAATAAAGCATATTTACAATATCACCAACTTGCTAATAATACATATTCACATCACCTATTTAATCGAGCACCTATCCGTCGGAATCCCATCTTCTTGAGAGTTTCAGTTCAAAATTCACAGTTTTTCGCGTTTTTGGTTGGTTACCCAGTGTCAAATCTGTACACATTTTCCCACATACATGCGCACGACATCTGGGCATAATCCTGTAAATGTTCATATTCCTAGCCTTATCACAATTGCTACAACATCAACATTTTAGTGGTCCGGTCTCTGAATATCGCACAGGGTTCAGAGTAGTTTCAAACTGTGAGCAGCAATTTCATATTAACAACCTATAAAATACAGATTTTTCCAAGTTTTACACAGTTTTCAATTAGTCTTTTTCCAAAAAGATATTTCCTTGGAGTTTAAGATACACATATTTGTCTAGTCCCACCTCCAAGGTTGGCTGTGCCAGAGCACTCCCAGGCTTTACTTCCTTTGGCAGTTGGTTTCTGTTGACACCCGAATTTGCATTTCCTTTCAGTCAAGGGAGTCTTTTGTCTCCACTCAGAGCAACAGGCCAAAATCTCCTCCCACCTCCATTAACAACCCAATGCCAGTTCCTGAGCAGAGAGCAGGAGGAAGATTCCTTTGTTTGGGGAGAAGCCGTGGAATGTCTTTGAAGTCCAGTGTGGCTAACATTAGTTCACTTTTAAAACACTGTTTAAAATGGTCTTTCCTAAAATACAAATTACATTTAGATTGGACAAATATACACATAGATCTCTTCATTCCAGTCTTTTTAAAACATAGAAATTGAAATTGAATTGTAGCAACCCATATTGCTTTTGATGGCAAGTCTGTTCTTTTCTACAATTTGATTTTAAGACACAAGTTTTAAACTGACTCTATAGGTAGATGGCAGCTTGGATAAAGGCGAGCGGTGGTACTGTGCCCATATCTGACATATTTTTCCCAGGCAAACACCATTTGAATGTGGATTTTTTTATGATGAAAGGTGCTTCTCCTGACATTGTGCTTATGGGGATTCCTTAAATAAGGTGATGGTGAACACCCCACAAGGATGTTGGATCTTCTCTGCCTTTTGGGAACCATGATTTCGCACTTCCAACAGCCAAGGAAAAACTGATTTTTAAAGCACTTCTGGATTTTCCTGGCAATGCAGCACTGTCTTTTCAAGTAGTTTCATTTCACTCTGTGGGCAGCCCAATGATAGGTTTTGGCAGTTTGGTCTCCTGTTTTTACCACTGACATAAGCAAAATGGATTGGCGGCCTACTTTTCAGGTTTCCCTGCGCACTTCTAAGAGATTTTTAGCGCATAGGGCTTTTTGGCGGCCATTCTGTTGTTTTTGATGAAAGCAGTGCACAGTGATGTTGCAGGCAGCCTAGTGGGTAAGAACATCCCACAAGCCCCTCTTGCGATTTGGCATTGTCATCCATCAATGTGAAGTTGCAAGACTGGGATGATCAGTCTATTTTCTTTTGGTTCCAAAAATGGCAACGTTCATCATCTTTTCTTCCATCCGGGTTTGGACCGACCAGTTCTCCTCGCCCAATCCTGATGTGAGTATGGAGCGATACTCCGGGACCGTTGGATCTTTGCTTCCAGTCCCTGCATGGTCCTCCTTGGTTTTGGTTTCCATGGTTTACAATTCTAGGATGACAAAGCAAAAACATATTTGTAGACATTTCCCCACCACTATTAATGTAGTGGGGCGGATACATACATTTTGACAAATCAGGACACATTTTTCTATTTGTAAGTTATTGACTATATATGGAATATTTTATAGTGGGAATTTCTAGAGAGCTGGAGTGACCCCCTCTGCCTAGGATGGCAACACTTTAGTTGGTTAATATGGACACACTTATCTTCCCCCTCTGCCAAACTGCCTTTGGGGATGCAGATTTTGTAGGCGACTGGTGACATTTTGTCTACAATTTCAAAAGGTCCCCTCCAGCTAGGCAAAAATTTGCACTGTTTGGCCTGGCTCCTTTAGAAATTGTATAAGTAGACCCGGTCTCCTACATTGTATTCTTTTCTAGTAGTCTTTAAGTCATAGTGGGTCTTCATACTGTCTGCAGATCTCCCTAGATTTCGCTGAGCATAGGCAAAAGCATGTTGAAGGTGTTTTCTTAAATTTTCAACATACTCATGAGTTGTGGAGGCATTGATCAAGGTCTGCTCTTGGGTTCTATAGAGCAGATGCTGGGGAAGCACCATTCTGAGTCCAGTCATAAGCTCAAATGGTTACATTTTAGTTGCAGATGAAGGGGTAGATCTGATGGCCATTAGGACAAGTGGTAATCGAATATCCCAACTTGGCCCAGAATCTGCCACAAACCTTTTTAATATGCTTACAATTGTTTTATTATATCTCTGTACTGCACCACCAGAGGCTACCCGGTAGGGAATGTGTAATTTCCTTTTGACCCCAAGTATCTCCCACATCTTTGTCATGACTTTGCTAGTGAAGTGGCTACCTCAGTCTGACTCATCCTTTGGGGTAGTCCAAAACACGAGAAGATGTGGTTGATCATCAGGGCAGCCGCTGTTTCTGCCTTGCAGTATGGGTCTGGGAGACATTCCACCCACTTAGTAAACAAGCATGTCACGGTCTACATGTACTTGTTTCCCCTAGAGGAGCGAATCACGGGCCCGATATAATCGACTTGTAAATCTGACCAAGGCAGTGTCATCCCCCTCTTTTGGAGAGGCGCACGGTGTGTGAGGGATGTTGGCTGAAATTGTGCACAAACAAGACACCCCTTCAAGTATTGGTCAAGGTCCTGCCCCATGTGTGGCCAGTATGCAACCTCTCTTAAGATTTCAAGTGTTGTATGAAACCCCCTATGACTGGCTGTGGCCGCATCATGGGCGTGACTTAACATCGGCTTCAGAATGAGGTAGGGGCCACCCGCTGATCATGGCCAACTAGGAATTTCCTCACCAACAAACCGTCTTGGATTCAGAACATCTTTGGACATTTCATCAACACTCTGAGTTCCTCTTTCCCTATGTAATCGGTATTCGTCAGGGGAAAGTTCTCAGGGTCCTCAATGTGTTCATAGAACTTACCAATTATTGGATCTACTTTTTGAGCCGTAATGAAATCAGCATCTGGGGTCTCCTTACACCAATGTGCAGTTGAGAGTTCATTGTGAGCATTTGTCTGGCACCTAGTGATAGCAGTGACCTGGATTTCCCTCAACAAGGACTCGATCTCAAGTAGATCCCGTTGGATGGCTCTGGTTTTGGCCAGCTGATCCGCTAGGTCATTTCCAGTTTTGTCTGGTCCCTCTACTTTAGAATGACCCTTGATCTTTTTCCAGTAGATGGTCATCCTATTTGAGGTGACCAGATCATCAATGTTTTGAATTAATTTTCCATTTTTCAATGGTTTGTTGTTAGCACATAACATGCCTCTGGTTTTCCAGTTAACCAGGTGCTCGACGAACCCGTTCCGTACATAATACGAATCTGTGATTATGATGAGTTTGTGGAGTTGATGTTGGACAGCAGTGAGGATGGCTTGATGCACAGCATCAACTCTGCCACTTGACAACTTCGGGGACCAATCTTGTACCCAGCAGAGGGTTCTGGGCTCTCATTCACCCATGCATTCCCTACGCCGGCCACAAGTTCTTTTTCCCCGTTGTTGTCAACATGGTAGGAGCATCCATCCACATAGACAGTAGGCATTCCCTCCCACTTGTCTTCTTCAAAGACTTTGTGTGGGGAATTGAGGTATGCCTCCATGTTGTCCTTGATTTTTAGACTTTTGTCCTCAAGACAGTTTTCTCTGGCACAATCATGCAAGTCAGCCAGACCTTGCGCGAGGGGACTCTTCTTCATTTGGCCATATCTGACCTCCACAGGAAAGCCTTGCATTGACAGAATCCAGGAAGTAAGTCGGGAATTACTTACATTTCCGGCCCGGATTCTGTCACTTTGGAGATATTGCAGTGGCTTGTGTGGAGTCTCCACTATGATGTGCTCCCCCTGGATAAACGGGCGGTAATTCTTCAGTGCCCACACCGTTGCCAGGAGTGCCTTCTCACAATCGTTGAATTTCTCCTCCACAGAGGATAATGTTTTACTCGCATAGGAGATTACTTTAATGACCTTGTCATGCTTTTGGTATAATACTGCAGTCAAGCATGTATTTGAGAACCCTGTCTCCAAGAAGAACTCTGTGTTTTTGAGTGGTCTTACTGCCTCGGCTTGTTCTGGACCCCACTCCCACTTGACCCCCCCTTCAAAAGATGAATCAGGGGTCTTGTGATCTCTGCATAGTCCTCAATGAACTTTCTGCTGTAATTAGTCAGTCCAAGGAGGATCCTTAGTTCCCTCAGATTTGTGGGGTCTTTCAATTTCTGGAGTGCTTCCACTTCCTTTTCCTGGGGACAGAGACCCGGAGGAGTAATCTCATGCCCCAACAAATTGACACGGGTTCTACACCACTGTGCCTTTTGAAAGGAGAGTTTTGCTCCGGCAGCACTCAACTGTGTCAGAACATAACAGATCTCCGCTATGTGTTCCCCCACAGTTGAGCTTTTAATGAGAACTTCATCTACATAGGCCAGGTTACCCCTCTCACCCAGGTCGGGCATGGCCTTATGTAGAAAAATGTTGAATTAATTGCCGGAGTTGATGTATCCGAAGGGAGTCCGGGTCCATGTGTACTGCTGGCTCCCCGAAGATGAAAGCCAGCTTGTATTGGTCCTCCCTACTGACAGGTACAGTCCAGTACCCATTGGTCAGGTCTATTGCAGTGAATACCTGTGACTGCTGGATCTGGGCCAGCCCTTGGTCAATGTGGGGAAGAGGCCATCGGGAAGTATGGACCCGTTTGTTGAGCTCCCTAAGGTCGGCGCAGAGACTCAACTGGCCGTTTGGCTTCAATATCCCCAGCACCGGATTATTGAAGGTGCTGTGGACTGGACAGATTATCCCACCGGACTCAAGGTTCTTAATTATTTCAATAAGGGACTCCATTGATGCGAGAGTCAAGCGATATTGCTTCACAAACACTAGAGTCATGCCAGGGTCCGTGGGAATTGTTGTTGTGTGGATGTCAGTGCGACCACAGTCATATGAGTCCACCGCAAAGAGATCTTGAAAATCCAAGAAAACTTGTTTCAATTTTTGCCCCTGCTTCAGAGTCTCACATGCATCAGCTAGGTTGACTCTCTCTTCAACCATCTGCCTAAAGCCTGGAAAGAATTCCGGTTTTGCTATCTCAGAGGCCTCCTCCAGCTGGGTGGAGAAGTCCCTGGTCAAAGTGCTGATTTGGACTGGTGGCCTCAGGTGGGGAAGGCAGCCCTCCTGGACCTGGAAAATCACCTCATCCCTCCTGAAGTCACAGGTTACATCTTCCTTACCATAAGGGCAAGAAGTGTACACCAGGAGGTTCCCCCCACATGCCGGATAAAGATCCTGTGTGGTGTTGTGTTGTCATCACTATCACTGTCAAAACATTCCTTGGGATTGGTCCAGTTAATTGCCTAAATCTATGGAAAAATGTCAGTCATCAACCGCCATTCCAATAATGGTGCCTGCGGCTAGAGTGATACTCTTTAAGTCGCTGTTTTCCACCTCTTTTGTAATGGTGTCATGTTCTATGTTAACTAGTGGTGTTGGGTTTACCCCCAACCCTTGCTGTTGGAGAGAAGCATTTAGATGAATATAGGCATCAGGGTTTTTCAATTTCTGTCCCCTTTTAACTTTCACTTCCAGGGAGAATTGTCTGGCCCTTTCTGGGATGGTGACTTCCATTCCAATCTGAATTTCAACTGCATAAGGCAGCAGTTGAGCTGACATTAATGCTTTCTCTGGGTCATCAAAGCCCATGGGATTATCCGCTAATCGGGACCAAGCTTTGAAGTTTATTAGGTACAAACTAATGGCAAAGCGATTGAGAATGTCACCGCCTAAGTAAAAGGTGGCAGTGACGTCTCGCATGACCCAACAATTATGGACTATGCTCTTGTTGCCTAAGGAGATTTTGAGCATACACCTGCTTGGCAGGAGATGTTTGGAATTGTGTGTTTCCAGATCCATTTCCCATTTGTCTATGAGTCTAAATGTGGGAAGGGCTGGATCTTTTGGGAGTTGGCGGAACATGGCTTCGCTGATGAAGCTCTTACCATTGTTCAAACACACTCGGGCGAGAACAGAGTCCTTCCCTTCATTTAACTGAATAGGGATGAACAACTTCTCTCCAATTTGCTGAATATCAGCCAGGCTCTGAGCTGATTTCTCATCTTTCTGGACTATAGGAGTGGGAATGTGTGATTGTGGATTGGTAAAGAATTTCAGAGTGTTTGTTTCCTTCCAGTGTGCAATGTCACCTTAGACTGGAAGGAAGGTTGATTTTCAGAAATAGAGTGGACAACCCATCACCAGTTTGTTGTCCTACTGCTATTACTGTCACGTCTGGGATTTGGTTGTTCTGGAAGTGAAATTCTAGATTTTTGTTCAACCATGTGGCAGGTGCCGTTTAAACTAACATGGTTGACACTCTGTTTTAATTTTATTGGTCGGTTAGTCTGGTTCCAGAGGACCTTGATTACCCAGTCTATTAGGGGTGACAACCTTCGCAGGAGGTCATTCCCTAGTAAACAAGGGGTGCTCTCTGGAGTTACAACTATGACCGGGTGCTTCACCTTGTGTCACCCAATTTGAATGTCCAAATCCATGGTCCCCTCAACGGGAATTTCCTTCCCGTCACAGTTCTGAAGTTGTCCTAGAAGAAGGGAGAGAGGAATTTGGTAATTCTCCCCCCTTCCTGAATTCAGTTTATCAAAGGCCTTTTGGACAGAAGGGTAGCTTGGGATCCAGTGTCCACCAGTGCCAAAATTGTACCCTGCCCCTGTATTTGAACCGGGGCATAGAATCTTCCCTCCTTCTCCGCAAGTGGGGACAGATAATGTACATTTTTGGACAACTGGTGGGTTAGTTTTCCAGTTTTGGACACTGATAGAGAAGAGATTTGGGCAGCATTCTGTTTGAAGTCTAGGGAATCTGAAAAGAAAAGGTGGCAACTAGATATGGGAGAAGTTTTGGGTTCCCCTGATTCTGATTCTGGGCCGCTCCCCCTTTTTGGAGGCAGTCAGCAGGATGGGTTTGAACCAGGGTATTTTCATGTTGTTGGTTCTGGGGTTGGATGATGGGCTGTGCTAGCTCAGTCCCCACATCTACCCAGTCTGGATTTCAATCCTTTGGGACCCATTTTTCTTTGGGAGGAGTTCCCCCATCTCTGAAGGAGAAGATCCCTTCCCCAGAATCCTCTGAGGACCCCTCTCCTTCAAATTGTAAGATTTGTACCTCCTCCTCAAAATGGGTCTGTTTTGGTTCTTTGTTTCTCCTACCCCCCTCTGCTCCTTGGGTGGCAGACTTTCAGGGGCAGGAGATTTTGGTTCCAGTTCCTGGGTTTCCAGGGTTTTTTTACAAGTGGGGAAGGAGGCTTCCTCCAAGGCTTTACACCCTCCTTCCCCTTATGCCTCCTCCCAGGGAACCGGTGGGTTGTCGGAGTTCTGCCCCCGTCATTGCTTTGGAGCACCAGGTCCAGGGTTTGAGGCATTCTGCGCCGGCATGCTCGTTTGAGGGTTCTGTTGAGCTCTCAGCATGCAACCCAGATCCTGTGCCATGTTGTGGACCTGGCGCTCTAGATGTGATACCCGCTCTGGCTGATATGGGGTTCTATTGTCTCCCCTGGGCTGATCCCAGGAAGGGTAGCTATCCCTTCTCTGAAAATACCCCGGGTTTGGAGAATTTGGGTACCCCTCCACCCTTGGACTCCCCTCTCCTGGATTGGGTTGTCTGGGCTGAGGAAAGTGGGGAAAGAAGGATGGATTGTTCTGGGGTTGAAAGTTTTGTGGGTACCTGGGGAAAAAGTTCTGTCCAGGATTTGGGGAACTTCTGCCCTCCTGGGGGAAGTGAGGAGGGAAGTTCCCTGGGTTAGCTGCGGTTTGGTTGGATCCCCCCTTGGGCTGGAGGAGTCCACACATAACCCAGGAGGGGTCTGTTCCCCTTGTAGCAGGGATTTATGCAGTCAGTGGAGTGAGGGATCCCATTTGCGGAACTACCTCCTTGGCTCCCTGTCTGTGACTGGCCCGAGGGCCTTCTGGGCTTGGGATTGCTCTGATTTTGTGAAGGCGGGTTTTTAGGCCCCCATCTCCAAATCCAAAATAGGGGCAACCTTCACCTCTGCCACCTTGGCAGCAGCAGGGGTGATGGTTGGTTTGGGGCTTTTTTGCATTATTCTTGTTTTCTATGGGCTTTTGCACCTCATAAATTCGGGTGGCCTGTTCAATGACCCAGTCTAGTGATCTTTTCTCATGAAAATCTCTCATTAGCTGGGTCATGATGGGGAGAGGGTAGAAAAAGGTATTGACAAATTCTTTGCTGTCCGTGCGCACCCTTCTGGTGGTCTGTGCAAATTCTTGTCGGGCCTGATCCTCCCCACATTGCAGTTGTAGGCTGCCTTGCGAGCCTCCTGAGGATTTCTGTGCATGGAAAAATGCTTCAAGATGGCCGCCCTATAGGTGGATCATCTAGAATGATTTTTGTCCTCCAGCCCCACAAAGAAGCTGGAGTATTCTGGTGAGAAGGTCCATTTCACATACTGAATACAGCTTTGGCTGTCCTTCAAATGGAAAGTTTCCATCATCTGCTCAAAGAGCACTAAGTGCTCCCAAACAGAATACTTAGAGTTCTTATGATAGGGCGTGATGACGCTCCTTATCGCTTTGATTTGTTTAAGGGGTCCTTAAGCAAGGCCCTTTTTTGCCTTATTGGCCTTCTTGGTTCGGGTAACCCTGGTCCAGTCCTCCTCTGACTCAGATGCACTGCTCCCAGAGGTGCCCGTCAGGTCTTCTAGGTTCTCCCGGATTCTGCGGGCCTGGGAATGGCTGGCAGAATGTGAGGACCTAGTCTCCTGTGTCCTGGGGCGCTCAGAGGAGTCTTCTGATTCCTCCTTGCTCCCAGGTTTTGATGGGTACCCCCCCACTGTCCTAGCTGTGCAGAGGTTTTCAGGATGCCCTTAGTGGGCTTACTCTCATGGAGTACCCCACTAAATTTCACAGTACTTGGGTACCCATACCCAGATGCCCGGCCATCCATTCATGGGAGGTGTTGGTCTATGAGCCCAATATTTCTGATTGGATTGAAATCTGCCATCCCCGTGGCCTTTGGATCATGTGCGCCAGTGGACATGGGGGTGGCAGAGTCCAGGGATTGGATGAGGTGAAGGCCTCTGGTACTAGGGTTCCTGAGTTTATGCTCAGGTGTTTCCCGTTCCCAGCAAACCTCATCTCTGTCAGCCCCTGCTCCGTTTTGCCATGCAAGAACCTGAGCTTTCTGTTCCTCTATCAAGGCCTTGCTGGTTTCTATCAATCGCTCTTGCACAGCTACCTGTCTATGGAGCCTGTCATTGTTCTCACATAGAGCCTCATTTTCTCTCTGTGCCTCCTGGGTTGTTTTTTAGTACTGGGCCAGTCTTTGCTGCAGGAGGGTTACCTCCTGAGTCCTGTCCATACTGGCCTGGTCCTTCCTCGCTAGAGCCTCCTCCACCCTCCTGGTGTGCTCTAACAATTTTTGATGGTCTTTTTGGAGGTCACCCAGTCCCTGGAGGGCCAGGTGATTTTCTTCCAGTTTCTCTTTTAAATAGCAGACTTCCTGGCCTAAGGTGTCCCTTTCCTGAGCAAAAGCCTCTGACTTTGAAGCGCACCAGCTTTCTGGCACTTTTCTTCAAATTCTGCTTGGGCATCCAGGTCTTTCAGGATTAATTTATTACTCTCCTCTTTCTCTCTGTCTAGTTGGCTTTGCAGGGTGGCTACCTGCTCTGTGCATGCCCTGTTGCAATGTATCTGTTGCTCTAGCTTTTTCTGGCTCTGCAGTAGAGATTCCAAACTTTCTTGGTACTCCTTCTGCAAGGCCAGAATTCTGGGATCCTGTTCTGCTTTTTCCTGCTGCAGGATACCCATGTCCTCTTTTAGTTTGTATATATACTGCCTACTTTCATTTTCTGACTCCTGGCTCCTCTGCAGCCTCTGCTCAGAAGAGTCCAGGTCAGTTTGGGCCTTTTCTAGTGCCTGCAGTTTCTTGTTTGCCAGATCTTGGCCCTCGGCATATTTATCCTGTATGGCTCCAATATATAGGTATAGATATGCCGCTATTTTGGCAATCTTTTTTTGTTCTTCCTTTACCTTAGGGGCCATATATAGTTCACACAGGGCCATATGTAATTGACCCTGATCTTGCCATATATCTAACCCGGTTGAAGTGATTTGTTCTGTGATTGCCTGGAACCACACATTCTGATCCAGCTCTGGCCATTCACCCCTTACAAATAACTTATGCAATAGGTGTTCTCTACCCATATTGATCTCTATCAATGTTGCCATTCTGGAAATATTGATTTCCTTCCTGACTTACAGAAGTTTATTTTATTTTTGCAAAACAGACCGATTTCTTAGAGCGTTCCAATTGAGGAGTGCTTTTCACAGTGTAACACAGCGTGGTAGCCCAACAGGGATTTATGTACCCTGTCAGTTGGCACACTGTATTAAGCTGTCACAAGTGGTATATCTAATTCAGAAATCCCGGACATGAGCCCCCAATCTGTAAGTGATTTCAACCCAGTACTCCACCTAAGTCACCGCCTAGCATTTGATGCCCAGCTGGAACCCTTAATTATATATTTTTATATCTAAAGTTCTTTCATTTCTGAATGATGTACCCTTATATCACACCTCTCTCTTTGAATCCCCCTGGTCTCACTGAACCAAGAAGAAGGTTGTTTTGCAAAGTTAAAAGTTTTATTTTATGGATTGAACAAGATATATATCACACGTTTATGAATTTGAACAATATCCAGATATCACACTTATTAATATTTATACAATGATCACCAATGGGTGATGTTACAATCAACAATCTCTTTAATCAGTAGGAGTATAAATGAGAAGAATAATGTAGCATAGAATAAACTTTGTGTGGGTTCAATGAAATGCAATGATAGGAAATTAATGCAGCACAGAAATAATACTTTTGTGTGTTCAATCAAGTGCTATGTAACCACTCTTTCCCCCTGATACTACTCAATCCCCCCTAATATGCAATATAGAGATGGAAGGAGAGAAGACAGGTTTCCGGAACAAACACTCTACAAATGCAGTTTCAATCCCAATTCCCCCCAGCAAGCTTAGAGTGAAACAGGAATGATTTCAAAACAGGTCAAATGCTTTTGAATGTGATTTTGAATGAAAGGGAGAAATGCTAAAATGGATTTAATTCTCTAAATTGGATTAAAAACTAGTGGGAGCCGCTTTGGATAGCTTCAGGTAAACACTAGCAATGAGGATTGAATGACTAGCGGATTGGAAACTGAATCCTGAGGTCGGATGCAAAGAATAGCTATTTTACATGTGATGAAATTGAGCCAAATGCAGATTCGCAGCAAACTTTTCAGAGCACGAGTAGCATGATTACAGAAAAACTATAATACTTCAATCTGGCATTTACATTTCGTTTCTAGCATGTACGTTTCAACGGTTACAAAGGTTTTAGTGGAGGTCGATTTCTCTCAAAAAGAGTCAAGATTTTCAAATGGAAGATGCGCTTTTGAATATTACAAACAAAGATTTTTTACACTAGGGAGTCTATGAAGCCACAAGCTACACGACAGCACAGCCACCGATCCAGTGACACCCCCGGATGGTTTCTATCTGCCGAGACTCTTGCCTTTCTTCAGTAAATATATTAGCGCAAAGATGATATTATCACTACAATTATCAAAGGACTATATGGGTGAGGGAAAGATTCAATAAAAGACAAATGAGATTCTATAATGCAGTTATGAAGATGCTATAATGGTTTTGGATTGGATTACTTAAGGCTAAGAGATTGGCTATGGACAATACTATGCTAGATACTCACAACTATGGTTTTGGAATAGGCCCGTCAGGATCTGGTCAAAGGGTTCTGGACTGGAATTCTGCTAGCCCACCGAACAGGATTCAGGCACTTGGTTCTGCACTCAGCACGGCACTCTGGACACTGCATGGCCTCTGGTTCTGGATCTGATGGGTTAGTTCCGGGTTACATCTCTGCTCTACTGGTTTGAATCTCTGGGTTCTAGCAGGAGTTCTTGGCAAGAAAGCAGAAACAGCATGCCCGGCTGTTCTTTTTGTGGGGTTCCCCTTGGAAGGTTGGGGTTAAAATCAGGTTCCAAGATTTTAAAGGCCAAGCTGAGAAGGGCTCAGCTTTGGAATTGGGCCTTCTGCTTTCACAGTTCTGGAATCTTGGATCTGGGTTCTCCTGCAGAGCACTTCGCCAGTAAATCAGTTGATTGGTGAATGTGTATCTTTCTCTAGGTCCTAAACAGTCCCTATTTATGTATTTCCCAAAGGGGTGGGTGGGCTGATTATACTAAGCCCACCCTCTAGTAATCTGATTGGTCAGAGTATTTTCCCTCTCCTGATTTGAGAAGGAAATCTAGTGTCATAGTGATGCTGCAATTTATAATCCAGGGAAAAACCTGCCCTTTGTTTCTACACAGAAAACCTATTTTTAATATAAAGCATATTTACAATATCACCAACTTGCTAGTAATGCATATTCACATCACCTATTTAATAGAGCACGTATCCGTCCATATCCCATCTTCGAGAGTTTCGGTTCAAAATTGACAGTTTTTCGTGCTTTTGGTTGGTTACCCAGTGTCAAATCTGTACACATGTTTCCACATACACACGCACGACATTGGGGCATAATCCTGTAAATTTTCAAATTCCTAGCCTTATCACAATTGCTACAACATCAACATTTTAGTGATCCGGTATCTGAATATCGCACAGGGTTCAGAGTATTTTCAAATTGTGAGCAGCAATTTCATATTGACAACCTATAAAATACAGATTTTTCCAAGTTTTACACAGTTTTCTATGAGTCTTTTTCCAAAAAGATATTTCCTTTGAGTTTAAGATACACATATTTGTCTAGTCCCGCCTCCAAGGTTGGCTGGGCCAGAGCCCTCCCAGGCTTTACTTCCTTTGGCAGTTGGTTTCTGTTGACACCCGAATTTGCATTTCCTTTCAGTCAAGGGAGTCTTTTGTCTGCACTCAGAGCAACAGGCCAACATCTCCTCCCACCCCATTAACAACTCAATGCCAGTTCCTGAGCAGAGAGCAGGAGGAAGATTCCTTTGTTTGGGGAGAAGCTGTGGAAGGTCTTTGAAGTCCAGTGTGGCTAACATTAGTTCACTTTTAAAACACTGTTTAAAATGGTCTTTTCTAATTATTACATTTTCTACAAATATACACATAGATCTCTTCATTCCAGTCTTTTTAAAACATAGAAATTGAATTGTAGCAACCCATATTGCTTTTGATGGCAAGTCTGTTCTTTTCTACAATTTGATTTTAAGACACAAGTTTTAAACTGACAGTATAGGTAGATGACAGCTTGGATACAGGCGAGCGGCGGTACTACGCCCATATCTGACATATTTTTCCCAGGCAAGCACCTTTTGAATGTGGATTGTTTTATGATGAAAGGTGCTTCTCCTGACATTGTGCTTATGGGGATTCCTTAAATAAGGTGATGGTGAACGCCCCACAAGGATGTTGGATCTTCTATGCTGTTTGGGAACCATGATTTTGCACTTTCAACAGCCAAGGAAAAACGGATTTTTAAAGCACTTCTGGATTTTCCTGGCAATGCAGCACTGCCTTTTAAAGTAGTTTCATTTCACTCTGCGGGCAGCCCAATGATAGGTTTTGGCAGTGTGGTCTCCTGTTTTTACCACTGACATAAGCAAAATGGATTGGCAGCCTATTTTTCATGTTTCCCTGCGCACTTCTCAGAGATTTTTAGCGCATAGGGGTTTTTGGTGGCTATTCTGTTGTTTTTGATAAAAGCAGCACATAGTGATGTTGCAGGGCAGTCTAGTGGGAAAGAACATCCCACAAATTGAATGTCGAGATCTTTACATTGTGACTGCGTGTCCTTTTGACATACCTGTAGCTCTGCTCTTAATTTGTTCTTTTGTTCACTAGCTCCATCCAGCTAAATGTTTAATCTGCTAATCAGCTTGGCATCATTTTCTTGCATTCACAGAGACCTATTTAAAATGAACCATGTCTTGACAGAAAGCTGTATCAGACAATCTTTCTCTGCATGTTTATCAGCAGCATTTAATAATCTCAAAAGACAGACCTGAATTATGCTACCTTCTGCAAAAATGCTGTCCAATGATTCTTTCTGCACTTCACCATATATGCAGTCATGCCAGTCTGTGGCATTATTTGATGACCATGTCCTAAGTGCATATAGCTTTGCCTCCAGATATTACACTCTGGGATTGTGGGCTCCATTTGAGACATTCTGAAATTCACTTCTAGTGTCACACTGCTCTAATAAAATGGGTTCACTTCAATGCACGTATGGTAGTGTGAGACACACTTGCCACGCCCATTAGGTGCTCTACAACCACTTTCACGGCCAACACACCATACATGTAGGATATTTTGTCTTATGGGGTAAATTTGGGATTTGGCGTTATTTTCTTACCGTCAAAGTATGAGCGGTAGTTTGGTGGAAAGTTAGCCTTGCATTTAGAAAGTGGCAGTGAAAGCCTCAACTGACACAGTCTTCAAGGGTTGGATGACCGAGAAGGTGGGTGGCAGAGCTGGAGTTGGCTTGGCCTGAGGGGCAGAGAGAGAGCGAGATGAGAGGAAAGGAGAAAGTGATCAATCCAGCAGCGGGGGAGTGGTGAGTGGGTTAGAAAGGAGGAGGTCTGAGAGGATTGGAACATCCAAGATGTGCCCTACAGAGTGAGTCAGGCCAGAGGGGTGGATAGAGAGAGAGAGAGAGAGAGAGAGAGAGAGAGAGAGAGAGAGAGAGAGAGAGAGAGAGAGAGAGAGAGAGAATCTAGATAGCCCCCTCAATCACATGTGCAAAAAGTTACCCCAGTACTGCGATAAAATATAAGTACAATTTTCAATGGGTAAAGGAGAATGCAGGACAGTGTTTCCATGGGTGGCCCAGAGGAGGAACGCTCGATAGTAGAATAATCGAAAACATGTTTTCATATTTGTTAACAAGTTAAAAAGTTGGCAGGGTATATTGGGGCTCTGGAAAATGTACACACTAACGAAAAGGTAACAAATGAAGAAGGAGGTTGGGGGGCAATGGATGGGGGCTGTAGGATATTTTGTCGTATTCGGGTAAATTTGGGGTTTGGCAGTATTTTCTTACCGTCAAAATATGAGCAGTAGTTTAGTGGAAAGTTAGCCTTGCATTTAGATTGGGTTTGGCCTCATATTATTTTAGTGACCATACCTTGTTATCTTATATTGGGGAATCTATTGATATATTGTTTGTGCTATTTAGTGGTGAGCATAGTTTTCTTCCCTATATTATAACCCCATCATAAAAACAAAACCTTCCTTTCTATAAGAGTACCTCCCAGTGGTCTATAGAGATCCTTGGGCCTATGCACGTGATGGAAACACAAACATTTTATTTAGGGAGCTATCTACAGTTTGTGGCCGGTATCACTGGCTTATCTACATCCAGCGATCTATGCGCCCCTTGGTATCACTTGTTTATCTACATCCAGCGATCTATATATTATATCGGATTCCTTCCAAACAACATGCAAGGAAGGCACACACACACCTGCTTTATCACTGAATATTATCAGCTTGTTCTAGGATGTTATCTTACCTGCAGGGTCAAATTGAAAAATGCACTACTAGAGAGAATGAATCTCTCCTGTATATTTGTGTATAAATTCACAGACGCAAAAATGACATTAATCAATTTGTTTTTATATATTCTCATTATAGTATATACAAATACAATTCACAATCGTTATTTCTTACCATGAATACATTGCATCATCATCTGGAATACAAAAAAGAGAGAGAAAACAGAACAAGCAAGCCTTTTAAAACCTGGTTAATTTTTCCCCATTCTGAACATGATGATCTCAAGATGCAGTAATTTCCTATACTGTCTACACTGCACTACAGTTCAGTCATCCATAGGACCTTACACAGTGACCTCACTTGTACATATATTCTTACCAAAAGTTTTTCTTTGAAGTCCCCCACGCGACATTGTTTCACTTGCCTCACAAAGACAGGCCCAGTCAGCACGAACGGCTCCTGTAATCTTGTGTGTCTGGGAAGCACGGCGATAAACTCTCAAGCCAGCGCTCTGTGACACCTTGGACTTCTGCCCAGTCTTCCCGAACTAACTCCCCTTCTCCTCTCTTGTCATCAAGAGAGCTCTCCTCCAGCCCCTTTTTACGTAGCTCATCTGCCGACACTTTCCTCCAATCATGTTAAAAGGATTTTGTTTCTGCGCTACCCTTCATTTGTAGAACAAAGAGATTCTTGCTCTCTGAGCAACTGTTTCAATTTTGTTTCCTGCTGCGCATACTTTTTGCTTTCTGCAAACTAACACAGAAAGAGAAAAGAAAAAAAATGCCAGTGGAAATTTAAAAACGAATTCTAGCAGTGCTACCAAATTATGTATTTTCACATCATTTTGCACATGAGACTAGATTATAATGTTAGGGAGTTAGAATTAGTGTTCAGTAAATGTTAATTAACTTAGTCAGTTATATGATTAATGAAGTCTCAAATATAAAGCATCACAGAAAAAGAAATGGGTGCACTTTATTCTCTGCACTTTCAAGCTGGGCTTGGCTGTGTTATAAATTCTGTACCTTGCATGCCACCAGCAACATATTCACATGTTATACTGGAAACACAAAAATAACTACATGTGTGCCATATTTCTGCTGGCAACAATAAAATGCCACTGCATTTACAATAAAAAGTATGTAAAGGCTATATATTTTCTTACAGGGCAGACCAAGCTCTCTGCCCCCGCCCTATGGTATCTATCCAACATTGAGGCCCGCTGCAGGGTATACAAACCCACAGTGGGAAAACAGAGGAGGGAACAAAAAGACAATAGAAGAAAAGTGGTACTGAGACACACAGAGGGAGGAAATTCAACAGGACACACTTTTCAATGAAGCAGAAAGGGTTTTAGAAGAGGAGGTACGGAGGAAAAATGAAGGGGGCAAGGGGGAATGTTCGTTGGGAAGGATACAATTCAGACTAGATGATGAAGAGGAAGAAGGCAAAGAGGAGAAGGTAGAAGGAGGTAGAAAGAGGTGACAAGTATAGCACGCCTCAGATGAGGGAGCAGTTGGGGAGAGTGGAGTGGTGGAGAAGGTGACGAGTGGACACCTGATAAAGAAGTGAGAAGGGGGAGGAAACAAAGAAGATGACAGGACAGCAATGAGAGTGGAAAGGAATATCCCTCTGCAGAACAAAGGGAAAGATAAAACATGGGTCTGAACCAATCCACCAAAGGGGGAGGAGGAATAGGGCCCAGGTCGAAGCAAATGCTGCTGTACAGAAAGGGAGAGAGGACTCCCATTACATACCATAGCAAACAATGGACCTGGACAATATAGCATGCAGCTTGCCCTCCCTTGAGGCAGGGGCCAGCAAATGGATATATGAGCTTGGGAAAAAGATGGCAGGGGTGACACTGGCCAAAGGGTACATGAAACATTTATTCACTTCCATAATAGGAGAACAAGGGGAGCAGACCGGATACAAGGAGGTAAAATTAAGCACTAATGCCCACAATGGAGCTCTATTCATTAACTATCAAGCACACGCATGCAGAGTTCTGAGAAGCATGTATTATGACAGCTACGACCAGGGGATAGTAATGGCTCATAAAATGAAGAATGACAATGACCCCTCAAACTGCATAAAACAGGTGCAGGATCTCTTGGTACAGGAGACACAAAGATCTTGGGACATGCGCATCCCATTGTTTTACCACATATTGTTCAATGGGCTACGGACAGATGTCCGAGCATCATTAGACAAGATTGTGGAAATAGAAGCAAAGAGGTGACAGAGATACAGGCAATGATAGTACACTACTATAAAAGAAAACAGGAGAGCGAGAGGCAGGTATCTAAAAAGGCATATTTTCGCGCCTTAAAACACTTGTGTATAGGCGCGTTACAAATGCCATATCATATCATATCATACAAAAGCAGAAAACAAACTGGTACAAAACAAATTGGCAAAGTATATAATGGAAGGGACATTATTTGTAGTATTTGTAGTTTCCCATGGGGAACAGGCCACAGCAAGGGGGTCATATTCGCAGTATATGCCAGAGTGGGGAGCCCCACAGCAGGGGAGTGGTATGCATGGGGGATTTTTTCCAATGTGGAGTGGGTACCAGCAATGAGAAAGAGGAGGAGGATTTAGAGGGGCAGGATATAGGGTCTTTGGGCAGTGCTTAATATGCCATAACATGGGTTACCTCATGTGCACATTTCATTTTGTGCATCATGCTCAGGCACATGCAGTAAAAATGGTACAGCAACAAGGGTTTTCCACAGCACAGCCGCAGATAAAGTCTTTACCAGCCCTGCTGCAGCAGGGACCAACACCCCTGCAGCAGGGACCACTCCAAATGCACGAGAGGGCAGCATATGTTGGGATAGCATCCCCAACTGTTACACAGACGCCAGCAGTAGCTCTGGGAAATACAGTGTGGTTAGGGCTGAACGTGGTGCCCCACTACACCAGGGACACTGTTGTTATTGGAAATGCTTTTCTTTTCCCACAGGGCAGTCCACAACAATAGGGGGTCCCACATAAATCCTGAGTGTGTCTTTTACTAGCAGTAACTGACGGCCCTGAAGAGGAACCCCACATAGCAGTGAAAATACGACCAAGAGAATTCTCATTTCTCATAGATACAGGGGCAACTAAATCCTGTATATGGGAATGGGGGATTCCCACTGTCAAACAAGATGATGGATCAGCAGGGCTTTTCTGGGGTGGTGCTGATGGTTCCAGTAACAAAATGTTTGCCACTAACAATAGTTAGTTCATAGTGCCACTACTGTATTACAAAGGCACTCATATCAATATACTGCAGAGAGACTTACTCAGCAAGTTAAACACCACAATATCATTCACAGAGAAAGAGATGGTGTGCAAAACGCCAGGCTTTTACTACACACAAGTGGCCATGCTTCGACTAGCAGCACACATTTAGAGCACACTATGAGGCCAACTCATATGCCCAAGCATGTTTTTGTATGGGATCGAGATACTACTGTGATGGGTCCCAGGAATACGAGGGAAAGTGTTCCGACTGGCATCAGAATTCCTGTTCAGACCACGGTGCCAGAATGATGACATAAAAGGCACCACTTGCACTACAGCTAGAGGAGATAGCGATATGCAAAGACATGGTGATCCTATGTGGGACAGACAATGACAACATGGAATGGCCTATGGTGCAATGCATCGGCCTAACACTGACCATAACAGGAGTAATGGATGAACAGCTGTTGTCTGATGAGGAGGAAGAGTGAGAGATGGTATTCCAGCTGCAGATACCTTGCCCGGTAAAAGTAGTAGAAAAGCTGGTGCCAATACTGACAGATGAAGATCTCAAATTATCTTGATTATTACTTGCAATTCATTGTCACACACAAATCAATGAATTGCAAGTAATAATCAATAAGGCCAGGAATGAGAATTATGTTCTCTGTCATGAAGCAGAACAGCTCCATGGACAGTGCAAGAACATGGAGCAGCAAATATTTAATCTCAAATCTCAGGAGAAGCGACAGGGTAGTGCACTCACTGGATCTCAACTAATTCACAGCCCTAGCCAAGGAAATGTACCAGCAGCTGTCCACATGGCCACACCTGGTTATAACACAATGGTAGGCTCTGAATCACCTGCAAATATTCACAAACATTCTTTCCCACAACAGAAGAGGAATGAGCAACAAAAAGACACATGCAACATGTAGTCCTATAACAATTAGGAACTCTATCAAGACATTGACTAAACCTTTCAAAAAGGGAGGCGATTGATGCATGGAAGACCATTTAGAGACTGTTTTTGATATATTCAAAGCCCTTCAGATACCTAGGGAACAATATAGACAGTACTTTCACCTCACCCTAGATCAGAGGTATTCAAACTGTGAGCTGCAATCTCCCAACCAGATGGGGGCATGGCCCCATCCCCGGGGGGGGGGGGGGGGGGCACAAGAGCCTAGCATGAAATATAATATATATATTTATTTAATATTTAATATTTTTATTGGAGGAAATGGGCACGGGCGGATCTAAGGCACAGATGAAAAAGTGCCCTGAAGTTGCAAATGGATATTCATACCTTTAGTCACAGACTGTTTGAATAGTACCCAAGGGGGTGTTTTTGTTAAAATGTAAGCAAATTGTTATATTTAAAGAATATTTATTCAACAACAATGGTCGAAACTACTAGCTGCACAGTGAAGTAACTCATCAAACTGGCCCACAATGGCCAAAAAAGTGGCACATTTCCATTTTGACTGGCCCACACTAGCATTTTGCATTTTTAATACGGGCATTGCCCTATTGCCCTATCGGCCAGTCCAAGCCTGGCAGCTCATCCATAATGGGGGAGGGGGGCGTCCAATCAGTGGTCCCCTCACCCATTATGGAGAAGCCAAGGAGCCAGCCTAGTGAAACACTGAGCACTCCCTCAGCTGCTTTTTCCAGCTGAGGATGTGCTCCTGGGCTGGATGAACTGTTTCCCTTGGATGGTTCAGTTCAGTTCCCCAGCCACACATGCTTACTGAGCCATGCGAGGCTGGGAGCCTTTTGCTTCACCAGCCTTGCATAGCTCATTGGAAACTGCATGTCTGTATGTGCGAGGGGGAGCTCCTGTGCCTCCTCGCACATATGGACAGAGCAGCATGGAGCAGGGCATTACAGCACCAACGCGTACATTTATGTAAATTCATTTTTTATTTAAATATGTGTATGGATGCATGTATGCTTGTGCTAATGCTTGTGTTATGAGTGAGTGTATGGTGATGGGTGATCATGTGAATGATAGAGTGATTGCTGTGTGAATGTGCGTGTGTGTGTGTGTGTGTGTGTGTGTGTGCGTGTGTGTGTGTGCGTGTGTTTGTTTTGGTCTGTTGAGCTGATTTTGGTGAGTGGGGGTTTAGGGGGGAAGGAGGGTTGTACAACAAAGGCATTTTAAAAATTCCTTTGTTGCACAATCCCCCTACCCACCTGCCAAAATCAGCTCTCCTTCTGAGGTGCTGTGGAGCGCAGGGGACAGGGGTGGTATTTTTGTACTGAATATCCATCATAGATGTCCAGTAAAAAATGCCATGCTTTCCCCCTTGGCTCCCCAGCGCCTTGCATACACACATAATCATGTTGATTATGTTAGGAACTTTGGGGCTTAGGGGACAGGGATGGTATCTTTTTACTGGCCATCTATCATAGATGTTCAGTAAAAAATATCATGCCTGTCCCCTGGGCTTCCTAGCGCCAATTGCAAACTGTTAGGCTGTTTACCCATTTTCTTTTAAAGTATGCTCTAAAATGCAATATTTTGCCCCATCATTTAAAAAAATGTATGGGGGGAAAACCCCCGAACTCCCCTTGATAGGTTTGGGCTCCCTTGCTGTGTTCGGTTGCTATGGCATATCTAGTGGAAATATGTATGCCCGACACTTAAAAAATTTACCGGCCACCACTAGCTGTGGGACTGTGCTGTTAGCAGGGTGAGGAAGCCCAGGGACTGTGGTGGGAGCAGGATGGGTGGGTTTCATGGGATAGTGGAGGGAGCAGGGTTTGAAGAGCCCAGGGTCTGTGGCGGGGTGGGCAGAGCACAGGAACTGGGCTAGGAGTGGGATGAGGGAGTCCAGAGACTGTGATGAAAACATGTTGGTGAGCCCAGGGACTATACTGAGAGTAGGGTGCAGTGATGGCATGCGATAGTTAATAGTAATTTGGACTTACTGTCCATTTGGTAGGTTTTTTGGGTCCCGGCCTGCCCACATTTTGCACGGGGGGCCAGGCCTAACATTTTCAAAGGCCATAGTTGCAGCATCTGCTAGTATCATTTGTGGTCTCAATGAACAGGACAATTTGTCATGGGCAGACTTTGAGAACTAGATTAGACACAAATTCTTACCTTACCAGTCTATACAGTAGTCCAAGAAACCACTTATACTATGATTGCAAAGCAGAATGAGTCATCTCGCCAAGTCTTTCAAAACTTAAGAAGAGCATTTTCACGCCTTGACGTGACTTTTAACCCTACCTCTGTAGATCTTAAAACTGCATTTATGGGCTCCAAAATCAAATTGTCTCCCAGTTAATTCATGAATTTGACTGGGAAAAACCAGTAGCCACTAGAATGGATAATATAATAGGGGAGGGGCCTCAGGATAAAGAGACAAACCCAAAGCCTAGGGAATGCACACCAGCGATTTAGGAGGTAAAATCTGTAAAGATGCCTCTAGAATCAGCCCACACTCAGGCAAAGAATGGCATGACACCTAATGAAAGGGGGGTGCTTCCACAGAGCACATCACCCCAAACTCCTATGTTCCAATCCATTGATCCCAGCGATAGAAGTTCTTACATTAGTCCTAGATATCTTGGTAGCTCTCCTAGAGTGGGATTTTGAAACAATATGTCAGGCTTAAATAATAATCAAAATCAAATGTACAATCACCCATACCAAACACTAGGGGCACAGAGTAGATTTGACCCTAATCCTATCGTATATGGCCACCAAGAAAGTCCAAGATGTGTAGATAGATTCATTGAGAATGGAAACCAGCATGGGGTACAGTTCCCACCAAATGAAAGACAAAATATGAATTATGTCCCTCACCAATATAATCAGCCACATTCTCCACCTCCTCTGTCAAGTGAATTCAGAGGTAACACAAATATAAATCAATCTCCTGAGAGATATCAAAACAGGCCTAATCAGGGCGAGTTTAATCATAAGCTGCCCAGATCACAAAGAGAGGAATACAGAGACATGGACAGGTTTCAATGCTTAGAAGCCCAAGTCAAAAAGTTGTCTGAACAGACAGAAAAATTATGTGCAGTCCAAAAGCAACAGCCAAGTGATGGTGCAGACGGCCATAGTGTCTGAGTTGCACAAAGAAATTAAACCAACATGAAACTGATATAGTAATTAACCCAACCCCCATTTAACATGTAACAGACTCCCAAAATAACATTTAGTGCAAATTAGTCCATTATATAAACTGGATGCAGGTTGATGGAAATGCATGATGCTTTTGAAATGGAAAAAATAAACTTTAAACGTGCAGGCAAATAGCTGCGCTGTGTTGTAAGATGTGATATATGAGATCCGTTCTGCTGAAGACATGCCATTGGCTTGGGGCAGGAAGTGCCAGATAGATGTAACAAGTTCTCTTCAGCAATGCAGTTTGTGTTTCGGGTAAAGGCACAGAGGAAATCACATGCTATTTTAGTGGGATGAGCTTGTTAAGGGGAGGAGTTTTTTGAGTGACAGAGAGTTTTATGAAAAAGGTTTGAGGAAGAGAGGGCTGGTCATTCCATCACCTCACTGATGAAAGAGGCAGAAGTGCTGGAAGGAAGAGAGGGTTGGTTCCTGGGCTCCTGGGCAGGCAAAGTCTTCAGGGCTGAGGCTGTCTCTCTCCTGGGTTGGCAGTCCTTAGAAGAGCCGTAGTCTCGAGCGACCTTATCTGTGACTGACCCTAGTTAACTGCTAATCTGAGTCGGGGAATGTCCGCAACAGACCTAGGTAATTATGCTGTTAATTGAGGGGTGTGTGAAGTGGCTGTTTAAAACTATGTAGCATAGGTTAAATAATTCTGTTCATTTTTAGGTATTGTGTTTATATTTCTCTAGGTTTTGCTCCAAGTCAGAGTTTACTTAATTTATTCTACCAACTTTGTTGCAAGGTGAAGGGTGACAACAGGCAGGGCTCTGCACTTCATCGCAGATAACATCTTGTTTATGCTGAATTTACAAAGGGGGCGCACATGTCATTCTGTGTAACTTGCATAGTTCCAGTTTATGATAAACCAACTATAATTCGAAAAGAGAGTTTAGTCTCAGTGTATTTCTTCTGCATTCAGTCTCATTGATTTGACATGCCTAGAGAGATAAATGTGAAGTAAGAAAAATCTCAAAGCAAAGTTAGCTACAGTAATTTTTTTTACTTAGAGAGGCTGAATGAATGTCTTGTATTTCCTTTGCATGTTTAATGTTTAACACAGCCAAAAGGGCATAAGAGTGATATTGTAGATATAATATCACATGGAGCATGAGCCAATTATTCAGAGTGTACTAATTACAGTATTTGATTACTGTTAGTGACCCTGGTGAAACAATGATTAGGCATTATTCTGAAATTAGTCTCACCACTATAAGAAAATACCCCATTAAGTTTAGCACAGTATATTGCCAAGAAATACCACCATACCAAATATCACGGCATACTAAATATAACCCAAAAAATCTCCTATAGGATCCCAGAGAAATTATGGACCAAAGGGTCCCATGGTGTAGGGGTACTCAAAGGAGTAGGGGCAGTGAAGATAGAATTGAAGGAAGGGGCACTGGTAACCCCTGTAAAACAATACCCAGAGAAGCAAATGAGGTAATATACTCAACCCTCCGCGCACTGTGGCAGCAGGGCATCATACTGACATTGTCTTCACCATTTAGCATGGCTATGTACCAGATAAAGAAACTAATGGGTGTTTTGTGGAGATTTATACAGCATGTATGCCCTCTAAACAATGTTATTCAGGCAGATGTTCCCTTGGGACCGTACCCTCCTATAATAATGTGCTCCTGAGAACAACCTTGCCCTGCAACAATAACTAATGTGTGTGCTGCACCTCACACTTCTTCCTTCATGCCTCCTTGGCATGCTGAACCCCACTGGGGAAGCAGGAATGAATTTTATTTGAATGGAAAGACAGGCACTCAGAACTGCACCTAGTACCCTAATTAATGGAAATCCACACACACTTGTTGGCTTAGGTATGCCAGAGGGACTGGGGGTTACCAAAAGCTCACTGGCTAAGCTCCCAGACACCAACAACCCTTCCCCAGTACACGAATGGAGGATTTAGCCAACGGCAAGTTAGAACTGCCATTTATTACACAGACAGGCCTCATACAGTACATTCAAAAGTTCCCAGAATCATTGTTCAGTGTCGGGCCATTTTGTTTCATTTTGACGTCGCAATATGGGTCCTTCCCCCAAAAACCTAACAGTCCATCTGGTTGGGTGATTGGGGTAGCATCACCTGTCGACGGAACCTATAGATATAATTTTATTGGTCCTCACATGCCAGGTGGATGGCCTGCGCCTTCCCCAAGAAACTTTCTATTACATTGTTGCAGGGTTGCAGGATTACCATTGGCCCTTGCCCTCTGCCATCCATTCTGGATTTCTGTTCCCTGATTGGTTGGAGCTGGTCTCCCCAGGCCTAGGACCCGGCTCTGTTCTCAGCGCTCTGTGCACCTTCTCAAGGTGATGGGGAATACTATGTGTTCATAATGTAAGTGTTAGTACTACCACTTCTTCCTGTGAGAGTGCCCACGGCATTGCAACACTGTTAAAGATTCCATGTCTCACTTCACATCTGTGTTACTGAGAACCGTCCGTCTTCCTCTGTCCTCTATCTACAACACTGTGTAAGCATGTTCTTTTGTGAGAACGTGTGTGTTTGTGTAACTTCGTGCATGGCTCCAAGTTTACTTTGTCACTAACGTGGCTATGTCATGATATCAATAATGACGTCAGAACATTGGTGTGTCGGCATTAGTCAACGTCATCCATCAAGGCACTTGGGTCCATGACCAGTGTTGAGGCACCTATGTCTGCAAACACATTCACTGAATAAGGTTTGAATGTTTGTCTAAGAGGGTATCTGTCTGCATATGTGGATATCAATGGCCCTCCTGGGGGCTGTTCGAATAGTGAGTTGCTTTGTGCATTCCTAACTGTTCAGGCTGTCATGTTCACGGGGGTGAGGAAGGGCGTTCCAGGGACAATGTCGTCACTCTGCTCGGGAGTAGTTCAAAATGGCAGGACTGTGGCTAATGTGGCAAGTGACCCTTATGCTATGGAAACCAGTAACACTACCTGTTGCTGCCCATCTTTCCACCAAGTACTTGGTAGCTTAGTGTCCTTCTAGAATTTGCCAAAACAGAATACAATTTGAAGCTAGCCTGAAATGCTGCTACATAGGATAGAAACACTGACACTAAAAATGACCTAATCATTATGCAAATAGAATTTCCACAGCTTGTTCTTCCCTCCATGTTTAGGATGTTGTACAAGCATCCTAACAGCTGACACAAAAGACCTGGGTTCAAACATTGATGCAAGCTGATCAGGCTCAGTCGGGCATGTAGGATCGTGGAGGCCCTGGCAACAAGCAATGTTGAGTAGGGTTGAATGCAGGTGCTCTGTGCGGTCGTATTGCAGCGATTCAATGATGCAGCTTGTGACTGTCCCAATAACGCTTCAGAGTTGGGCAGGCCAAGTCAGGCTTTAGCCACTGGGAGAAGTTGGTGAGTGACGCTCCAGCAGTTTGAGTCAGCTGCAACGTTGAAGTGGGGATTGAGGGTGTGTTACTGTGCAGTCAATTATTTATTTATTTGACATTTGTATAGCGCCTATACACAAGGCACATAGGGCCTCATTACAACCCTGGCGGAACGGGTTAAACGGTGCCGTAAAAGGTGACAACGCCGTTCAACCCGTTCCGCCACATTACGAGGTCCCCTCGTGGGACACGGTAAGCACGCCTGGGAAAACCAGGCATGCTTACCGGGTCCCGCGATGGGAAGAGGGAGCAAACAACGGGCCATCTCGGTATGGCCCGTTGTTTGCTCCCTCTCCCATTCCCATTCAGCCCTATTGGGGCTGAATGGGAATGGGGAAGGACCGTGTCCGGGTCCTTGAGGGAGGAATTACCGGGCCATCCGAACTCGGAATGGCCCGGTAAGTCCTCATTCCAAGGACCCGGACACCGATGCGATTTCAGCGGCAGCCATGCCGCCAATAGCGGCATGGCTATGGCCGAACTCGTAATGAGGGCCATATACTCAATTAGGCGGGGGGTCACTAACTATCTGGGCTGAGCCATTGTTGTAACCCAGAGTTAGAGTCTGGGAGTGACTCTCAACAGATTCAGTTAGTTTTCCAGTGTTGAGCAGTCGCTTTGTGTCGAAAAAGTGATATGCTTTGCTGGGACATGATGGAGTGTCAAACTGGTTTAAATGCAGTACAATAGTTTGGCTGGTTAGAGGAACGCAGAAACCAGCACCTTCCCAATTGTTCAAGATATGGGGAACATGGAGCGACCGGTTCAGTGCGGGGGAACAGGGAGCTTCAGCTGGTTTGGCCCCACAGTTGCTGTGAGGCCTTCAGAAATGACTTGAGGACAGGATACTTCAATTCAGGGTCTGCCATTCTGGCACAGAAGATCCATGCAGAATGGTTGGTGCTGGTCCACAGCACTGGTCACTCCCAATGTTCCCTTAGAGTGGTTAGGGAACAGATCTTCCTTCTGTCTTGAATGTCTCCTTGTTCACCACTGGCGAAGGACTTTGGACAGTGCAATTGTCCAAAATTCAGTCCAGGTGAGAATGTTCAGAATGTCTCTTTTGCTTTGAACAATCTTTAGTAACTGAGGGAATTCTTCTGCAGTGGTGTAAAACCCCTTCCTTTAAAGGTAGTCCCCAGGTGATTGGTTTAAAGCTATCCTACTTTAGTGGACCAATCCCTGCTCTGGATTGGACTTTGCCCTGGATTTGACTTTGCTCTGTTGATATCATACCCAATGTTATTTGCTCTAGAGGAAGTGGAGGAGACAGGAAAGGAAAATTGAAACAGAAATAAACAAGATGGTGGAAGGCTTCTTCCAGTGTCTAGAATACTCCTATCTATCCAATTACTGTCCCTTTCCCTCCTACTGACAACACAGTCCTTTAGACATGCAGCACCCTGGTATGAGGACCCATCCTGAAGAGATGTGCTTTTTGATAGCTGGGCCCAGGACAACTGTCCAGGACTGGCTCCCACAAAGAGAATCAAAGAGAGACTGGGTCCTCTGGGTTTCTGTCCTGCCGTGTGGCAGTATCAGGCCAGCTGACCCAATACACATTCCCTTTCACAGCAGAGCTGACTCACAGGATCTGACTCATGTGCGATATCAATTGGGATGTGGCAGCATTATCAATGCCTAAACAGAGGCATAGCTTATTCTTAGAGATTACCCAGCCATAAGCAAGGGGTACACATGTTCATGTAGCTTCGGTACAGGGGGTATATCTTAAAAGTGGCCGCTGTGCGGCGTGACTTTGCATTCACCACCCTCCCTCTTCTGTTTGTCAGAAAGCATTTTGATCCATCAAGGTAGTGTTAGGTTCCCCAAGAACAAACAAATTTACATTAGGATTGGTGAAAAGAGGTGGCGCCGCCTGAAGAGTTTCAGAAATATTGGTTACTCCTCTCTGCTGGAGAGTCGGGGCAATCCCGGGTCCAACATTCCCTGGTACTGCCTCTGCAGTTTATGTGGAGACTCGTTTTTCCAATGCCCCTCTTGCCTGCAATAGTTACAGACTAAGGTGCCAGGAATGACGACCCTTAGACCCTTCTAATGTAGTCATCCTCACAGTTTCTGGTGGCCTGCGAGTGCCCCAAAATCTCTGTTGGTCCAGCTGCCCCCATGGCCACTGCTGGGAGGGCTGCCCACTTGCCCTGCTTGCCTTGTTGTTCCGATTTGAGGCCCCACAGCTTCTGCTCCTTGGTCTGCCTTCCCCTTGGGGATTGGCTTGCCCTTTCTGCATCTGTCCCTGTACCTGTCCCTGCAAGATCTGTATCTGTAACATCATCAGTTTACTCTCAAATGCCTCCTTTTTCTGTTCCGGTCACGCGCCATAATGATTCAAAATTGCTACCAGCACTGCCAGTGGTTTGATATGCAATCCAATGCACATGTTCTTAAGCTGTGCCTGGACTTTAGGTAAGAGGCCAGTAACAAAGGAATTAGCTATTGACTCCTGTGCAGTCTCATCCACTTTAGTGATGCCAGAATGTTGAGTAAACACCACTTTGAATCTATGCAAATAGTCAGCCAGGGATTTGCCTGCATATTGTTTACAGTTGATATTTTAGCCCAATCTGTTATTCTTTGACATATGTCAGGATTTGTAGGTATTATTATCTCTCTCGCCTGAACTAGGGCTTCCACAGAACTGGATCGCAAGCTGGCCAGGAAGCCCGTTCTATCAACTGCTTCTTACGGGTTGTAGCTTTCTAGAACTGTCTTCAATTCTTCCAAAAAATGCTGTGGATCCTCCCTAGTATTTGTGAATTCTTTCACCAAATTTCTCAGATCTCCTGGTGTCCGAGGAACCTGTACGGTAATGAGATGTGGCTGCTGTTGTCCTTCTTCTCCACAAGCATTTGTCTAAGAGGTGCCTGAAAGGCTTGAGGTTATCTTCCATACACTGTAACTCCCACATCATGGATGGAGTATATGAGGGAGGTGCATCTGCCAACATGGCACCTTGACCACTTGTTCCTGGTGCCACTGGGGAAAATGTAAAAGTGGTACAGGATCCCGAACATACGCTACCCCTTGTGGTGACTGTCCTGGTTGCAGTTGTCTCTACTCTAGGGTCAAAGCCACCCCAAACTAGAAAGGAAATTTGATAATGTCTTCTGCAGATTCACTGTTCCAGATCTTCATGCTCATCGTCTCCTTTATTCTATTTCTTATCCTTCAACTTTTCCTGCACTCTTTGGGGGTGTAAATGTGTATTTGTAAATGTCACCCATCTCGATCACAAGAACTTTATCTGTCCCTACAATCTGTCATTAACTTCACTTCACTCAACCCTCTGAGTTTGCTGTCATTCCTTTGTGCTGTCACCTTCTCTACCACGTTGCAAACACTCCCCACTGTTTTGGTAATATTTTCTTTGTTTGCATCTTCAATACCCTTATGAGGACTCTTAACTTATCCAAATTAAAAGTCCCTTCAATTTGGTACTGTGTATGTTTTTTTTTATGTCTGGGCAATACATTCCAGGTGTCTAAATAATCCGAAGTAGTGCTATTGTGTTGGGTAAATATAATGGGTCGGCAACCGCTTTTGGGATTTCCTCTGCCTGTTTGCTCCATGCCCATTTCAGTCCCTAACATTAGAACTTGTTCAATTTTTACTTGTCTCGTTACCCAGGTGCCCCTGGTCCATTCAACGTTTCACTCCACTTATTTGTGGAGTTGTAGAAAAGGGCTCAATAAACCAGAGACACTACAGTGTAGTCCAGACAGGGATAGGGACTATCAACCTGCAAGCAGTTGTCTCTCCCTATTTAATTGGGCTTCAATGTTTAATAATCCAATGTTCCCATTTATTTGGTGTATTCCCTATTCTAAACAACATTGAAATACAATTAACGCCAGGTTGTATCTTAAGGAAACCTTCATCTTCATAGAGACAAAAGGATTCGGTCAACCAGAAAGCAAAGAATGCAACCAGCCTGCCTGCTTATTCAACCCCAATACTATGCCAGGTTTTCTTTAGGGTAAAAATAAGAAGCGATAAAAAAACACTTCCTTTAAACAAGCAAAACCCAAGATCAGTATAATGTATCCAACTCAGAATCTCCATCCCATTTTAGAATATCCCATAAACAAATCCCCACCTTGTTTGTCAACCCCTGTGTTCATCAGTTCCCTGTGTGGCACAGCATCCTCCTCAGCACTGGAATCCTCCATGCAATAGTTGCCCTGGAGTTTTAACAAAGGCTTCTACCTTCTCTTGATCATGTTCAGGGGTCTTCAGAAGGAGGCTAGTCAGCATCCAGCAGCGCACAGAGTTTTGCAACAAGTCAGAGTTATAAGCATCACCTATGAACGTTACAGAACAAAACCATCAGATTAGTCTTTAGAAGATGAACAAGCAAAGCATGGCCTTTATTCCATTTATTGCAAGACACGGATAGCTTCTCTTTCTAACCTGCAACACAAACCTGCAACTTGACACACTTATGTATAGGGACGGTACAAATGCCATATCATATCATAACCAACCCTCCTAAGCTGCCCAAATCTCCTCCCTTTTCACCTCACCATTTGCTTGACCTATTTTTCCCTATGTGGCTTCTGGACAGTCATGCCCGGTCCTTTGAGATAATTAACTCTTTCATATTTTGATTTAGTCATTTGTCAATATCCAGTACCTGCCGATCATCCGTGCAAATATACACCTGGTTCACATTGATCCCATTTGTTGACTTCCGGTCTTGTTCTTCCTTCTCAGGCGAGGGGCATAGGTCCCATTCACATTAACTGTTGAGTATTTGAGCCATGAATGAGATTGAGCATTGTTTAGAGTTGCATAGCCTTTATGTGTGATAGCCTTTAAATAGTAAAATGCATTGCAATGTGTTCATACGGTGAACACAAATCAACAAGTATGAAAAGATTTCAGCATTTGCTGTGAAAGTCTTGGCTTTGTGCCAGGCTAATCAGTTGTTTTGGAACAACCAGGTGTACTGCAGCTAAATAGTCTTTGGACTGCAATTCAATGGTCTGGGATGTGTCCTAATAGTTATTTTTGTTTTGGTAAATAGTACCCAGTGTTCTCAGAAACAAACATAAAGTATAATGATTCCAGACTAGCCATGTTTTGAGGGTGACTGTTGACTGATGGGCTTAAGATCAAAAAGCTTCAGGCTTTATGAGATGAAATCTTCCGGCTTTTAGAGATAAAAAAAACTCTAGACATCTGGAGGAAAGAAAAACTAAGGCTATAGAAAACAGTTTCTAGGATGAGGCAAGCAGTGCTCTTTGCGAAAGGAATGCAGTCTGACTGGAGGGCAGAGCTGAAGGACAAGAAGCAAGCTGGAACTACTGCCTCCATTATGGCCTATGGAGGAGTAAGGGGTTGATTTTCACTCTGTTTTTTGCTTGGATTTTGAAGCATTTGAAGTTGCATTGTTAGGCTCTGGAGACTCAGAAAACATTTATTTTTGCTTCTTGAGAGAACTACTATTTTTGATTGAGCTGCAGAGGCAAGCAAACCTGCCTTTAATAATCAGCTCACCACCCATGGAACTTTTTTTATTGAGATTTGGCTTATGTTTTCATCATGGTCAATTTCAATTGACACTAAATATTTTTAAGGCATTGTTAAATTGCTACTTTTTGCTAAGAGACCACAATGTTTTGACTGGTGGTTTTTATTATTTTATTCAATATTTTTGGGATTCTTGGATTGTACTGACCACAGACTTTCATCCAGGATCCAGGTATCCAGCCTTCAGCTTTCTTCTGCCTACTATCAGAGGACTGTAGTGCGTATGCGAGACAGTTTTACCCATTTTTAATATCACATTGGGAAAGAGGAGAGGTATTAAGAAGGCAATTCATTGTATGAGGCTATTTAGTGAGAATTGGCGAGGTAGTCAATTACTTTTAATGAGCTATTTTTTAGATGGTTGACTCATCTTGAACAGACATACAGGCCCTCATTACGAGTTTGGTGGTATTTCAGTGGTAAATCTGCCTCAATATTAACAAACAGATTTACTGTTACTTCTACTTGGTCTCACCGTCAGATTACAAGTGGTGGTAGGGGGTGTTAGTCCCCATTTTTTGGAGTCCATAGGACTCTATGGGGATTGCGGCAGGATTGCTACCAGCAGTAATTCTGCCACTTGTAATTCCACTGATTTTGCTGTTTTTCTGGCTCTTAGCAGGAGGTAAATCCTCCACTCCACTGCCAAACTCATAATATGGCATTGCGGAAATCTGTCAGTAACGTGGCAGTAACAGAATTACTGAAAGAAAAGAGCCCTAGATTAGGACCCGCGCATCCCCTTCACAACCATATAACTGAAAACAGTCAACATTAATCCTGATAAGTACCAGGAGTTGCTTTAGACAAACAAATGTAACAACAAAACAGTAATTCGTAGACACTTTGAAAATCGAAAATTCATGAAGGTAACATTTAATCATGTAGTTAATCAAACAATAAAGAGCTCAATGCATTTCAGGAAATCGCCTTCATCAGGAGCTTGAACTAGGTCATCAGTTCATCCTAAACTTATCAAGGGAATTCAGATTCCCATACTGGGGATCTCCATTCACCTGGATTCCAATGGCAGACAATTAGGGCAAATAGGTCTGAAGATCACCTCCAAAGGACAACCCCCCCGTATTCACTTCACATAGCTAAATAATGCGGTCTGTGGAGACATGAATAATAATACATATGTCACTTTTAAGAATTTCGTAAAGAGACAAATAATTCAGGAGTAACTTGAGTGTAAGTTTCTTACATATGGACAAGAGTCAACTCATATCCTTGCTTCCAAACCCCTCTCTGCATGATCACAAATGAATGTTCTCTACCTACAAATGAAATCTAATATGTATAATGTACCTCATTGGATCATTGAATGTGCTGGAACAAACGGCCACAAGCTAATAATTATAAATCAAGAAGTTCATGCCTTACGTAGATGTGAGAGAAGTCACACAAGAGCAACAAAGTTCCATGGATCAAGTCAATAGCAGATAGCAGATTCTTCAAATCCTGTTAAGAAAAAAAGCACAACAAAAGGCCAGTAAGGTCACTCTTCTGGCATTCTGCTAGTATTTGTTAAATGTCCAAACAGTAAAAAGGGTTTACTCACCATCACTGCGTGCTATGATATCTCACAATGATGCTTGTAAGTGCTTTGGTACCACCCAAATAGGAAGGCAAATGACCCATATAACAGAGAACACTATGAACTTCTGAGGAGACATATAAACACTGTTCATACTCGGGTTGTAGAGTTCAGAACCCTGGGGTCTGGACCGGCAGCACCTAGACCTGAATTAGCAGGGGAAGAAGGATCAGTTCCATTCAAGACCCTCAAAGCCTTGCTCGGCATCTGCCACACAAAGCAAGAGGAATCCCTTAATGGTACTCAACTAAATTGAGCCAGCTTGAGGCTGCCTCCTAGCCTCAGGCTACTCCTCTGCAAAGGCAGAGGGATTTAGCAATCATAATGCCAGTGGGTTGTAATCCACCTACAGAACACTATGGAAATTGTGCTTCATTGTATAGTTGGCTATACCTTCATCTAATAGGAACTCCTTCAATTTGTATTCTTCATTTTCTTTATTATTTGTATTTTGATTCCCACTCGTAAACATCAAATGAGAAATGTTCACAAATACAAAAAGTAAAAGAGCTTAAAATAATTAACATTCATATGAAACTCATTAGAGGACAAGAAAAAAGTGAAGTACAACTTTGCAGTTTTACAATTTTGCATAAAAGTGTAAAAGTGTAAAAGAGAGAGGGGAAGAGAAGAGTGGAGAGGAAATGAAAGGGCAAAACTCACAACACAGAGCGTAAACCATTTAAATTCTCCCAAGGTTAGGCATAAGTCATCTTTTCTGGGTGTAGCCTCTTCCAACCTATTCAGTACTTTAAAAAGGAATCTGCATAACACCAGGATTAAGCCCTGCAATTGACCACCCATCAGGCCACACCACCAAGCGTTTTTGCCTGTTTTGATGTCTGTCACCAGAGGTTTTGAGGTTTCTATCATTCCCACCACACCACACATTCTACAACTCATGTTTCCTTCCACCAATTTCCACCTAGTCACTCTTTACAGTGTTGGTAATTGGTTTATTCCAAAGCGAAGATACAGGGCCTCATTACACATTGTGCGGTAAAAATCTCAAATTACCGGCATGGCACTCTTAACGTTTCCGCCCTCGCAAGAGGGCGCTAATAGTGTACCATTACGAGTACGCGGACACGAGTATAGCGCCATGCCGGTAATGACCCTACCGCCATGCCTCTAAAGACCCCAAAAAGTCACTTACCGCCCTCGACGAAAGGGCAGATAGCACCTCCGCCCTCACGCTGCATGCATATAGCGGTCACCGCTACTAGCGGTGACCATTAAATTGCAGAACCGGAAATAGCGTCATCGCACAGGAACGGGACAGAGCACGGCGGCCATCTTTAAAAACACAATCCATTGCCATCCGGTGCCCCCTGGACCTGTTTGGAGTAGGTTGCTGTTGCAAAACATCCGGGACACCTTCAACATGCCCAAGGCATTTAAAAAAAGCACTGACAGGCAGCGCAAAGAAAATTTCACCTCGGAGTTGAACCTGTTGACCCAGACCCTGGTTGACAATGCTGAGGTTGTCTTTGCCAACGACATGCGGCGGCCGACACTACTGAAAAAAAAGGCCATCTGGGAAGAAGTTGCGGTTAAAGTCAGTGCAGTGGGCACCAGCACCCGCACGGAGCGTGAGTGCAGGAAAAGGTGGGACAACCTCAGACTGCGGGTGAGGGGCATCCTTTCCGAAAACCACCAAATAGCCACTTCAGGTGGAGCTGGTTCACCCATCAGACTAAAAGAATGAGATGAGACCTGTGCAAACCTAATCGCAGTGGAATCCATTGAGGGAGTAGGCACTATGGAGCTAGGCGTGGGAACCACTTCGGATGGAGGTGAGTGTACACGTGACAGGATGCTATGTGAATCTACTGTTCCCCCCATATGTGAGCCCAGAATCCTCTCAGGCATGGACACACATCCACACATGCATCCATCCCTGCCCATGGCAGTGTCAGACCCAAACACACACACATGCACACATCACCATAGACACGTGCCAAACACAACCATGCATGGATGAGGCACTGAACTGACACATCACCTGCATCCACAACTATTAAGTCCCAATGGCCTCAACTGCATTATTGATGTATCCTGCATGAAGTACATAGAAACGTAACCAATGCCATCCCCCTTCTTGTCCCTGACAAGCTCACATATAGATGGTGAGGATGCCGCAAATGCATCCCAGGCAACGCCTACAAGTAAGAGACCAAGGGCACAGGACTCTGAGGACACCCCCACGACATCTAGGGGCAAGGGGGGATGGTGCCACATGATGAGTGTGAAGCTTCGGAGGAGTGCCATTGCCAGGATTGAAGTAGCCACACCACCAACTAGAGTCCTACCACCGCAGGTGAACCCACAACCACCAATACCAGCCACCGAGGGCCCGCCATCAGCTGCGCCAAGCTCCGCAGGAGAGGCAGCTGCCACTGCCCCCCTATCTGACCTTGAGGACACAACAGTTGGCACAATGCAGATGCACACCCCAAGCCCCCCTACAACCACTGAGCCAGCACCATTCCAGACACCTGGGTCTGATGTCACTGGTGAGGACAACATTACAGCCATAATGTCCCCCATGGTGGCTTCACCTGCTGTCATGGCTGCATCTGAGGGCACAGCAGCCACTACACCATCACCCAGCACTGCCCTCGAGCAGGCCACCATCCGGCAGCGTCAACAGGAACTTACTGTGCTGGTTGGCCAGCATGTTGAGGAGGCTGCCCATCCCAGGGAGGATATTGTGGAGACGGCAAGGCACTCCAGTGAGAGGATGGAGGCCTGTACTGACAGGCTTTGTGAGGAGATAGCTAGGCTAAGGGAGGTCCTCACTCGAATAGCTGACACAATGGACCACCACTTCACACCACCAGGACAGTCTGCCAAGTCGTCATCCGCCGGTTCAACACAGACAAGCCCCCTCTGCCGCTCAACACGCACCACCAGGCACATGTCTGCCCATCCTCCAAATGCTGCTGCAGATAATGGCCAATAGGGGGTTCATGGCGATTCTTATGCGTGCATGGGCCAACGCAAACATGGCAGACACATGAGGAACTGTGGTGGGGGGTGGGTGGAAGGGTGTTATGGGTCTGTTGTGGGGGGGTGGAAGGGTGTTATGGGTCTGTTGTGGGGGGGTGGAAGGGTGTTATGGGTCTGATGTGGGGGGGTGGAAGGGTGTTATGGGTCTGTTGTGGGGGTGGTTGGAAGGGTGCTCGATTGTATTCCTCTTCGTGCCTGTTCTGTGGGTTCCGTACAGGTGTGAGGAGCCAGCTCTTCAGGGGATAGCCTGCATCACCTGTATGGGGGAACGAATGGGGTCCTGTTACTGTTCACCTCAAGAGCGGCCTGTTCATATCACACAAATTGACATTGCATTGTGATTCAAGTACACAGTCAACAGCATACATGCAGATGGTCTGCGTGACAGCAATGTGCAAGTGTGAGCTCGACCCTGCAAGTAGACATGCCCCATTGATGCCTTCAACAGTAATTGACATGTCCTGGGTGAGGCAAGGTCGTAGGTGTCCCTGGGCCCAGGCAGATTTGGTTCCTCACTGCTGTTGTACTGCCATTCCAACATAGATGTTGCCATGCAGTGAGGCATCACTTCAGTGGTGGTAAAGGTGTGTGGTGAAATGCTATGTCTATGGCTAGGGCTGATCCCTTTGCATGCATCATAGGGCACATTGCATTATAGATGTTGTGCTGGACTGATTCCGGATGACTATCCTGATGGCACGTATGAAATCTGTGTATTTTGTGGCGTGGAATGTTGTGCAATGTGTATGTGGATGGATGTTTGATGTTACTAGACCTGAAATGTCATCTGTGTTGTGTGGCTCATACTTGCATGTCAGTTCAACTCAAGTACGTTGTGGCCTTCCCAGATGGACATTGGCGTATATCTGTATGTGCATTTTGCAGACAGACAACAAGCTACACCCAGTTGGAGCATGTCTCTACCCCCCATCACACCCAGTTGGAGCATGTCTCTCCCCCATCACACCCAGTTGGAGCATGTCTCTCCCCCATCACACCCAGTTGGAGCATGTCTCTCCCCCCCATCACACCCAGTTGGAGCATGTCTCTCCCCCATCACACCCAGTTGGAGTATGTATCTCTCCTGTGGCCAGGAAGTGGAGCACAGTCACCACCTTGAGCAGAGGGGGGATGGCAGTTCTGATGTCTATGAGGCTCACAATATTGTCGTGTATCATGTCCACGATGCTGGTGATGGTATCCCGGTCCAGACGGTACAGGGTGTGTATCTGCTCAGGGGTTAGGTTAAATAGACTGGCTCTGATCCTGGGGATTGGTGAGTGCCTCTGTGGTATGATTAGGTGCCGTGGTGGTGCTTGCTGTGCCTGTCTTGCCCTCCTCCTCCTCCCCCTGTGTCTCCTTTGGGCTGCCTGTTGTTGTTGCAGTTGCGCTGCAATCATGTCCCGGGAGGATAGCTCAGCGGCAGCGTGCGCGTCTTGGAAGCAAGACGACACGAAGCAACAACGTTCGATCCCCAGGTTCGCGCTTAGAAACCTCTGGGTGTTTAAGCGTGTTATAAATACGTAACTAAGCCAACAAAAAAAGCACAATTACGCAACTAATTTCTGTAACAGCGCCTCGATGCCTGCGGGCTGTGTGAGCGCTATATAAATGTAAAAAATAAATAAATGTCCTCAAGCCCATGTAATGCTGCTAGTATTGGAACCATCTTGGTGTGGGAAGGGGTGTGTGAAGGGGTGTGGTGTGCTCCTTTTGAGCTGCCACTGTCTCCATTGCCTCCACCTGTGCTGATTGTGTCCACCTGTGGCAGGTGGGAACACTGCTCAGTTCTCTCAACGTGTGGTTCGCAATGCCAGTATTTGCGCCATTGCGGTAAGGGGTTTTGGGGGCTTTACCATGCCGCCATTGGCATGTCCGCTCACCTTGTGATGCTGTGCTAATAGCGGCATGGCGTAATTTACGGGATGGTGGGTCGCGCGCACACAGACTGGCCACTATTAGCGGCACCGTACTTAGCGGTGCCGCTAATAGCGGTGAGCCGGGTCGTAATTCGCATGGGGATATAACTTTGCCGGTATTCCATTACCGGTAATGTTAAATCCATACCGCCTACCGTGTAATGAGGCCCACAGTATTCTCCTTCTTGGGCATGGGAACATTAGTATATATTTAGACACCTGCTCCCTTTTGGTGTATTCCCTATGAAGGGGATATTTTTCCAGCTCATCTGCTGTTTTCCCTCAATCTTATTGGAAGAGCTTTTTTTTACACCGTAGATGGATTTATGGCAAGTTCTTCTCTGGAGGATCCTATTTCAGTAAGCAAGGTGTTTATTTGTTCCTTCAGATTGGTTATTGATGCCCCCAAAGTGCGTGTTTGCACTTCCCTCATTTTTCGTATAACAAATGCATTGGTGGATTTAGGAGTTTAGCATATGTCAACAGCTTTGTAGAGATGGAGCCAAGTACCCCCACCTCAAGCATCTTGCCCCCATATTGCCTATATGTTGGGAACCAGAGTGTGAAACACATGCAGTACCAGTGAAAATACCCATACCAAGAAGAATCCTGGAAGCAAGGTTCCTGTAAAGAAAGCCATACTTGCATATGTGACAGTATGATGGCCATTTGAATAAAATACCAGAAGAAACAGGACAAATGAACAAGAGAGCAGATTCTTGACATCACACAAAGTAAAACCGACGCACCTAGAAGAGCTGCAGAAACAAAGAGAATGTAGATATTCTGTAAGGCATAAAGAAGGTATCAAATATAAGCAACATTTTGGGCACGGAATAAAGATGCTTTTGCTACAGAAATGATGAAGGTATTAAGTTATTTTATACATTAACAGCTGCTAAGAAATGCAAGCAGACAAAGTATTCTTGAGGCTTGCTATGTAGTGAATAGATTGAGGCATGAGCCAACATATACATATATAGGATTAAATAAAGAATGAATGATTCCACTACGTAATATAGCAGAGCTGGACCAAGGAAGGAAGGCCTTTTCCTGTGTGTCGTAGTTGAAAAACAATTGAGTTACAGAAGTGAATCTCAGAAAGGCGAGGCTGGACCAGGCCCAAGAAGCCAAGGTCATATCAGACTGGGATAAGCAGACATTATTTACAATTGTGTGAAAGAATGAAACTCCTGTTCAGAAGACATGGACGAAAAAAAGGAAGACATTAGAAGTTCATTAAATAAGAGTATTTTAAATGCACTAGAGCTCGAATTTGTGGTCTTCAGGCACGTGGAGGGATGGAACTGGACAAACATGATGAACCACACCTATGCAGAGAGGAAGGGCGTTCCTCTACTCCCCTGAATTCTCCAGTGCAAGGAACATTTCCAAGGCCAGGTTCAAAGCCTTAATTGACGTGCAGACCACTGAGGTGATGATAGAAGATATGCTAATTCGTGGGAAGCTATGGTTATGACCAGCTCACCAGCACATGGATGTCCAGCCTGCGTGCTGCTAACATGGGTGGGAAAGTACTGACGGAGATAAGAGTGCCAACCAATTGTAGGGAGCTGCATAATCAATGGTCCTATATTTTGTGTATCCAATGGGATGTTGTTTATTTAGTGACATTCATAGAGACCTGTTGAGGGGTAGGCTTAGTTGTCCCGCCTGACATTAGAGAACCTATCACTTTCTTAGACTAGTATAGAACATATATCTAGATGTTCCCCTTAAGCCTATCACATTTGCCACTAGGTTTTTTTAGTTTGAAATGTTGGATGACATTGGCAACTACGTAGGTTGACGTCAGCAGTGATGAGTTTTTGTTAGAAAATAATTGTTTTTTTAAAAGATTTCTCTGTGAGATATGCTGTGAGATGTCTGTTGATGTCTGTTGTACTGCCTGTTTTAGATAATTGATATTAAAACAGTCAACTTTGCCAACTTCCTGAGTCGTTTTGATTATTGATGTTTGAGTATCTTCTGCATCCCCATTCATCTCAAAGTATTGCTACCTCTTCTTAAGGGGCTGGGTCTGCTGTCTCGGTTCACGTGCTAGCAGTGGATGGTTAAAGAACTGTTGAAATAGTAAGCTTTGGGGTCCCAGCAATATCAGATATCCTCTGCCATTCGACTGAAAGGATATGAAGCTCCTTGTAGATAGCGGAAATTAGTTTAAAATAAAGCTTGCAAGCATAGGTGAGATGGGTCCCCTGTTTTCAGGCAGAATCCCCTCCAGATTTCTACAGGAAGTTAAGCGGATGGAAAGTTGAAGAGGCTGGTTGAAGAGACGTCAATCCCGAGAGACGGAAGTCGAAAAAGTGAATGGTTAGTAAAAACTGAGTGAGGTTGCAAAATTGTGAATGGGCAGTGAGTGGAGATAGTGATAAGGGGAAACAAGTAACAGAGGGAGGTTGAGGCAAACAACTTGAGATGAAGAACGTCACAGTTGAGTAAAGCCAGTGTCCTGCGTCATAGCATGTATCAGAAGGAGTCATATCTAGAGACCCAATATCGGATGACGACGAATAGGGGTGTCACGAAGATTGCGAATGAAGATATAGGGGTCATTATGAGTACGGTGGTAGGGGGTTAACGGCACTGGTAAGGATGTGGGGCCGTTAACCCCCTACTGCCGCATTCCGAGGTCCCTTAGTGCATCCCACCAGGTCCGGCTGGTTTTACCAGCCGCCCTTAGCAGGACCCGTTAAGGGACCATGGAGCTAATAATGGGCCCGCTATTTGCGGGCCCATTATCAGCTCCTTCCCTATTCCCATTGAGCCCTAAGGGGGCTCAAATGGGAATGGGGAATGGTATTCCAAATGGGTACTTACCGGGCCCGCATAGGTTAAATGTCCCGGTAAATCCCCATTCTGACTACTCGGACCCAGACCTGGGTTTGGAGGGAGCCATGGTGCTATTAGCACCATGGCTGCCTCCAAACACGTAATGACCCCCATAGTCTCGAGGAACGTAGGCTGAAATATATATGGGCCAGCCGAGTTTGTCAGTTTGTCCGTTTGTATTATGTGTTGTATAAATATATATGTGTTAAAAAGGTTATAGACAAATTAAGAGAAGTGAAAAGAAAACACGAGACTTGAAAGTCAATTATTTGTTTATTTAATTGAATTGATGGTGTTTTAGTGGAAAAGTAGAATAAGATTAAACAAGCTATAAAAGGCTTTTGGTGCATGCTCATTTTGTGTTATTTTTCTGAAACATATTTTTGAAAAGTGCAAGAGGTGAGCATTGACAGTTAAGTGTGATGAGTCAAAATGGAGGATATTACTCTGCTTATACACCTATGCAAGCAGTTGCCGAAACATGCACCCAAGCTTAAGCAGAACAGTGTGGAATTGGTTAAGGGCACTGCAGAAAAGATGTTCATGCCATGGCCACAAGGGGGATCACTATCAAAGGCAGTTTTGCAACACATGACAACATACTGTCATGATCTCTGCTTCCAAAAGGTCAGGGTTTTCCCAACTCCCTTGGAAGCAGATCCATAACCCAGGTTCCGAGTGCCAACCAGTCCCAATTGGGACCTTTTGGACCCAGTCCTGGCGCCAGTGGCACCAGGCTCATAAATATGCCCAGTCCCAGCGGTGGAAGCGCCGGGCTCATAATGCTTGGGTGGACTTACCTGCAGCAGACCATGCTGCTTACTTGCCTGCCAGTTGAGCCTCTGATCCTCTTCTGTTTGGTACTACTTTTCCTGTTGGGTGGGGCAGGAGCCACTCCCTAGATTCAGAACACTGGAACTCTTCTGGAAAGCAGGAACTCTTTTCTTACCTAGGCGTGGCTGTGGAAGGAGACACCTAAGCACTACAGGAGGCTATTTAAACCACACCCGATGGATGAATCTTGCTTTGCGTTATTCTGCATCCTCTGCAGCAGAACGCTCATCGTGTCTTCTGCATCTGATCCTGGGCCTAAGGAAAAAGGCTTACCATCCTGAATTCAGTCTTCAGCAACACCTATAAAGACAAGAAAGAACAGGTTAGCATTACGGTCTTTAGTGACAGCTCTTCACTTACCTGGTCCATCGGCTGTCACCAACGCCTCGCGCTGCATTCGGGCATCTGAAAGACAAAGGCTTACCTACTCTTCGTGCGCTCCGGAGGTCTTCACACTGCATTCCGGCATCTGAAAGACAAAACAAGGTGCGTTTAAAGACATTGGGGAACTTTAATACTCACGTGCCATTACTCCTTTCCACATCTAACCCAGTGGGTATTCCGGCACCCTGCAGCCGCTCCGAACTTGTACCTGCAAAATAAAAAGACAGTTAGAGCGCATCGTGAAGCAGGCAACAAGCGCTTACTTACATGCTTCCAGGCGCTTCTATTCATCACACGGGCTCCATCTTCAACTCACTTCAGCCCGTCATCCGCCATCGCCGGAACCCTGCAAAACAAGAAACATCATTACTAAAGACTTTAAAGACATTAGAATTACCCGAAACTTACCGTTCGTGCAGTAAACAACGGACAGCAGTCCTCTGAAGTCAAGAGGCTTGCTCCCCTTATCCAGTGAAGAAACTGGTTACAGCACCCTGCCCCGAGGCAGATGGAGAGCACAGCGTTCACTTACCTAAGGTGAGAGCGTTAACCTTTGGGGTTCTACAGGAGAAGAGAAAGGGAAGAAGAGAGAGACATTCAATAACCCAGTTCCTTAATCCCATATTTTCTATCTGCAGACATCTTACCCTTCGAGTCAGACATACAGTGCACAGAGGTCCAGCCCAAAGAGCCAGCCGTGTGTTACACATCACCTTTGAAGATACGGTATACGCCCAGTCAAGACCGGCGCCTCTACGGGAATCAGGTGAGCGTTACAGAACGCAAAGCCTACCACAAAACTCCCGTCCAGGCGCTATGGAAACCTCGGATACTGACCAGCTAGCCCAGTTACTTGGGGAACTAAGGGCAGAAGTGCATGCAGCCCGTCAGGAAACGAACGCTCTAAGAAGGGAACTGATTATTTCCAAGGAGCGAACAGATGATATCGCTAGACAATTGCTACAGTCACAAGCCGGACAGACCCCGTTACCCGCATCTGGGGGAAATCTTCCTTCTACATCCTCTATGAATCCAGTGCAGATCAACCTACCTGGGAATGTACCTCTGGCTCCGCCCGAACGATTTTCTGGTGACCCAAAGAGATTTGCAGTATTTATCAATCAGTGCCGGTTGCATTTCTTATGCCGGCCAGCAGCCTTTCCAACTGATCAAGCTAAAGTAGCTTTCGTGCTTTCGTACCTTAGTGGCAATGCGGCAGACTGGTCGATCCCTCTAGTAAATCAAGATGATCCGGTCCTCCATGATTTTCAAGCTTTTCAGCTCAGTATGGAAAAACTGTTCGCAAGACATTCACAGGGGCAGGCCTTGGACAATGAGCTTCTTTCGTTGCGACATGGTAATCAAGACCTTTTGGCTTATATTGCGTCTTTCAACAGACTGATAGTGGAAACTCAATGGCCTGAGGACAAAAGGATTACGCTGTTTTATAGAGGTCTACGTGGAGAGCTCAAAGATGTGTTAGCCCAAGTAGTGAATCCCCCACAAGATTGTTCGGACTATATAGACTTAGTCGTTCAAATAGATCACAGACTGCAGAACAGGAAGGCCGATCGTTCCAAGTTTGATGCTCGAGTATTTTCCAAACCGCCAACTCCTTCCAAAGGAGTAGACTCCGGGGAACCCATGCAAATAGGGGGTCTGAAAGGTCCTCTAACACAAAAGGAGCGGGAAAGGAGAAAACAGTTGCAATTATGCCTCTATTGCGGAAACTCAGGGCACTTTCTTCGAGACTGTCCGGTGAAACCTGCCAAGAAGGCAGTAGGAGCTGCAGTTACCAAAGTTACAAACTCTGAGCAGGGAAACGTCCTCACCCGACAAGAATAGAGGTCCTCTTGCCGAGCGTGAAAACCAGTTCCGTGACCTCGCATTTCGTGATACCTATGGTCCTCATTAGCCCTGATAATCCGGATCGATTACATGCAATTGAAGCTTACGTCGACAGCGGTGCCATCGGCAATTATGTGGATCATGAAATGGTTTTGAGGATGAATCTAACTCTTTGTCCCAAGGCTGTAAAGGACGTCATTACTACGGTGGATGGTACGGAGATAGCCTCCGGGCCAGTAACGCATACCACTCAAGAGGTGACGCTAGTAAGTCAAGATGGACACCATGAGAAGATTGTGTTCGATGTGATCAAGGCCCCTCAGTTTCAGATTATTCTAGGAATACCTTGGTTAGAGAAACACAATCCTCTGATCGATTGGCGAGCAAGAACGGTCCAGTTTCCAGAATGTGTCTCTACTTGTCACCCTCCACCTGGTGTTGCACTGGCAGCAATTTCTTCAGAGACTCCCCAGTTACCTCGCGAATACCTAGAATACCAAGATGTTTTCCGGAAGGATCAGGCTAACTCTCTACCTCCTCATAGGTCTTATGACTGCCAGATAGACCTGATACCTGGATCTACTCCTCCTTGTAGTAGAATTTATGCCCTCACCGAGCCTGAGAACCTTCACCTTCGACAATACCTGGATCAATACCTGGCAAATGGGTTTATTCGTCCTTCCAAGTCCCCTGCTTCTTCAGCTTTGTTCTTCGTTCCAAAAAAGGAAGGAGACCTTAGAACTTGTATAGATTATCGCTCCCTGAACCAGATCACCGTTAAGAATAGATATCTGTTACCTTTGATCCCTGAACTCCTGGACCAAGTCAGAAAAGCATGCATATATACAAAGCTGGATCTTAGAGGAGCTTACCACTTGGTACGAGTAAAAGAGGGCGATGAATGGAAGACGGCCTTCCGCACCAAGTATGGGCTATTTGAATATCAGGTCATGCCCTTCAGACTTTGCAATGCCCCGGTCGCCTTTCAATATTTTATGAACGATGTCCTCAGAGAGCTCATATATATGTGTGTTGTTGTTTACATTGACGACATCCTCGTTTATTCTTCATCGGAATCTGAACATCGGAAACACGTGAAAATGGTCCTCGAAAGATTGCGTCAACACAAACTTTTCGCTAAGTTGGAAAAATGTGTTTTCAACGTGACTGAAGTTGAATTCTTGGGATTCATATTATCACCTGGCGGAGTGCGTATGGATTCAAAGAAGGTCAATGCAGTTCTCAAATGGCCATCACCATCCTCCGTAAAAGGTGTGCAAAGCATGTTAGGCTTCGCTAACTTTTACCGCAGGTTTATCCCCGAATTCTCTCGAATAGTCCAGCCCATCACTGCCTTGTTAAAGAAAAACAAACGTTTTGAATGGTCTACCGAGGCGGAACAAGCTTTCCAGGATTTGAAGACTAAATTTATCTCTGCACCAATCTTAAAACACCCTCGTCCCGAACTCCCCTACATCGTGGAAACTGATGCTTCAAGCCTTGCCATGGGGGCAGTTCTATCACAAAAGGACCCGGTAACCAATCAGTTGCATCCCGTGGCATTTTGGTCCCGCAAACTCTCGCCTCCTGAAATCAATTACACGATTACTGACAAGGAACTTCTGGCTTTCAAGTCTGCCTTTAAGGCTTGGCGGCATTATCTGCTGGGGGCCCGACACACCGTTACTGTGATTACGGATCACCGAAACCTGCAATATTTGAAAACCGCAAAAGCCCAATCCTCTAGACAACTCAGTTGGGCATTATTCTTTGCCGAGTTTGACTTCATAATTACCTATCGACCTGGTACAAAGAACGGTAAAGCTGATGCCCTTTCTCGGATGGGAGTGGAAGAACACTTGATCAACCCTAAACCTGTACCAATCATTCCCGAACAAAGAATTCTGGGTGTAATCGCCACAGAATCCATAGAGGAAGTTAAGGATAAAGCCAGGCAACTTGTAACTCCAGCAGACATACAGAATTGGCATCTGCAGGGAAAGGACTTTGCAGTAAAGGACAACTTATTGTATTTCCAAGAACGATTATACCTACCCAGCACAGATTTACAGAAAAAAGTAATCTCTTGTTATCACGATTCTTTAATGGAAGGACATCCCGGTATGGCCAAGACCTCAGAAAAGATCAAGCGCTACTTCTGGTGGCCGTCTTGGAAAAAAGATATCAGAGACTTTATAATGTCCTGTGGAGTATGCGCCCAAAACAAGAGTCAAAAGGAAAGACCAGCAGGCCTCTTACGCCCTATTGAAATCCCACCTCGCCCTTGGCATACGTTTTCTATGGACTTCATCACTGATCTACCTCCATGCTCCGGATACAATACGATTCTAGTAATCGTGGACTTATTCTCCAAGATGGCGCATTTCATTCCGCTCAAAGGCTTGCCAACAGCAGCAACTCTGGCCCGAGAATTTCTCGAAAACATCGTCCGACTGCACGGTTTTCCTTCGGTTCTAATTTCGGATCGAGGTAGTCAATTTATTTCTCATTTTTGGCGAAGTTGCTGTCGGTCGGCTCAAATTGATGTGAGACTATCGACCAGTCACCACCCTCAGACCGACGGACAAACCGAGAGGACCAATCAAACTCTGGAACAGTATTTACGCTGCATGCTGCAACAAACTGAAAAAACTTGGAAAGACATCCTTTGGATAGCCGAATATGCCTACAATAACTCTGTCCATTCGGGAACTGGGAAAACCCCGTTTTTTCTTTTGTACGGCAGTCACCCTCGAACCTCGGAGTTGGATCCCCTCCAAGATCTTGAAACACCAGCAGTAAACTACCTGCATTCTACAATCACCCAAGCCTTTAAGGAAGCTGTTTCTCACCTTCAAAGGGCTAAAGAACAATACAAGAAAGGAGCAGATCAACATCGGAAGGAAGCCCCTCAATATCAAGTAGGGGATCAAGTCTGGTTATCCACCAAATATCTACCTCTAAAAGGGCCACACACATTCAACCCAAGATACCTTGGTCCCTATTCCATCACTACCATAGTAAACCCAGTAACGGTCAAGTTGGACTTGCCCCCGCACATGAAGATACATCCGGTCTTCCACGTCTCTCTATTAAAACCCGTGCAACCTCAAACCCGACTAACTAAATCTCCAAAACCTATCCTAGTTGATGGAGAACTCGAGTTTGAAGTCAAAAGCATTCTGGACTCCAAGATCTCCAAATCTAAACTATTTTACCTAATTGACTGGAAAGGCTACGGCCCCCAAGAGAGATCCTGGGAACCTGCTGAATATGTCCACGCTCCTCGCCTAATCAAAAGATTTCACTGAACATTTCCTGACAAGCCAAAACCCCCGGAGAAGCCCGGTTTGGGAGGGGCCTTGAGGGGGGGTACTGTCATGATCTCTGCTTCCAAAAGGCCAGGGTTTTCCCAACTCCCTTGGAAGCAGATCCATAACCCAGGTTCCGAGTGCCAACCAGTCCCAATTGGGACCTTTTGGACCCAGTCCTGGCGCCAGTGGCACCAGGCTCATAAATATGCCCAGTCCCAGCGCTGGAAGCACCGGGCTCATAATGCTTGGGTGGACTTACCTGCAGCAGACCATGCTGCTTACTTGCCTGCCAGTTGAGCCTCTGATCCTCTTCTGTTTGGAACTACTTTTCCTGTTGGGTGGGTCAGGAGCCACTCCCTAGATTCAGAACACTGGAACTCTTCTGGAAAGCAGGAACTCTTTTCTTACCTAGGCGTGGCTGTGGAAGGAGACACCTAAGCACTACAGGAGGCTATTTAAACCACACCCGATGGATAAATCTTGCTTTGCGTTATTCTGCATCCTCTGCAGCAGAACGCTCATCGTGTCTTCTGCATCTGATCCTGGGCCTAAGGAAAAAGGCTTACCATCCTGAATCCAGTCTTCAGCAACACATATAAAGACAAGAAAGAACAGGTTAGCATTACGGTCTTCAGTGACAGCTCTTCACTTACCTGGTCCATCGGCTGTCACCAACGCCTCGCGCTGCATTCCGCCATCTGAAAGACAAAGGCTTACCTACTCTTCGTGCGCTCCGGAGGTCTTCACACTGCATTCCGGCATCTGAAAGACAAATCAAGGTGCGTTTAAAGACATTGGGGAACTTTAATACTCACGTGCCATTACTCCTTTCCACATCTAACCCAGTGGGTATTCCGGCACCCTGCAGCCGCTCCGAACTTGTACCTGCAAAATAAAAAGACAGTTAGAGCGCATCGTGAAGCAGGCAACAAGTGCTTACTTACGTGCTTCCAGGCGCTTCTATTCATCACACAGGCTCCATCTTCAACTCACTTCAGCCCGTCATCCGCCATCGCCGGAACCCTGCAAAACAAGAAACATCATTACTAAAGACTTTAAAGACATTAGAATTACTCGAAACTTACCGTTCGTGCAGTAAACGACGGACAGCAGTCCTCTGAAGTCAAGAGGCCTACTCCCCTTATCCAGTGAAGAAACTGGTTACAGCACCCTGCCCCGAGGCAGATGGAGAGCACGGCGTTCACTTACCTAAGGTGAGAGCGTTAACCTTTGGGGTTCTACAGGAGAAGAGAAAGGGAAGAAGAGAGAGACATTCAATAACCCAGTTCCTTAATCCCATATTTTCTATCTGCAGACATCTTACCCTTCGAGTCAGACATACAGTGCACAGAGGTCCAGCCCAAAGAGCCAGCCGTGTGTTACACATCACCTTTGAAGATACGGTATATGCCCAGTCAAGACCGGCGCCTCTACGGGAATCAGGTGAGCGTTACAGAACGCAAAGCCTACCACAAAACTCCCGTCCAGGCGCTATGGAAACCTCGGATACCGACCAGCTAGCCCAGTTACTTGGGGAACTAAGGGCAGAAGTGCATGCAGCCCGTCAGGAAACGAACGCTCTAAGAAGGAAACTGATTATTTCCAAGGAGCGAACAGATGATCTCGCTAGACAATTGCTACAGTCACAAGCCGGACAAACCCCGTTACCCGCATCTGGGGGAAATCTTCCTTCTACATCCTCTATGAATCCAGTGCAGATCAACCTACCTGGGAATGTACCTCTGGCTCCGCCCGAACGATTTTCTGGTGACCCAAAGAGGTTTGCAGTATTTATCAATCAGTGCCGGTTGCATTTCTTATGCCGGCCAGCAGCCTTTCCAACTGATCAAGCTAAAGTAGCTTTCGTGCTTTCGTACCTTAGTGGCAATGCGGCAGACTGGTCGATCCCTCTAGTAAATCAAGATGATCCGGTCCTCCATGATTTTCAAGCTTTTCAGCTCAGTATGGAAAAACTGTTCGCAAGACATTCACAGGGGCAGGCCTTGGACAATGAGCTTCTTTCGTTGCGACAAGGTAATCAAGACCTTTTGGCTTATATTGCGTCTTTCAACAGACTGATAGTGGAAACTCAATGGCCTGAGGACAAAAGGATTACGCTGTTTTATAGAGGTCTACGTGGAGAGCTCAAAGATGTGTTAGCCCAAGTAGTGAATCCCCCACAAGATTGTTCGGACTATATAGACTTAGTCGTTCAAATAGATCACAGACTGCAGAACAGGAAGGCCGATCGTTCCAAGTTTGATGCTCGAGTATTTTCCAAACCGCCAACTCCTTCCAAAGGAGTAGACTCCGGGGAACCCATGCAAATAGGGGGTCTGAAAGGTCCTCTAACACAAAAGGAGCGGGAAAGGAGAAAACAGTTGCAATTATGCCTCTATTGCGGAAACTCAGGGCACTTTCTTCGAGACTGTCCGGTGAAACCTGCCAAGAAGGCAGTAGGAGCTGCAGTTACCAAAGTTACAAACTCTCAGCAGGGAAACGACCTCGCTCGACAAGAATAGAGGTCCTCTTGCCGAGCGTGAAAACCAGTTCCGTGACCTCGCATTTCGTGATACCTATGGTCCTCATTAGCCCTGATAATCCGGATCGATTACATGCAATTGAAGCTTACGTCGACAGCGGTGCCATCGGCAATTATGTGGATCATGAAATGGTTTTGAGGATGAATCTAACTCTTTGTCCCAAGGCTGTAAAGGACGTCATTACTACGGTGGATGGTACGGAGATAGCCTCCGGGCCAGTAACACATACCACTCAAGAGGTGACGCTAGTAAGTCAAGATGGACACCATGAGAAGATCGTGTTCGATGTGATCAAGGCCCCTCAGTTTCAGATTATTCTAGGAATACCTTGGTTAGAGAAACACAATCCTCTGATCGATTGGCGAGCAAGAACGGTCCAGTTTCCAGAATGTGTCTCTACTTGTCACCCTCCACCTGGTGTTGCACTGGCAGCAATTTCTTCAGAGACTCCCCAGTTACCTCCCGAATACCTAGAATACCAAGATGTTTTCCGGAAGGATCAGGCTAACTCTCTACCTCCTCATAGGTCTTATGACTGCCAGATAGACCTGATACCTGGATCTACTCCTCCTTGTAGTAGAATTTATGCCCTCACCGAGCCTGAGAACCTTCACCTTCGACAATACCTGGATCAATACCTGGCAAATGGGTTTATTCGTCCTTCCAAGTCCCCTGCTTCTTCAGCTTTGTTCTTCATTCCAAAAAAGGAAGGAGACCTTAGAACTTGTATAGATTATCGCTCCCTGAACCAGATCACTGTTAAGAATAGATATCTGTTACCTTTGATCCCTGAACTCCTGGACCAAGTCAGAAAAGCATGCATATATACAAAGCTGGATCTTAGAGGAGCTTACCACTTGGTACGAGTAAAAGAGGGCGATGAATGGAAGACGGCCTTCCGCACCAAGTATGGGCTATTTGAATATCAGGTCATGCCCTTCGGACTTTGCAATGCCCCGGCCGCCATTCAATATTTTATGAACGATGTCCTCAGAGAGCTCATAGATATGTGTGTTGTTGTTTACATTGACGACATCCTCGTTTATTCTTCATCGGAATCTGAACATCGGAAACACGTGAAAATGGTCCTCGAAAGATTGCGTCAACACAAACTTTTCGCTAAGTTGGAAAAATGTGTTTTCAACGTGACTGAAGTTGAATTCTTTGGATTCATATTATCACCTGGCGGAGTGTGTATGGATTCAAAGAAGGTTGATTCAGTTCTCAAATGGCCATCACCATCCTCCGTAAAAGGTGTGCAAAGCATGTTAGGCTTCACTAACTTTTACCGCAGGTTTATCCCCGAATTCTCTCGAATAGTCCAGCCCATCACTGCCTTGTTAAAGAAAAACAAACGTTTTGAATGGTCTACCGAGGCGGAACAAGCTTTCCAGGATTTGAAGACTAAATTTATCTCTGCACCAATCTTAAAACACCCTCGCCCCGAACTCCCCTACATCGTGGAAACTGATGCTTCAAGCCTTGCCATGGGGGCAGTTCTATCACAAAAAGGACCCGGTAACCAATCAGTTGCATCCCGTGGCATTTTGGTCCCGCAAATTCTCGCCTCCTGAAATCAATTACACGATTACTGACAAGGAACTTCTGGCTATCAAGTCTGCCTTTAAGGCTTGGCGGCATTATCTGCTGGGGGCCCGACACACCGTTACTGTGATTACGGATCACCGAAACCTGCAATATTTGAAAACCGCAAAAGCCCAATCCTCTAGACAACTCCGTTGGGCATTATTCTTTGCCGAGTTTGACTTCATAATTACCTATCGACCTGGTACAAAGAACGGTAAAGCTGATGCCCTTTCTCGGATGGGAGTGGAAGAACACTTGATCAACCCTAAACCTGTACCAATCAATCCCGGACAAAGAATTCTGGGTGTAATCGCCACAGAATCCATAGAGGAAGTTAAGGATAAAGCCAGGCAACTTGTAACTCCAGCAGACATACAGAATTGGCATCTGCAGGGAAAGGACTTTGCAGTAAAGGACAACTTATTGTATTTCCAAGAACGATTATACCTACCCAGCACAGATTTACAGAAAAAAGTAATCTCTTGTTATCACGATTCTTTAATGGAAGGACATCCCGGTATGGCCAAGACCTCAGAAAAGATCAAGCGCTACTTCTGGTGGCCGTCTTGGAAAAAAGATATCAGAGACTTTATAATGTCCTGTGGAGTATGCGCCCAAAACAAGAGTCAAAAGGAAAGACCAGCAGGCCTCTTACGCCCTATTGACATCCCACCTCGCCCTTGGCATACGCTTTCTATGGACTTCATCACTGATCTAACTCCATGCTCCGGATACAATACGATTCTAGTAATCGTGGACTTATTCTCCAAGATGGCGCATTTCATTCCACTCAAAGGCTTGCCAACAGCAGCAACTCTGGCCCGTTCTCGAAAACATCGTCCGACTGCACGGTTTTCCTTCGGTTCTAATTTCGGATCGAGGTAGTCAATTTATTTCTCATTTTTGGCGAAGTTGCTGTCGGTCGGCTCAAATTGATGTGAGACTATCGACCAGTCACCACCCTCAGACCAACGGACAAACCGAGAGGACCAATCAAACTCTGGAACAGTATTTACGCTGCATGCTGCAACAAACTGAAAAAACTTGGAAAGACATCCTTTGGATAGCCGAATATGCCTACAATAACTCTGTCCATTCGGGAACTGGGAAAACCCCGTTTTTTCTTTTGTACGGCAGTCACCCTCGAACCTCGGAGTTGGATCCCCTCCAAGATCTTGAAACACCAGCAGTAGACTACCTGCATTCTACAATCACTGAAGCCTTTAAGGAAGCTGTTTCTCACCTTCAAAGGGCTAAAGAACAATACAAGAAAGGAGCAGATCAACATCGGAAGGAAGCCCCTCAATATCAAGTAGGGGATCAAGTCTGGTTATCCACCAAATATCTACCTCTAAAAGGGCCACGCACATTCAACCCAAGATACCTTGGTCCCTATTCCATCACTACCATAGTAAACCCAGTAGCGGTCAAGTTGGACTTGCCCCCGCACATGAAGATACATCCGGTCTTCCACGTCTCTCTATTAAAACCCGTGCAACCTCAAACCCGACTAACTAAATCTCCAAAACCTATCCTAGTTGATGGAGAACTCGAGTTTGAAGTCAAAAGCATTCTGGACTCCAAGATCTCCAAATCTAAACTATTTTACCTAATTGACTGGAAAGGCTACGGCCCCCAAGAGAGATCCTGGGAACCTGCTGAATATGTCCACGCTCCTCGCCTAATCAAAAGATTTCACCGAACATTTCCTGACAAGCCAAAACCCCCGGAGAAGCCCGGTTTGGGAGGGGCCTTGAGGGGGGGTACTGTCATGATCTCTGCTTCCAAAAGGTCAGGGTTTTCCCAACTCCCTTGGAAGCAGATCCATAACCCAGGATACGAGTGCCAACCAGTCCCAATTGGGACCTTTTGGACCCAGTCCTGGCGCCTGTGGCACCAGGCTCATAAATATGCCCAGTCCCAGCGCTGGAAGCGCCGGGCTCATAATGCTTGGGTGGACTTACCTGCAGCAGACCATGCTGCTTACTTGCCTGCCAGTTGAGCCTCTGATCCTCTTCTGTTTGGAACTACTTTTCCTGTTTGGTGGGGCAGGAGCCACTCCCTAGATTCAGAACACTGGAACTCTTCTGGAAAGCAGGAACTCTTTTCTTACCTAGGCGTGGCTGTGGAAGGAGACACCTAAGCACTACAGGAGGCTATTTAAACCACACCCGATGGATGAATCTTGCTTTGCGTTATTCTGCATCCTCTGCAGCAGAACGCTCATCGTGTCTTCTGCATCTGATCCTGGGCCTAAGGAAAAAGGCTTACCATCCTGAATCCAGTCTTCAGCAACACCTATAAAGACAAGAAAGAACAGGTTAGCATTACGGTCTTCAGTGACAGCTCTTCACTTACCTGGTCCATCGGCTGTCACCAACGCCTCGCGCTGCATTCCGGCATCTGAAAGACAAAGGCTTACCTACTCTTCGTGCGCTCCGGAGGTCTTCACACTGCATTCCGGCATCTGAAAGACAAAACAAGGTGCGTTTAAAGACATTGGGGAACTTTAATACTCACGTGCCATTACTCCTTTCCACATCTAACCCAGTGGGTATTCCGGCACCCTGCAGCCGCTCCGAACTTGTACCTGCAAAATAAAAAGACAGTTAGAGCGCATCGTGAAGCAGGCAACAAGCGCTTACTTACGTGCTTCCAGGCGCTTCTATTCATCACACGGGCTCCATCTTCAACTCACTTCAGCCCGTCATCCGCCATCGCCGGAACCCTGCAAAACAAGAAACATCATTACTAAAGACTTTAAAGACATTAGAATTACTCGAAACTTACAGTTCGTGCAGTAAACGACGGACAGCAGTCCTCTGAAGTCAAGAGGCCTGCTCCCCTTATCCAGTGAAGAAACTGGTTACAGCAACCTGCCCCGAGGCAGATGGAGAGCACAGCGTTCACTTACCTAAGGTGAGAGCGTTAACCTTTGGGGTTCTACAGGAGAAGAGAAAGGGAAGAAGAGAGAGACATTCAATAACCCAGTTCCTTAATCCCATATTTTCTATCTGCAGACATCTTACCCTTCGAGTCAGACATACAGTGCACAGAGGTCCAGCCCAAAGAGCCAGCCGTGTGTTACACATCACCTTTGAAGATACGGTATACGCCCAGTCAAGACCGGCGCCTCTACGGGAATCAGGTGAGCGTTACACATACTTTCACGCAGCATACACAGGAATAAAGTTAGTCAACAGGCTAGTGAGCTTAGAGCTCTGGAAAATGTACCAGAAGGAAAGAGAAGAGCCGCCTCCTGAATACTGGATCCTTAATATATGCAAAGAGGTGGGTGAGGAGCCTTCTGCTCCCCGCCACACCTGAAGTATAAGGCGATAGTACAAAGGATGATGGAGTGTACCCATTAAGAGAACTTAAGGCAGCGACAGGGTATAGTAATCCGTCATATGAGTTGCCTGCACATAGAAGCGACAAAGGTACAGAGAAGATTCCTGAAAAAGAGGTGATCTCTAAAAACCTGAGGGACAAAGAGAGAGGGGATAATGAAAGAATTAATCGACCGAGTACATCCTTAGATAAAGGACAAGAAATAAAGACATGCAAAGGAGAGAAAGACAAAACTAATGAGGTAGCACTCATTCAAAAGGAATAGATGGGCAGTCAGATTTTGCTCAAAATTGATGGGAAGAGCACTGAGGAAGTAAGGCGAAAGGAAGATCGAGACCAACAAGATAGAAAAGACAGAGAACGAGCAGAAAGATTGAGAGAAGATGGGGCAAGAAGGAAGGATAGGCAAAGACTGGAACAGCTGTATCAAGTCAAACAGCTGAGAAATCAGGAAAGGGCAGAAGAGCAAAGAATGTACAATAATAGACAAAGGTCAATCAAAGAAAAGGAAAAACTAGAAAGGAGAAGAGAAGAAGAGGAAGAATAGAAATTAAGGGATAAAAGTATACAAAGACAAAGAAATACATAGGGAAAATGAAAGAAGCGAGATGAAAAAGCAGGAAGATGAAAGGGTAAGAGAAGAAGCCAGAAAGTGAAGAGAGCTTGGCGGCAAAATAGAACAAAAGAGAAGGCAGAGAGCATGCAATGGTGATCACATAGAAAATGAATTAATGGATCCTAATCTGATAGTAGCATGGGAGGATATAGAAGAATTCTTCCCTGCCATGAACCAATGCCAGGTCTATCTAGAGCAAATATAGAGGATGAGTTTGACTCTAGAAGCATTGGAGACACGATCGATAAGGTATATTATGACATGAGGACAAAGAGGAACTGAAGGGAAAGGGTCAAAACGATTGACTTGTAAGTACGCAATTGTATGAAAGAGAGGGAAGTTCCTATAATGTTGAGCATAAAGAGTTGTCCTTAGATAGGCTAACTCTGAATAGAGATGAAAAAGGGGGAAGCCATACAAGTTGGGGACAGGATATTTCAAGCGAGGATAGAGAAACCTTCCGTGGGGTGGAGGGTGGTGATGCATGTGGTCCTGAGGATGTTCTCCGATGGACAGAGAAGTGAAATGGTCAGATCTAGACCTACCCAAATCACAGCCATCAGAATCTCTGATGTGGCTAGATCGACCCAGTGGAAGATCCCATAGTGAGAGGGGGGATTCACCACCTTACGTGAGCAGGTTAAGATCGCTACAAGGAAGAAGGCAGTGTGGAACCACTGTCCTTGCTATGGACAGACATTCAATGGGGGACAAATGTGAGTTTGGGATATCACAGTTTCCTTTGTTAGAAAAAGGAGGAGCCAGACCACAGGATATACCATAGCCATTGATGGATAAGGATAATTTAAGGTGCAAACATCCAAGTTTAATGTCCAGTGCTGGGAAATGGATACATGAGATAGAGAAAATAACAGGAGGAAATATGTTAGCTATAGGGGACATTAAGGGGCTTCTTGCTGCTATCCTTGGGGAGAGAGCAGATGATGTTTGATCAAGAGCAGGATACTCCAGTGTCACTGCACAGAACACGGCTCATGATGGAGCACCATTTAATAACTGTAGAGCGGCAGTCTGGAAAGCACTTAGAGTGCTATATACAGATACGTCACATATGGGAGCTATACTGGCAAGAAAGATGCAGGAAGGGGAGGATCCTCTTGTTTACATTCAAAATTCCCAAGAGGAGTGGTCTTTGGAAACGTGCGAATCGTGGGGGAAATCTTTTATCATATACTATGCCATGGGCTGCCAGATCCAATACAGAAGCAGCTCAAGAAACTAGTAGGCATGGAGGCGAAACAGGGGTCAAAAATACAGCTGATCATTGTGCATTATTGCAGATTACTGCAGGAAAAGAATCAAAGAAAGACGATGCTAGGAAAGATGACGAAGCAAAATTAGTGCAGAAAAAATAGTCAAAATAGGCCATAGAAGGGTCAAGTTCACAGCAAACAACAGGCATGCCACAAGTGAATAACCAAAGGCAGTTCGATCAAGGTAATAATGGATTTGTACCATGGTGTAAAACATGCAGGATGATAGTCAAAACATGCTGGGAGGGTAAATTAGGAGACTTCCTATATGTTGGACATGCGGTATGTCAGGGCACCTTGCACGCATGTGTAGAAGCCAAGGATTCATGCAAAATGGGCAAATCTCAAGAGGGGGGACCACATACCCACCTGCATACACTCAACAAAGTCGAGAGGGGTTCGGGTAAAATAAGACATTGCAGCAAACACAATTGCTGAAAATCCAACCAGGATTACAAACACAGCAGCCGACAATGAATCCGGCGCAAGGGCAGTCACAGCATTCACCCATGCAAACATAGCAGGCCACAAGCACAGGGCAAATAATGACTCCTAGGATAGGTGATGTTACTGTCGAGGGAGGAAATCCTTTTACAGGCACAGGAATAAGCATGTACCCGCAATCGGACAGCTCACTGGGAGACTTGATTTGTTCAGTACTATCTGTGAATCCCAATCCTTAAGAGGAACCGAGGGTTGACGTCACTATAGGGGGCAAATCTTTTTCTTTTTTAGTAGACACAGGGGCAACACGCTCATGTATACGAGAGGTAAAAATTACACTGTCTGGAAATGCCATGAATGCTCAAGTCTTTACAGGAGCTACAAGTAGAGCTCCTTTTACTGAAAAATTACCCGTTTCCATAGGGGTATGTGATATGTCTGTGTCATTATTATATTTGCGGCAGACACCTGTTAATACATTAGGTTGAGATTTAATGACAAAATTGAACATCACAATTTTGTTCACTGATGAAGGCATAGTATGTTCAAATCCAGGAATGTATTATTTAAATGTGAGTGACTTTATTATGGCATTCACAGGGCAAATGGCCATACGAGGAGTACCGTTAGAACCATAGGTTTTTCACAATGCGGTACGCATTTTGTTGTCATGGCTGCCAGGTTTAGGTAAAACGGTGAGAATATCTGATGAGTTTTTATTTAGGCCAAGGATACCCATGGATGAAGAGGGAGGATGCATCTTTCCCTTACAATTACAATTACAATTACAATTACAATTACAAGCAGCTATAGTACGAGGGAACTAGCTATGCTTGATGGAGTTGATTACGAAGGCAGACAATGGTGCACAGTGATTGCCATAGGATAAGCTTACAAGTTGGCTGACGTCACTGACAAGGATATGTTTAGAGACCAACCATCAGATGACAAAGTAATATTTGAAATGAGTATCACGTATTGGGTGTAAGCAATAAGACGTGAGGTTCCACAGAAAATGATTTTAGCACTGAAGCTTCCTGAGTTTTTTGATGAAGACTTGGCGAAAGTGCCAGTTTCATTATGGACAACAGGCCCCTATGACGTAGGCCTGTGGAAAGGGGCTGGAGAAGTTAAGATTAAACTGAAACCAGGAGCAATTTTGCCTCGAGCATGACAGTATCCCATGTCTCGAGAGGCAGACAAAGGTATTTTTAAGACGATATCTGCTATGATGGAGCAAGGCATTTTAGTGATGTCAGAGTCACTGTGTAATACGTCAGTTTATCCGATCAAGAATTCTAAGGGGCACTTGTGGCATTTAATTCAGGATTTACGCCTGATTAATCAGATTGTAGAGGCCAAGTTCGCTCTAGTATCCCTGTTGAGGCACGATATTTCACTGTGATTGACTTGAAAAATGTGTTTTTCTTAATCCCATTGCCTAACGATTCTCAAGATCTGACGACATTTATGTTCAGACAGACTAAGTTAAAAAGGATGAGATTACCTCAGTGGTACTGTGAGTCTCCATCGATTTTCAATAGAGTTCTGCAGATGGACATGGGAAATATTGATTTGCAAAGTGTTGTACTGCAATACATAGATGACATCTTATTCTGTAGCTAATAAACCATACAGAGACAAGGGGAAATTTAACGGCAATGATATTTGTCCCCAAAACAAGTTTCTGTACATACTTCTTAACTAAAGAATCCCACTGCCCAGATGCTGTCTCTTCTTAATACAAAAAACACAGTGCATACAACAAATAAAGAACTGTGTGTTGTTTACAACTTCAAATTCATAATACAATCAACTTTAATTTAAAAAAATACATCAATACCATAAAACCACATAAAATCTAGTCAACAGTTCACATCATTTGGGCAAAGTGACAAGTGCAAGTGTAAATCACAAAGTGCAATGCAACATAGAAATAAATACAATGGACTATCACTGACAATCATCAGGCCAGTTAAAGTGTGTTACTCTCAAACAGCGTTGGATCGTGGATAGAGAACCCCTATTATTGTTGGTCACTCTACCCTCTGATACACGTAGACAAGTGGGCAAATCCCTTTTACTCTCAAAAAGGTTCTAAACAAAGTTAATATCTTAGTAACTGACACTGTTCAACAATACAGTGTCATATGGAACCCAACATGTTTCGTTCTTCTATTGTTACCACAAACTCTACAAGAACTTCATCAGGGGAACCCAACGTATGTGCACGATAGTAAGCACTGTGTTCATCTTCAATAGTTATTGAGGTGTATTTCCCAAACGCTAAAAGAGACAACACAAAAAATTAGCTTTAATTATTGCTGTTTTCCACTTAAACACAAATCCCCCATCGAAGGCTCACCATGAAGGTACTTTATTATTAAACATTCAACGGTCCAGTGGGAGTGTCTACAGAGTAGACTCAAATCTGTTGCAACAACGCACAACACAGGTAAGCAAGCTAAACCGCACTCATAAACTCCTTAATAATCATAGTGCAGAAACATTTGACTAGATTCATCTATTGGTCTACTACATAGTCAATGCATTGCCTAAAATCTACTGGTTACTGTCACACACCTTTAGTGGCTCGAGAGTTCTCCTACTCATATCTAATCTTTCTAATTGCACAAAGCCGAAAAGGCTCTGCCGCTTTTAATGAGAACTAAAAGCATGACAAGAAAGTCACTTGCTGACTTACACACCACCCTGCTCAAGTTATATCAACTTGTCTTTTGACTCGTGGTCCATTTCTACTACATTCATTAAATAGTGCAATGTACCACATCAGTGCTGATACATGCGCTAATTTTACATTCTTATTCTAAAAAATGAAGAAACTTGACATCAACCTGTTTGAAAAAACAACTCCTGTTGTTTTGAGATATTTATCAAAACGTATGTTACTGTTTATCACATAATCCTAAACGTGAGGCAGCAAGCTCTTGAATCCTCACTGGCCACCCTCAGGTAATGCAACAGCATCTAGCATTCAGCAAAATGTCCTTTACATATCTCTCCCGTTTGACACGGTTTGCAACTAGAAATTGAAGGCCAGAACAAATGAGGTATCAGTATCTAAATCTATGCCTCCACTCTGCGCTCGTACATGCAACCGGCACCTAAACCGTTGCCCATTAGACAGCAGCTTTGGGAAGCTGCCATTGTCAACTTGTTTAGAAACCATATTCCTCCCCCGCGGCTGGGCGTCTCCATACCAAACCTGGAATCACCTGGTTGACATTACGTTCCAAGGTTGGAGCGAACGTTCCTAAAGCACTCGGTGGCTTTTCGTGATCAGGGGTGTAGCTACAGCAACATATAGCGCACCTGGAATCACCTGGTTGATGTTACTTTCCAAGGTTGGAGTGAACGTTCGTAAAGACACCCAATGGCTTTTTGTGATCGGGGGGTGGCTACAGCAACGTACAGTACACATTAATGGAACATGGCTGTGCCTAACACTAATCAAAAACAGTATTAATCTTATAATACTCGGCATATTTCTAGACTTAAAGGTATTACATCACCTCGCAAAATTGGGTTAAAACCAATGGCGGTACTGTACACCGCTATATATTTGTGCCTGGATAATCTCACAAATGTCTTTGTGAATTTCTAACAGACAAAAAATAAGTACCCTTATTCAAGCAGTTGACCATTCAAAATATAATCACCACCACAATTCCCAGTTATTACAGGTTCTGCCAATCCACCAATTTGTTCAAGCCAGTGAAAGATGAGTTGCACAAAAAAGATTAGCCACTGTTCTTTGGCGTATAGCCTCTTGGACATGGGTTCACTATTATGCACTGGTGTAATTTGCATAAGAACTGTCCATTTGCGTGCATCACTCGCGTGGTCCATTGCCAAAAAACTGTTCACAAGGGGAGCGGTAAGGACATTATTTTTTATACAACTTCTGTGTTCTAAATACTTATTTTTATTTTGCGTTCAGTTATCCCAATGTAAATCTTGGGGCAGGGACACCAGATCGCATAAACCACATTACTTGAATTGCAATTAATAAATTGCTTTTGCGTCCAGGGTTTATTTAATCCTAAATCTACCTCAGTGGTCCTGCTTGTGAAACTACAGTTGGTGCATAGCCCACATGGATAGTGCCCCAACATCTGTAGCACCTCGGAGGAAGAGTGCAGACATGATTCAGTTCAGTTAATGACTATTCTCGCAGAGAAAGGATATTAAGTAGACAAGGAGAAATTACAGTATTGCCAAGAAGAGATGTTAAACATAGGTCAGCTATTTTCGCATGAAGGAAAGAAAGTCACTCCTGAGAGAGCTGAGGCTATTTTAAAAACAGCAAAGCCACACATGATTAAGCACATGCAAAGCTTTTTAGGACTAGGCAATTATGTTAGAGCATGGGTCTTCGATTATAGCTCATATATGAAGCCCTTGTTGCAGCTCTGAAAAAAGCACAGGCAACTAGGAAAAAATTGTCTGGACTGAAGAAATGGAAAAAGGGTTTGATGAATTAAAGAAGGCAATTTGCATAGCTCCAGTTTTAGGGATTCCCAATTATGCTGAGGAATTCTTCTTATTTTCGAACACGAATGGCACAGTTATGACAGCAGTACTCATACAGAGAACCACATTGAGATACAAGCCTCTAGCATACTACATACGAGCAATCTTTGGCAGCCACCGTGTTCACTATTGAAAAGGCAGCCAGCATAGTAATGGGGTGCTCCATGAAGTTATTTGTTGAATATGCTTTGTTTGCCATTTTGGAAAAACCTAAAGGTACGTTGACTTCTCAAAGGGCTTCTGCCTATGAGGTAGTCATATCGAATCAAGCGATCAAAATGGTCAGATCCAGAATAGTGAATCCTGCTATGTTTATAGCAGAACCACTGGCAGAAGATGAGCATGCACATGATTGCTCAAACTATGAGGAATTCTATGATGGGATCCCGAGGGTGAAAGAAAATGCTTTGGCAGCTAGGGAAATTTTCTTTATTGATGGTTTGTCTAGAATCGATCAGAATAATGGACAGAGATATACAGGTGCTGATGTGGTAAAGCACAGGCCAATGGAGAGTTTGAAGTATTGATAATTGCATGACTACCATCTCACTTTTCAGCACAGGCTGCAGAATTAGTGACACTGATTGTCACGCTCAAGAAAAATGTAGACCAGGAAGTAACCTTGTACAGTGACTCCACCTACGTGACGTCGACAGCTCACGGAGGGCTAGCACATAGGAAAAGGAGGGGCTACCTCCGAGCGGACGGCACTCCAGTGGAACATGCCGCCGTATTGGACAGACTCATTAGAGCACTGCAACTCCCAGTAGCCATCACAGTAGTTAAAAGCGAAGCTCACACAAAATGAGCAGATTTTCTCTCACATGGAAATCAACAGCTTCAGACGAAGAATTGAAATGAAGTGCAAATGCATAAGATATTATGAAATTTGATACGTCTGATGTGAATGAATGCATGGTGTGATGATGAGTGTGCATGAAAGCTTTAATAACTTGTCTAAGACTCAGTTAATGGAAATACAAGGGGAAGCGTCACAGGATGAGAAAGACCTGTGGATGCGGAGGGGGGGTTCTTTAACTCCTTCTCAAACATTGTAGTGACAGGAAAGCACTGTTAAACCAGTGGTGCCTGTAGCCTTATTAAGTGTGGAATGGGACAGCTGCACTACCTTGCGCATGTCACTAGAGAAAGCCTTGCAGCGACCATTGCAGTGGAAAGGTTTGTTCTGAATTTGTTAGAACACATTGCATTTTATGTAGTAAACTGCATCATATGTCAAATGTTTACTGCTGGGCACAAGCTGCATACAGATATATGATAGTGGTAGCATGTCACTTTTCAAGGTGGATTGAAACTGGTCCATGTACGCATCTAGATTCCACCCATGCAGCAAAATTTATAGTACGGGAATTGTTTCCTAGATGGGGAAAATGTGAAGTATTAAGATCAGATAATGGCCGTCATTATGATATTGGCCCTTATTCCGACCTCGGCGGTAGCATCCAGAAATTGCATCCAGGTCTGGGTCCACAGAATGAGGAATTACTGGGCCATTCCGAGTTCGGAAGGCCCGGTAATTCCTCCCTCCAAGGACCCAGACCCGGTCCTTCCCCATTCGCATTTCAGGCCCCATAGGGCTGAATGGGAATGGAAGAGGGAGCAAACAACGGGCCATTACGAGTTGGCCCGTTGTTTGCTCCCTCTTACCCTTGCGGAAAACGGTAAGCAGGCCTGGTTTTCCCAGGCGTGCTTACCGTGTCTCGCGAGGGGACCTTGTAATGAGGTGGTATGGGTTAATGGCACCGGCACCTTTTACGGCGCCGTTAACCCCGTACCACCTCACACCTCCATCTAGAACTAGAAATGATGCCTAGATGACAGCAGAATTGTTAGGAAAGGATTTACATGCTTATTTAACATGTTTGACTACAAGTATCTCTGTCATTTCAGATTAGCTCAAACGGAAGGGGTGTGGGGCTCAGAACATTGATGGAGACCATACAACAAACAGATTTAAAGAACTACATCTTCCCATACTTTTCCCCGGGGATCAGATCTTGATCAGGAATTTCACAAGGAAGTGGCACAAGCCGAGATTCAGCAGCCTGTTTGACATGGTGGACTTCACGCCATTATCAGTGAAAGTGTTAGGAAGACCTGTGTGTATATTTCTTGGAGACTTGAAGATCTACACTGGAGAACACCCTTCACCCCGTCCCCAGTCGGAAGCAAGCATCGGGGAAGAACATCAGCAAATGCAGACTAGGTCCATGACGAGGAAGAAGGACACAGAGACTGTCAAATAAACAGATAAAGAATACTTTGGACTATGGCTTTGTTCGGGATACTCTTTTAAATTGCTAAAAAGGCAGTAAAAGAAGCTTATTTTTTTCTTCAGCCACAGGAGCTTGTTAACATTGGACTGAGACACATTTAAGCCTTAATCGAGAAGGAAAAGATGCCAGATCTGGAGTCCCTTTTTGACGATTAGAAGAGGGAACAGTTCCCTGATTCCTTTCTCACTGAGGTTCTTTTCGGAGGCACCCATGTTAGTGGCTGATGGTCATGTTCGGAGGATCGTTCTTACAGTTTTCCTCTTCATTCTTCGTGCATATCCTGCGCTTGTGAGGAGAACTACTAACGTTCATCTGTTCCTGCAAGATCCTAAAAATGATCCAATCATAAGGAGATTGATGCTCGCAGCTATAATAGAGCAAATTCTCCAGCATCCTGAGTACAGTGATATGATATGATATGATATGATATGGCATTTATAACTCGCCTATACACAAGTGTTTCATGATGCGACGAGGCAAGGGAGGGGGAATAGAGGGAAGACAGACAATGATCCTAATAGGCCAGGTGTCATTCAGATTGCGCAAGTGCATGGGAAAGGGGAAGGGGGAGAGTGTGGGGTGAAGGGGAGGGGACAGTGCAGTACATGGGATAAGAATAAATAACAAGTAGAAGTATGGGCAGCAGGTGGCAAGGGTAAGTGCAGACAACATGTGTCAAGTGCTGGTAGTGGGACTGTAGGGATACAGAAACAGTCCCCAAGAGCAGGGGTTGCCAGGAAGGCAGTGCAGGTGTGCGACTGACGGGGGGACCTGGGCCTGATATTAGAGGGTGGCCAGGTAACCAGTGCAGTTTACGTATCAGCCAGGAAGTCAGCAGGGGAGAGGAGGAGAAAAAGCAGAAGCAAAGAGAAAGGTTTTGAGGTGCTTCCAGAACCGGAGTTGCTTCTCCTCCAGTTTCATGGAGGCAGGGAGGCCGTTCCAGAGGGAAGCCCCAGCCGAAGAAAGAGATCTACCACCAAGTCGTTGCTTGGAGAAGTGACTGACCCTGAGTGAGTTGGAGGCGGATGAGCGTAGAGCTCGAGAAGGAAGATATTTAGGAAGAGAGAGTTGGAGGTATTGAGGCCCCAGGACCCAGAAGGACTTGTGGACAATGTAGAGGGTTTTGAACTTAATCCTCACAGCCACAGGGAGCCAGTGCAGAGATTTCAATCCTGGATAGATACGATCCCCGGGCTTGAGGCCAAGTACAAGTCTTGCAGCCCTGTTCTGGATGAATTGCAGAGGGCGGAGAGTAGAAGCAGGCAGATTTAGAAAGAGGTTGTTGCAATAGTCAAGCCTAGCGAGAACCAGAGCTCTGGAGAAGGTGAGCTTCTGGGGGAAGGATAGGAAAGGGAGAATACCTCTGAGGAGGTGCAGCTGGTAGTGTGACTTCTTAGATACATCAGAGATGTGAGGAGAGAAGGAGAGTGTGGAGTCTAAGATGACCCCGAGGTTTTTATCCTCACAGGTGGGAGCAAGAAGGGGGCCAAGAGAGGCCGGCCAAAGAGTTACAGGAAAGGAGGGAGCCAGTGTGCCAATGAGGAGAATCTCAGTATCACTGGCATTAAGGCAGAGATCATTGGCGGCACACCACTCCTGGATGGCGGACAGGCAGTCAGAGATGAGAGGGAGAAGAGGTGGCTGAAGGTAGCCTGAAAATGAGCTAAGTGTCATCCGCATAGCACTGGAAGTTGGGGCAGAGCACAGCAATGCGGTGGGTAAGAAGTGTCAGGTATTGGTTGAACAGCCAGGGAGAGAGGTTAGACCCCTGGGGAACACCACAGGTAGAAATAGTGATAGAGGAGAGGAAGGACCCAAGTTGAACCTAGGAGGGTCGATCAGAAAGGAGAGAAGTCAGCCACACAAGGGCCTGAACGGTGATACCCAGGTTATCACGGTGACGGTGAGCAGGATGGAATAGTTGACTGTGTCAAAGGCAGAAGAGAGATCAAGTAAGATGAGGACACTGGAAGTGTTGGAATCAAGGTTGGCGAGCAGGTCTTCATGGATATTCACGAGAGCAGTTTCCATGCTTTTGGTGCCTCTGAAGCCAGACTGATGATCATGAAGACAGCCAGCAGATTCAGTGTGGAGATTGAGCTGGGAAATGGCCAACTTTTCCAAGAGTTTGCCGAGGAAAGGAGTGATGGAGATTGAGCGATAGTTATCCGTGCAGGACGGGTCAGCAGAGGGAGTGCTTTAGAAGGGAAGGAAAGACTCCGGTGGTGAAGGAGTGGTTGCAGAAGTCAGCCAGGGCAGGACCCAGGGTGTAAATGTTGTCCTTGATGGTTTTGGAGGAACAGGGATGAACCTGTTTTGATGAGACCTTCATAGATCGGACTTGACTAGCAACCTCTTCTGGGGAGAACAGGGGAAAGGCAGAGAAGGAGTGAGGAGAGGTAGCCGAAGAATGGACTGAGGAAGAGCAGGGCGTAGAGGGAGGAAGGGGAGAGGAGGAGAGAGAGGACGGGATGTCCTGAGTTTTGGCGATGAAATGAAAAGCCAGTGCTGTGCAGAGGGCCTGGGAAGAGACAGGAGAGGTAGAGACTGCGGCAGGATTGCTCAGTTCCTTGCAGATTTTAAAGAGTTTGCCAAGTTATTAGTTTCCGCACAGACATGGGCTTGGATGTGAGCTCTCTTTTTGGTGAGGACAGAGAGCCGATATTGCCTTTGGAGCAGGTGGCAGGCCAGTTTGTCAGAGGATGCACAGTGGGGAAATCACGAATGCCCCTATCTGACAACAACACTCAAAGACTGGTTGGAATAGTCTTCTATTATTTGATTGAGGAATGCCCGAATATTGTTGGAAGACAAACTGATGTTCGCACTTTCTTGAGAGATCAGAGGAATACAATGGCGCTTAACTAATTCCTACATGACATAATTGAACAAGTCAATCTATATTCTGAGAGAACATTGAGAAAGTCCTTAATAAGACTTCCAAGGGAAGACATCCAGAGCCTACTATCCATTGTCTTCTACTTCTTGCTGGAGATGAATTCAGACTTTGTTTGCTGAAAGCACAACTTCTTTCTCTATATTAGGAACCCTGTTAATCGTCCTACAAGCAGCCAGTTCTTTGAAGAACTCATGGAGCAGATCAAGATATTGCCAGAGTATTTCATGATGTTACTGAATACATTTTGATTTTTTCTCCCTTAAAAAAGAATGGGTAATATAGACAGCAACAATAATGTTGCTAACAATGAGAGGCCACTACGATGAGCAAGAAACTACTGCTGTATTAAGTGGGCCTATCTAAATGTTATCTATACGTGTACCTTGTTCATTGTGATCCTTCTCTCACAGTATGTACAGACTACTATTTGGATCCAAATAAAATGAGGATCCCTGTGTATCTTCCTATGCAGAAGGAGGGTACAGATGTGGCAACTACAAGGCAGCCGAGACCTTATGTAATTGTCCCTACTCCAGTAGACTGTGTAAACGTTCTTGGTTCTGTGACAAATGTCAATACTAGACATCTTTCCTTAGGAAAAGGTGTTATAGAGATGTTTCTTGAACACCAGAAACAGGCTTGTAAGGAAAGGCAAAGTAAGAGATCTTTTAGGAGAAAGCCTACACAAGTAGTACATGTAAAAGCACCAAGTTTACTGACAAATGTTCCTATGATTGGTCCAATAAGAAGGAATTATGCTGACATACTTCATGAGATGCATATAGAAGCTCGCAAGAAAAGAATGAGACCTAAGAGAAGTGCTAGGGAGGATGATCATGAGTCAAATGATTACCTGGATAGTAGAGCACACTTGGGGAATAACATATGTTATCAGCGTATGAAAGAAGTGGGAAGGAGGTCCTCGAAGGAGGAATGCTTTGTATGTGCACTCCTGCCTTATAGCATGGGGAGGCCTAAGATCTTCATAGCTATTGAGATAGATGTCCAGACAGCACATTGTCTATCACACATTGCATTCTGCCGTACAAGAGGTCAGTTTATGGGCCGAAGAGCCTATCTCAAATGGGCAAATGAATGGACAGATTCAGAAGAAGATGATTATGTCCATGACACAAAAACAAGACTGAGAGCTCATGCCAGGAATCATGTGATCAGATATGAAAAGCCTGGAGGAAAAGGAGCTGGAATCAGATGGGAAGTAAAAAGAAGACTGAAAGTCCAGGAAAATCTGTAGAAGAAATTTGTAAATGGAAGAACAGAGGACAGATGCAGATTTGGGGATCACTACTTTCACCATATGGTCGAGAAGAAGGAGTGGTGATCTGCAGAGACTGGGTAATAATGGGTCACTAACAGTTAACTATTGAAAACGCGGAAATGCTGTGTAAATATTTATGGTCGAAACTTGCTAAATTACTGATATGGGTCAAGGATAAAGGAGGACCTTTGCAGATAGTGCCTTTGGAAAGTGCAAAGCTGTGCTTCAGAAACAATGGCACCAGAAAAGTTGGAGAGAACCAGAATTGTGGTGGAGACTTTGATGCAAAAGGAATGAACATTGGGACAGCGGTGATCATGGATAACTAATGGGCATGCAGATCTAGTGCTTACACGAAGCTGCCCCAGGACTGAGGGGGACGATGCTCCATAATAAATGTTCACGTTCCAGCATTGGTGATTCCTAAGAGTTAATTAAACATTAACAGCTTCCCTAAAGCAGATGCTCACCTGAGGAAGAAGAGATCTGTATAGATGATAAGTTGAATAAAGAGAGAGAACTATTTCCCAGCCAAAGCAATAGAAGCCTTTGACTCCATTCCATATGAACACAGACTGTTCAGTGAGAAATCATCGATATTCAAGTTGAGGATTCAGACTGCAGCAACTACTAAATGGCTGCAGATCACCAGATGGGAGTTGTTGCAGACAATCAACACTACCATAAAAGGATTCAATGCTATCAGGGAAGAGCTGAGAGTCATTCGACTGATGACTCTTCAGAACAGATACTTCCTAGACATGATCACAACTATGGGTGGAGGTGTTTGTGCCAAAATTGGAGAATCATATTGCACACTTATATTATCTCATGATGACGAGAATGGCACCTTGACAGAGGCCATAGAGATGCTGATGAAGCTACACGTCCAAATGGTGGACGAAGTGGAGGATATTGCTGATGATAGCTGGTTTGGATTACTCTTTTCGTGGGTTCCACAATCGATGGCAGATATGTTCAAATTCCTTCTAGCCCTGTTGGTGTTGGTCATGTTTGGATTTTGTATAATCAAGATAATAATCTCACAATGCAAAAAGACTGCAAAGAAAGCCATAGGGTTGAAGATCATGATTGATGTTGAATCACGATGGAACACTACCAGATGAAGAAATCAGAGATTTTGTGAAGGCCAGTATCCATGCACCTGAAGGAACAAAGTTCCTGTACCCAAAGAATCATAACAAGTATGTGGGAAAGTGGATCTATTGCCGTCCGAGTGGACAGTGCATGCTCTTAACTTGGAGCATGGATATGCATGTGAAATCAGTTGGATGTCTGAAAAGAGTCATAAAGATATGGGTCACAAAGAAGCATTTCTTCAGACAAGGATGTCTAGATGGGAAGAATGATGGGCGAGTGGTCGATGAATTGCCCAAAGGGGGGAGTGTAGAGAAGGAGCCAAGTTTCCCACCTCAAGCATCTCCCCCTTATTGCCTATATTTTGGGAACCAGAATGTGAAACATGTGCAGTACCAGTGAAAATACCCATACCAAGAAGAGTCCTGGAAGCAAGATTCCCATTAAGAAAGTCATATTTGAAAACAAGAAAGTATGATGCCCATTTGAATGAAATCCCAGAAGAAACAAGACAAATGAACGAGAGAGCAGATTGGTGACATCACACGAATCAAAACTGACCCACCTTGAAGAGATGCACAAACAAAGAGAATGTAGATATTCTATAAGGCATCAAGAAGGTATGAAAGATAAGCAACATTTTGGGCTCGGAATAAAGAGGTTTATGCTACAGAAATGATGAAGATATCAAGTTATTTTATACACGTACTGATACAAATAAACAAAGGAGACCAAGTATTCTTGAGGATGGCTATGTAGTGAATAGATTGCGGCATGCACCAACATCTAGATAAATAGGAGTAAATAAAGAATGAATGATTCCACTATGTATTATATCAGAGCTGGACCATGGAAGGAAGGCATTTTCCAGTGTGTCTGCCACAAACCATGCCCCTGACCCCCCTCAGGTACAACAGCCCCATGGCAGCAGTGGGGCTAAAGCCCTTCACAGTGGCCCCAAGGGCCTTAAAACTCCATCAGAAACATACATGGAGTCAGTGCTGGTGCCTTTGGCACCAGGCTCATTATCAGGAATAAAGCAATACCAGTTTTGGACCTTAATCCAACATAGAGGCCTATTACATAGCTCAGTTCTTAAGAACAAGCCATGCAGTCTACTGTTTTGGGTGTGGCTGGCCCTTGAACTACCTGGCCTGGAACTACTTTACCTGGGCTATTTAAACCACACCCAAACAGCAGAACACGCTTCACATTATTCTGCACTCCTGCAGTGTAACGCTCACCATTTCCAGCTCCTGCTCACATGCTTCTCCGGCGGCCCGATCCTGAAGCCCTAGATCCGGATTCCATTAATACCTGCAAGAACAAGAACAGCATTAGCGAGCAAGAACACGTACCTGTGAAGTAACCGGTCTTGAATCCATCCAGCGCTTCACTTACCTCGCCCATCTCCGGAGTTCGCCGCAACCTGCAAAGGTAAAGAAACAAGGGCAGCATTAATAACAACTCTTACCTGGGCAAGCAGTGAGTCCTTGCAGCACCCTGTGCTTCTCTTACCTTCCCATCTCAGGGTTTCACCACAGCCTGCAAAGGAGAAGTTACAAGGTCAGCATTAACAAAGCACTTACCTGGGCAAGCAGCGCTTTGATCGCTCATCACTCCAGAGCATCACCGCAACATGTACAAAGAAGGGAAGAGACCACAGATTAGCAATTAACACCAATAAACAACGCAGAGCTCCGCACATCAATAACTCACTGTGGTCTTTGCCTTCGGAACAGCAACTCCGAGATCGCAACCATGCCTGTGAAAACAAAAAGAGACATTGTTAGAGAACAGCGTAGTGGAGCAAGACACCGAGAAGGCAGAGAAAACTGAGGGAAAGAAAGAGACAGAATAAAGACAGAAAATACATTATAACTCACCTGGAAGACAGCAAGCAGAGTCAGAGTCACAGCCGGTCTGGACCTGACATAGGGGCACATGGACCAGTGAAGCAACTAGGTCCATGGAACACCCTACACAGAGATGCAGGACGGAGAGTTAAACGCACAAAAACCTAAGATGCTACACAGCGTCTGGCACATACCCAAGCAGAGAGAGTCCCAGGATAGCGCTTATACCTAAATCCAGTATCGTGTGGTGCCCCCATGGATACCAGGTGAGCGTAACCGTGGAACAGTTGAAAAGCAATTGAGTTACAGACGTGAATCTCAGAAAGGTGAGGCTGGACCAGCCTCAAGAAGCCAAGGTCTTATCAGACTGGGATAAGCAGACATTAGTTACAATCGTGTGAAAGAATGAAACTCCTGGTCCGAAGACATGGACGAAAACACGGAAGATGTCAGAAGTTCATTAAACAAGAGTATTTCGAATGCACTAGAGCTCAAATTTGTGGTCTTCAGTCACATGGACGGATGGAACTGGACAAACAAGACAAACCACACCTACGCAGAGAAGCAGAGCGTGCCTCTACTCCCCTGAATTTTCCGGGGCAAGGAACATTTCCAAGGCCAAGTTCAAAGCCTTAATTGACATGCAGACCACTGAAGTGATGATAGATGATATGCTAATTGGTTGGAAGCTATGGTTATGACCAGCTCGCCAGCACCTGGAAGTCCCGCCTGTGTGCAGCTAACGTGGGTGGAAAAGAACTGAGGGATGTAAGAGTGGCAACCAATTGTAGGGGGCTGCATAATCAAGGGTCCTATAGTTTGTGTAACCAATGGGATGTTATGTATTTAGTGACGTTCAGAGTGACCTGTTGAGGGGTGGACTTAGTAGTCCCACCTGATGTTAGAGAACCTATCACTTTCTTAGGCTAGTATGTAATGAATATCTAGATGTTTCCCTTAAGCCTATTACGTTTGCCACTAGGTTTTTGTAGTTTGCCATGTAGGATTATGTGGGCAACCACATAAGTTGACGTCAGCAGTGAGAAGTTTTTGTTATAAAAGAAATGTTTTATTATAAACTTCTCTGAGAGATATGCAGCGAGATGTCCATTGCACTCCCATTGTACTCTCTTTTTGACAACTTCCTGAGTCATTTAGATTATTGATGTTTGAGTATCTCTGCATCCCCATTCATCTCAAAGTATTTCTACCTCCTCTTAAAGATCTGGGTCGTCTGTCCCAGTTCAGCTTTCTCCACAAGGCCCTAGTAGCCAGGGAGATAACCCCAATCTCATGTCTACTTAGTGAGTTTGAGGTACAGCTTGCTAGCCTTAAAGTCTTCTTCCAGAGCATGCCCTGGATCAAATTAATGCTTATCCCCAAATCAGTATGGTTGATATCAAGACCATAGAGGATTGTTGGTTCGACTTGCATGAGATACAATTGAATCAGTGGGGTCAAAGAAAAGGAGCATAACTGTGCACAGATTCATTTCATTTTTTTTTAACTGGGGACCATGTTTAGAGTTTAGGTATAATATTCCCCCTTGTTTTGAGGTGGAATTTGGCACTTCATAACCCAAATAGTTCAGTGCAGTCACCCGCTCAAGCGGCTTAGCTCCTACTCGCCATATCATCCTCAAGGGCTTTTCTTTGTCTAGATATACATACTCTTGATTTTAAACAATTTTTTTTTTTAAAGGTGTTTTCCACAGCGTACATGTAGGACTACACAAGTTTTTGCTGCAGCGCAATTGGCGTGAGATCGAGCAGGACTATATCATCGGCATAAACAATCCAGTCAAGTGTGACCAAACCCAACCTGACTGGATTGGTCAAGCCTCCTTCCTACACTCTATCCAGATCTGCGGTGTATAAATTATAGAGTGTGGGAGCCACCACAAAACCCTGCCTCAGCCCCACAAAGGTCTTGATCGGCACTGTCATGGCCCTGCCCCAAACCAGGTGTACTCTTATTGTTCTATCCGCATGTAACAAAGCCAGCAGTTTAACCAAACTGCACAGATCCCCAGCAAGCAAATGTTTTTGCCACAGCCGACCTCGGCTGACTGTGTCAAACGCGCTAGTCATATCTATTGAGGCCATGTAGACAGCACACACTGTTCTTTTGAACTGCTGCCCTCATGTGTGCCAGCATAAATGTATTTAGTGGGGTACCCATCCCAGCTCGAAAACCGATTTGACAGTTAGACAAAAGATTGTTTTTGGAAATCTGGACTTTAAGATCCCTCAACAGCAAGGTTCCAAATATTTTACTGGACAAGTCCACCAGTGCAATGGGTCTGAGGTTTGACGGGTTTATCTTGTTCCCCTTCTTATATATAGGGCTACTAAAGATGGTTTTCAGGTGTCAGGCACCACGAATGTTAACCACATGTTTTGGAATAGTTCCCAAAGGGGGCAGGGGGCACATTTCCCTGATCTCTTTACTGATAATAGGTGGGTTATTATCGTGGCCTGGAGCTATATAAGGTTTGGCTTTAGTGAATGCCCATGAGACATCCCCCAGATCCCATGGCACATGTTAACTAAGTCCAGTAGAGGTTTGTTTTCAGGTATAGAATGTTTCCCCTGTAGGTTTTATTCCCAAACCTGTGCCAGAATGTGACAATCACCTGTTGTAGGGGACTTTTATTTTGTAACTCCTCCCATCAGGGTCCAAAAATGTGTTGCATCCTTAAGTACCATTGACCCTACCATTTCCTGATTTCTCTTTATTGAGGTTTCCCTCCTAATTAACTTCCTTTCCCGTTTATAACCTGCAAGTATCTTCCTCTTTCCTTCACAGAAACTATGGTGGGAAGTAGACTTACTGAGACATGCTCTAATGTCCGCTCTCTTAGCGGCTTTGGCCTTCTGCACTCTCATATCGTAGGAGTTAGTATGAAAGACATTTCCCTGCAATTACCCCTATCTGAAAGCAAATTCCCTCGTTAGCAGCTTGCTGATATAGTTCCAAGCTGTCAAGTTGTCTCCAAACTCCGCCATCAGTGCCAGTTATTTCTCCCATACATACGTACATGTTCTACAGGCCCTATAGTTCCATTTAATATATGCCTGTGCCCTAGCTACAGTAGTGAAAGTCAAGGCAGGCTCGACATAGTGGTTAGAGACTCGCAGGTGTAGCTTAATGTTTATGAGAAGGTGGTCACTCCCCATAGCATCTCCTCTAGTTAGGCAGTCATTTTTACGACTCAGTTCTGGGGACAAAAAAATGTAATCAATCCAGGAGGTCCTATTTCCTCTCTTCCATGTATGAAAGTCCTTAATGTGTTCTGCTGTCGGAATACAGGGACATATATCCCAAAAAGCCATCAAGGTATTCCCAAGCAGTCCTGATTGTTCACTCCTGGATCTAGTCGTCCCTTCTTGATGATTTAACTGTGTCAACTAAATCGGCACTCAAACTGCTTTGAAATCTCCTGCCACTACTCCTTCAATTACAACATTAATCTCCATTCTGGGAGAGATATTGAGCACACAAGGGGCCGAGGAAGCAATGCGTTTAGGACTTGCAATAGCTATGGGCAGGCATCCCATGATAGAGGGAATAATCATGTCTATAATAAAAGGAGAATCAGTAATACTAGAAGTCTTCAGTTGCCTTGGCATATTGCCCGGTGAACAAGAAAAGAAACTCCAATTTGATCAAATTGTGACAGCTACCAATAGATCCCTAGGTAGAGATCACCTGGGTAGATGCCCCGGGGAGGCGACAAAGAAGTGATTGAGAAAGAATAAGCACACTAAAAGGGCACCACATACTGGCACTACTAGTACCAAGCAGAAACTAGGCAGAAACACCTTCTCAGACAGAGGTAGAAAGGGAAGGGTAGAAAGGGAAGGACTGCCTGCCCCACATAAGAGATGAAAAAAGTGAGATCTTTCACAGCAGAGCAGTATCTGTAGAGAGGGTTAGCACTAGCACCAGGCTGGAACACATTTCTCCATATTCATAGAAAGATACAAGAGGTTCTTACATCGCATTCCTACTGATAAGAAAGTAGAAGTTATTACTATGACTGGAGTAGCGGCTGAGGACAATGAAATATACTTGGTTACAATACAACTTGAAGTGGAACACCCAAAAGAAATATAGGCACTATTTTGATCTAAGTTTCACATAACACAAAATGGTCTTTTAGCAGAAAAAGACTGCCCCTTCTTTATGCTAGGGAAAGCCCTAGGTAATTTAACCAGCCTTTTCAGAAGAGGTTTAAGAACACTCAGTGAACACTTATGCAGCATCGTGGACAAGCAAGCCCACACAATACAGCACCGCTTCCAGTGTCGAAGTCAGATGGTTCAGATCATCTGGTAATTGACTTTAGGATTCTTAATTCAAACACCAATGCCGACTCTGTTCAGAACATCCATAGTTCAGGCCGTCTGAGTAACATACAAAGACAGGCGTATTGGATCTGGGTAATGGATTTTTTGCACAACCTTTGGATCCAGCGAACTATAAATACACAGCAATAACATTCAGAGGAAAACAGCTTTGTTTCACGAGACTCCCACAAGGGTATACAAATAGTCGAGGATTTTTTTCAAGCAGAATACAATACCTTTTAGAAGGCATTCAGAATTGCTGGATATATGTAAATGATTTTTACTGTACAGATGATGATTTAAATGTACAATTAGAAATGTTGGATTTGATCATAACAACACTAGCAGCTAAAGGCTACATTTTCTATCAAAAGAAATCTAAAATAGCCCACAGAGAAATGATATTTCTGGGGTTTTCATTATCTGATGAGGGAAGGGGACTTGCACCTCAATTCCTGGAGAAATGTGCACACTTGCAGAGCCTACATACACTGAAACAGTTACAAGCCTTGCTTGGCCTTCTGAATGTTGGGCGTTCATACTTTGTAGAATATGCAGCTTCAGTGAAATCACTATATGACCTGTTGAAACCCAAATTCCGTTCGATCAGACTGGAAGGGGAAGCACACGCGCCTTTTGCACCACATTTGCCAGGTAATGACTCAGAGTAATCCTCTTCAGGACAGAAACAGAGAAAGGGATTTAAAAGTAACATTGTTTCCTGGTCTGAATTCATGTACATATTTAGTAACAATCACAGAGTGACAAAACCAGTAGCATACCAAGTCCAAAGCAAATGTTTGCTCCAAAGGACAAGATTCTGGCTGATGTTCAAATAATCATGCAGAAGCAATGCACACTAACTGCAAACAAAATCATTTTCACAAACACACAATGTCAGTGCAGTTATAAGCATCTACACACATGCGTATCTTAAATGCAAAGGGTCTACATTCAAGGTGGCTCGAATAGGCATCCACACAAGCAGCATCAGATATAAAATATCATTACAAACCAAAGCTACTTCAGATGTATGAACTGTAATGGGCTTTAAAATTAGAAGCAGATGCAGTAGCACCAGACATCCCTCTTTGGATGTTTGCAAATGTGATAAACTGTGATGGGAGTACAATTCCAGCAGGTGGAACACACTCTAAATATTCGGCTGCCCGTGCTGCTGTAAAAGGTTGGTTCAAACATAAGAATGAGTTTAAACATGAGAATACTCAAACAAAGCATTTCAGTGATACATCAGCTCAGGATAGTGAGTTACATGGTCTCCTTTAACTGTGACAAGTTGGCTCACATAGGCCAACATTAATTGTGTCTGATTCAGACTTTGTAGTAAGAGGTTACAATGTTGGACTACAATGGTGACAAGCAAACTCATTCAGAAATTCTAAAGGAAAACAAATATTGTCAAATCAACTTTGCCAAGAGGTATGGGACATTACTCTCCCTATGTCATAGGGAGCCCCAGTTGATGGGGTACTTACTACCAAATAAGCAGGATGGATTGAAATTAATCTCTGCAGCACATGTAAGTGTTTTCAAAACCCATTTTGGGGTGTTGGCTACTACACAGCTCTTGTGAGACAAATATTGGTGGCCAGGAAAGAGTAAAGAGGTACAGCACTACATGGAAAAATGTTCCATTGTTTGTAAACAACTGTGGACAATTCCCCATAACACATGAGAGCACACTAATTTGGGCAACGGTTCCTTTTGAATGCATGTATATGGATCACATAGGTCCACTGAGACCCGTCAACAAATATAAATACGTGTTAGTCATGGTGGACTTGAACACCACATTTACCTGTTTAATTCGCCAGAAGAAAGCTGATTGTAAAGAGGTCATAAAGAGATTGATGTCCTCAGTAGCCACAACAGCATCAAAATTACACCAGGCTGAAATGGGCCAGCCTTTTCTGGCAAAGCCATAAGAGAGACCTTATCAAGCTGGGGATGTACTCTGCATGTATCTAAACTGTTTCAGCCACAATCAAATGGCCAATGCAATAAAAAAGCATGCATTTACTAAAAGCATCCTCTTTTCTTGAGGTAATTGGGTTAAATCATGTACCTTTTGTGCAGTATAGCATAAACGAGTTACCTCGCCTTTATCAATGTGAGGGTAAAACCCCTTATGATTTGCTAATTGGCAAACCTATGTACATGCCTGACTTTTACAATCCTTGCAGTTCTCTCATGCAGCCAGACCAGCTGCTACTATAACAAATCTCCTGAGGGACCCCGTCTCTGGTAAAGAAGTCTTACCACAGCAACAAGATAAAGACAAGTCAGACAACACGTTGAAGTGTGGGGACTATCTGTTGGATATAATCCATGAAACACAAGCACTTGGACCATAATACCTACCGTGTGTGAAGTTACTGGAACTCACTGGGTCAACAGCCTTCCTGCCTGCTCTGCCTCCTAAAAAAGGTATGCATCAAGTGTCGGCAGACCACCTCAAGCCAGCTCCAGATGGTTACTCCCTTGTTCCAGAGGGAGAAAACTGTATCTTGAACAACCTGTCAAGTAGGCAAGAGTAGATGAACACATAATATTAAGAATTGATCAAGAAACCTCCTCAACCTCTAAGAATATTGGTATTTTTTCAACAGATGAGCCAGAAACAAGGTCAGAAATAATGCCAAGCGCAAGGTCCGTCCTGAAGGTTTTTGAATGTCCAAAATGTTCCAAGAGCTGTACGATATTTATTGGAACAGTTATCCTGTTCTACCCTGTTCTACAGTTGTCTGTGGATACATCTTCTCATCTTTTTTGTTCTATTGATCATGAGACACTTTTCAACTCTAATGGAGATCCCAACAACGAGCAGACAGTTGTACATGTCAACTTTAGCCTTAGCATGTACACTATGCAAGAGGGTGGTGCAGACTGTTGTTGGGGGTGGGATTTCAACACGAACTAGCATATACCCAATAGAGTTAGGTCAGTTTTAGACATGCCAGTATAGAACCTACAGTGAGATTGGTATGAAACTCGAGGTACATACACTATCAGTAATAGATTATTCTAGGATAGTGTCGCCTAAAATGCATGTCTCTGACACTTATAGGAACATGTTGAGGGCCAAGACAGAAGTGTTTGCTCAAGGAGCACTGTTAGATCCTGAAGATGATCTGGAGAATGTAGATGACATGCAAATCAGGTTTGTTTTGTGAACAATTTTGACACCTTTCCTTTTTACAAGCAAAGGCCAGTGCAGTGGATAGACAAAACCCATTGGGAGCACTGTCCATTTCCCTTTTTAAACTCACCACCAAAGTTTGAGGCACAGTTTCCTTACATACTCTCTTCTGGGCACTGATGAACGTCAGGCAGGTTGAGTAGCACTCTTCACATCCATAGAGTAAAGGGATCCGGACACCAAAAATAGTGGTAAAATACACGTCTATATACATATTACATGACCTGCGGTAGTGGCTGTGTAGTTATGGTTAAGTTGCTAAATCCATACAAAGAATACTTTTTGGGTGGCTTATAATTTCGCTCCCCCTGGACGAATCCTCACCAAACTCTGCAAAAAAGTATATGGCCCGCTCTGAACCTCTTTGCAATGTTTGGTGAGGTTTCGTCAAGGGGGAGCAAAGTTATAGGGGGGTCCCAAACAAAATGTTTCCCATAGACTGAATGGAGAAAAACTTTGCTCACGCTTACAGCCGAAACCGCCGGATGGATTTTCACCAAATTTGCGGCTGGAGCGGTGACTTGGGATTTTGTAAATTTGGTGGAAATCCGTCCAGTAGTTTTTTTTTTTAAACAGCCAAAAAGTAGTTCCCCAAAAATGTGTGATATCTGGGTCTGCTACGCGGACACACTTCCCTGTTTGCTCCACGGACAGGACACTGATTGGCTAGTGGGTCTTAGTCATGTCCGCGGACAAGCAAAGTGTTTGCTGATTGGTTGGAGTGAAGCGTGAGGTGCGCCACATTTTTCTGATGTTGGATCCGCGGATATCCGCAGACAGCGTGGGGAGGAACAGAGCAGAAATCTAATTTTGAGGAGTGTGTTGGTGGGAAAGAGTGGCTGGAGAGGGCGGGGAAGTGAGAAATTGGTCAATTGCTGTATTTGTTTAGGTGGAAGAAGGGCGTGATGGGGTTGCGGTTGTCTGTGGTCACCGCTTTTTTCCGTGGAAATATTAAACACTGGCAACACTACTGGGTATTTTACTATGCTTGATGTATTCATTTTGGGTAGTTAGTAGATTTTTGGGTGAAGAGGGTATGTATTGAAGAGTTTGTGCATTGGCTGTAATTATTGTTTTAGAATGTTATTTGAATCTGATAGGTCTTGAGGTGGTTGTGTTATGTTTTCGGGTTGTGGTTAGTGGGTAGGTGTTTGGTTTCAGTTATGCTGCAGTGGTTGTGGCCAGGGCCTAGTGTCTTGGGTGCATGACCGAAGGCTGTTGGCCAGAGGCCATGCATCCAAGACTCTAGGCCCTGGCCTCAACCACTGCAGCATAGCACACCCATGCAAGCAAACACTTTTGGTTGTAGTTAGTGGTTTGATGTTTGCTTGTATGAATGTGTTATGCTGTGGTGATTGTCGCTCAAATCATTGTATACTTACTGTTTGTTTTGTTGAGGCTGTTTGCAGTTTTTTTGGCCAGGCTATGCACCCAAGATCCTAGGCTCTGGCCACAATCACTGCAGCATAACACAACGATGCAAGCAAACATTTTGGGTTGTGGTTAGTGGTCAGGTGCTTGATTGCATGGGTGTGTTATGTTGCGGTGGTTGTGACTCAAATCATTATATACTTACTGCTTTGTTTAGGCTGTATGCAGTTTTTTGGCCAGGCCATGCATTCAAGACTGTAGGTCCTGGTTACAACCACTGCAGCATCCATGCAAGTAAACAATTTGGGTTGTGGTCAGTGGTCAGGTGTTTCTTTGCATGGGTGTGTTATACTGCGATGGTTGTGGTCAGGGCCTAGAGTCTTGGGTGCATGGCCAAAGGCCACCATGCACCCAAGACTCTAGGCCCCAGCCACAACCACTGCAGCATAACACACCCATGCAAGCAAACATTTTGGGATGTGGTCAGTGGTCAGGTGTTTGCTTGCATGAGTGTGTTATGTTGCGGTGGTAGTGACTGCAATCATTGTATACTTACTGTTTCCTTTGTTGAGGCTGTATGCAGTTTTTTATATGGTATGGGAAAATGGAGCTGACATTTTTTTCATTCTCTGTGAGAAAAGAAAAGATCACATATTAGTGTAGGTAGTTTATAATTAGTTATCACATTACATAGCAGACATTTCTGTACTTTGTCGACCCTCATAGTTAGTACTTTACAAGTACTATGCTTCAAACCAGTGTACTGTGTAATTTGCTCAGTTCCTGTGTTTGTTCATATAATCATTGGGTCTGTGGGAAAAATAAAATTCATGCAGATTAAAAAAAAACGTTCTATGTTATGGTACAATTTATTAGGTGGTTGATTTCAGTAGGAAGAACTGAATAGGTCTATGGTTTTTGCTTTGGAAGTAGTGGTACTATTGTTGCAGTTAGAAACCAGTTGACGTATTCTAATTGTTTAATTTATTTGTTGCATTTAGTAGTATTCATTTATCTGTTTGGTTGTTGCAGAATTTTGGGGCAGTTAGATACCTGTTGGCGTATTCTAACTGTTGATGGTTTTGAAGTTGTTGAGGATACTTTTATATGTAATAAGGGTTGCAAGGTGTCTTTAGAAAAATATATATTGCAGTTTACTGGTTGTAGTTAGATATCAGTTGGCATATTCTAACTGTTTATAGTTTTTCACTATTAGATAGCTGTTGCCTTATTCTATTACTTTATGTATTTAAAGGTTATTGAAGACATTTTGTAGATGTTCATACTGAGATTAGTGAATACATTTTGGTTTTAAGAATATTAAGTAAGCGTTTACAAGATTTGCTGATAATCTTTGTTTTAGAGTAATTGAAGTAAATTACATTCAAACCATCCACATTTCTTTTGTATGTATGTAGTGTAGTGACCTGCATTGGTTGTGGCTCCTGCGTGGTAGATTATGCCTACTGCTGTGAAGGTTTTCTTGCCAAGTGATACTTCTCCATGTGTGAATCCAGTCAGCTTGCAGTTGTTTTTGGTATCATCTGCATTGTAACACAAAAGCAGTACTATTACATATTCACTATGTGACTGTATTTGTAAGGTGGAACGATTATCGGAATTGCAAGTAGTACATAATCTGCCATGGTTTGAATTTTGTACAAGCTGCTGAAATGGAATGTTTTCACAGTTAGGTATGAATACATACGCAAAGCATTCATTGGGGACTTGCTCCTGTGCCACATGGCTGCAGAGAGTGCATGTATGTTTCCACTTGTATGAAATCTGGAAGATTTCATTTATAGGTATGTTTTAGTTTTCCAGTACTTGTAGTAAGTACATTAGACATTATTGTGGGTCTTCTTGTGTGTTTATAGTGAATCTGACCATTCCAGCACAGTAGTCCAATTCCTGCCTTATTCCAGATACACTGTAAGTGATGTCAGAATTGTTGGTTGCATTTCTGTGAAGGACTCACATTTGCAAACATAATTAGTCTGTCCCATTTAAGTAAATGTTTTCAACAATTGGTGGCAATTGGAATAGAATATTGAATGATACATTTGCATAGCAATTTAGACCAGTTGTATTGGAAAATTTGAATGGACCAGACAGTTCTGTGTCTAAATCATTTGATGGAAGTGCACATTGTTTCTTTGAAGAGGTAGTTATTTTTGTTTGGTCAGTAGATTCTTCTTTGGTTGTGGTCATTGATAAAGTATTAGCTTCTTTTAATTTCTTTGGAGGTATTGTTGTGAGATCCTTTATAATTTGAGTCTTAACTAGTTTACTTTTACAACCTTTTGCTTTTTGAGGAACAGGGTAGGTTTTGAGATGGGGTGCTGTTGAGTGTCCTGACCCAGGTTTGGACTATTATGCTGCAACATTTGGTTCTGTGGATTTAGGAAATCCAAGATGGCGGAAAAGCCCACATTTGCGCCAGGATCTAGGAAAACCGCACAGTTTTTGCGCACACCAAAATGGTCGCCTGACCTACCACCCACCAGTGCGAGCGTGATGGGCCAGGAGTGCCATGAGTGGAATGTGTGCCAAAGGAAAAACTGCACTGCCTGTTAGCTCAAAAAGCGCTTTGAAATCACCTTTGTTTCTCTGAAATGCAAGCTAAAAATGCCTATTTTAAACATTGCAAGATATTCAAAAATCTCAATGAACACCAGCAGACATTTGGCAGAATGTAGTCTTGTGTGCATACAAAATCTGGAACGATGAAGAGCCCAAAGCAAGGTTTATAACAAAACTGGCTGAGCTGTGGATGTCAGCAGCTTAAGTTAAAATCTAAATGTTTAAAATACATGAGTGACCTACTGTTGAGTGTCACATAGTTTGCAACTGTTAAATGTCATAGTTATGAACTTAGAATCAGCATTCTAGCTGCATGTGTAAAAATTATAAGTTTGATTTGGATGTAGAAAACTGGAACAAAAGTGACATTTAGCTGAAGCCTGGGTTAAAGAGATTGAATTCTGCCTGGCAACTACCCCCGACAGGAGTTGAAACTTGCCCAGCAACTCTTCCCAGGCCTGGCTGCATTCTGCTGCCCCCACCAAAAGGAGATGACACCTCCCTGTTTGAATCAGGGGAGGAGCACATAGGACTGGAGGGAAACAGAACAATGAGCCTTCCTTGGCTCAGGCAAATGTTAAATTAGGGGGGGATCGTAAATGGCTTCTTCTTGAGAGAAACGGGGAGGGGCAGTGCCTCTGTGAGCAACTTGAGTTGGAGGAAGTGGACAAACCAGAAATCCCACCATGTGTTTTGGGAAACCACACCCCTCTGGGTCAGAGCATAATTTTAAAAAGATGGATAATTCATAGTACGGACTTGTCAAAATGATATAATTAATATCATTATTCTTGTGATTTTTCTGTGCGCATTTTAAAAGGTGTTAGGACTCTGTGGTATGTTCTTGGGGGTAGTAGTGGAAAATAAGGTATTACTCCGAATGTCTGTATGTTAAAAATCTGACACCTTATCATCTGATACCCATATTCCTTTTGCACATTTGTGTAAAATCTGGAAAAGTTTAGAGGTCGCTATCTGGATGAAAAGGGCAGAATTCTGTCAGAAGTGGACACAACAAAGAGAGGGATCGGATGGTTTGGTGCTACAGAAAATATGTTAACTGGACATATAATATTCGAAAAATGGTACATAGATAAATGTGTATTTGGATCAAGAATAGATTTGTGTGCAAATTGACCAGGGGTGGATCTTCTGACCCATAAACTACCTCATCACAATGATAAGTTGTGAGGGGCAGGCTTAGTTATGCCCACACACACACCCACTTTCAAAACACATAAAAGGAGACTGCTTGGACAGGCGAGACATTCACTTTCCACTTTCTTGCAACGCATTTTGGTGGACCAGACAATATCCAGAAGGACCATCTCCAGAACCAGAGACCAGACCACTCTGCAGTGCCAAGAACTTTTGCCAGAACCAGAGACCAGACCGCTGTGAAGTGCAGAGCAGAGCTGACCCAGAGAGCTGTGACTTCAGAACCACCCGCCAGGAGTCCAGTCCAAACCTGATCAGAACTTGACGGCCTATTTCAAATTTATAGTGTGAGTACTCAGCTAGAACTGTGCCAGAACTAATCTCTTAGTTTAAAATAATCTGATTCAAAATATTTGAACCTGTCCAGAACTGCATCATAGGAATCGTGTGTTCATTCTGTCATTTCAAAGGTGTAAAACTGTCATTTTGTCATTCTGAAGTTTACTTTAATTTCGAAAAACTACCTTCACAAATTTGTCCGTATCTTTTGAATCGTAGGTGCTAGGAACGAGGTTTAACTTTCATTTGAAAGCCAAGATTCTAATCTTTCCAACAAACCTATTCCTTATAGTTATTCTGTAATCGTGCTCGACACATTCGGAAAAATTGCTGTGAATTGAAAAATTAGCTCCTGTCAAAGATAGCCGGCTTTTGCTTGAACTGCAAAAATTTGTTTTCAACCTGCTAATCCCTCAGTGAGCATTGCCAGTGTGACTTGAACTAATCTTAAGTAGCTATCACCTACCGTGAATATCCTATAGGGAATTAAAATCATTTTTAGCATATTTTCACTTCTTTACAAACCACATTTAAAGCATTTTGCCTGTATTTTAAAATCATCCCTGTGATCTAAGCTTGTTAGGGGGAACTGAACTACATTTGATTGTATTCCAGAGAACTGTGTGCTCTCCTTTCCATCTTTTTATATTGCATATAGGGGGGGAGTGAATTGCCAAAAGGGGAAAAGTGATTACATTGTCTTTTGTTGAAATCAAATCAAGGTTATTCCTGTGTTGCATTCTTTTCCATCATTGTTTTTCCTTAAAACCATAAAGGTATTCTCTGCTACTTTACCCTTTCTATACCAATTCCTAAGTGATTAAGTAAGCATACAATTGTCATATTATCCATTGTTGATCACGGTAATATTCATAAGTGTGCGATCAAATATTAATTTATTTATAAAAGTGTAATATATATATATATATATTGTTTAATTTTTCCAATAAATCTTTTCATTTGCAAAACAAACCTACTTCTTGGCTCAGTGAGGTCAGGGGGATTCAAAGAGAGGGCGTTATATAAGGGTTTATCATCCAGAGTATAACTTGTCATAAATATATATAAATAAGGGCTTCCCTTGGGCGTCCCAGACGAGGCACTGACTTAGTGGGATTGCTGGCTTGAAGTCACTTGACAGATTGGGGGCTTGTTCGGGATTCTGGATTAGATCTATCACTTGTGCAGATTAATACAGTGTGCTAACTGACAGGCTATATAAATTCTGTTGGATCACCACACCGTGTTACACTGTAAAAACACCCCTCAAAGGAATGCTCTAAGGAAACGGTCTGTTTTGCAAAATAAAATACAAACTTCTGTAAATCAGGAAGGAAATCAATTTCCAGAATGACGACCTTGGTAGATATCAAAATAGCCAGAGAACACCTCTTACATAAGCTATTTGTGAGAGGTGAGTGGGCTCATCAGGACCAGGCGGTCTGGTTGCAGGCAATCGCACCCCAGATCACTGATACAGGGTCGGATATATGGAGAGATCATGGTCCCTTACATGTGGCCCTGAGTGAACTATATATGGCCCCTAAGGCCAAGGATGAGCACAACAAGATTGCCAGGGTAGCAGCATATTTATATTGATATATGGGAGCCATACAGGACAAATGTGCTGAAGGCCAAAATCTGGCAAATAGGCAACTGATGGCATTAGAGAAGGCCCAATCTGACCTGGTCTCTTCTGAGCAGAGGCTGCACAGAAGCCAGGAGTCAGAAAATGAGAGTAGACAGTACATCATTAAAATGAAGGAGGATATGGATATCCTGCAACAGGAAAAGGCTGACCAGGATACCAGATTTCTGGCCTTGCAGCAGGAGTACCAAGAATGTTTGGACTCCCTACTGCAGAGCCAGAAAAAGCTGGAGCAACAACTAAACTTTAACAGGGCATGCAAAGAGCAGGTAGCCACCCTGCAAATCCGACTAGACAGAGAGAAAGAGGAAATAAATAAATTGCTTTTGAAAGACCTGGATACCCAGGCAGAGTTTGATCAAGAACGCCAGACAGCCGGTGCCTTTCAAAGGCAGAGGGACGACCTGGCGGCACAGATGCAGGCTCTTAGTCAGGAAAGGGACACCTTAGGCCAGGAAGTCTGCCAATTAAAAGAAAAAATTTAAGAAAATCACCTGGCACTCCGGGGACTGGGTGACCTCCAAAAAGAGCATCAGAACTTGTTAAAGCACACCAGGAGGGTGGAAGATGCTCTGGCAAGAAAGGAACAGGCTAGTAGGGATGGGACTCAGGAGGTAACCCTCCTGCAGCAAAGACTGGCCCAGTATTCCAGGACCAACCAGGAGGTACAGAGAGAGAATGAGGCTCTCTGTCAGCACAATGATAGGCTCCAGCAACAGGTAGCCATGCAGGAGAGACTGATAGAGTCTGGTAAGACCTTAACGGTGGAACTGAAAGCGCAGGCTCTTGCATTACAACAGGGAGCAGGGGCTGACAGAGATGAAGTTCGCTGGGAAAGGGAAACACCTGAGCATAACCTCAGGACCCCTAGTACCAGAGGCCTTCATCTCTCCTAGTCCCTGGACTCTGCCACCCCTGTGTCCCCTGGCGCACATGAGCACAGGGCCACAGGGATGGCAGATTACTATCCAGCCAAAAGTATGGGGCTCATAGGCCAGTACCACCCAGGAATGGAGGGGCGGGCATCCGGGTCTGGGCACCTAAGTACAGTGCAATTTAGTGGGGAACCCCAGGAGAGTAGGCCCACTAAGGGCATCCTGAAAACCTCTGCCCAGTTAGGTCAGTGGGGGGGTACCCATCAAATCCTGGCAGCAAGGAGGGATCTGAAGACTCCTCTGAGCGTCCCAGGACACAGGAGACTAGGTCCCCACATTCTGTCAGCCATACCCAGGCTCGCAGAATCCGGGAAAACCTGGAAGATCAGATGGGCACCTCTGGGAGCAGTGCCTCTGAGTCAGAGGATGAGTGGACCAGGGTTACCCGAACCCAAAAGGCCAATAAGACAAAAAGGGCCTTGCTTAAGGACCCCTTAAAGCAGATCAAGGCAATAAGGAGTGTCATCATGCCTTACCACAAGAACGCCAAGTATTCTGTTTGGGAACACTTGGAGCTTTAAGAACAAATGATGGAGACTTTCCATTTGAAGGACAGCAGTAGCTGCATTCAGTATGTCAAATGGACATTCTCCCCAGAATACTCCAGTTTCTTTGCGGGGCTGGAGGACCAAAATCATTCAAGATGGTCCACCTACCGGGCGGCCATCTTGAAACATTTTTCTGTTCACAGAAATCCCCAAGAGACTCGCAAGGCAGCCTACAATTTGCAATGTGGGGAGGATCAGGCCCCACAAGAATTTGTGCAGGAGTTAAAGCGTGCTTTTGCGCAGACTACAAAAAGGGTAGGCACGGACAGTAAAGAATTTGTTAATATGTTTTGCCATGCCTTACCCAAATACATAATGACCCAGCTCATGAGAGACTTTCACGAGAAAAGATCTTTAGACTAGGTCATTGAGCAAGCCACCCGCATCTATGAGGTGCAGAAACCAGTGGAAAATAAGAATCAGCCCAAAAACCCCAAAACCAACAGCACCCCTGCTGCTGCCAAGGTGGCAGAGGTAAAGTGTGCCCCCGTTTTAGATTTGGAGATGGGGGTTCCTAAAAACCTGCCTGCACCGAATAATTCTAAGCCCAGAAGGCCCTCGGGCCAGTCACAGACAGGGAGTCAAGGAGGCAGTTGTCATGATGCCCGCTCCCGGGGAGCCGGTTCAAGCCCTGCGTCCCTGAAAGCGGACATCCAGTCCCCAAGGAAGGACCCAGCAACCCCATATAGGGGCCCTTCGGACAGTGTCCTGGCGCCTATGGCGCCAGGCTCATAAAAGACATCAGTCCTGGCGCCATACGCGCCAGGCTCATTATGGGAGTGCTTGGGTGCACTTACCTGATGCAGACCATGCTGCAGGATCCCGGCCTCCTTGAGGCCTGAAAGGAACTACTTTACTTGTGGGACTAATTTACCATCCGGGCGTGGTCGGGGAAGGATACATACCTGATTGGAGGAAGGATACATACCTGGAACTTCTTCCAAGGCTATTTAAACCCCACCCGAACAGCCACACGTGCTTCGCGCTGTTCTGCATCTAGCAGCTGGACGTTCACCTTGTTTGCTCCACCATCCTGACTTCTGCCACGCCTGCCAGCATCCTGGATCACCTGCAAAGGAAGAGAAGAAGAGAACAGAAGAAGGAAAAGTCCTTACCTGCTAAATCCACATCCCGGAGACATCTCGCCGACAATCCTGAAAAGGAAGACTTTTATTTAAAAGCTCATCGCGTCGATCGCTGCAGCACCGCATTCCACTCACCTTTACAGGGCGCCTCCATGTTCAGCAGTGATCATCCGGATTCGCAGTCAGGCCCCAGCGCCTAGGGAGAAAAAGACAAGAACAAAAGGTGAGAGAGAGAAGGGAATAAGGAAAGCTAAATCTCCATGTTAAGACTTACCTGTTGATTCATTCCCTCTTCATTTCCAAAAAATGCTCATTAAAGACTTACCTGATTTCTACAAGGATTTCACCCCTCATCTCGGGTCGGTGCCTGTTCCCCGGCATTCCGTACCCCGGCCCCTATGGGGAAAAAGACACTAGCATTAGTACATTAATGCATGGACACAAGGGGAACCTCTTATCAAAAAACTTACCTGGAAGCCAAGCAAGTTTGGTTCTCACCAATCCGAAAATCCAGTGAAGTAACTTGATACCAACGTGCCCCTGCATCAGAAGCAGGATGGAGAGCTCGTCCTTCCAGACCCTAAGAAGGATACTTCTGCGAGCCAGACAAGCCAGATTTGGGGGCCCGGTCCAGTCCGTCTTCCGAACCCTGCTCACCACCTTAGAAAAGGTCACAGCAGCGCGAACCAAGCCAGCGCCTCCGTGGGAGTCAGGTGAGCGTTACAGCAGTCCCACAAATGGGGTCCCTCGCTCCCCTGACTATGTAAGTCCCCGCTATAAGAGAAACAGTCCAATCCTGAGTTATGTGTGGACTCCTCCGGCCCAAGGGGGGGATCCAACAAAGCGCCCAACCGAGGGAACTTTCCTCCGCACTTCCCCCAGGAGGGCAGAAATTAACCAAATCCTGGGCAGAACTTGTTCCCCAGGTATCCACCCAACTTGCAGCCCCAAAATCATCCATCCTTCTTTCCCCAATTCCCTGAGCCCAGACAACTGAATCCGGGAGAGGGGAGGCCAAGGGTGGAGGGGTACCCAAATCTTCCCAACCCAGGGTACTACCAGGGAAGGGATAGCTACCCTTCCCGGGATCAGCCCAGGGGAGAAAACAGAACCCCGTATCAGCCTGAGCGGGTTTCCCAACTTGAGCGCCAGGTCCAAAATATGGCATGGGATCTGGGTCACATACTGAGGGCTCAACAGAACCCTCAGATGAGCATGCCACCGCAGAATGCCCCAAACTCTGGGCCTGGTGCTCCAGAACAATGACGGGGCAGCACCCCGATAACCCACCGGTTCCCAGGGAGAGCTACAAGTGGAAGGGGGGTGTAAAGCCTTGGAGGAAGCTTCCTTCCCCACTTGTAAACAGCCCCTGAAAACCCGGGAACCAGAAACAAAATCTCCTACCCCTGAAAGTCTGCCACCCAAGGAGCAGAGAGGAGGTAGGAGAAACAAAGTACCCAAACAGACCCACTTTGAGGAGGAGGTACAGGTCTTCAAACTTGAGGGAGAGGGATCCTTAGAGGATCCTGGGAAAAGGATCTTCTCCTTCAGAGATGGGGGAACTCCTCCCAAGGAAAAATGGTCCCAAGGGATTCCAACCCAGACTGGCTAGATGTGTGGATTGAGCTGTCGTCGCCCATCATCCTATCCCATAACCAACAATATAAAAAAAAACCTGGTTCAAACCAATCCTGGTGAATGCCTCCAAAACGGGGGGGCGACCCAGAACCGGAACCAGGGGAACCTAAAACCGAATCAATAGACTGGATAGATGTGGGGATTGAGCAGTCGCCGCCCATCATCCTATCCCAGAACCAACAGCATCAAAATCCCCGAGTTCAAACCCATTCTGGTGACTGCCTCCAAAAAGGGGCGGGGGTGCGGCCCAGGAATGGAACCAGGGGAACTCGAATATCCTCTTTCAAGTTGCCAACTTTTTCTTGCAGATTCCCATGACTCTCCACAGAATTCTGCCCAAATCTCTTCTCTCGCAATGTCCAAAACCAGAATATTAGCCCACCAGTTGTCCAAAAATGTGCATTATCTGTGCCCCCTTGAGGAGAAGGAATGAAGATACTATGCCCCGGTACAAGTACAGGGGCAGGGTACAATTTTGGCACTGGTGGACACTGCATCCCAAGCTACCCTTCTGTCCAAAAGGGCCTTTGATGAACTAAATGCAGGAAGGGGTAGAATTACTGTATTCCTCTCACCTCTCTTCCTGGACAACTCCAGAACTTTGACGGGAAGGAAATGCCCGTCGAGGGGACTGGAGATTTGGACATCAAAATTGGGCGACACAAGGTGAAACACCCGGTCATAGTAGTGACTCCAGAGGGCACCCCTTGTTTACTAGGGAATGACCTCCTGAGAAGGTTGTCACCCCTAATAGATTGCGTGAACAAGGTCCTCTAGCCGACCAATAAAATTAAAACAGAGTGTCAACCATATTAGTTTAAACGGCACATGCCACATGGTTGAAAAAAAATCTGACCAAGTAGAATTTCACTTCCAGAACAACCATATTCCAGACGTGACAGTAATAGCAGTAGGACAACAGACTGGTGGTGGGGGGTCCTCTCTATTTCTGAAATTCAACCTTCCTTCCAGTTTAAGGTGGTATTCCACACTGGAAGGAAACACTCTGAAATTCTTTACTAATCCACAATCAGAAACTCCCACTCCTATGGTCCAGAAAGATGTGAAATCAGCTCAGAGCCTGGCTGATATTAAGCAAATTGGAGAGCAGTTGTTCATCCCTGTTCAGTTAAATGATGGGAAGGACTCTGTTCTCGCCCAAGTGTGTGTGAACAACGGTAAGAGCTTCATCAGCGAAGCCATGTTCCGCCAACTCCCAAAAGATCCAGCTATTCCCGCATTCAAACTGATAGACAAATCAGAAATGGATCTGGAAACACCCAATTCCAAACATCTCCTGCCAAGCAGGTGTATGCTCAAAATCTCCATTGGGAACAAGAGCATAGTCCATATTTGTTGGGTCGTGCGAGACGTCAATGCTGCTTTTTACTTAGGCAGTGACATTCTAAATCGCTTTGCCATTAGTTTGGACCTAATAAACTTCAAAGCTTGGTCCTGATTAGCGGATAATCCCATGGGCTTTGATGATCCAGAAAAAGCATTTAGGTCAGCTCAATTGCTACCTTATGCAGTTGAAATACAGGTTAAAGAGGAAGTCACCATCCCAGAAAGGACCCGACAATTCTCCCTGCGAGTGAAAGTTAAAAGAGGACAAAAAATGAAAAACCCTGATGCTTATATTCATCTAAATGCTTCTCTCCAACAGCAGGGGTTGGGGGTAAACCCAACACCATTAGTCAATATAAAACATGACACCATTCCAATAGAGGTGGATAACAGCGACTTAAAGAGTATTACTCTAGCCGCAGGCACCATTATTGGAATGGCGGTTGATGACCAACATTTTTCCATTGATCTAGGAAATGAACTGTTAGGCCCAATCCCCAAGGACTGTTTTGACAGTGACAGTGATGAAAATACAACACCAGACAGGATCTTTACCCAGCATGGGGGGAACTTCCTGGTGTACACTTCCTGCCCTTATGGTAAGGAAGATGTGACATCCCACCATGTGTTTTGGGAAACCACACCCCTCTGGGCCAGAGCATAATTCTAAAAAGATGGATAATTCATAGTACGGACTTGTTAAAATTATATAATTAATATCTTTATTCTTGTGATTTTTCTGTGCACATTTTAAGAGTTGTTAGGACTCTGTGGTATGTTCTTGGGAGTAGTAGTGGAAAATAAGGTATTACTCCGAATGTCTGTATGTTTAAAATCTGACACCTTATAATCTGATACCCATATTCCTTGTGCACATTTGTGTAAAATCTGGAAAAGTTTAGAGGTCGTTATCTGGATGAAAAGGGCAGAATTCTGTCAGAAGTGGACACAACATCTTACAAAGACAGGGATCGGATGGTTTGGTGCTACAGAAAATATGTTAACTGGACATATAATATTAGAAAAATGGTACATAGATAAATGTGTATTTGGATCAAGAATAGATTTGTGTGCAAATTGACCAGGGGTGGATCCTCTGACCCATAAACTACCTCATCACGATGACACTCCATTTCCTTCCCCCAATCAAGGGAGAGAGGAGAGCTTTGCCAATGATAAATTGTGAGGGGCAGGCTTAGTTATGCCCACGCACACACCCACTTTCAAAACACATAAAAGGAGACTGCTTGGACAGGCGAGACATTCACTTTCCACTTTCTTGCAACGCATTTTGCCGGACCGGACAATATCCAGAAGGACCATCTCCAGAACGAGAGACCAGACCACTCTGCAGTGCCAAGAACATTTGCCAGAACCAGAGACCAGACCGCTGTGAAGTGCAGAGCAGAGCTAACCCAGAGAGCTGTGACTTCAGAACCACCCGCCAGGAGTCCAATCCAAACCTGATCAGACTTTGACAACCTATTTCAAATTTAAAGTGTGAGTACTCAGCTAGAACTGTGCCAGAACTAATCTCTTAGTTTAAAATAATCTGATTCAAAACATTTGAACCTGTCCAGAACTGCATCATAGGAACCGTGTGTTCATTCTGTCATTTCAAAGCTGTAAAAGTGTAATTTTGTCATTCTGAAGTTTACTTTAATTTCGAAAAACTACCTTCACAAATTCATCCGTATCTTTTGAATCGTAGGTGCTAGGAACGAGATTTAACTTTCATTTGAAAGCCAAGATTCTAACCTTTCCAACAAAGATAGCCGGCTTTGCTTGAACTGCAAAGATTCATTTTCAACCTGCTAATCCCTCAGTGAGCATTGCCAGTGTGACTTGAACTAATCTTAAGTAGCTATCACCTACCCTGAATCTCCTACAGGGAAATAAAATAATTTTTAGCATATTTACACTTCTTTGCAAACCACATTTAAAGCATTTTGCCTGTGTTTTAAAATCATCGCTGTGATCTAAGCTTGCTAGGGGGAACTGAACTACATTTGACTGTATTCCAGAGAACTGTGTGCTCTCCTTTCCATCTTTTTATATTGCATATAGGGGGGAGTGAATTGCCAAAAGGGGAAAAGTGATTACATTGTCTTTTGTTGAAATCAAATCAAGGTTATTCCTGTGTTGCATTCTTTTCCATCATTGTTTTTCCTTGAAACCATAAAGGTATTCTCTGCTACTTTACCAATTCCTAAGTGATTAAGTAAGCATACAATTGTCATATTATCCATTGTTGATCACGGTAATATTCATAAGTGTGCGATCAAATATTAATTTATTTATAAAAGTGTAATATATCTATATATATTGTTTAATTTTTCCAATAAATCTTTTAATTTGCAAAACAAACCTACTTCTTGGCTCAGTGAGGTCAGGGGGATTCAAAGAGAGGGGGGTTATACAAGAGTTTATCATCCAGCGTATAACTTGTCATAAAAATATATAAATAAGGGCTTCCCTTGGGCGTCCCAGACGAGGCACTGACTTAGTGGGATTGCTGACTTGAAGTCACATGACAGTGCGTAGAGTGCACATAGACTATTGTATTCTACAATGCAAGGAATATCAGCGTTAACTTTACTTGCATCAAAGTTGACTAGAAATAGTCCTTCAAGTGGACGTAGGCGTGAAAGTGCTATATAGCTCATGCCTTCTTTAAACACTGTGCTGCCAATATCTATCAATGCTTAATCTAGGGTAAGACCTTGTGATTTATGAATGGTGACTGCATATGCTAGAGATAGAGAAAAGTGTTCTCTGCGTACACACATGTCTGAAAAGAAGGAATCGGGCTGTTGAGCATCCTATCCTTTAAACTTCTGACATTTTGTCCAAGTGAATATTGACAAAGTAAATGTTGTTATTACGTGGGTATGTTTGAAAGCCAACAACTGTACCAAGTGCTCCATTAACTAGTCCCTGCTCCACGTCAAGGTTACGTTTGAGCATTACTCTACAGTTTAAAGATAATTTTATACCAGTTGTGTTAGGGATAGCGTTTTCTAAGGTATTTAGTCGTGCCGTGGCTTGTTCACACATGGGTTGTGTCATACCGTGCTCGTTCAGTTTGTCTGTGAAGTAAATTTTAACTATTGGTTGCATTTATTTTTTCAACATTGCTTCATTGAATTGTGCACAGCTTGCAAGAGTTGGCATCAAGGACATACAGTTTACATTTTTGTGTGCTAATTGTTTGTTAAAATGTTGTCGTAGGTGAGGTCTGCAAACTGACTCATGTTTTCAGTTAATTCTTTGTGTTGAAAATGTTGTCAAAGGTTGACATTTCCTATGCTGCCAAGAGTTTTACGGCATAGTTTGTGCCCTAAGGTTTTAAAAACAGGTTCACCTTTAACTTGTGGTAATTGAAGAATATCTCCGAAAACAATAATATGTTTTCCTCCGAATAGTTTTTCTTAGTCTGTTTTGAGGACCTCTTGTAATCTGAGGTGAATCAAAGCCAACATTAGATTGGAGACCATGCTCACCTCATCTATTAGCAGCATTTTCATTTGTTTCAAAACTCTGTGCAGTTCCATTGCAGCTTCTGGTGAAAGTCTGTAGTAGTCTAATTTGTTTTGGTGTTCTACTGGAAGGAGTACCAATCAGTGTAAAGTGTCACCGCCTATGTTGTATGCAGCTAAACCTTTGGTGGCAGTTACAACAGCTGACAGTTAGTTGTTTGTCAATTGTTGTAGGAACTTACTGATGATTTTTATTAAGAATGTTTTCCATGAATCAGCTTGACCACTTAAATATAGCAATATAGGTTTGTACTCTGGATAGGTACAGGTTTTATTTTCGTGCTGCATACCATGTTCAATTTGCTTAGTCATTTCTAAGAAAATGCTATGCTGTTAATTGTTTAATTGTGATTTGACTATAGCAAAGTCTTCTGTAGACCCTTCATACTGGCACACAGTGTTTTCTACTTCAGTCATGGCTAAATCTGCCTCATTTGCTATGAGTGGCTGTTCAAGTGGTTCTTGGCTTCCTGTTAGAGAAGGCTGACTGCTGTCAGGAGTGTATATATTTAGTTGTGCCTGGAGTTCTTCTTCTTGTTGCTGTTCAATGTCTAACATGGTTTTGTACTATGTAAAGTTGATATCTGTTATAGTGTTTTCATTTGCTTTAAAAGCATCTTCATAGGAGACATGGGTTTTTAATAAATCTTCTTCTTTTCTTCAAGATTTAAAAAGTTATACTAGGGCCATGTAATACAGTTCTTTGTGTTGAGGAGTTCTCTATGGGAGAACATTTTTATGCCTAAGCTGTACAATTTCTGTGACAGTGTTTTGTCAGATGATATGTCGTCCCAGAGGTCTTTGAGCTCTGTTTTTTCTGCTTTGGTTAAGTAGGCTGTAACATATTGTGCAATTGCAGTGAAATTGTCTGCAATGTATAGCACATCTATAATTGCATTCCATAGGAGGGCAATGATTGCATTATAATCAATGATGTTCTTTGATCCTTCTGTCCTTTTTATGCAGAATGTGTTCTTAGGTGACTTATCTTTGACACTATGACTAACTGAAGACATGAAGTTGTTTACGTGTCCTGTCGTTGAAACTGGTCTGGGTAAACGAAAGTGTTTGGTGTAGTATTTCCCTTTGTTTTTATATTTGTGCAGACAATACTTGCCACACTTGTGTCTTTGAAATTGCAAAATGTGTGCATGTAGGTCACTATGTGTAGTTTGTGAAGGGATTTCACAAGTGACATATTTCTGAATGCGCTGCAAAACAGTGGCATCATTGTCCTGACCAAAGTTAGGAGCATCTTTAATCCACAAAAGCATGTGGATGTGTGGTGCTGCTCTGGCTTGGTATTCTTTTCTCCAAAAGAAGTTTTGCACTTCTCTGAGAGGAGGAACTGTTTTATTACAAATGAAGTGTAGCATGGCAATAAATCGATGATGGAAATATCTTGATACATTTACAGGATGTAAAGAGCAGTGTTCTCCTGGTGTTTTTATGTCAATATTTGTTTTGTTTTTGTTTGCTATGCGTAGGAAATCATGCAACTCTTGACATGCATACTCTGCACAATTTAATGTCACAGACCATGTGGATGGGGCAAGGTTTCTTATCATACAGCGTACTTCTGCATGTCGTCGAAACCAGTATTCTTTTGTACCAAGCATGTTTGCTAAAAGATTTGTAATGATTAACTGTAAATCTTCATCTTTTTCTTGCACTTTTTGTAGTAATTGCGTAGCAGACATATTTTGAAAATGAGTACCTGATTTCAATGTGTGTGCAACTCCGTAACATAGAGTTGCTAATTCACTTTCAAAGAGAAGGTGGAATATGTATTCCATGTTTTGTCTGAATTTGGGGTCTTCAGAATACATTCGTAAAGAGCGTAATTGTGATGCTGTTATTTGTGTGGGTCTTTCATCGTACCTTCCTCCTTTTCCAGTAGAAAAGAGTAGAGGAATTGGTCCTGCTTCCACACTTTTTTCCCATATGCTGATTGGAGATCCTTTGTCTTCCTGCATTTGGTAAGTTTCCAGTGCATCATCTATGGTGTCTTTAGAGTGAAATGGGTGAATTGTATAATGGTCTAAAATATTGGATTCTGTAGTATGATCTAGAAGTTTAAATTGGGCAGTTTCTGATGAGTCTTGAATTATTTCGGTGGTTTCCGTCAGGTTTTCTTCAATTTTTATTTCCATGTAGTATTCATTATTGTATTTAAGATATTGCAGGACTTCTCTAACTTTATGTCAGTCCACTAATTGCTGCCAATTTTTTTTGTCTTTTGTAGGTACCCAATTTACTAGGATAACCAAAGATTGATCTATTGGACGTTGCACTCCCAGAGTGTGTACATTTTCTTTGCTATCTAATGGAAAATAAACTACTTTGCCACAAATGCCTTTCAGTAATTCAGAGGAAGGTAGTTTTGCTGTTTTTGGTTGAAGACATATTATTGCTGGAAATGGGTGATTTGAATTATAATGCTCTCATACTGTTAAACGGTAATTATATAGTGCCTGCTCAGTATTTATATTGGCCTAAACCCAATCGCTTTACACTGAAAATCGCATTGCAAAGTTTCTGATTTTTGGGTTTAACTTTGCTGCCATTTTAAGATTCGTCCGCCATTTTGATTTTCACTTGTATTCTTTATTCTAAAATGGTAGTCTGTGTTTTTGACTTATAGCCAAGCCTTCCGACCTTTGAGTTCTTTCAATGTTTAGGCTGTCCGAGAGCCGACTGTTTAAACTAAGCAAAAAGACCTTGCGCTTCATATGAACTGTCATCTAAGTGTTGTCTGTGCTCACAAGCCTCATCCTTGTATAAACGTTGAGACAATGAAAAACAAACATCAAATGTATGTTTTGGCTGAACTTCATTGTGAAGGAATGTGGAACAAGGCTTACCGCGGCATCCGAAAACATACATCGCTATTGTGTCACCATGGAAATACAAACCTATGTAATGCTTTGCATAATATTGTATAATCTGTATGTAAACTAGGCACACACTCTAGACCACAAATTATTAACGTGAAGAGAGTCTGGACAATATTACACACATTTTATAAAAGCACGAATGTTTCGATGTCCAGGACCTCACTCTCCTCACTGTGTCGGCTGATACACACTGTGAGGTGTTGGGGCCAGATAGCTATCTGTTTTGCTTTGTAAACTGTAAAGTAATAAAAGATCTATGAATCTTTTAGCCCATGACTGGTGTGTTGCCTTTGTGGTACTCAGCCTCAATATTTCTTTGTTCTTTCAGATGGTGCCTGAATAGGGACCCTCAAGATTGTTATCACCTCGTTGAAGAGTTGACGCGGCTATCGGACCAGGATCGGACAGTGAGAAAAGGGGGCCCCTTTTTGGATGAGACGCAACACCTCAACACTACTGCACGATCCAATCCCTGGACAGTGAGCATGCAGTCCGAGACGGCATCTTGACGAGGGTCCATATATCGAGGCGGACAGTTTTGCCAAAATCACCAACCACGAGGGTCCTTTGTCCTTTGTCATCCATTCGGACCTCCCTTTGTCCTTTGAATCAGGTGAGTCGTGCCCCGATTCCTAAGGATCCTGATATTTGGTTGTAGTATTGTACTCACGAGCACAATCGACGTCAGGTAACACTAGTAATCTGACATGCCTGGGAAATTGTCTGCCTGTTTCAGGGCGTTATTCCGCAGAGATAGACAATCTTTGGAATTTGGTCATCCGGCACCACAGGAGGGGTTGGAGGCATGTACTATGTACTGTAAGTACTCCATTGGTAGTATAGTATTCAACAATATTTGGCACAGACAAACTAGACATGCTCCCAAACTTCAGTGGCCAGTGAATGGTAGTTTTGAGATTGCTCGAATAGAGTATTTAGAATCCATATTGTTAAAGAAAAGAGCTTGACCTGCAGCATTTGATGTAATACAAAATTGGAAAAAGGAAGCTATGCAGCAACTTAAGAGTAAAGAGAAGCGTGCACATCATCACATGTCAAATTCTGGAAAGGCATTTTTGTATGATCAACAAAAACAGTCAGAGTCTGTTAGAAACATGGATAGGGCTTTTCAATTTGGTATACAGAAAATATATCCGTCTAAAGATTTTCATGCCTCAGATATGCTAATTGATAAACTCTTAAATGAACGTAGGCCTGGTGCCACTGCACTACCTCCTCAATTACCAATTCCTGCTGTCTTACCTCTCCCTGTTTTTGCTCCTCCTCCCATAGCAATTCCTGTTCTTCCTGTTGCTCCTCCGCCACCAGTTATTGCTGCACTTCCTATTGTTGTTCCTCTGCCTGTACATTTGCCTTTACCGACTGCTACTGTTCCAGTAAATCTGTCTTTATTGCCATTAGTAGTGTCTCCAATACCTGCTGTACAGGATTTGCTTACTCTCTCTTTCCCAAGCAGTTCTGCTCCACTTGTAGCTGATAAAGGGGCGAGTGTTGAATCAAAAGTTGTAACACGGAACACGGTTTCCAAAGAAAAGAGGAGAAATTTGAATGCATGGGCTAAGCAATGTATAGAGAAAGGCAACAATCTACTGTTTTAGCTAGACTCCTTAATCTAGAAAGTATTCCCGATCAGAATGTCTTTATTGAGGGGATGGGGATACATTTGGCTGTAATGTGGAATAGATTGACGGACACAGATGTCCCACAAGAGTTGAGAGATTTGAATGTTTAAGCTTATTCAAGGGATACTGCAGAGAAAGTACATGAGCATGTCGAGAAGGTTTTTGAGTTTAGAAGGGAGTTAGAATGGTTACAGAATGATGAAATCGATGGTGAAAGTTTGGATGCTTTTTATGTGCAGAAACGGTTCGTTCCTCCTTGTAAGTCAACGAGTAAAGAAACGCGAATTTGTACAAGGGATGCGTTTAGATGGATTTTGAATGTGTCAATATCTCCCATAGAAGTATATGCTACGTATAGTCAGTATACTCCAGAAATGCAGAGGAAAGTGTTACAGGTAATTGTAGAATACCTGAAGGGTAAGTGTAAAAATAAAATGTGTTGTTCTGCAGAACTGATGATTGTTTATAAGAGAGCCTTTTTGCACCCGATACTGTTCCTACCACTTTTAGCACTCGATCTGGCTTTAATATTCAAAAAACATTCAGAGTTGCCTACTTCTCAGTTGCCTATGAGGCAGGGTCCTCCGACATTTGTTCTTAAAGTAGAGATTCATTTAGTTAGAGGGACTAGAGGTGGGAATACACAGTTTCAAGGTCAGTCTGTTCCACAGAATAATGCACAGTTGTATCCTGTATACGTGAACCAATGTGCATATTGTAGACAAGAGGGTCATTGGAGAGCACAATGCCCGATCCTTCAGCAGAGGTCGGATAACACATATGGTGTCATGGGTAGACGATCCAGAGTCCGCCTGGGGTAGGCGGTCCTGGTAAGAGCCAGTTCACTCAAAATTCACAGTCATTCTCGCAAGATGATCAGCAACCTAGATAGCAGAAATATTTTCGATAATCCTTCAACTGCCTATCTTTCTGAAGATATTGTCATCGATGATATATTGTTTTGTTAGGACAGCCCGAAGCAGGGTCTGGAACCGATGCCTACTCCCGTTAATCAGAAAGGTCTCTACATTGAGATGATGGTGGGGAATACGAAGCATCTATTTTTGATAGACACAGGAGCACGGAAGTGTTCCATTGATCATTCACGGGTTCCAGACATTCCACTGCCAGGGCAGAATAGCGTTTCTGTTTGTTTTTCTGGTACGCCAGTGGTTAGTCCGGTTTCTCTACCGGTACCGATTTCACTGTGGCCATTTATGGATTACTGTCCATTTCTTCTGACAACAAATTGTGGAGCCAATTTGTTGGGGTTGAATCTGTTGAAGGAATTAAATGCGGTAATTCATTGTTCTTTTGATGGAGTGCGTTTGATGATTTTACCTCAGCAATTTTCTGCCTCACAGTTTCTGACTAGACCATTGCCACCAGAATTTAGTGAAGTTCCGGGGTGTTTATAGGCGGTTGACGACTATGATGTTGGTATTTTACAAATTGAGCCTGTTAAAATAGTTTTGAAACCAGGAGTTAAATTGCCACGAATTCCACAATATAAGATTTCAGTTGATGGTCAGCAAGCTTTGAAGTGTATTGGCTCTGACTTTGTACATCGTGGAATAGTCGAAGAAATTGCAGGAAGTTTGTGCAATAGCCCAATTTTACTGGTGTATAAAAAAGGGGATAATGCGATTCCTTTCCGTTTCATTATCGATTTGCGCGCTATCAATAAGATTGTTGCTCCACAATTTCCAATTGTTCCTGATGTAATGACAATATTAACAATGATTCCAGCTTCCCCTACTAATTTCAGTCTAGTGGATCTTAAGAGTGCCTTCTTTAGCATTCTCATACACGTGGAAAGTAGATATTTGTTCGCGTTCACCCTAGGAGGACGCTCGTTTACATTCACTAGTGCACCACAAGGATACACGGAGAGTCCAAGGATTTATAGTAGGGCTCTAAAAGAGCAGCTAGATACACTTGAGTTGCCTTCTACTTGTACATTGTTACAGTACGTGGACGACCTTCTCTTGGCTGCAGACTCAGAAAGTGCGTGCAAGGAAGGCACCGTGTTATTGCTTATTCATCTAGCAAAACATGGGCATAAAGTTTCATTGAAAAAGTTTCAGTATTGTCGACAGGAGGTCCCCTATTTAGGCTATCTCCTGTCAAAGGAGGGAAAAAGATTGACACCTGAACAAATTAAGAGAATTTCTGGCATGTCTGTCCCAAATACACAGAAGGAAGTCAGAGCCTTGATAGGAATGGTTTCTTACTGTAGACAGTGGATCCCTAACTTCTCACTAGTGATAAAACCAAAGTTGGCATTGACAAAGAAGGACATTTCTTTGCCACTACTGTGGAACTTGGAACACCAGAAAGCTTTTGATCTGCTCAAGAATGCACCGTGTTCAGCACCAGTTTTGGGCACACCAAATTATGATAAGGCCTTTGTGTTGTATGTGCATGAATGTGATGAATGTGCTTTGGCTGTGTTAACGCAGGATCTTGGGGGCAAGAATAGACCATGCAGTTATTTTTCCTCCACACTTGATCCTGTTGCATGCGCTTTGCCGAGATATTTGAGAGCTGTCCCTGCTGCGTCCGTAAGGCAGAGTGAGGGTATGGGTCTAGGCCGTACTTTAACCGTTATGGTACCTCACTCTTAGACGTTCTATTGAATACAATGCAAATGCAACACCTTACTTCCGCACGATTTACAAGATATGAACTGATCCTATTTCCACCGCATATACAAATTAAAAGGTGTTGCGTATTGAATCCGTCTGAATTGTTACCTTTTCTGCAAGATATTGCTTGCAGTGATGAAATGTCACATGACTGCCTTTATACCACAGAGCACGAAACTAAAGGCAGGATTGATTTGAAAGATACACCTCTGAATGATCCACAAGGGGAGCTGTTTTGCGATGGCTCCTGCTGCAAACTTCCAGATGGTATATCCACTGCTGCTTATGCCATCACTACACTAAGCAAGATTGTGTAAACCAGCAGAATTTTGCATAACTCTGCGCAGGCCGCATAGATTATTGCACTGGCGCGAGCTTGGGAACTTTCCAAAGGGCTTAGAGTAAATATATTTACAGATACCGGTATGCCTTTGAGGTGGTTAACAACTTCGGTAGACTATGGGCAGAACAAGGTTTCTTGACCTCAAATGGAACAAAAATCCAACATGGCACCTTGGTAGTTCGGCTACTCTCAGCACTTGCGCTTCCTACTCAACTAGCAATCATGAAGTGCGTGGCAAATCAGAAAGTAGTAGTAGATAATGTAGGGAAAGGGAACGCTTTTGCTGACAGGATAGCTAAACAGACTGCTACTGATTTATACTCAGAAATGTATGTTACAAAGGAAGCCAAAAATACCTGTACAGTAGATGAAGAGATTGACTTGATAAAAAATATTCAAGCTGATGCCTCTTTGGATGAACTTAAATACTGGACTGAGGGTTTGGCAAGGTTGGATGAGGAAGGGTGTTGGCTAGACAGTTCAAAAGGAAGATGGATTCTACCCAATGCATATTATATCACTATGATCACAATGGCACATGTTTCCACTCACATATGTGCTAGGAAAATCTGCAAAATGCTAGAATCTGTCTGGGTGAATGTCAACATCTCAAAAACTGCTGAGCGTTTTGCCCAGAACTGTATGGTTTGCTTGCAGCATAATGCCGGGAAGGGTACAATGACACCGAGGGGTAGTTTTGGTCCCCCCTCTGTGCCTTTTGAAGTGATTCATTTTGACTTCATCGAGTTGGAGCGCTGTAATAACTACAAATATGTTTTGGTAGTTATTTGTGCTTTTAGCAAGTGGGTCAAAGCCTTCCCTGTGAAAGATGCTACAGCAATGACAACAGCGAAAACCATGCTTAAGGAATATTTCCCTAGGTTTGGTTTGCCGAGGGTCATCTGGTCGGATAATGGTCCACGTTTTATCGCTGCTGTTATTCTGCAAGTATGCACGGGATTACAGTTCGATAAACAGTTCCATTCGGCTAGACACGCTCAGCGTGCTGGACTTGTAGAACGCCATAATAGTATTTTGAAGAACAAGCTTGCCAAGGTCTGTGCCAGCAGTAATTTGAAATGGCCAGATGCCTTACCTATAGCACTACTGTCCATGCTGACAGCCCCACTGACTAGAACTGGGCTCTCCTCATACGAGATAATAATGGGGAGGCCAGCTAACATTTGGAACTTGCCTAATGCTAAGAAATTGGGAGATGTGGAGCATTTACTTTTATCTGAATACTGTGACCAGTTAAGTCAAAACTTGTTTTTGATTTATCAACAGGTGCGAGAAGCCCTCCTAGTTAAATACGAGTGCCAGGTCCCAGAATTCGACCAGGTGAATGGGTGCTCACAAATTCATTTGAGAGAGCATTCAGTCTCACACCGCGCTGGAGAGGACCGTTCCAGGTCCCGTTGGCCACACAGACTGCTGTACAAGTAGCAGGAAAGAGACACTGGATCCACGCGACACACATCAAGAAAATACTGTTTCCTTTGCCAATTGACGAAGAAGAAAAGAAGGTAACCACTTGTTCTGTTTTTGGTGATCAATTCGTCTTGAACAACATCAAGGGTGTTTCGGAGATACTTCCTGAGCCTGTTGTGCTTTGTCTTTGAAATCTTCTTTGGATCTTTCTGCACCCTTGAGCAATCGTTCCTCTGTTTCACCACTTCCATCAGGAAGCAACGACACTCTGTTCACAGTTCATGCAGTTCCTGGAGTCTTAAGGTACGATTTGCATCCACAGCACTAGACTTACAGCATAGCATGGCTTTGCCCACGGGACATGACTGTTGAGCTAGTCCTTTGCCACTCTTTCGCTGAAACATAAGTAAGTGACTGGGACCGGCAAAGCTATCTTCAATCAAGATACATCACGTGGTCAGGAGATCACCAACGAATGAACTTAAGGAGTCCGTCGCAGAAACCTTCTGAAAGAAATTTTTGAGGAACAACAGCTGTCGCTATTCCTACTCGTACGAAGAAACCGATCGATTCTGTGGCTAACAAAGACATTGGACATAAAAAAAAATCATGGTCCTTGAGGACTTATTGTTTTCTCCTGAGATTGTTTATTGGTCTAACAGTAATCATTTCTTTAGGGTTTTGGTATATTGAGGGGGTGCGTCCACTTGAAATTTTGATACCCACTGATAAGTGTTTCTATTATATCTTCTCCTTTCGTGCATCTGCAGGCTCTATCTTCTAGGGATTCCCAACACAGACAGGGTTAATACAACAATACACTTTTGTTAATTATGAATGCGACCCATGTAATTTTGAATAAAACTAATTAATGGATATGTTTGCATTTGCCACAACACGGGGAAAAAGGGTTGGGCTGGTATATTCATCCTTCACCTTAAAACTACTGTATGCTATGCCTCTCAAGGGCACTATTCTTTGGTCGTTGGAATAACAGCATCTCAGGGAATTTCGATGGAACTAACTTGAATGAGTTTGAAAGGCGAGTTCTGATGCCTCTGGGAGGTTCTCTTTTTGTAAATAGGAGCAAGCTTAACGTTGCTTCTATTAGGCCTTCTGATAGACTTTGTAAACCTTTCCAATAATTAGTCTTTTTTCAAATTGGCTCCCGTAGGCAACCTGGATGCCACGCCTCCTTCTTACACTATTTATTACAGCCCCTACTCTGTTTCCTTCTGCATACAAAGGGCTGGTTCTCAGTCAATAGGTACTTTTAAGGGTTGTACCAATATTGCGAATTTGATTAGTGAGGACAGACCTCTGTATGTAGATGATTCCGTTTATTTCGTTTGTGGCAATGAAGATATTACTGTCAAGGATCTAATGGCAATCAATATATCTGATGAATATGATTCAGGATGTCTGGACATTGAAGCGTGGAGTTGTGAGTAAAGCATATATATTTAGTAAGCTATTGACTTAGGCCAAAAGGATGGTTTGCTAAACCTCAAATATAGTGCCTCCTTAGTATTTATATTGGCCGAAGCCCAATCGCTTTACACGGAAAAGCACTATGCAAAGTTCAGTTTTTTGGGTTTAACTTTGCCGCCATTTTAAGATTTGTCAGCCATTTTGATTTTCACTTGTGTTCCATATTCTAAAATGGTGGTCTTTGTTTTCGACTGACAGCCTAGCCTTCCGACCTTTGAGTTCTGTTAATGTTTAAGCTGTCCGAGAGCCGACTGTTTAAACGAAGCAAAGAGATCTTGTGCTTCATATGAACTGTCATCTAAGTGTTGTCTGCGCCCACAAGCCTCATTCTTGTATAAATGTTGGGACAATGAAAAACAAACCTCGAATGTATGTTTTGGCTGAACTGCATTGTAAAGGAATGTGGAACAAGGCTTACCGCGGGTTCAAGAACATACATCGCTATTGTGTCTCCATGGAAATACAAACCTATGTAATCCTTTGCATAATATTATATAATCTGTATGTGAACTAGGTACGAACTCTAGACAACAAATTATTATTGTGAAGAGAGGCTGGACAATATTACACAAATTGTATAAAAGCACAAATGTTCGATGTCCAGAACCTCACTCTCCTCACACACACACATGGTTTGGTACTTCAGCAAATGTGTGTTTAAACTTAAGTATTTCTTTTTCGTATGTGTGTAGTAGAAGGTTGCATTTGTAAAGTTGTTGCTACTCTGTTCTAAAGATATTGGCCCTCATTACGACCTTGGCGGTAGCCATGCCGCTATTGGTGGCATGGCTGTCGCCGAAATCGCGTCCGGGTCCACAGAATGAGGAATTACCGGGCCATTCCGAGTTCGGAAGGCCCGGTAATTCCGCCCTCCAAGGACCCGGACCCGGTCCTTCCGCATTCCCATTTCAGCCCCCATAGGGCTGAATGAGAATGGGAGAGGGAGCAAACAACGGGCCATTATGGGTTGGCCCGTTGTTTGCTCCCTCTTCCCCTTGCGGGACCCGGTAAGCATGCCTGGTTATCCAGGCATGCTTACCGGGTCCCGCGAGGGGCCTCGTAATGAGGCGGTACGGGGTTAATGGCGCCAGCACCTTTTACGGTGCCGTTAACCCCGTACCACCAGGGTCGTAATGAGGCCCATTGAATTTTGTAAGTGGGTTTCACTTCCAAAATATTTTCTCTGGATGTGCTCTATTTCTTCGAGTAGTTCTTTGGCTGTACCATGTAGAAAAATGTTATTTAAATTGGCCAGTGTGAAAGCAGGACTTTTTGCATAGTACAGTTTATGAACAAGATTTCTTACAGTTGAATGGTGTGTTCCTATCATTTTGATATGGTGGAAGGTGCTTTTGCAAGTAGGTCCAGAAATGCAGGTATTATGAATGTCCTTGTAGTCCTGTGTATTTATGCACTGGACAGGAGTCCATGGTTTGTAATAGTTTTATTTTTAATTTGTCTTTGCCTTTCACACACTGATTGAGGAACTGGTGTAAAGATGTGAAAGATTGTTTGCGTACGTTACACATTGATGTCCACGACCATTTGTTGACTGGAGTTTTGTTTCAGTGGAATGGAGCGCTGATGCTAAGTTTGCTGGGGATATTTTTGTGAGCATCATTTCTTGTTCCATGATGGTATTAGTAACCTTTTCATACCATCGTCCACTGCTATGTATGGCATTTGGGTTCATTTGCTTTTGTTTGTATGCTTTTTCATCGAAAAATGGTTCTGTGCTGGGGGTGTGACTCCACTCACCTGCACAGATGTTTGTGAAGCTATCTTTGTTGATATTCCGTTTCTTGAGAAGTGCTTGTTGTAGTTTAGTGCTTAGTTTTGTTAGTGGTTTCATTTTGTTTAAAACTATTATAAATATTTTTCTTTTAAGAAGGATTACACTGTCTACGAGAGCTTCAGGATTAGTTTTCTTCTGTAGGTTTTAAGGGTTGAGCATGATTTGTCCCCTGTTTTCATAAGGTTCTGAAACACTCTGTGGCAGAACATTTTTTGTAAAATAATTTTTTTGGTATGCTTACTTGTGGCTACATCAAGATTTATAGGTGCAGTTTTAGCACTAGTGGTAGCTGCAGTCTTTTTAATAACTTTCTGTTTAGTTTTACATTTTGAAAGAGGAGTCAAAGTTTATTTACCGCAAGCTGCTTTTGTTTTACTTAGTGACTATATTATCTGTTTTGTTTGAACTTTTTGTATAAATTCTGCTAGAGGTGGATGCTTATTTTGTACACTTTTTATTTTGAGTAGTTCTATTTCTGTGCTGCTTTCTACAGAGTAGCTTTTTGGTAGACATTCTTTGGTGTCTGTTGGACAAAAAAAGAAAGTGTGGGTGGGGACATTGTGCAATATATGTGTGCCTTGTGCATGAGGGTCTGGTTATGATGGTAGGCATGTATGTAGAGGTATGTGATTGTGGAATAGGCTGGTATTTCAGGTTGGGAAGGCTATTCTCACATTTGTGTGTTACTATACTGGTGTTCAGATGACAATAGAAAGCGTGCACCTGCTGAGGTGCAATCAGTAATACTGAATCTAATGCTGTAGGGTTGATACAATTGTTTGTTCTACAATACTAGAATAGTAAAGTGTTTGAGTAACAGTTAGAACATTATGATAGTACTGCACTTACTTTGTTGGATGCAAAGACTAGGTTTCTTCTGGGTTCTGTCTTGTACTTCAGACGCTACTGGTTTTCAGGAGTGTGGTCTTCACTGCAATTGTGAAAGAAGGAAGTTAGTATATATGTGTGTTAATGGAACAGTAATTTTACTTGAACAATAGATTAGTTACATTTGGAAAAGGAATTTCTTCTAGGAATAGGTACTTTATGTGTCAAATTGCATAGCTTTGTATGTGAATGGGAATTTTGGAGCATTCGCTTAATTTCCTAGGGCTGTTAGTGGAGTATTTATTGGTGTGTCGTATGAGGTGCACTTTTGAAAGTGTGTGTTCTTGTTGCACTGTTTAGTGTGGTAATAGATTACTGTAAATTGTAGTAGGGCGAGACAAAAAGCTTGGAAAGATGTACAGATTGAAAAGGGGAATGTTTTTGTGTATGGAATTCCATTCATTTTTGTGTGCATAGATGTTTGCTACATGACTGCTGGAAACCTTTCAGTTCTTTGATTTTTTTATCCACATTCCTATTAGCACTCTTCTGCATGTACACTTGTATTTGTTTGGATTTGCAAGGATGGCAAGTGTCAGACACTCTGTTAAATTAAATGCATTTTATGTACTTTCAATGCTTTGGTAAGATACAAGCTGGTTTCCTATTGTCTGTGCATTCTAGGAATTTATAATAGTGTGTTAAGGAGTAAGTGGTTGTGAAAATGACAGAAGGAAATAAGAGAATAATCGTTTGGACATTGCAATGAGTAATATGGGTAAATTAAAATTTTGGAAAGCAGGCAGATGTGTAAGTGAACTTATTATAGGAGATGGGAGAAATTAGAGTATGCTTTTTTCCAGATTATACAGGGTCAATGGCAGGTACCTTGTTCACATGCATTTATAAAAGAGTTGCAAATGTACTGTAAACAAAGTGTTCATAGCTGTAGTTTCTATTGATGTATGTAGATGTGGATGAATCTGGAAGGAGAAATCTTGAAGAGTTTTACAGTAGTTTTAACTGTATGTGCTTTGCAATCACAGGACACTTGTACTCAGTTTGATGATCAATTCATCTGAAGTGCTGAATTGTGATGACAGAGTTAGATGAAGAGTTCTTGGATGAGATTGATGGATGTTTGTGTCACTGCTTATGTGTAGCCAATGAGAGCGGAGTGCAGACAGTGATGTGGAAAGGGAAAAATGGCTGCCCCTGTGTTGCGGGGTCTGCGGACATCGTGGTTGTTCGCAGACAGGGCGTGCCACATCCAGGGCTTCTCAGCATGTATAGCATGGAAAGGGAATATATCGGGGCTGATGGTTATGACCCCATTCTGCACAGGAGGGCTAAATAATTATAATAAACAAATGAATGGGTCAATCTTACCTAAGCCTACGCCCTATGGTTGTGTACAGAGTCCAAAACACACCTTGTTTAGTTTGTATATAAAGTGTATATATTTAAAAGTAAAGACTTAATGGTCTATTGGCACACATGAAAACAGAGTTATCCATTACGAAGCATGTTACAAATACATAGTAAAGCAAACAATTTGAGAAGGAATTAGACTCAAAATTGAATACAGTGAAACAATAAACATTGTGGAACCTACTGCTGTGCGATATCACAGCAGGGGTTGAAACAATAAGTATTTAAATTAAACAGACAACATAAAATGTGTGGATGAAAACAGTGTTCACAGTTTATCGCTGCACTCGGGATTTGGGACTTGTCTGCACAAATGTGTTTCGGCCCTCACTGACTGTAGTGCCAGTCATTCTTGAGCTGGCCTTTTTCAGGATGAGAAAAAGCCGGAAGGACTGCTCTCTATGTGTGCTGCCTTTGAGGTTAAACAAATGGGCAAGTATCAGTACTCAGGCTCTAAGGGGTAGGTAAATTAAGACAGCATAGGTAGTGACTTTTATGCTTCTGGATTGTTGAAAGAAGGACTTGAGAAAGTCATGGACATGTTTCAAAACTCCCAAGTAGTTTTTTCTCATCTGCAAATGGATAAAGCAAGGCGAAATGTCAACAAAGCTGTTTGAGCTTTTTTGAGAGATGTTGGCATGTCTTCTTTTCACAATGAAAATATTATGTTTCGGTGCACAAACATTTTTCGAGTCCATTTTACTGATGCTGGGAATCAGATTTTTCTATGAAATATACAAAATGCATTGTGACCCTTTTTGGAAGTGTAGCAATCATTTTTCTAGTGGGTGTTGACCACTTGAAGCTTTCAAAACACACTAAAAACACAAAAAGGCTCTTTTCAGAGCCACCACTTCCTCCTGGAGAAGAGTGCAATGGTTTTGTAGCACAATACTCCAAAAATGTTAACGTCTGCGGACTGTCCGCGGACTATAGAAAATGCACAGAGCCCTGCAGCATTTCATTGGCACTTCTATTTTTAAACTGTGAAAGGTGGCTCTGAAAAGAGACTTTTTTTGTTTTTTGTTGTTTTGCATTTTTTTGGTGTTTTTTAACATGACACACAAGGACAGGAAGGGAACGGAGGGTAAGGAAGGGATAGCAACCATGGGGATAAGAAAGGACAGGTGGAGAGAGGAAGATGTTGGGCGGGCCTCACTTAGGTAGGTGGAAGACTTTCTCATGCTCCGGGATTGTAGCCTCGAAAGCACTTTGAAGTGTCTCACCCCGGCAGAGTACCGCATTGTAGTACATACACAATTCAGTGACTCTCGAAAGGTAAGGGTCTACTGCGTCGCACATGGCCTGTGAGGCTGGTTCAGGGATGTGCTGCCCCTTGTGGGATGTTCTGAACCACTAGGCTCTGCCCTGCAACATCACTGTGTGCTACTTTCATCAAAAACCACAGAATGGCCGCTGAAAAGCCTTATGTGCGCTAAAAATCTCTGAGAAGTGCACAGGAAAACCTGAAAAATAGGTGCCCAATCTATTTTGCTTATGTCAGTGGTAACACAGGAGACCACACTGCCAAACCTGTCATTGGGCTGTCCACAGAGTAAAATGGAACTATTTGAAAAGACAGTGTTGCATGCCAGGGAATACCCAGAAGTGCTTTAAAATCTGTTTTTCCTTGGCTGTTGAAATTGCAAAATCATGTTTCCCTAACCTCAGAAAAGATCCAACATCCCTGTTGGGTGTTAAACATCACCTTATTTAAGGAATCCCCATAAGCACAACGTCAGGAGAAGCACATTTCATCACAAAAATATCTCCTTTCAAAAAGATGCTTGCCTGGAAAAATATGTCAGAATATGGGCGCAGTACCGCCGCCTGCCTGTGTCAAAGCTGCCATTTACTTATATTCGCAGTTTAAAACTTGTGTTTTAAAATCAAATTGTGGAAAAGAAGAGACTTGCCATCAAAATCAATATAGGTTGCTACAATTCAATTTCTATGTTTTAAAAAGACTGGAATGAAGAGATCTGGAGGTATATTTGTTGAAAATGCAAGATTTAGTTTAGCAAAAGACAAGTTTGAACAAAGTGTTTTACAGTGAACTGAGGCCAACCACACTGGACTTCAAAGGCACATCCACAGTTTGCTCCAACAAAGGGTGCCTTCCTTTTGCTCTATGCCGAGGAACTATCATTTAAATGTTAATGAAAGGAGGAGGGGGTGTTGATCTGTTTCTCTGGGAGAGAGACAATAGGCTTCCTGGACTGAAAGGAAATGCAAATTAGGGTGTCAACAGAAATCAACTGCCAGCAGGAAGGAAGCCTGCGAGTGCTCTGGCCCAGCCAAACCTTGGGGGGGGGGACCAGACAGATATGTGTATCTTGACCCACAAGAAAATATCTTTTTGAAAAAGACTCATAGAGAACTGAACAAAATTGGTAAAAATCTGTAAATATAGTGTTGTTAAAATGAAATTTCTGCTCACAGTTTGAATCTACTCTGAAATCTGTGCGATGTTCAGAGACAGGACTACCAAAATGTTGATGTTGTAGGAATTGTGATAATGCTACAAATATGAAACTTCACAGTATTATGCCCAGATGTCATACGCATGTATGGAGAAAAATGTGGACAGATCTGACACTGGGTACCCCATCAAAAGCGCAAAAAAATGGAGAATTGGAACTAAAGCTCTCACCGAGATGGAACTCGGACGGATACATGCTGTACTAAATCTGTGATGTGAATATGTATTATTAGCAAGTTGGTGATATTGTAAATATGATTTATGTGAAAAATAGATTTACTTTACTGAAACAAAGGGGAGGTACTCCCTGGATTGTGAAATGCAGCATCACTATGACACTAGATTTCCTTCTCAAATCAGGAGAGGGGAAATACTTTAACCAATAGGAATCCTAGAGGGTATGCTTAGATGATTCAGCCTACCCACCCCTTTGGGAAATACATGAATAGGGACAGGTTAGGACCTAGAGACAGACACAGATTCACCCATCAACTGATTTACTGGCGAAGCGCTCTGCAGGAGGAACCGAGAGCAAAGACTCCATAACTCTAAAAGCAGAAGGCCCAATTCCAAAGCTGAACCCTTCTCAGCTGGCCTTTAAAATCTTGAAACCGGATTTTAACCCCGGACTTCCAAGGGGCACACCAAAAATTGAACAGCCTGGCTGTGCTGCTTCTGCTTTTGCCAAGAACTCCTGCCAGGACCCAGAGATCCAAACCAGTAGAGCAGAGCTGTAACCAGATAGCTGTAACCCAGAACCAACCCGTTAAATCCAGTTCAGAGGCCGTGGAGAGACCAAGCACCGTGCTGTGTGCAGAACCACGTGCCAGAATCCTGTCTGGTGGGCTAGCAGATTCCAGTCCAAAACCTTTGACCAGATCTTTGACGGGCCTATTCCAAACCATAGTTGTGAGTATCTAGCATAGAATTCACCATAGCCAATCTCTTAGCTTTAAGTAATCCAATCCAAAACCATTCTAGCATATCCATAACTGCATTGTAGAATCTCTTTTGTCTTTTCTGAATCTTTCCCTCATCCATATAGACCTTTGTCAATTGTAGTGATAAATTCATTTTTGTGCTAATATATTTGCTGAGAAAGACGAATGTCTTGGCAGGCAAAAGTCAGAACAGAGGCGCCCTGCTCTGGTGGCTGTCCGTTGGGTATCTTGCATCTTCATAGACTCTCTAGTGTACAGAAAATGTGTGTTGGTAATATTCAAAATTGCATCTTTCATTTGAAAATGTTGACTCTTGAAAAATCGACCTCTACTAAAACCTCTGTAACTTCCATACCGCACACGCAAGAAACGACATTTAAGTGTCAAATTGCTTTCAAACAAACCTAAAACCACAACTCCTTGTAATTATTCTGTAATCACGTTTCTCGCGCACTGAAAAGGCTCAATTTCATCACATGTAAAATAGCTATTTTTGGCATCCCACCTCAGAATTCAGTTTTCAATCTGCTAGTTATTCAATCCTCATTGATAGTGTTTACCTGGAACTATCCAAAGTGGCTCCCACTAGTTTTTCAGCATTTTTCCCATTAATTCAAAGCCACATTTAAAAGCATTTGACCTGTTTTGAAATCATTCCTATTTCTTTCTGCTTGCTGGGGGGAATTGGGATTGAACTGTATTGGTTGAGATTGTATATTACTGAAACCTGCTTTCTCTCCTTTCATCTCTTTATTGCATATTAGGGGGGATTGAGTAGTGTGCAGGGGGAAAGAGTGATTACATTGCATTTAATTGAACACACAAATGTATTCTTTCTGTGCTGCATTAATTTCCTATCATTGCATTTGACTAAATCCACACAAAGTTGTATTCTATCCTACATTATTCTTCTCATCCATGCTCCTACTGATTAAAGAGATTGTTGATTGTAATATCACCCATTGGTGATTATTGTATAAATATGAATAGCGTGATATATATATTGTTCAAATTCTTAAAATAAATATTTTTACTTTGCAAAACAACCTGCTTCTTGGTTCAGTGGGACTGGGAGGGGGGGCTCAAAGAGAGGGGCGTGATATAAGGGTACATCATTCAGAAATAAAGGAACTTATAGACAAAAATATATGATTAAGGGTTCCAACTGTGCATCACATGCTAGGCATTGACTTAGGTTGAGTGCCGAGTTGAAATCACTTACACCCAAAGGAGTGTCTCTTGTGGTGACAGGAGCAGAAACTGAGGATGTTGTAGAAGACTCAATTTACTACTTTGACTGAAGGGGACAACCCTCCAAACTGCTGCCTTGTGGAATGACCTTAGGTGTCGCTGCATGGAAGTGGTCCCGTAGCTGTACAGACCTGGTTTGCCATGAATGAGCACAATCTTGAACTCAGTGCAGCGCACCTTCTCTGCATGTGCCTCGGGTACCCTTCCAACGGTGGTGAACAGCCTCCACACCCAAGACTCACAGTGGCTGGCAGTAGTAAGGACTTCCACTACCTCATTCACGTCATCATCTTTATCCTGCTCTACATTTCCACACCTGTTCCCCTCTCCAGTTGAAGGCATGGTTGCCACCTGCGATGTAGCACAAGACAGCACAGCAGGCATAGGAATGTTCTTCTCCAAATGTGGCACAGCATACACAGAACAGGAGGCAGAGGTCAGCTGCCAATCCAATATAGTATGTCAGCAATATTGAGCAATGCTCTCTCTGGTTGCCAAAAACAGAATGAGGAGCAGCTCTAGGGTGTGGCCTTTTATAGGGGTGCTGGGGAGCGCTTTGCAGACAGCCACACTGTCCGCGGATATTTCGAACACCAAAACAGCCTAAAAAAATTCCCAAAATTATCCAGATCGGTAGAGGCATATTCTGGGACCTCTACAATGGAGAGGTTTCATTGAAAATCATCTTGGATTGCTCAAAAAAGTGCTTTTCCAGTGTCCGGAGGCCCGTAACCTGTCCGTGGTCACGGGCGTACACTCAGCGTGGATGTGGTCACATGATGACGTCGCAGACGCATTCCCGAATGGGATGGCTGCCCATAGGACACCTATTGTGTGGTATTGGTTGTACGCATGTTTACAGGTGTTCTATGGACAGGATATGGGTCCCTCAACTAATAGAAAGTGTGACACACGTTCAGCAGACAGATACGGACAGGAGCGATGTCTGTAGGACTCCGAGGGTGGGATGTGCAAGGTGCTTCAGAACTTTATGAACATGTGGACAGGTTATGTGTTCTAGGGACACCTCCATTTTGATTGCAGACAGTACGAACATGCAAAGTGACACCCCCATTTTTGTTAATTGTAGACATTATGGACTGTCACGCACTCTGCAAACTCCCAAACTGGCTTTTCTTTTGCCGCAGACACATACAGGAACAGTATACATATCACTTCATTAATATACAAAAATATAGAATTATGAAAGAGAGGGGGAAGCAGAAATTGATACATATACAGGGGAATTAGGATTTTCTACATGTAGGGTGGTAGGGGAAGAAGGGATCTAGGTCTCATCATAACGTTTTTTACAGGTGCATGTGGGACAGTGATATTACATTTTTTCCATGATATGGTTTTCTACAAAGTTCTTCAAGATAATGAAATTGGTCATTAATTGATCCATTTTTTCTTCTAATTGCACTAGATGATTTTCCACACTGTCTATTTGCTGTTCCATTACTACATGATGTACTGTTTTTGGAGTATTATTCTTATTTTCTGTATGTACTGTTAAAGTAAAAGAAAACTGTGTTAGGTACATGTGAAATAATGTGTATTATTTGGCTTACTTTGAAAACTGCACTGTCTACCAGTAGTATCACTGTCTGTGCACTGTGTTGCTTTTACTGCTCTGTTGGTGTGCTGTTCATAGTTGGTTTGCAGTTTCTGTTTAAAGCATCAGTAAGGTAATTCTGCTGGAGGCATATGTTATTTTTTCTTTTTTGGTGTGATCCATTATGTTTCATATTCTATGTAATTGCATTGTTGGTATCTTATGCATAGTTTGTACTTCTTATTTATTTTTTAATGTAATTCATTTATATGCTGCTCTTTGAACATGTTCACTGTGTTTGTTGTATGATACAACAATGTAAGATACCCCCTGAAGTTTTGGACAGTGTTGATGTTGCCCGAGTCTGCGGACGCGGACACTGCAGCAATTATCATGGGCCACGGGGTTCAGTATGTTGTCTGGTATATATATATAAACTAAGGGTATCCTGGTAAAAACCTATGAAATGTGGGATATCTATATGTATATACAGTGAACAAATATTGTTTAAGGGACATTATGGTTAAGTTGCGCTACTAAAAAACTATCAAATTCAGTGAAAAAACTTTGTTAAAGGGATGTTATGGTTGCAAGTAAAACAAAAAAAAACGGAAATTTGCCAGTTATGGTAAGGTAAGCAACCATAACTCATGCCACCACCATGCACTGCTAAGACATATACCTATGACATCAAAGATGACATCACACATGTTATTCATGACATCACTGATGACATCACATGTTTGGCTATCCCTCACAATAAAAATGAATACAGCGACAATAAACTAGACCTTTCAATACATAAGGACTTTGTACTGACAACCAAATAGCTGTCAACATGTGTTTCAGCCCAAACAATGCAAGCCCTTGATTTTGGCTCTTTGATGTTCACCTCTGCAGCCAATAGGCAGTAGGAATTCTCGTTATCTGCCCTGGGATCGACTGGTCTTTTCACCACATTTGGCAGTGGATGCACCTGCCTCCTGCCGTCTCTCAGCTCACAGTGTGAATTCCTACTGCCTATTATCTGTGGAGGTGATTCACAGACATGGGACATCATGCCACACTTGCTGCATATGAGACCATGTTCGGATGATACAGTTGCATGAGCATCATTAAGCACAGGACGCTGGGTCTACAGCTCAACCATGGAGATAGCCACGAATACAGAAGGTTGAAAACAGTGGGGCACAGTAAATGCACCCACTTTTGTCCTGAAGAAGGCTAGAACATTGAAGAGCCTGAATCAAGGGCTCGCATATTTCAGCTGAAACACGTGTCGACGACTATTTGGTTGTTCAGCAATAGACACACTGTTATAATAATGAGGTGTACATTAAGGTGTCCATTGGTTTGTCACTACGAAATCCTTTGAAAGGGCTAGTTTAATATCACTGTATTCATTTTTATTGTGAGTGTGGTTGCAAATGGGTGTAACAAATTAACTGATGTGTACGTATTCACGGAATAAATGCAGTAAGCACTAGTGATTTGGAATATTTCATTTTGTATACTGTTAAACTTTGTGCATGTATTTGTAGCAGAATTAAAACCACCTATTGTATAATGGTGTGATTATAAGTCAATGTAATCAGTCTGTTTACCACTTTAAGTCCTGATCTATGTTTATGTCATAGGTACACAGAACAGACACTCTAGACTGTGTAAACATCCACATTTGATGTGCTTCCTCAATAACACTTCTGAAGTAACCTGTAGTTTTCACAATGTTCTGTTATATCCAGATTGGAAAGCCAAAGATGGTACATTCTGGTGGACAACTGAGCAGCTTAACAAAGTAATGCAGAGAAACAAATGCCCCAGATTTCTAGTAGAATGTTATCTCCATGTCAATAAGTATTACAAAAGGCACATAGGTATAGGTGTATGTCCTTATACAGCTAAGGCTACACTGTACACTTCACAGACCTTTGCCAATGTCACAGGTAAAGCATGTGCCAATAATGATGAAGAAATCACCTTTAAATGAGGTAATTAGTGAGATAGACACATTGGGAAAGTCAGGAGATTGACCAGCACTCCTAGACAGCATAGGTCACATATGAAAGATTTGGACCAAAAGAAAAATGAAAAGTGCAGAGTCCTCCTAAACCTGTAAGGAAGCAGTATTAGAAATCCAATGACAGGCAGCACATTCAATAGAAAACAGTTGTCATACCACTGATGACAACTTCATTGCGTTGTAGCAAGGAATCAACAACCTGAAAGATGTGGTAGTTGATATAATGCATTTCATCCAAGAGGACCTGGAAACCCTACAATATAAAACACAAGCTATTGTCAAACTTTCAAAGATCACAGACTTCCTAGACACTCTGTCTACAGGAGCTCCATATCCATAACATGGGAAGTACCACTGATGGAAATTAACTTATCAACACAGTCTCAGCGACAAGCCACTTCAGAGTCTAGCTATAATCGTGTGAGTGTCTTAAAAACCTATTTATATGGATTATCAGCATGGGAAAAAGACATCATATCATGTACAATGTATGGAATCCTGAACATTCCTGTGCTAACAAGACCGCCTTTAATGTGTAAAAAATGTCAATCCTGGAGTACCCTACACCAGTGCTTGCGTGACACATGCAGACTCCACTGTTCACCAGTATTCCCTGAGAGATTGTGTGGGAACACTTCATGTAAGATGTCAGGATATCTCAAAGGTCTGTCAATGTGAGCAGAATTCAAATGCTACAGTATGTAAATTGAGTGCTATCCAAATGGAAATCATCAGCAGCAAAGCTCTGCTTCTACGTAATGAATCCTACATCGGGCTGTTCAACTCTTCATGCTGTGGTGTGCTTGTGGAACTTGCCAGCCTGAACTGGATAAAGGATGATGTCCAAACATTCTACTGAGCTTGTGCTATTAAATTGGCATGAAGTGTAGCTGAAGCCTCTTAGGTTCCTGCAGTTATTGTTGAAGCTGGAATACCTCCTCAACATGAATATTATCATCATCAGTACCACAGAAACCTCACAGAAGCATCACACAGAGCAATGCACATGGTCAAAGCCCTGTCAGAGAAAGCACCGCATTGGCTAAAAGGGGTTCAGCTCTATAGGAAAGCTCTGCCCCATCAAATAGGAGCTCAATCTTGGGATCCTTACGGACTGACTAATGCATTCAGTATTTTCCTTCAATCCAGTGGCAAGAATATTAAACTTCTTTGGGAAAACAGGTACTGGGATTTCTTCTATTTTCTATATCCTCACAGCTGGATCCATTCTGATCATCTTTTTATTTTGTCGTGGAGGATAACAAAAGATGTGTTTTATGCACAAGAGCTCCAACCTAATTGACACATGAAAATTGTTTGGAACAATTAATGAGATCAAAATCTACCCATCTCTGTCAACATTTATGACTATTCTTCTTTGGTTTTGCAGTGTCTATAACAGTGAATAGACTAGCATTATCGACTAGAAGTGGGCTACAGTCCTGCATCTGCCAGAGCGAGCCCTTCTCACTGATATATATCTTTTAATAATATTGTATTTCAAGGAACCAGTGCAGATCCTGCGAGAACCTCTTCAGTGACTGGTTCTATGTAGAATAATTTGTTCTTTTGTCTCAATGCTCTTATTTCTGTGATTCTTAAACATTCTCCATGGCCTGTCCTATTACTCATGGAGATGGGGTACTGTGGGTCTAATCCATGCATGGGATTGAGCATTATCTCAAGCCGTGTAGTCCTTATGCACAATAACACGTAAATAGTCAAATGTGTTGAAAAAAATGCAATCAGTAAGCACAAATCAACAAGTATGAAAAGATTTTACCATTTACCGTAAAAGCCTGATATTTGAGCCAGGCATATCAGTTGTTTTGGAATGTTTTGGAACCACCAGGTACACATAGCTTCTGGGTGGCACTACAATGTTCTGGGATGTGTTCCAATAGTTCCTTTTGTTTTGGTAATTAGTACCCAATGTTCTGATAAACAATAACTAAGTCCTGAAAGACTCAGTGGACTACAAGGCTTCTGGGCTAGGCCAAATGTGAGGGAGACTGTTGCCTGATGAGCTTGGAAAAAGAAAGGTTCAGTCATCAGAGATAAAAACAAGATACAGGCTTCTGGTAAATAACTGTAAGGGCTATAAAAGGACAGCTTCTAGGAATAGGCAGACAGTGCTGTTGCAAATCCTGAATGAATGTTGTCTTTCTGACTAGAGGGCAGACTGGGGGATCAGAAGCAGGCAGGAACGACTCCCTCCATTATGGGCCGTGAAGAGGGAGGGGAGATTTACACTCATCCTTTTTCTGGTTGGATTTTGAAGTATTTGAAATTCCATTGTTGGGCTCCAGAGACCCAGAAAGCTTTGTTATTTGCTTTTTAAGAGAACTACTATTTTTGATTGAGCTGCACAGGAAAACAAACCTAACTATGATAATCAACTCACCACACATGGAACTATTTTATTCATAGTTGACGTATGATTGCATCATGGTCAATTCTAATTGACACTAAACCCTTTTTAAGGCATGTATACCTTTTTTGCTGTTGTTTCGCTAAGAGACAATTTTTTGATAGGTGGTCTTTCCAGTTGGTTTTCATATTTTTGGGATTCTTGGATTGTGTTTGGATTGCACGGACCACACACCTTCAAACACTTCTACCTACTATCAGGGGACTGTAATGAGTATGAGAAACAGTTTTACACAAGTTTAATATGACATTGGGAAAGAGGAAATATATTAAGAAGGTAGTTCATTTCTATGAGGCTGTTTAGTGTTTGTTCATGAGCTATTGAGAGGCAGTTCATCTTATGAAGATGTTCAGTGAGAACTGATGAGCTATTGAGAATGCAGTTCATTATTTGAGGCTGTTTTGTGAGAATTGATGAGGTAGTCAATTACATTTATGGAACTATTCGGTTTTTGAGATGGATAACTCATCTTGAGTAGACATATAAGCTAGACAATGATAGCTGTATTTTCATGTGTAACCTTTTGCATATTGAGTGTATTATGTGTAGTTACAATAATAGTGGCAATGTTTTGTATTACTTGTCTCATAATTTATTTATTTTATTTATTAATTTGGATTTGTAAAGCGCCAACAGCCCAAGGGCATCATGGTGCTGCTACAAGGATATTTGTTTGCGGATACAGTTATTTATACATTGGAGGGTACGTTTCAATATTGAGTACAGTCAAATCTATCCGGAGATAGATTTACATGGTGGTTTAGTAAACATTATAGCATTATATTTACAAGGTGATTTAGTATACGCTTTACATGATAACTGGAGGTATTGAGCATAAGGACATTCTCTATATGCCAGAGTGGTAAAAGGTAGGTCAGGAGGTGTGGGGAGAGCATCATTAGAGTATTATTGGAACAGTTGTGTTTTGAGAGCCTTATGGAAGGTGGTGATAATAAAACAAATTTCACTTTGTAGGCGAGTTTGAGAGCATTCATTGAGTGTTCATTATTGAGTATCAAGTTGGAAGTATTGATGCATGTGTATTAAGTGTGGGTATCTATTTAATGTACTGTACTTTGTCTTACTGTAAATGATGGGTTGGTATGGGGTTTTAACAGTAGACCGTTCAGCACCAGGGAAATTTTGCCCTACAGTGGAGAACCATAGTTATGGTTTTCCCCCCTCCCTTTGCTAACGGTAAGATTTGTGCTCCTGGAGCGGAGTCTTTCCTTGGTCACCTGAATTGAACAATTGATTTCACTACAGCTCCCATAATCCTTTGAGACTGCATTAGCAATTTAATTGGATTCACCTGAAAAGAAAGGCAACACAGCCTCCCTGAAGAGGGTTGGGACACAAAAGCGCTAGGAGGAGGAGAACAGCAGTACAAATGCAGCAGAAGGGATCCAAACCTGGGAACATTTTTGCAACAAATAGGATCTAACCCAGTGAATTGGACACTCTTGGATTTAAGCCAGTTATTCTTTTTCTTTCTTCAGGTAGTATGTTGGCCAGGATTTGGAGTACGCGCCTCACCCCCCTTTTGTTTTTACATGTAATCTGTGGAGATCCGGACTCCAGAGGCTGCAGCACTGGGGATATTTTGCCCTACAGTGGATAACCATAGTTATGGTTTCCCCCCTCCTCTGCTAAGGGTAAGATGTGTGCTCCAGGAGGGGAGTCTTTCCTTTGTCACCTGAATTGAACAATTGATTTCACTACAGCTCCCATAATCCTTAGAGACTGCATTAGCAATTTAATTGGATTCACCTGAAAAGAAAGGCAACAAAGCCTCCCTGAAGAGTGTTGGGACACAAAAGCGCTAGGAGGAGGAGAACAGCAGTATAAATGCTGAAGAAGGGATCCAACCCTGTGAACATTTTTGCAATAAATGGGATCTAACCAAGTGAATTGGACACTCTTGGATTTAACCCAGTTATTCTTTTTCTTTCTTCAGATAGTATATTGGCCAGGATTTGGAGTATGCGCCTCACCCCCCTTTTGTTTCTATATATGACAGTAAATCTGTCCTGTGTGGATGAGAGAGGGTGGCTAACACACTGCCTGGGTTTGTTGCCTACTCTCTATTTTGATGCATATTGACAGGTATATGCTTTTCTCTACCTCTATCACTACAATAGCCCTTACTGGGGGTCTAGGACACTCCACTTGGGGTGGAGGAAAGGCTCTGTGAGGTAACAGTGATAAGAAACACATCATACCTTATAGCGACCAGATAAAAAGACTCAATTATTGGGACTTGCTGATTACCACGATGATGGGAAATGGCTCCAACATTTGTTTTCTGGTTCATGTGACGCATATTTTTTTCTGATGACATCTTCCAGGGTTTCTGTGATAAGCTTGGGAGATTCCTCTGATTAACTGAAAATGTTCTTCATCAAAACAGGCTGCCAATCCCACTCCAAATTCTTCAACTGCACATGTGCTCCACACTCTCCCTCCACACCTGTAGCCTGAAATAAATACACTCTTATTCCTCATCATTTTGAGCACTTTTAATGTTCAGCTTTCCTCATTATTCCTGAGCATTGAGCAAAAAATAAAAAAAAATTATAATAATAATGACAGCTTTTCATTACTGTGAAGCACTGCCATCTGGCATGGGTGTAGAAACCCTAACTGTCTGGTAATAATAAAACAATGTGGGTAATTCTATCTCAGAAATGGTGGTCTTCTAACTAAAGCCCCCTTTCAGAAAACTGTATGCCAGCACATGGTTTACACCTCTGCCATGCTGCATCAGTATCCTGTTTTGCAGTACCTGCTCTCCAGTGGCAGAGAGTCCAAAGGTCAGAGTTGCAGTGACAGCCAATTCATTTCAGCACATCGGCTGCATTGAAAATATGCACCCATTTTCCCAAACTACATAATTATAGGCAATCACTATTGTGGTGGCAGTTTAATCTTTAAACATAAACCATACCTGAGATTGGGTTATGGTTGCTGGTATTTCATAACATGATTAAAGTCACATCTGAATCTGTACCATACAGGTGTCAACACTGTGAGCCATGCCAGTCATGGACAGGCTGTGTATATTTTGCCCAGACCGGATGTCTCTGCTGCACCCAGCAGGACCATAGCCAGTGTGGGCTCCCTCTCTTTTGTTCCTTTGTGAGGTTGGGTAACCACTCTCTAAAGCAAGATAGCCCCTCAGCAGGACTTGTCCTGAGAAACAGGAATTAAAGGGTGCACTCTATGTAAAATGACTAGCCCTGCACTAGATTGTTGCATACTAAAGGGCCTTTGATGCTATGGGTCTAAGTGGAGGCAGTGTTAGTGTAAAGGGGTTCATTATGGTTGGGTAATTATTCCACCATCTTGTTTCTCTCTCTACCTCTCATTTCTTCCTATCTCTCCCACTTCCATTAGCACAACGAACTCTGGGTATGATGCAAGAAGGCAAGGACGGACCTCTTGTCACAAGGACATCCGTTGGACCCCTTAAAGAAGGCTTCCTTCTGTCCAATCACCTGGGGATTTTCTAGGCATAAGAAAGAATTCATTTGGACCTCTGTTGAGAGTGTTGATCTTTCCAAAGCCCTCAGCCATTGGGGTGAATAAGGAGTGTTCCAAGGAAGAGAAAAGCTTGGCTCTCTTCCTCTTCCAGGGCACATTTGGAGTGACTCTTGCTGACGACCAAGACTTTCGACTCTGCACCAAACCTCCCTAGGATTTGAAAGCAGAACCTGAAAGGACTCACCCTCTTCTAATGCGCATTAATTAGATCTCACAGCATCTGGAGTGCCAGATCAGCCATGATACCCGTTATCCCACACCAAATGGTTAACTAAAATGTTGAACCGTGTTCACCTCACTTGAATCACAGGAACTCGCTGATGTTTCTTTTGGCAGTTCGCCAAACGCCCGTCCATTGCATCGGCCAAACCGGCTTGTTGGCGTATCGTGGAAATCAGAGCACATCACCTTCACAGCTCAAACAGCTCACTAGCCACTGTGGACCAACTACAATATATGCCTTTTCGAACCCTGCATCAGATTACCAGTGTCAATGCATCTAACTGACGGACTGCGACTCAAAACGCTGGAGCATTGTGTCACTCAGTGACCTGAACCAGCAGTTACCAATGTTTCTAATTGACTTGATCCAACCCTAGTGAGCAATTTTTATTTAAAATAATATTTGAATCCAGCACAAGATTCCCCATAATATAAATACAAACATGGGGGAACACAACTACATCGATGATGGACAATACCGATGAGACCCTTCTGATCCTTGTAAAGATCACTGGACCACAGGGTGGGGTGTCGATGGGGGAGGAATCACAAGATGGACAATCAAAGGCCCTAAAGCCATGTGAAAAAGGCCTACCTGTCATTACCCAAGGAAAAGCAGCATTTTAATTAAAAAAGGAAGAAGAAATTCAAAGGTCCCTTTCACATGAAAAACAGGATTTGTAAACACGGACCCAAAAACAGCTTTTCATGTATGTTTGCAAGTTAAAGCAAGTCATGAGAAACATAAAGATGTCAGGGAAAATACATATGGGCCTCATTACGAGGTTAGCGGTACAACACGCTTGTAGCTGGAGGATTGCTGTCAACTCTATACAACCATGTCCACTGTCTGAGATCCCAGTGCTACTGAGATATCTTAGGCAGCAGCGGAACCATTATTTCCCATTCCCATGGAGTCCTATAGTCCTATAGGACTCCATGGGAATAGGAAACCTGAAGCACCTGCACCATTAGCAACAGTGCCAGTGCTTCTGGGAAAAACATGCTGGTAGGGGCCTGAACTCCCAGCAGGTCAGGCCCGCCAGGAGTTCCATGCCCCTACCGGAAAACTTACAGTTTGGTGGTCTAGGAAGGGTACGTGTACGTTGCTACCACCACCCTAATTTTCAGACCGCCAAACTCGTAATGAGGGCCATTGTGTTTTTTGACAAAAAGTAGGGTAAATTATGCTTCATATGCAAAATACTGGAAAACATTTGAAAAGAAAAGACTGCTTGGTCACCATTAAAAGTTCCTGCAGGCCTATTTAGGCAGACTATGCAGGTGTCTTTCTGCAAAGGAAATCCAGATAATGGAAAACAAAAATGTATACCAAGTGCAGATTGGGAAACCACATAACATTACTGGCTGAGAAATGAAATGCAGAATTTTCACTGATAATGCTACCCATTAAAGAGTGGTGCACTGTGACAATTCATGATCACTTTTCAGCAGGAAAACGAACAGCCGATAATTAAAAGTGGATTTTATTAATGACTGAAAGAAACAGGCTTGTACTTTCAGCAAAAAACCAAAGTGGACCCTCAAAACACACCGTATATAAAAGAATCAAGGCTGACGTTAGAAAATGCAATAAGTGAGTCAATTTCAGTCCAGGACTAATGGTGGGGCTCTGAGCACAATTCACAAAGAACTCCCCGACTGAAAGCCTGTCTGGCATCCGAACTGTTTACAACTGCAATAACATGTGTCCTGCTAAGAGGCGTTGAAAACAGACTTTGCCTAGACCCACTGTCTCTGAGGGCAGTTCTGAGCAGGCCAATTGCTCAGGCTCATGCATTACCAAAGTAGGGAGGAGGTGTGAACACAGGCTCTATAATCAAGGCTGAACTCTGGAGAACAAAATACAAGCAAATAGAAGCTTTTCAGATAAGAGGACAGGATGCCAGACTTGCTCTCACTAAGGGCAGTTCTGAGCAGGCCAAATTCTCTGGCTGGTGTATGTCCGAAATGTAGGGTGAGGTGTGAACGCAGTGGCTATAATCATGCTGTACTCTAAAAAGAATGAAATACAGGAGAATAGAAGCTTTTCAGATCAAACGGTAGTCCCCTTTAGATAGGAAGACAGGATACCAGATGTCTGCAGTGGGGGATCTCTGTGTGGCAAATGCATCCCCCATTCACGGTCTGCACACTACACCTCAAACAAAAAAGAGACTAATCAAAAAGGCTGGCCTAAAGAGACAAATGGCCTTCAGGAAGTGAACCTCAAATTTGCACATTTGAATACTCCATTTGTTTAAATGGACTGTCACAATTGTGGATTTTCCTCAGAAACTACAAATCACACTACATACATGTATGTTTTATTTTGTAGATAATTTCAAGGGGTTGTTAGTGATATAAAAGTCCCCTCGTGTGCGACTTTGGGAATTGTAAGGGCAAGCTAACATGTGTTCCTGGCTGTTTTTAACATGTCTCAAATGCGAGAGTTGGCGTGCTGGTGGAGGTTAACAGTAGGAAGATGGGTAATAAATGACATGTTCCTAACTGTTATACTTTTTATTAAAATGATGTAAAATTGCCAAACGACTGTGCAATAGGGTGTGGACGTGGATGTTGTTTTATTAAATTCCCCTTGATTAGATGAATCAGAAAATATATATATTATGGCAGTTGCTAATAGAATAATGAAGTTTTGCCACATAACTAGTTGTTGCCAAAAATGTGACATTAGAACAAAGGGGATTGCAAATGGGAATGCCATATGCCTGCTCCTTACTCCTAAACCAATCCTTAAAGAGGGGCTGGAGTTGGGAGTAGAGAGCTGGGTCCATCATAAGAGAGCTTCCAACTTCGAGAGGTCAAGATAACCCTCTTGAAGAAAGTTAAAACCCTTGGGGTCATCTTTGAACAGCAGCTCACGATGAAGGCTCATGCAGGGAGTCTTGTCTCTGCAGCAGCCTTCTACATTAAACTCTTAGCCCACCTCAGTGCCTTTATTATCCAGGCTAATGCAGAGGCCATAGCCTGAGATATCAGTGGAGCTAAAATAGATCACTGCTGCAGTTTACTGGTTGGCTTGAGCAAAACAGGATGAAATAGACTTCAGGTCATACAAAATGGCACAGTCTGTCACACCCTTCCCTCCTTCTCACCTGTTTGTCCTTTATTGAGGTCTTCTTGGGTACTCCTTCCTTCTTCCTCACCGATCTGGACTTGTACATGGAAGGACGCGAGTCTTCGGTTTCCAGTGTGAGGAGTGCCGACTGCCTAGGCAGGGTTGCGTTCAGTATCCAGGAATGATGTCACGGAAAAATCCAGGAAGGAAAGGAAACTGAAGTCCAGTACTCAACGGGTGCCGGGGGTGCCTCGGCACCGAGCACGAGACGGATTCCGGGAAGAAGGGGGAATGGCCTTGCCGAAGCGAGGTGGGAAAGAGAAGGGATTCCTGGAAGGGGCAAGAAAAGGTAACTTGAAGACGGGAACGATACACACGCCGAACAACTCGGTTCAGTAGCGTTGAGACACGCAGAGCCCCAGGGGCATGCCTAATTTCTAGGAAACTGCACGTAGCGCGTAGACACTAGAGAGTAGCGTTCCCGTGCTGTCGGCCATGTTGGGAGGATCGCCGACCTGATGTTACGGTGCATCATGGACCACGAAGTCCAGAAGGGCTGAAATCGGCAGTTCATGAACAGTCATAGTCGTGATGGGGCTCTCACGCCATGACCATGTGTCAGATGCAAGAAGAGGACTGCACTGGCTCCCAGTTGAAGCACAAGTGCGCTACCGCTTCTTAGTGATCACTTTCAAGTGCATCCAAGGCATTATGCCTAGTTATCTAAGGCAATTTATTGTGGAAAAGTACAGAGTCATTCACTAAGATCCAGTAATCAGAAACATATTATGATCCCAAGAAGTCAAATTTGGAAAGCGGAAAGAGGAGCTTTTTACCTCTGAACGGCTACGCATGGAGCAACTTGCTGCTAGACCTTAGAGACCAGCGTAATATAGAAGCCTTCAAAAGGAAACTGAAAACATGGTGGTTTGCTTAAATTGTTCCCTCCTCTGGTTTTCTCCCTTAGGAGCCTCTTCTGTGAGCGTATTCTGCTTTTTGTGTTTGTCAGCATCCTAATGCCCATGGCGCCAAGGTTTTGCACTTTAAAAATATTTAAACGTAAAAGTAAAGTGAAGTAAAGAAGGGTAACTGACCAATCCTATTTGCGAGAACTCTTGCAGGTTACACCCCAATATTGTAAACTTGATGGTGTCATAGCTGCTATATTAAAAGGAGTTACTATGAGGAGGGGACAGAGCTGCTGGAATTTGCCACTGGGGAGAGCTGCTGAAAATTACCATCTGACAGCTGCCAGCAAATACCAAAAGGAGACTTTGCAGAGATTGCCTCTGGGTGGAGCTGTCTATTTCTGGGAAGGCTTAAAAGCTGACTGGGTCCTATGGTAGAGAGGTGGAGGCCATACTTGAGAGTGGAATGACCAGACCCCTGCACTGTCCTTCCAGTGGGTCCTGAGATGCAGTTGGCTTTCCTGATTTTAAACGGAGGTCTTCTATGAAAGTAGAATTTAAACCTGAGAGACCAAAAGGTGGGGGAATCTGTTTGCCTTAAATCCTTCCCCTTTTTGGTGGAGGGGATGGGGTGGCAAAACTGTGTTAATCCTTAGCCTATTTAATTAAACATTTCATTTTAATTTAATTAATTCTCATTGGCAGTACACCACGCAGAGATGTTTGTTAAAATTCGAAATTAACAAAGCTCACTCCCAGTGTGCGCCGAAAACTATAGACTGTAATTTAATTGTGTAATCTTTGTTCTAGCTTCCCGAACCCAGGCCTTTAAGTGGAGGGGGTCTGAAACCAAAATTCTCATATCATACCAATTTTTAACATCCAGCTTCCCCAACACAGGTCTTTAAGTGGAGGGGGGAGGTATGAAATCCAAAATTCTAAAAAATTGTCCCATTTTTACTGTCCAACATCCCCAATACAGACCTTTCAGTGAGAGGGGTCGGAAAACAAACCGCTAAATCACCCTCTGTGAATTTTAAACCAAAACTATGGGTAAAATCATAATTGCCATAGGCATTTGTACCAATCTATAAACCCAATTGCTCGCCTTTTAAGCTTGCAGAAAAATTTCTGCAATTATACATTTTGATCATTGATCAGTTTGATTATTTCTTGAATGTTTGTATTAAATAAAGAACGGTTCTTACACATGCTCGACCCGAGATGTTAACAGTTCGTGTTGTAAATGTTCCTCATGAGTGCTTTTGGAATATAGGTTATCTCATCTTCAACTGCTGATATGCTTGTGTCTGGATACGCGGAATCCCTGCTACGCGGCCTCAGCTCGGGGAGGCACAGAAAGCAAGTGATTCCAAATGTCTGATACATGAAACCAATCAGACCCACTAAGTGACGATATCAGACACTCATAGAAAGAGGTTGAGTGTGCCTGGAAGTCTGTGCCAACAGAGGACCCTCTGATCGTAAAGATAGGGGTGCAGATTAAATGTCAACTTGTAACAGAAATCTACAGTAAGATTCTCAAAGCAATGACGCTGCAAAATGCTTCGGAGTAATTTACAGACTATGGCACTCATAGTCTGTATGTATAATGGAAGGCCTGCCCAACCGGTCGGACATTCAAAGCTTTTCTAAGTGTATTGACCCTAAAATAAGTTCACCCTTGCTCTTTCTATGAATACTGTTTCATTAATATGTGTAATACATGATATATACAGTCTGGCTTTGGCGATACGAGTGCAGTGTCAATACGTGTGCCAGTAAACCAAAATGTACGGTGCTGTGTTTTGTTGTATTGTATTTGGCGGTGCACCGCTCCCCCTCCTGGATCTCAGCCCTCTGGCCCCCACGCGACTCTCCGCTCGCGCGCAGGCTCGCCCCCCTCCCTTCCTCTGTCTTCAGTCGGAGCCTCCAAGCCCACGCTCGGCTCTGGCACTGCTGGAGCATTGCATTCCCGCAGCCGGTGCGTCTTCCTGAGCTGCGGTGTGAGGAAGGCGAGCGGGCGGGCGGGCGCGCAGCGTGTGCAGGGGAGCCAGCCGTCGATAGGTGCCCTCTCCCGGGGGCCAGGGGACCATGGCCCGCTGTGGAATGTGCCGGGGGCCAAGACTCGCCGCCCTACTGCTCCTTCTGCTGGCGACAGCGACACGGGCTGCTCCAGGAGGTAAGGCTGCCCGCACTGCCGCTGGAGTGGCTCGCTCTATCGCTACACATGTGTTCATCTCTCACTGTGCCTACCCTCCTCTCTCCATGTACATGTGTGTGTGTGTGCCTGACTGCTGTATACCTGCCCCGTTCTATGGGTGTACACCTGATTCTCTCTCCTCATAGGTGCACATACTTCGCCCTGGGCATAGGTGCCTCTCTCCCTATGCACCCGCTACTTTTCCCGGCCACCTCTGCTCAACCAGCCGCATGCTTTTTCTGCTCGGCCCATGTACGTGTGCTCCCCTCTGCCCATACCCGTCCTGCGCTCTGCCTCTGATTGTGCCCCTCTCGCCCCTTACCTGCCCTGTTCTAGCCTCGTGCCACACTTTCCCAATGCACGGTAGTCATCTCGCTGCACTTGTGCTCCTCTCTCCCTCTCTCCGTCCGTGTGTTCCTGTACATGCACTCGCTCTCATTACAGCCCTGCTACTCTCCCTCTGTACGGGCCCCCCCCCCACTCTTAGTACACATATGTTCATGTCTCCCTGTACACTAGCGACACTACACACGGGCTCATTGTGTCCTATTCGCGTGCTTTTCCCCCTTCCCCGTACCGGTGTCTATCTGTAACGTATCTCATGGTCGCCAATCCCTGTGCTGTAACATACCTGCGTGTTTTCACCTATTCCGCTATACAGAGGCTGTCCAATGCCGCCTCTCCCCATACACACGTTGCTCTCTCTCTATAATTACTTATCGGCCTCTGCACATGTGTCTGTGTGGTATGCGTATTGTGATTACCCATAAGTGTGGCACTGTGTATGTGCACGTGTGGCCCAAACATTCTAGCGTGATGCTACTCTCTCCCTGTACACGTGATCCCCTTACTTCACTCAGTTCTGCTACTCTCTCCGCGTAGCCGCGTCCTCCATATAGAGGTGGCGGCGTCCTCTCTCTGAGTGTCCGCGTGTTTCTTATCCTCGCCCTCGCTGTAATACGCCTGCCTGTGAGCTCCTATCACCCTACTCGGATGCGTCTCTATACCTGTGCACGTGACCACCTTACTCCACTCAGTTCTGCTACTCACTCCATGTAGCTGCGACCTCTATATAGAGGTGGCGTCCTCTCTCTGAGTGCCCACGTGTTTCTTATCCTCGCCCTTGCTGTAATATGCCTGCCTCTGTGCTCCTATCACCCTACCCTGGCGATGGTCTATCCCTGTAAATGTCCACTCTTCTCCTTACATGGACTGCTCTATTCAGAGGTCTAGTCCAAAAATAAAGTGAGGGGACTCCGTCCACCCAAGTATACCCTCGACTTGAGCCCCGGCTCTGTTCCTGCAGTATTTCACCTCTCCGCCAATGCATGTTCTACTCTGCCCTCATACACGTGGTCCCCTGCCCTCGCGCTGCTCCTGCCCTATACCTGCCCGCTCCATCCCTCCCCGCGTGCTGCTCTCTCGAGGTGGATATCCCACCGTATCACCCATCACTGTCAGGTGGGCTTCTATCACTCTGAACACCGCAGTCTGTTCACCTGCTCACCCTTCTCCTTGGGGGCCCTGTAGTGTATATGTCCCAAGACGTAGGCGCTTCTGTGTTGTGCTTTCTTGCGTGCTGCCATGCCCTATCTGTGCTGGCCCTCCCTCTCTCGCTCTATGCCTGTGCCCGCTGCGCTAGCCTCTGTGGGTTCATCCTTATGCACCCAAGAACTCCGCGGGAAGGAGTTGCTGCGCTGAGACTGCGAGCCTCTTAAGATTGCGCGGCGTGCCGGGCTCCCAGGGGCATAGCAGCTTGTCAGCCCGTGTTATCGAGCCGACCCTCGGATCTCCGCGCCTCATTCGGCTGGGAGCATGCCATGCTTGCTCTGAGCTGCGTGGGCTCGTTGGGAACAGGTCCCATCGTGTGGTGCCACCCGTCGTGTACATGTTCCTCAGATCATCCCACTTTATGGTCAATGTGTGGTCAGATGTTGGCGGATGTGTCTGCAGTGCAGCGTGCGCTTTCCGAAACGGTTGCTCGGAAAGACTGTTCATTGTTGCCATCCTGCCGTTTTAAGCAGTTTACATGCACTTCAGCAAGGCCAGGCTCTGTAGCACTAACGGCAGTTAGCTCCTGGATAACTGTGAATTGAACCAAGTTCGGCCATCTCCACTTTCGTCTTGACTTTTGTTTGATCATCTGCACCTCTTTCTCTCCCCCTCTTGCTCTCTCTCTCTCGCCCCCTCTCTCCCTTTCTCTCCCCCTCTTGCTCTCTCCTAGTCTCATTGTGTTCCTTCCCCATGCCTCTATCTCCCTTTCTCTGTCTCTCTCTGCCTCTCCCTCTATCTCTCCTGATTTCTCTGTTCTTTGTGCCTGTCTTTCTGTCACTCTCTCACTCTCTTGCCTCCTACTTCTCATCCTCTTTCACCACTCCTATCTCTCTTTCTCTCGCGCCCTCTCCCTCCTCCGCCTCTCTCTCCCTCTAGCTCTCTTTGTCTCTCTCTGTCTCTCGCTCTCTCACACACATGCATACATAACTCTAGGGAAATGTCCGCGCATTTCTTCAACTATAGTATCTGTTTACCCCTCTAATATCTCTCTCTATATATAATATATATATATATATATTTCCCTCCACTTGTCTTATCTTCAGATGATCCATCATTCAACTCTACCTATAGCCACCCTGCCTATGCCTGTCGTGGCATCTGTCACTCGTCTATGTTGGACTGTATATTCCCCCTGCCACAGTGAGCTTTCAGCAATGCCTCCCCACGCGGGCTCGCGGGGGACCTGCGCACCCTCTGCTGTTCGCTTTTCTGCTGTAGTGATTATATTTGGTCTGGTTCCAATCACTTTACTGTTGCCCTTCAGAAGAGATGTGATTAGCCCTTTACCATCTTCGTTGTAAGAATGTAAGTCAGTGGTCCAATGGTCTGAACTCCGGGGTGGATGGACCCACAGCTGACACACTGTCCTATATCCAGCTTGGGTAGTTCAGAAGGTCCAATATCTTTCTTTGCATTCTGGGACATTTAGTCCTGCCTTAATGAAGGCAGAATACGCAGGATAAAGGCCATGCTATATTAAATAACGAGATGGTTCTGGTAGGCTGTTCTGATGTATTGTACAGAGGACACTGAAGGCGTTGCATATGTATTTACATATGTTAGCTGCTTTTTTGTTTTAAATCAAGAAGCCTATTTTAGATGTGTCTTGAACGGGAGTATTCACTTGACTTTCTACATGTCATGTTTAATTGATTGTGAAAAACCCCGAAGGAACAGGAGCATTTGCAGGAACAGGGAGTTCCCTTTTCGGTGTTGTGTACTATTTTAATTAAAAGTGTCGCATTTAGAAAGTTCAGAACATCAGCATCCAGCTTTTTCAGGTCCTTGTTCTCAGTCACCCTTGACTGCTATGTGGATTTACCCCAAAGAAGAAAAGGGCACTATCTTAACATCTATTGCTGTAATGCCATGCCATGAATTCATACAGGGGTGTGTGTGGCTGCAACCTTCCCTTCAAGCTTCAGATGCCGGCCAATATAGCCTGCATTCCGTCCAGGCACTGCCTGAGCTCCTAACATTGACGCTGAGTAAATGCATGTGCCATGCAAGTCGGCTGCCCCCAAAGCCTCCTGTGTGGACATGGCTTATCAAGGGGACACGCATGTCTCATTCCATACTTTGCTGGTTTTTTTACAGAGCCTGTGGAGTGTGCTGTTATTGATCTTGATTAATCATCAGCCCAGCAATTGATCAAGGGTCATCACCCTTGACCTGTTGAGAAGTAACCTTTGGCGGGATTCATTTGGAATTGGTGGTGCAGTTGCTGGAGACTACATGCAGGGTACTCGGCAATAGCTCCACACGTTACCGTGCTGTCTCCTCAATCTTATGCAATGTCTCGTGCGTGGTCTGGGTGCAATCTTGCGTGTGCCAGTGGTGTCCGTAATCCACTATGCCAATTCAATTATTCTGGGCTTCGCTTTCAAATAACAATGTGGCTCTTTATTGTGGGTATAATGTTGTTGAGTCAGATCATTATTTGTGTCTCGCAGAGCATGGCGGACATTGACAGGTGGTCGTGTATGCTACACTCCATTCCCTCTGCACACTCTCCATGAACGCTTCCCTCTGTGCAGCACCCAGCAACGCTGTGTCTACATGATGCTCTGCGATGTCACCAAAAATGCTCATGTGACACATGCAATGGACACTGCTCTAGCCGGCAAGATAGCTCAGTGAGTTGAGTGCTCACTGCTGCGATCTGGGTGTGATCTGCAGGTCGCAAGTTCAAACCCCAACAAGGCCAACTCAGCTTTTCATCCTTCCTAGGTGAATACACGAGTAACAACTTCGGTCGGGCGTTACTCTATGTACATAAATAAGATCATTATCAATACTCTGAAATCTTAATTTCGAAAATGTAAGCAACAATGTATGTACTGCATGCACGTGCAAGTTACGCATAGGTGGGATCCTTCTTTAGATAATCATAAAATGGCACCGGTGGCTTGCAGAGGGTGCTGTGAAAAACGGAACCAATCACTCAGTCAATATCATTTGATTAGTAAAATAACCAGGCACGGCGCCAAACACCCTGACTTTGCACATGACAGGCACCAGAGTACTTTCATTCAACACAAGACAAGCGATGGAAGGCACCCATCCCAGCCTGGGTATGCGACAGAACTCTCTCATTATAAAAACAAGTGTAAATGTTTGGTCCCTTTTATGTCAGGCATGGCATGTTGCAAATGACTGAATATTCATTCATATATGGCTGTAGTGGCATACTTTTTTATAGACAGGTAATGTGGCAGAAGCGAGGACATTTTGTATTTCAGTCTACACAGGGCATGTGCCAACATGCCTTCCTTCCACAGAGGGGATGAGGCATGCCATAACTCAACATAGGGCCCATAGCAATGTATAAGCAGACAGTGCGTCTGCCAATGGACATTTATTCCATAGAGGGCAGTGGGTTTGAAAAAATCCTTCCTTGCAGGTTATGTGGAAAATGGCATTCATTCTACACAGCGCATGTGGTATATATAATACCTTCATTCTGCCCATGGCATGCAGAAGAGCACAGTCCTCACTCTACAAAAGCCACGTAAAGGAATATCGCAATTTCATTGTGCACATGTTTGCAGAACCCAATCTTTCTACTGCAGATATGTTGCAGAATACATCAATTCTCCACAGTGTATTTGAAAGAACAGCTTTATTATAAACAGGGGTCGACATGGGCCTGAACTAATGGGAACTGGGTGCCAGTACTTCTATTTCTTGGTGTAAAAAGTTCAGCTACTTTGTACAACCACGTTCACAGTTCTGTTACTTTTGGTGTTGACCTTTGAAGCCTTCCTCTTCATGTTACTTGAACTCCCTTTAAAGCTAATCATGGCATTTGAACTCCTGCTGAGCCGCTTGCTTCACGAGGTGTAAGGCATTGGAAGTGCTGGGAAACTACCTTCTTTTGCCCATCCCACCCGATTCCCCATAGAAATCCACGTCCTCAAATCCCGTCACACAATTCCACCCCCCCCCCAGAATAGTACCTCAAAAACACTCCATGGTGACGGTGCTGCTGCTTATGTTGACCCTTCTACCTTTGATTATAAGCTAGAAGCATGTGACAGAGTGCTTTCGTTCTACAGAAGTTATAGGACCCAAGACCTTCAGTATACAGGGGGCATGTGCCAACACGCTTTAACTGTGTCCAATGTGTATGTGGCAGAGGTAGGAGGCATCCACTGTGCACAGGGCATGTGAATGAACGCCACCAATCTGCACAGGGCATAGGCGGAGTTCTTTAAGGGCACACATGGCATCTAACATAACACATCTCTTGTGCACAGGACATGTGACAGAAAATGATGTCTGTACCCAGGGGCATAGACAGAATACCTTAGTTCTGCATAGGACATGTGACAGAGCACTGCAGCCTTTCTGTCAACGTAGCATGTATCCGAACAAACACATTGTGGACAGGACTTGTGGAAGGCCACGATCACAGTGCACAGGGCGTGTGAGGGGAGGCACTCACTCTGCACAGAGCAAACGCCAAAATAAATGACAAGTTGGACGGGTGCATCTCATTATAAAAACATCATTCTGCCAGAACTGCTCTTACTTACCGGTTGCACACCAGGCAATCTGCTAGAAGAATACACGTTTTTCCAAAAGAGCTTGTCATAAGACATAACATACATACATCTGAACTTTGAATAGACCGACCTGCTTTCGTGTAGTTTCACCCAGTTCTTAAGGTCTATATATTGGTCACACCTATGGCCCACTGCAACCCATGTGTTGGCTGGCGCTTAAGCGACCTGTGCGTCCTGAGTGATCAGGTATGCCGATGCCTGCTGCCATTTCAGGGCATCCACGACGAGAAGAGAATGTTGCCCATGGCAACTGACTGCTACGATCTTGACAATAGGCGTGTACGTTTAGTATTAGTGAGTACACGCGTTAGCAACACGTGTACTACCGCTGGCCTCTAATGGGCCATTCCCGGCTCAATTGACCTCTGCTTTTGTCCAATCCATGATCTGCTGAGAATCAAACCATCATTGTTTGGTAAAGCCCTAAAGGGCATCCCATGCCAGATTCCACCCACTGCTCTACGCTGTAATAATAGTTCTTATTCATTGCCATTTGAATGGTACCCACATTATGAAGGGATGAGTTGACCCCGCCAGCAATTCACTCGCACAAAGTGTGTAATGCCCATGTCTGAGGGGAGCACTTTGTGAGCAATGCGCCAGAAACACTTCCGCCGCGTGCTTTCATTTGGAAAAATGCACAATGAAAACCTTACACGGAAAATCCAGTGAGTGACGTCAGAATAGGTCCCAAAATAGCCATTGATGCGGCCACGTGGCATCCTGGAATTCTTGTTGTTGGCGATGCTGTTGGGACGAGTGGAGAGAGTCGTTTGTTTTCACTCCTCATAGCTTCCAATCGCAGTGGTTGGAGCAATCACCAAGCTAGGCGTCGGTGTCTGCACATGCGGCAGAGTACAGCCTATACCTGTACGCGTTTAGTATATACTGGAGAGAAAAGCTGCCTGACTCTAACTTCACTGCCATTAGCTAGGCTCATAGTGTATTTTTCATCAATGTCGTGTGTTGCTTGACGCGCCAGCAGTGAGTGTCACACACTTCGCCATTTCAGCACTTAAATCGGGGACAGCTCCCAGGGAGGGAGCTGCATAGAAAGGGACGCGCCTCTGGCTCAGTTGGCCGAAAATGATCTCTCGCATTGCATTGTTCTCGAAAGGCATTTCTTCGCGTGCCCCTCCGCCCCCACCGTAAATTCCTAAGTCCTAAATATGAATTCATTGTGACGTGTATTCAGCAGTGGCCTTCAAACATGTTAGCTACCGCATCCACCCATTAAAACGGATGTGTGATCTGTTTAAGTGAGTTTTCATTGCAAAACAGTACAGGAGAGTTAACGCTGTTCATTGGACTTGGACACAGCAATCCTAGTGTGCAGGCGGCGGTATAATCTTCAGTACCCCCCACCCCCCTATCATATGGTGAGCTTCCATTGAATCTTTATCTTGTATTGAAAAGTAACCAGCACCTCCCGCTGTTCGATTGTAGGACACATGGGAGGAAATTACTTTCATACAAAAGATATCACGTGTAATTGGAGCTTTCAGTGGGTTTGACAGGCATTGTGAGTACAAAATTAATAGCTTGCGTTTCTGGGTTGCAAATCATTTGCTGCTGCGATCTCTCAAAACACATCCAAACAGATGTTTGCAGGCATTTATATGTGTGTGCGTGTGTGTGTGATGTCGACATCATACTCCCGCTCGCTCTCCTGTCCCAATAATGTGGGTCAACTTAAATGGAGCTCTTTATAAAGTATTGAACCCCTGACTACATCAGCCCTCATGACTCGTCCAGGTTTACCTGAACGACTGCGTCTACTGGCAGAACACCCACCTTTACACAGGCGTGGGCACCTTGCTGTGTATAAGCACCCTGATTGCCTTAAAGTTGGTCATGGAAGCAACAAAAGTTGATTGCTGACTTGTTAAAGTCACCGAGGCATGCAGCATTCCCAATTACAACACTCTGGGGGCTCCTTTGGCAATATGCTAATGACACCAGACAGAAAACCATTAAGGATATTTTGAGGCGATTCGTGCACAATGGCACTTAACTGCAAGATGAACGCGGCGTGACTTTCAGCTGCCAGGTAGACAATCTCCCGAATCTGGTTTGGGGTAAACTAGATGCTTTGATTCCTAACTGGTATCAGAGCTCATAAACCTGTCCAAACATAAGCTAAACAACAGAATCTATGTCTAAACAATAATTACCATGAGAACTATCAAGAAAAAACAAACACGAGTTGGAAGAGAAAGAGAACTGCAGTAGTATTGCTTGCAAACAGTATAAGGGCAGATTTTGAGGGAGAAGACTGACATAGCTAAATTGATAAACAGAAAATCTCAATAGCTAGGCATTAGTAAAGGAGACTGCAGAGCCAAGTGAACAAGTGTCTTTGTAAATGCATTGAGTGGATGAATCTACTCAACAGTGTTTGGCTTCATAGTGTTTTGAGTTTCATCCAGACTTTGTCCCACTAAGTGATTTATCAGAACATGTCCTCTCTGGATTTTAACCGTGGGGTGAAGTCAGAAACCTCAGCTAACAAAGGAACTGTTTGGATCAAGTCTTTCAAGAGGTGGGTCATCAAACCATCTACATGGGCTTCATTTGGCTGAAGGAGAAGGAACGTCATAGAAGGTGAATTGTCTTAAAATGCCAAACAGCACCGAGATTCATATAAGGAATGGCATTCTTTAGCCACAAGGGTAGTACGAGAAGAGGTTTGCAATTTACACCTGAATATGATGACATGCATCTATTCAATACAGGTTAATCTTATAGCAAGACAGTTTCATGTTATTGCATAACAGTTTCAGCTTCTAGATTGGGGGATGCATTTGTAATTCTATTTACGGGAGAAATCCCAAAATATGCATTTTATACGAAAACACAATACACAGTGGAATTAATCTGTTGATATATTAGTTTCACATCATGCAAACATCCCTAATATAATACCTCCTGACATACCATTCTATGCCACAGCTGTGGTGACAAGAGACACGCTAATTCTGGGGTCAAAAGTTTGTTTTATTAAAATAAAATCAATGCAAAGTTGGTCTCCAACCTTTATGTGGGAGAAGTCACCACAATATTACACAATCACAGGTATTTTATGCACAAAAACAAAAACACAAAAACAACCTGCCTGCTTGAATTTCACCATTTCTCACATCAAACATACCTTTATATCATCAAACCTCTTTATGTTTAATTCTGAATCACAATAGATGTTGTATCATAATTATGATGCTCATCGGCCAGTGTGTTCATCTTATTTACATCCAAAACATCTCCAAATTACACATACAATTACATTTAAAATTATTCAACAAACATGACTTTCCCCAATAACATCAGCAATTTTTGGAATCAGAGAACTGTTGCATGCCTCGTATTTCCCATGTTAATATGGTGCTGTTGGTTATTAATACGTGTGTGAAGTTTAACATAAGCTTGTAACGAATTACCTCAGGATGATTCTTCAGGTTTTTGTTTAAGGAAGAAGCAAGGTTATTAATTCAGAATACAGAATCGTTTTCTTAAACAGTATATGTGTCCCTCCCCTTTCACCTCACTAATAGAGTGCCACTATGGAGTTTCAAGAATGAGGGGTATGTGGGATTTACATTTGCATTATTTTCTATGGTAGTAGAAACTGACATCTAAACTTAATATAATTTCCTATTCCTTATTAAATAGCTATGGCCTTCACAGAAAAAACGTTATCAAACAGATCTTCCTTAGGCTATGGCATGGATGTTTTCGTATCACAGCTTCATGTTAACTATTTATGTAAAACAACTTTGGGTACAATTTAATGAGATTATAATTTACAAAGAATTGCATGCAGACAGCATGAAATATCATCTGTGCCACTGCAATTACAATTCAACATGTATTTTAGGTTGCATGGAAATTACAGTTCACTTTTTAAATGCAGTAGGAATGCACTGTACATTTCCAATTTAATCAATGTATTTTTGTTTCACCTTCTCAAGCCACCTCACTTTCTGGGACATAACAAGAAAAAGATTAATACTGGCTAGAAAGCAGTAATTATCTAATTTGGGGAATTAACAAACTCACTTTGAATTCATCTTTAATGGTGTGCAGGCAGCAGAAAGCCTCGACTGTTCCAAGGAATGTCTCAGTCATAAGGCCCTTCCTGGCCCCTTAATCCATGTTTAAGGAAAACAAGTCTGCCTCAAGTTAGTTTGGTTCAGGCTGACTCACGGACAAGGACTTCATCTGCAGAAACTATTGATGTACTGCACACATCAAATAGGGACAGTAAATGTTCTTTCCTGCAGCTTTTGCCAAAGTCAAAATACTATCCCGTGTGCTACTTTTTTTTATAGCATAAAATATGCCCATGCTTCTGTCATAATAATGTCACTATACGTAATTGCCACATTGTTTCCATTGGCCTGCCTCATAGTTAGACACATCTGTTGAATAGCCACCCCACCAATCTGCATTGGATGTTCATAATGTCTGTATTCTGTTCCATTATTCATAGTGAGAATGTACCACCCTAATGAGATATGGATTGCTGTACTATGCCATCACAGACGGATATCTGGGTATATCAAATAAATGTATAGCACATCAATTCATAATTTTATGAATATTAATAATGTTAATACTTTTAAATAAAAATCATATGGAATGCACATTTGGTAAACAATTAAAGAGCTCATTGTTAGTTTCAAAAGACAGATAGTCTCATTTTTCTAAGTATTGTTGTTCCAAAGTTATGGACCTTTCCTGTGCATACTCCTGGAGAAGCTGGCTATCTCTCAGCTCACCCTCCACACTGAAACTGCTGGTTGTTTCCACGACATCATTCTGGCTTTAGAGGATCCACAGGCATAGAAACTGCTGTTCTGAACACCCGTGAAGACCTGTTGTCAAATCCCAAAACTAACACTTCTTCGGTCCTCATTTTCTTGACCTCTCCTCTGCCTTTGTCATGGTAAACCACAACATCCTGATCACATGTCTGCATGACACCCTGGGAATCACAGGTCAGGCTCTGGCATGGTTAACCTTCTTCCTTTGCGACCCCCTATCCCAAGTGGAACTTGGGTCCTTTCTCTCTACTTCCACTCTTTGAATCTGTTGCGTTCCCCATGGTTCTAACCTACCCCAATGGTTCTTCAATGTCTACATGGCTGCCCTTGCATGTGTGATTGCCACGTTCATCTCTAGCTTCCAGTCTTATGCGGATGACATACAACTCTCCTTCAGGCTACCCTCAGCCACTTCGTCTACCTCGCTCATATCTGACTGTCTGTCCGCAATTCAGTCATGGTGTGCTGCAAACAACCTCTGCCTCAACATCAGTAAGACTGAGATTGTTCCCTTTGGGACTCCTGCTCCTGCTTTCCCACTTTCACTCTGGCTGGCCTCCCTTGGCCCTGCACCCACCTATGAGGCAGAACACCTTGGGGTCATCTTCGACTCCACTCGCTCCTTCTCGGCTCACATTTCGAACATCTCTAAAAAGTCCAACTACCAGCAACACCTCCTCAGAGTTACTCTTCCTTTCCTCACCTTCCCCCAGTGGCTCACTGTCTCCAGAGCCATGGTTCTCTCAAGGCTGGACTACTGCAACAACCTCTTTCTCAACCTCCCAGTCTCTGCTCTGCACCCTCTGCAACTCATCCAGAACAGAACCGTGAGACTTATCCTTGCCCTCTAGTCCAGGGACCGCATCGCTCCGGCACTGAAATCCCTCCACTGGCTCCCTGTTGCTGCAAGGATCAAGTTCAAGACCCTCTGCATTATCCACAAGGCATTCTGGTGCCTGGGACCTACCTCTCTGTAACGTTGCCTACCTAAATACTGTCCTTCCCGAGCCCTACGCTCATCTAACCTTCACCTTCTGTGAGTGAGCGGGTTCTCCAAGCAGAGATTTAGAGGGAGATCTTTATCCTCTGCGGGGGCCTCCCTCTGGAATAGCCTCCCTGCCGTACTCCATCTTGAGCCTGATCTCCTTAAGTTCCGAAACTCCTTAAGACATTCCTCTTCTCCTCTTCCTTCCCGCTCCCTCTACCCTGCTAACCTTTCTTTCTGCTCTATCCCTCTCTCCCTCCTTTTTCTGTGCAGTCTCCTGACTGGCCGCTTGGTGTACCTCAAAGTCTCACAGGTCCCTGTCACCCTCGCCAGTCCTCTCGCACTTGCCTCTGGGCCTTTCACTTGCCTCATCGATACTGCACTTGGTCAATGACCGATGAGAGTGACATCTCTCAGCACTTACCCCAGCTTAGTACTGATTGGGTGTACTTGTTCCCCTGCCACAGCCCCCACCCATTGCACTTGCCCCCTCCCCTCTCCTGCACCCCTCTGCGCACTTGCACACTCTGAATGCACCATGCCTTGAAGATCGTCTTTCTGTTTGTCCCTTGTCTCCACTCCTTGCATGGCGGTGCCTCAATGCACTTGGAAAAACTGCAGAATCATCGTCAGACTTATTTGTTGTTATCTACACTGTTAATTGTATTATATGCACTTGTTCCTTGCACCCACTCTGCCTGTGCAGACTTGTATCATTCAGAAATTCAAGGGCTCTCAATGACTGTTGTTCTTCCCCCTTGTTCCCTCCCTCCTTGAGCGCTTTGAAACACTTGCTTTGTGTATAGGTGCTTTAATAATAAACAATACCAATACTAACACCAACCAAAATCATGCCCATACATAATGTAATAGTTGACTCATGCCCTACCTTTGAACTGTGGGCTAAGTCTTTGTGTTTCCACACATGCTTCACAATATGATATGGGTTCAGTGTGTGACTGGGTCCAAAATGAGATGGCAGGCCTGCTTTGTTCTACTGCATTAGCACAGCATTTGGCACCTATTATTGCTATTCAGCTAGTGGAAAATGTTTCTTTTGAGGCCAACAATAAAACAAAAAAAAAAACAGCATCCAACTATCTGAGAAATGTAGATATTAATCTCCATTCACACTGCAGATCTCCAGTTTGTGGTATGTTAGCTTAATTTTGTACGGATCTGTGTGAGGGAAGTTACTCCCAAAACTGGGGGCTGGATTTGTCTGCTTTGAAACCCCAGATAACATGGAGTCAGCACAATATAGGGTTTTTGAAATTACTATCAATGTTATTCAAACCAATACAAAACCATTGCTTTTTGACATATTTATAGTATAAGATATTATGTACAATTCACCATGGTGTTAGCAACTCTGCACAATAAACTGACAGCGGTTGGAATAATCAATACACTGATACCTTAGAGAAAACAAATTCAGTAAGGATTCAGTTTGGCTTCATGTTTCAGATACACAAAGGAAGATTTCACTATAAAATGAAGATTTCTGTAGTTCATGCTACGTTTTCTGGTTAGCAGAATTATTATTTTGGCACATTTGGGAATTTGGTATTGTTGGATATACAGTGCTTTTACCTCTGAGTTTAGCATGTCCTGCCGTCAATTTAAATGTATTAAAAACCCAGTCTTATGGGTCGGTTAATTGTAGAAGTTCCTGGTGCTTGTGTGAAACTCCATGGGATGTGTGGTGTGCTATTTCTTAATGGAGCACAGAATTACTGGTATCCCATGATCACACCTTAGAAGTGGTAGTAATTGGGTGGCAGACATGAATACAATTATACACTTTCCGTTGCCTCTTTCACTAAAACTTTAGTCAGTCTCCATGTCTTTGTTTTATCTTACAATAAACCATCAGCCTAAAAAAAACGACCGTTTTTCAGCATCAGTTTGCTTTAGGGAATCCATTTTGCGTTCCATGTATCTTCACCATAGGACAGAGAATGATGAAAGCAATCCTGCAGTATTATCCTTCACCATTTGAAGACATGTTGGGGTAAGAGGGACGAAACAACAGCGAGGAGTAGGTGTGTGAGCACATTTTGAAATTAAAAGACTAATAAAAAAGAACGGTGAGGTGATGGAATAACCAGGACCAACCAGGGAGGAATGAGGGTGGGGACAAACCAGCCTGGAAGGTTCTTGGTGTAGGCATCCAGGGCCAGCCAGAGGGGATGTGGGTGGAGGGGATGGGGACAACCATGAACAGCCATAGAAGGTTAGGGTGTGTATGTGGCGGGTGGGAACAACCAGGGACTGACAGATGGTAGAGACTAGCTAAATAGAGCCAGCTGTGCTAATGCATTATGCCAGGCTTTACAGAGAAGGGCAAGAAGAAGGAGAGCCTGGTGATGCTCTTGTACACATGCCCCTCACCAGGGTCCCTGGGTGAAATGCTTTTATGTCCACTGATAGAAAGGCTTTAAAAGACACAGGGGCTTTGCAAGAGTCTTTTCCTTTGGAGGACTAGCAAATGGAAAAGCCTGGCCCCCTCCCCATCATTATGGGTGAATGGCGGGATGCATGAGGGTAATCAAAACCAGGAGCAGGGCAGGTCTTCTGGGCCCACCCCTAACCAAATCACATGTGCATTTCTTCAGCCAATCATGAGAGTTCACGTTCTCTCTGTGGTTGGTTAGGATCTGGAAGGCATCACATGTCTCTTCAATTGAGGGCCTGAACCTGGAAGATAGTGATGTCATTCCCCCATTCCTTCCTAATGGGCAACTAATGAGGCAATTGAGGTTGTTCAAGACCGGAAGTGGGCAAGGTTTTCTGGACCCAATCTGACAAACCACGACGGCTTTTGCGCCAACTAGAGCCGTTGAATACCTGCGGGTGAGTTGGTAGATAGACGGGGGAAGGAGCAAGGGTCTGCAGTAGAATGAAGAAAGCAAGGCATGGCTAGAGGGCTGGACATATGTCAGGGGATGCTGCAAAGATGGGTGATATGGGAGAGGCAAGTCTTCTAGTTGAAGAAAATAGTTATGCCTACATAGCTGCAAAACTCTGTGGCTTAGTCGGTCTTCTCCTTCAGGAGCCAGGCCATTACTAGGTTTGAGACAAAACTGGAGTGCAAGGAAAATATAGAAATAGGCCTTCTCTTGCTATGCCCCTGTCCTCTCCTGCCGGCAATCCTGACCTCATCAATGCTCTTGCAGGTCACGATGAACTGAAGACCTTACACCTCAGTTATTATCTAGTCGCCACCTAGGCTCCTTGCTTTCCCACATCACTTCACGCCTCCATTGTAATCGGTTATTTATAACACGCTTAATACCCAGAGGTTTCTAAGCGCGGACTGAGGATCGAATCTGTGTTGCTCAGTGTCGTCTTGCTTTCAAGGCGCGTGTGTTGCCCCTGAGCTATCCTCCCATGACTGCCACATCCCATCCACAAATTGAAACCGCTCTCTTTACCGCATATGTCAATGGCATTTGCTGCCCACTGTTGATTCCTGGCTAGGATTGTACTACATAAATGACAAATACAAATACAAACAGGCACATATGTAATGTTTTATGTCATGCCTCTGATATATAAATAATTACTAATAAAAGACATTGTTACAAGAAAGTTAAATCAATCACTGTTACTAGGTGGGCACGCAGATCTACGAAGGGTGCCTTCGAGTGTTTTGCTATTCAAAAGTTTAGGTTTCATTAAAGATAGAAAGAACATTACAAGGAACATCGTTATGTCGGCCTAATAAGAACATTTTAACAGTTTCAGAAAAACATTCAATGTAGGACAAACTCAAGGGAATGGAGGATAGCACAGGGGCAACACACTGGTCTTTGAAGAAAGACCACACAGAGCAACCGAGATCCAAATCCCGAATCCGCACTTAGAAAAACGAGTTCAGGTACGGTATTAGGCGTGTTATAAAAAAAAACAATTAAATAAATAAGTAGAGCAATAACAAAGGTTCAAAAAAGGATATCACAGATTATGAAAAGACATTTTAAACATGCAATGTGCACATACATCATCATCCACTGACTCTAAACATCACCTCTTTCACTTATAATACACATTCATGTACAGGCATTAGGAATGCGGCCAAAACTTTAAGCTCAAGTTGTCAATAGTCAGCCGTATATTCCATGAAATCCGGGCTATTTGTTCAAAAACGGTTTCTTTTCCCCCTTCTGTTTGGCGATGCCTCTCTCCATTATGGAATCATTGTGGGAAATCACTACTGGTAAAGAAAAGGTTTCTGGCAACCAAATTCCACAAATGCCACAGAACAATAATGAATATATATTGAGTGAATATATTTATTTCAAACTATCTACATACCTATGTATAGATAGTCTAGAGTATTTTTTTTAGAAAATATATTTATATTCTAAAGTTAAAAGGCAATTCGACAAACACAAGCTCATCACGGAGAATACGCTTACAGTAAGTGGCCACATTCTTAAAAGAGATGCCTGACTTCACCGATTAGCGATGACAGGGGATCTAACGTCATACTCGCTGTCAAATCTTTAACACTGAAACAAGATCCCTGATCACACCAGTCATGTTCTCAGAAGTGTGGTCATCACCACATCGACGGACTATTCCGGGAACATTTCCATCTTTATTTCCTGAGGTCATCTTCTAAGCCATTTAACATATCATAATAGCAGCAACCCCTGCACCACCTTTGTTGATGAACATGTCACAGGAGCCCAAGCATTCGGAAAACTGTAGCTCAGGAGTTTAGTCATTCCCTGCAGTGGCAGGTTGGGAAAGGGCAGACATGCGGCTGGCTGACAAGGCTGTTACTCTAGGGGCAAGGGCTGCAATGTAAAAATAAAAAAAAATAAAAACAAATAAAGAGATAATCCTCCAGAAGGCAGACTAACGGGAATTGTGGCATTTGCAGGCCACAGGCAAAGAGCACATATGCCTGGGTGGCTCCCAGCATGGGCCTCCACAGAGCGTGATAGGAGGAACTGTCCATGTGACATGCACATGTTCACACAGGCCACAGGCAAAGAGCACATATACCTGGGTGGCTCCCAGCATGGGCCTCCACAGAAAGTGATAGGAGGAACTGTCCATGTGACATGCACATGTTCACACAGGCCACAGGCAAAGAGCACATATACCTGGGTGGCTCCCAGCATGGGCCTCCACAGAAAGTGATAGGAGGAACTGTCCATGTGACATGCACATGTTCACACAGGCCACAGGCAAAGAGCACATATGCCTGGGTGGCTCCCAGCATGGGCCTCCACAGAGCGTGATAGGAGGAACTGTCCATGTGACATGCACATGTTCACACAGGCCACAGGCAAAGAGCACATATACCTGGGTGGCTCCCAGCATGGGCCTCCACAGAGAGTGATAGGAGGAACTGTCCATGTGACATGCACATGTTCACACAGGCCACAGGCAAAGAGCACATATGCCTGGGTGGCTCCCAGCATGGGCCTCCACAGAGAGTGATAGGAGGAACTGTCCATGTGACATGCACATGTTCACACAGGCCACAGGCAAAGAGCACATATGCCTGGGTGGCTTCCAGCATGGGCCTCCACAGAGAGTGATAGGAGGAACTGTCCATGTGACATGCACATGTTCACACAGGCCACAGGCAAAGAGCACATACGCCTGGGTGGCTCCCAGCATGGGCCTCCACAGAGAGTGATAGGAGGAACTGTCCATGTGACATGCACATGTTCGCACAGACCACAGGCAAAGAGCACATATGCTTGGGTGGCTCCCAGCATGGGCCTCCACAGAGAGTGATAGGAGGAACTGTCCATGTGACATGCACATGTTCACACAGGCCACAGGCAAAGAGCACATATGCCTGGGTGGCTTCCAGCATGGGCCTCCACAGAGTGATAGGAGGAACTGTCCATGTGACATGCACATGTTCGCACAGACCACAGGCAACGTGCATGTTTGGATGCACACTCTGTGACTCTAGATGGTAACTATGGCAATAGCCCACCCAATACCTTATCATGATACCCTGCTGCTGAGGTTTTAAGTCTCCATATTGTATCCGAGTTTAGGCTCGGTTTAGGGTCTTGATTAAGCTTGTATGACTAGTGAATTTCTTGATCACTGATGGGTTAATTACGAAAAGAGTGCAATAGCACACCCATTAGCATGCAATGAATTAGCTATATGGTGGTTATAGTTACAGAAGTGTCTGCAATGCTTACCCGTGGGCACAGTTGGCAAACACACACGGAAAGATGTAAAATGCAGGTAAGTATTATGAGTGCACTACAAACGGAGTTTGTGACAGTTTTACAATGTATTATCGACAACACCTTTCCGAGAACAACAAAAGGTACGGATTCAGATCAACAGCATACACAGCTACATAGATACACTTTCCCATCAACACTCAGATACAGCCTTACCTCTATATTTTGTACGACCACAAATGCATTCAACACAAAACCACAGTCACACAAACCAAAACAATAACAATAAGCCATGTCCATTTGGCATTTATTGGCTATGCACTCTCCACAACCCAGGACCACAATTACCAACCTGACCCCATCCACAGCTCCCTGACGTATCTGAAAGGGCTGATTTGCAAATCAAGGTGGTCTTCCGGCTACGTGTGAACCAGGACCATGGAAGGGGGTGACAGGCACTGAATGGGCTTGCTGCCAGTTGCCATGGAAGGGGGTGAGTGGCAAGGATTTTGTGACTGAGCAATCCAGGCAAGGGAAGGGGCTGAGTGTAAGGTAATAAAGGGTATTGTGTTAAAGTTAAAGGGTGGAACAAAAGGGGAACATAGGTCTGCAAGTTATTTGTAAGGGCATGTGCGTGAAGTGGCAATGAGGTGCAAGAGAAGGACACCAGAGAGTGATAGAGATGTAAAATAGGTTACATGAGACAGAGGTAGATGTCTGGAAAGGCAGCTCAGCAGATTGAGTGATGGTTGCTGATATTTCTGCCTAACATGCATGTCCCAGCAACCAATCGTGGTCCGGCCAGCAACCTGTAATTTATAGGACCAATTGATGCATACTTTCTTTTTGAACATGTGAGTCCATTAACATTTCTTTTATATCTGGTCAGATTGCTTTATCGTGTGACTTGCTGCTTTTCAAGCCTGCTTTTTTTTAACAGTGTGAACGTCAGATTTATTCAACTATGTTCTCATTTATCCTTTCAATGATAACATTGCAGGAAGCGTTCTTCTGGTTGTAAAACTGCTGAAGAAATAGAAGATACTGTCTCCTTTACCATCTAAATTGTACAATGTGTAACAAAGAACCCATTACTCAAATCCCACTTTCCACACTTCACACATTATGGGATACTAAGCAAATCACTTTTCTTCATTGTGCCTTGCTTTCCTTAACTATCAAAATTAGGATCGCCAGCAGGGACCTTTGTTCAGTGTGTGCTGTAGGGAAATACTCATTTATATGGGTTTATTATCTGTAGTATTACTCCTTAAATAATTATAATATTAAACATGTCTATGATGTGTCCTAATGGGATGATATGATGTCACGTCTTGGTCTTGTTTTATGGAGACAGGACGCCAACCGAGGGCCTTATGTTGTGGGGGGGGAGGGGTGGTAGACAGGGTTCCAGGTGTGGCTTTTATGGCTTTTGAGCTGTGGGGTGGGGAGGTAGGAAACCAGGTCAGGGCCTTTTGCCATACCCACTTGTGTTTGCCTCTTATGGTGAGGCCAGGCCCTCTGATTTGGCTCTGGCTCAGCTCTACCAATGAATTAACTAACCTCCACAACCTTTTACATGAACTAAGTCACCAGGGAACCTGGTCTCAAAGATCAAGTTCTCATTTCACCAAATAATATTTTCCCGGTCAAATCATTGTAGAACATGGTATGTGGGCGAGGTCCCCTCAAGTCCAGGTTTGTAGGACCACCCCAATAAATAACTGAAAGATATGTTACATCCAGTCTCAGTTTATAGAAGAAAAGTAATATCAATAACGAGTTCCATTATTTTTTGGAGAGTATGTGAGTGGGGGAGAGGTTGGTACTGAGTTTACTTGTCCTACAATTTGGGGCCACTGCATTGGGCCCTGTGGAAAGGGCCTCTAAATGGTACTTTCCCCTCAGGTCAAAAGTTGGTTGTCTTGAGCTTGCACGCACAGGTGAAATGGTAGCCATGTACAGAAGCTGTAATCACCTTATGTTCACCTTCCTTTGATGTTACAATGCTTGAAAGTAGATGTCTTTCTTCTATCAATACAGGAGTAGGTAGACATGTGGAAAATAAACCCTCCAGCTTCATGACCATCATTTTTAGTGAACAATTCTCCCCTCACCTGTGTTTTTCCTGAAGATGAAGTGCTGTTTTTTCAATATTGTTTATGAATCTTTTTTGAAGGGAACTCGTCTATTTTTGATTCCATTGGAACTCAGGGAGCAGTAGATGCTTCACCACTGTGCTTTGGAAGAGGGCTTAATTTAAGGAGTCATTTAATAATTCTTAATAAATGAAATATGTTAGTTTTACCATTAAGTGTGGGCATTAATTGAAAGTTTCATAAACCCTGAAGATTTTATTTGCTGCCAGTTGCGATTCTTTTGCCTCGGATGCTTTACAAAATTCATACATTTCATACATAATGGGTCTCATTATGAGTATGCCGGCCCAGTAACAACGGTGCCGGTAAGCTACCGGCACCGTTGTTACTGGGCCGGCATACTCTGAGTTCTGCGAGCGGGTGCCTTTCTCCCTGCCAGGTCCGACCTGTGCATCCATCCTCCCCATTCCCATTGAGTCCTATGGGACTCGAATGGGAATGGGGAGTAATTATTTCTGGCGCCTGGCTATGGGGAAATACCGGGACCACTGGGGCTGTAATGCTCCGTAATTCCCTTTTGCCAGGCACCGGAAAGAAAATGACCCTGGTGGCAACCATGCCGTTTTTACCAGCACGGTTGCCGCCAGGATCGGAATGAGGCCCATTGTATCTATTTCTAACTTCTTTATATTCAAATTTGAAAGCAGATAGAGACGATTTTAGTGGCAAATTTGCAAAGTTAAATCTTGGGGCGGTTTTAAAGAAGTTTTTGTGGCAGCCACAACAGTACCTGAGTGCATTATTGACATCTGCAGGCTTGTGCAATGAATACAGTCTTTCTGCCTCATTATACCATTCATCCATGTATTGGTGTGCATACAAATGGACATCACATTGTACTTTTTGTGTTACAGGAATGTGTTTTGTGGTTGTGTGTTGCTCCAAGGTGTTATATACGTGCTGACGCTATTGACACTTTTGTGGCAGGCCATCAACAAAATGAAAAGATTTGAATGTACTGCCACAAAGGCACACAAGTAAACCGCACACAGTTGAATACACAGGTGGGAACCTATAGGCCAATATTGGGCGAGGGAGGTCTTCAGAGCCTCAAAGGAATTCTCAGTGCCCTAACAAGCCTTGGACACTATGTAGTGTGGTGTCCTCTATTAATATGTGATCAACAACACTGTTGTACACTTGTACTGGTCTCAGAAAAGAGCTGGTTACAAAATGGCAAGCACAGTGTTTGGCCTTCGCTAGTAGAACAATTCCCAGTGGGAAAAAGCATCAATAGTGTTCCTTCTATAACGCCTGGCTCCCGTTCCGACCACCAACAATACGTGTGCCACCACAAGACAGCGGTCGTTAAAATGCAGCTGCTTGGTTGACTTTGGGGAGTTCTGCCTCTTAAAGAAAGGGTCATCAGAGATTTATCTGAGCGAAAAGGTACATTCTTACCCAGATGTTGAAAGCATCAATTGTCTGCAAGGGAAGAAAACAAGACAATGCCACCCTTTTGGTGCTTTCTTTGGCATCTTTGAGGGAGCCCCACTGAAGAGATCACTGCAATGCAAGTTAATGATACTATTGGCTGTCCTCAATCTATTAGGAATGCTGCCCTACGGTTCGAATGAAGCATTCTTTACCTCACTCTTCCTTAAATGACCAGCTAGTAGGATTACAAGAAATGACATCACTTCTCCTGGACATGAACTCTATACATTCTGCCGTGGATCCTGCCCCTGCTTGTTATTTTATGTTATGTCAATTAATGCTTAAATAGCGCTAAAACCCAAAGGCATAAAAGCATGCAATACCAGGAATAGGGGGCAGTTGTGGTGGTGTTAACTCATGATGAAAATAGGTTTTAAAGAAGAGCGTCTTAGGTCTTAAAGTGCATCAAATTAGGGGAAGCTCAATATGATTTGGGTGCAGAGTTCCAGATATCGCTGTCCTGAACTAAGAAGATATTCCACCAGTGGAGTCAAGATTAAATTTGTGAGGGATAGTAAATAACAAAGAGGATGAGTGTAGAATCTTAGGGAGTTTGTAAAAATACGTTTTGGAGGCCGAATAATGCGTGGGCGATGTTTCAAAGCAATTCAGAGACTAATGTGGCTACCTTTAATGTTATTCTAGATCCCACAGTCAGCCAATTGGGAGTCTTAGGTCAAGGTGGGAAATGAGACTCGGTTAGATATTACTTTCCCTAAATGTGTGAATCTAACGGACTCGGTTTTGTTACTATTGAATCTCAAGCAGTTTACATTTATGCACCACGTCATTCTATCAAACATTGATTCAAGCAGGAAATTGTCACAGCTAAGATTCCCATGGAGATTAATGTACACCTGAGATTCCTTGGCTGACAGCAAAACCCCATCTTCAGAGATTTGAGAAGATTGTAGAAGGGTTTTAGAAATATTCTAGTTAACAGTGGCAGGAATCACAGCAAAACGTCTGAAGCTGCATCGTAACAAACGTATCCAAAATGTTGGTGAGCAAAGGCATGTTGGCAATCGATCTGTCGGTGCTAGGTCCGTGGGTGACAAGATCCGATTTCTTGAATTAAGAGTGATCTACGTCTCCTTAAGGTTGGTAGGCCAATTCTTTGCTTAAGAGCTTCATTGATCAAAAAATAAATGAAAGGTGCAAGGTCATTGATGCAGTCTGTAATGATAATTGTGGAACCAAGATTACAAGGACAGAATGTGAATTTAATTTGACAAGAAATGTTGATAATTTCTAATGTTGTGACTGGAGGAAAATAGAAAGCAGTTAAAGAGTTTTCACATCAAGAATCAAGAGGTATGATACATTATATCAGAGGCGAGTGTACTGGGTTAATGGAGGGGTGAATTGTGTTTACTCTATCACCAAAGAATTCACGGATTGTTAAAACCCAACCTAAAGAAGTAGATGAGGTGAGTGTAGGGAATATTTTGTTATCTAACAAAGTTTTTAAAGGAATTTTTGATTGACAGAAGCAAAAATTCGATTTAATTTCGTTTCAGGACATATCGTTTTAAGGATCCTTTTAGGTTTATTTTGTCTAACAGAAGTTGGCAGAGTTATCAATAAACTAATGGCCAAAGAATCTGTCCAGTCCAATTGCACTGAAGAAGATAATAGTGTATTGCTGGTTTTTGACTGTATCCAATTGAGGGCAGGTCCTTTTACATGTATTGCCTGTTGCAGCCCTTCACATTTGTCTTTGGCTTGGCTATGCTATTGCACATTAAGAGATTACCCTCAAAGACTTGGGGCCTGGTTTAGAAACGTGCTTTTAATCGGACTTCCCATGTTAAAATATTTTTGTAAACCAGGCCCTTAGTTTTTCCAACATTTAAGAATGCTCTGGTGATCTCACCAACTGTCTATGATATTCGGAAGGTAGTGGGGGATCAGTAGAATGCCTTTATTGAAAATAACTGTTTCCTTTCTTTACATCTTCTGCATTCCAGACCCAAGGACAGAATATGGACCATTCTGTTGGACATCTGCTACAGTCTTTTGAGGATTGTAGATGAGAGCCAGGCAACATTCCCATTATTATTGGGCTTGTGCATGCTCGTTTGACACCTAAGAAACCCTCCAATGGGATACCCATATGTGAAGGGTTAGAGATAATCAATTAACTCGATGTGTGACTTTTTGAGGGACAGTCAACAGGTCGTGGTTTGTTCTTGACACTCACAGACTGATATCATCTCTGGCATACCCAATTGTTCAACCCATTTGACTGTGTTTTGTTAAGGTGTCTGCTGCACTGCTCCTTGGTTGTCTAGACCCTGACATCTGTGTATAGTCCTCAGTTGATTATACAACATTCGTAGCTGACATTTGGAAGGATCAGTCTTCCTTTTCCTCATTGGATTATTCCTTATGGCATCATAGGGTAAATGACAGAGAGAGAACTGCAACTGAGATCGATACAAACAGAAAGGTGAGCTTCACAGTACTAGCACTGGGTGAAAAAATGCGCTTGCGCAAAATGACTTTTCGTTCAATGCATTTTTGCACCAAGGCCTTGTTTCCTTAGTTATATTTAAAAACAGCAGTAATACTAGGGAAAACACTGTCCCTGGACAAAGACCAATTGGAAGAAGAGAATGTTTGTCCAAATGCTGCAAAGTTTCTGTATTATAGCAGCTGACGAGAAAAACAAAACAGCTTCCTGTAAGTACACAGACTGTTCATATTTGAGGTCATCACTTATGTAATCCCCCATAACACAGGTCTACGGTTACCAGCCCTAAACAATAACATGCTGGCTGCTCCTCACTCCAAATGGTCATAATGGATGAGAGCAATCATATCACATTAAGGCATCTGCTTAGCGAGCGCATGCATTGCATCTCTCTCTCTGTCATTCTCTTTCTGGATAATACCTGTATTATCAACCAGCAAAGCAGGAGAAGTGTGAAGTGGCGAGGGAATTGAATAATGAACGGTTGCATTTTGTTGGTTGACCTGCGGAGGGGTTTGCAGATACATCCATCACTGGGTGCCTTCCATACAAACAATGGAGTAAAGGGCACACTTTGAACATCACTACTGTCTTCACTTCTGCATAAAACTGTAATTAGAATAGAGCTGAAGAATTTCCACCGGCACCCTCTCAGTTCCAATGGCATTGTTCGACCATGCAAGAAAATAGTTTGAGGTAACTTTAGAGTTCTAGAATTGGATCTGTATAGGTTCCGCTTACCTGAAAATGATTGACTTTTATAAAACGTTCTCTATGTCACATTGCTCATCAGGAAGTAAATGTATGAAGGTCTGAACGTAATTGTAAAATGGTTGAGGAACTCAATAATTATGCTGCAGTATAGCTTCCTGCCAGTGAATATCTAGCAGACTCAATGACGAAGATATGTGGTGGAACCGCCTAATTACAGGAGCCCAAACTAGATGGCTAATCCCGACGGCAAAACTACTAAACATCACTATGGAAAAGATTAGCCATCTCTCTCTCTGATATCTCTGACATCTAACGAGAAAAACCACCCAACTTTGATAAATTTTGGATGGTGTAAACACTAATATTGTTCTAAACATTTTTTGACGTGCAACTTTCAACATTTCAATATTTCTTCTTTGGTCAGGTATACGCAACCATGAGAACTCCTTTTGTAAAAATCTAATATAGATTATACAAAAAAAAAAAAAAAAAAAAAAAAAGAAAATATCTAGCAGACTGTTTGAATTATTGATTTGTACATTTCTATAGATCACTGTAGTCAAGGGTCTGCAGACACTGGCCATATGTTATTTCATAAATCTGTTAGAAAAAAACATTTCAAAATCACAAACAATTCCTGCAGTGGATGGGAGGCTCATGAGGATTATTGTTCAGGGAATTCCTCTTCTTTGTCACTTGCTGTACGTAAACTCTTTTATTCCTCTTTTATTCCCAGCTTTCAGGAGTGGTCTGAGGTGATTACTGTGGCCTTTTTTTTGGATGCGCAAACTACTACTAGCGGCATAATGGAACAGCTAGATTAATTGAATTCTCCCAGATAGAGAGAAGTGCCGTCTTTGTCCATCTCATGGGTCTGAACCCGTCTTGTGCCTGGTCCAATAGTTGCTGGTTTTCTACGTGTCCCAGTGAATGCTAATAGACATAGGTCTCTAGTAGCCTTGCCGGAAAAGGAATGTTTGATATTGGACTGTAGTTAGAGAGATCTTCCACATCACCCATTGTATCCTTGAGGAGCGGTTTGATGTAAGCTTTGAAAACCCCCTCCTCTCCCCCTTTTGAGAGTGATTGATTGAAGAGGTTTTTCTGGAATTCCAATGGTAGGCCCTGTGTAAGGATTGATTTATAGATGTCTGGTGGGCAGGGGTCCATTGAGGAGACTGCTTTGTTGCTTTGTTTCATCAGCCTGAGGAATTTATCTTCTGATATTTGGTGAAGCTTGGCAGCTTATTCAGTGGTTCCACGGTAGGTGGGGCATGGTGCACGGTCTGGTTGATTGGTCTGCTTTGTATGATCCAATATATGGCAGTGATTTTATTTTTAGTGTGGTCTACAAGATCATTGCATAGTTCTTGTGAAGGCACCATCCTGTTATTGCATCCAGGTGGATTTCTCATCTCATTTACGAATTTGAATAGTTTTTTTCTGGGTGTTGGTGGCTTTTGTGATTCGGTTGTTGTAGTGTTTCTTTTTGGCTTTGATAATTTTCCTTTTGTATGTCCGGATTTGTTTTTGATAGTTTATTCTTTTTTCCTGGTTGTAGTTTGTCCTCCATTCTAGTTCAGGTTTCCGGTTTGTCTTTTTCATTGTATCATTGTATTGAGCTGGGGTGTAAACCACTTTGCCACAGCTTTTTTTGTGATGGGGTGAAGTTTTTTTTTTTTTCTGGGGAGATGCTGTCAATTGTTTTGGTGATCCATTTCTGGATTAGGTCTGCTTTTTCATCTAGGTCATTCTGTCCAGGATTGCAGTTGATGGTTTTGAGGATTCCAGTTGTTCTTTTAAGTTATTGCTTTTGATGGTATTCCAGTTTCTTTTTCAGATCACATTGAGCTTTTGGGGCTGTTTGGGTGCTTTAGCTGGTAGTTGGATCACATATGAAATGATGAGGTGGTTGGTTGCTCCATAGTATTTGCATTGTGAACACAGTTGAGATCAGTTTTTTGTTGGCAAAGATTGTGTCAATTGTGTGTCCTGCTGTGTTTGTTGCTCATTTAACCATCTGGGGTAGTTTCATTGTCTTCTGCTGCTTGATTAGTGATTTTTGTGAGTTTACATTCTCTTCTTCAAACAATATGTTGAAGGATGATTATCAAGTGATTGTGGTTAATGCCCAGCATTGTGATGACTTCTGGGAAGGTGTTTACGAAGGTTGTCTCGTAGGTCAATGGTCTATAGATGAGTATGAATGTGAGGTTTGTTTTTGAGTTGACTGTCAGGTGAAAGACGAGGGATTCGCAGTTTTCGATGTTCAGCGGGGCATCTGTTTTTATTGTCAGGTATTTTTTGTAGGTTATTGCAAGTCCTCCTCCTCTTTCTCCTTTTCTGTTTACCTGTGTGCATTTGAAGTTGTCAGTTAGACAGCTGTGCGGTGTGACTTTGTAGTTGTCATCTAACCAGGTTTCTGTGACGAATAAGATGTCTATTCCACCGTCCTACAGTAGATTGCAGATCTCTGTAGCATGTTTGGACATTGAACTTGCGTCAATTTGATTGCAGCATATTCATATATAGTATATTCATATATAGTATACAGTGCTTTATTTTGTTCTTGGTTTTGTCTTATGGTGGTCTTGTTGGCGCGTTTCCTCGTTACTTTCAAGATGTGAGGAGGGTTCAGTAGAGTCTGGGTTTTGATTTGGGCTCCCAACTTTTTCTGGTTCCTCTTCTGTATCTCGTTGCCATTGCTGTTGGTACCCTAGAGTTTCGGTGCTATATGAAGTAAGAGGGTTGTTTTCCCTCTTGTTCCTTCCAGCTGTTTCATGTCTTTTCCCGTGCGGTCCTAGTAACTTGCTGGAGTGTCTACCATCGTTGGTGGTCGTAAATTGTTCTGGCTGGAGGTCCATCACAAGGTATGGTGTTAGGTATAAAGAATTTAGCCTTCTATTAGAATTTTTTCTATTTTCTGTCAGGCCTATGGGTGTGTGTTTGATTGCTGTGTCTGTTGGCGTGGTGGCATGGTGTGGTTCGATATGACTTATTCTTTCTCCTAGATTTCTCACGTGGCATCCTGTTCTGTGTTGTGACATATTGTGGTCCTTTGGAGTCTTCTAGTTTAATTAGTTTGCATTGTTGTGTTTGGGTCGCAGGGCTCTTGCCCACCAGCAGCACTTTCCTGAACTTTGTTTTGGTTGTAGTTGTCCTTCGGCATCTTTGTAGTTTTTAGTGGTTTGTGGTTATGAACATGGGGGATGGTCAAGGGAGGGTCTTACCGCTTGATAGCTAGCAGATTGGGCAGGGTGGGGTTTTTAAAGCAAGGGTGGTTGGTGCTTCCTTGATGCATGCTTTAGGGGTCATTTCCTTAGGGGTGTCTATGTGAGATCTATTTTCTTTGGTTTATTAGACCGCTGTCAATTTGTGGGTGACTTTCTCCTTCCGGCTAACTATCCCTAGCTGCCCCTAGATTCTGAGTATTGAGGGAGTGGTGGAGCACCTAAGGTTGTGGTCTCAGACTTAGCTAAAAAGACATTCAGCAATTCATTGGTAAATGGCAGGTTTTATAGAAAATTACAGAAAGGAAACAACAACAAATGTTACGAATCAATCACAGTTTCCAATTGTATGATTGACTGTCATCATTGGCACTATAGGCACTTCCATATAATTCCTAACTCTATTTCCTTGCTTTAACCTTGGGTCTATATTAGCATGTAAAGGGGTTAGTTGATTAACATTGTGATCATCTTCTTTCACATGGAGCTGGTTGTATAACACTCTTTTAAACTTGTATCCTTTAAACTCAACTTGTAATTGGTTGCTCCAAGAGGAGTATGTGTGTAGGGAATGACTGAGTACATTTCAACCAATCCCCATGTGAGGTGTGACCGTTTGACATTGATAATATAACTTGTACATCCTTTCCCATTGATCTAATTGGTTGGTACCTTCTTACTGTTCTCACCAGTGTGACCTGTTCATTGCCAGTGTTCTTTTCAACTCATTATTGGAAACATTCATTTTTTCCCCTTAATTTCTCATGATTTCATCTGCCCTACCTCTGACCTTACACACTCGGGCCTAATTGTTTGAAAGCCTTTACTCTCTTGCAATGAAATGACTGTATCTATACATATGTACCTAGGTGACTTGTGATTCCACAAATTGGCTCTTGCTGCTATTATATTTGGGCTGTGAGGGTTATTCATAAATGTCCATAACAATCGCTAATTACTAATAAATCCTTCTTCATAGGTAATGAATGCTGTTTTGCATGGCTTCTTCCTTTGCAATTGGAGCTCTGTTCATGCAATTTATCCTACAGAGGGCAGTTGTGCACCTTGTTCATTCTGTGTCGATAGGCATGTTTTACACTGCTTAGTGTTCTGTTCCCACTGGGTTGTGACCTTCTTTATGATACATGTTGATGTACTGCTTATGATCATAAATTGTTATATTTGTTTTTTAACACAGGCTTGGGAACTCAGCTAAAGCAATGTGATTTGGCCAATCAGTGTGCAGTCTTCTGTCCTTTAGCTCTGGGGTCGGATATCTCTCTTTGTTGACCTCACTACTGCAACTCAGACCTGGAAAGTTGTTTCACCCCTCCTTGCCTTAACCAATCACTGTGCAGTATTTAGTATTTTGCTCTGGGAAGTTGCTACTTGAGATGTGTGCATCTCTTTTAAAGGATCTGGCTAATGTGTTCTGATATGGGGTGAGGAGTTTCAGCCTTGTGTGGTGTCTACCTAAATCTCGAGTCCTACATGTACTATTTGTTCAGTTAGTGTAAAGGGTTACTGTCATTCATTAGCATTATAATTACACTTCTATGTTTCCCTAACAAATGTTTAATGCTGGTGTTTCTATTAAGGACACATGGTAATGTTCAATTATGAGGTGAATGCATTATGGCTTGCTGAAGCATGGCTACTTGTGCTTTGTTGGGCCTACACAAGGAAATATGCTTATGTGGGACTGCTGGATTCAATGCTGGACATCTATTTTACAGGGACATTCGCAGCTTGTACTTTAAAGCATATTTAGGACATTGGATGTAATCTCCAACATTACCATACTCTAATCGAAGAATGTAGCACTGTGGGCACTTGTGATGTCTTAACAATGTGTAATACAGACTTAGTATAACTAACAACAGTCCAAACATGACTGCTTGTGCCCTGGTGCATTGTGCAGTAAAGTAAATAATCCTCAGTGCAAGCAATCTGGTGCTTGAAAATAAAGCATTTTCTATTTCCATTCTAGTTTACAAATGAGTGGTTCATTTAGTGGATGTGTCAATGACAAATCTGAAGAACATCCAAGTTGGTGTAGGATGTTGCAATCAGGCAACATCTAATTCAGGCGAATTGTCCACCCACCCCAAATCGGACACACACAATTTTCTTTTATTTAAAAAATAATTTTAATAAACCTAAAACCCCCAATATATTTTATTTTATTTTATTTATTGAGTATTTGTTAGGCGCCTATACAACAGATTGGTGTTTCCAGGTGCCACAATGCAAGTTGTGAGGGGAAAATGACATTAAATAACAGTGGCAAATCAGTAAATATACAATCGTGGTGCTAGTAGGCCCTGTGGAATTCGGACGTGCAAGTGCAGTGAAGAGAGGTTCCGGAGATAGGGAAGGGAGGGGGCGACGGAGCAAGATATGGACAAATGCTGGTGGGGGCCCGGGAGGGAAATGCCAAGGATAGCCAAGGGAGGAGGCCACAGGCTAAGTGCTAGGTCACAAGAATCCCAATGGTGGGATGCACAGCCGCCAGGCAGGGGGCCTTCAAAAGTTGTGCTGGGGGGAGGGTGCTGGTGTTGAATGGGTAGAGGGCCTGGTAACTTGTGAGATTCATGAAAGACCAGGCCACCAGTCTCAGTATCAGTGGGTTGATTAGCAGGGAAGGGAAAGAGGCAGAGACAAGCAGAGTTTTGATAAGTTTCCAGAATTTAAGGAGGTCCGGCTCAAGTCTGAGAGGTGCAGGGAGGCTGTTCTAAAGAGAGACCCCAGCCAACGAGAGAGACCTCCCCCCACTATCTGCTTGGAGAAGCGTTTTACAAGCAGAGAGTTGGAGTTAGAGGGGCGGAGGGCTCTGGAAGGGAAGTATTTAGGGAGGGAAAGTTGTAGGTAGAGTGTTCCCAAGCCCCGGAAATCCTTGTGGTTGATGTAGATGGTCTTGAATTTGATCCTCACAGCCACCAGGTGCCAGTGGAGAGATTTTAGGGCTGTAGAGATATGGTCCTTGCGATTGAGGCCAAGGATAAATCCTGCAGCTCTATTCTGGATTAGCTGAAGTGGGCGTAGGGAGGAAAGGGGGAGATTGAGGAAGAGGCTGTTGCAGTAGTCCAGTCTAGAGAGGACCAGAGCTCTAGAGACATTGAGCTTCTGGGCAAAGGTGGGGAAAGGGAGAATGCCTCTAAGGAGGTGAATCTGGAAGTGGGCCTTCTTGGCAAGGTCCAAGATGTGAGAGATGAAGGAAAAGGCGGAGACAAAGATGACCCCAACATATTTGGCCACACAGGATGGTGTGGTAGAGGACCCAGTGAGGGTTGCCAGAGTGTCGGAGGGAAACAGAGCGCAGGTGTCCTAATGAGAAGGATATACATCTTATTGTCATTACGACAGAAATCATTAGCGGCACACCATGGCTTGATCGTATCAGGTAATAATATCCCTATATATATGGTCGCCGTATATAATGTCGCCGGCAAAAGGTTGTGGCAACATTATATAGGTGACCATATGTATAGGGACAGGGACAGGTGGAGGAAGCAGGGGTGTTCCCTGCTCCCCATGAAAAATAAAAAAGGGTTTGGGGATTGCGGGGATGTCCCCCGCATGTTCCGTCTAATAATGTCCCCACAAAAAACAGACATTTTTCCGCAATTTCGTTTGCATGGTGATTATTTTGAGGGGACATTATTACATGGAACCTCCTAGATGGCAGTCAGACAATCAGTGATGAGAGAGAAGGAAGAAGAGGTAGTTGAGGGAAGTTGAAGGAAAGCTGTGTGTCATCAGCATAACACTGGAAATGAGAAGAGGAGATCAGGTGAGCAAGGTGGGCATGATAGATATTGATGAGCCACAGTAATAGTATAGAGCCCTGGGAGATGCAGCAGGTAGAGAGTGAAGTGGTGGAGGAGAAAGGGCATAGTTGCAACTGGGAAGGACGGTTAGTGAGAAAAGAGGTCAGTCATTCCAGCGCCTGGACTGTGATGATGATGGTATTACAGAGCCATTTTATAAGGATAGAATGGTTGACCATGTCAAAGGCAGAGGAGAGATCGAGGAGAATGAGAACAGCAGGAGAGTTAGAGTCAAGATTTGCAAGCATGTCTTCACAGGTTTTCAGGAGAGCAGTTTCTGTGTGTCTGGATGCCTTGAATCCAGATTGATGGTCATGGGGGCAACCAACCAGTTCAGTATGAAGAATCAATTGGGTAAGGACTAGCTACTCCAAGAGTTTACCCAAGAAGGGGATGGTGGCGATAGGGTGATAACCTGGTAGGAGGGGTCATCAGGCAGTTTGTATAGGAGAGGGGCACAAGGGGGTGCTTCAGGGATAGAGGGAAAGAGCCAGTGGTGAAGAAGTGATTACAGAGGTTGGCAAGAGCTGGATCAAAAGAGGAGATGGGCCCTCATTCCGAGGTTGGTGCTAGTCATGGCGCTATTAGTGCCTTGACTAGCACCATTACCGGTACTGTGTCCGCCCTCGTTCAATGGGGATTTACCGGTCTTGTCTGACCTTTGCGGGACCGGTAAGCCCCCATTGAAAATGTCAATCCCCATTCCCATTTGAGCCCTCATTAGGCTCAATGGGAATGGGGAGGGTGCTAATAACGGTACCATACATTACGGTACCGTTATTAGCTCTGAAGTCCATTTATGGATCCCGTCCATAACGCCTGGCAAAAGCAAGCCTAAGGACGGGGCCGCAAAGGGACCTCATAGTATGGCGCAAAGGGTTTACCGGCACCGATGTTCTTAACGGTGCCCGGAATCCCTTTGGGCCCTACTCGGAATGACCCCCACGGTGTTGTTAATGGTTCTGGAAAAGCAGGGGCGCACCTGTTTCATGAGACCTTCATAGAGCAGACAACTTTAGAGACCTCATCAGGTGCTATGGGCAGAAGGGAGGAGAGTGCAGGGTTGGAGGGAGGGGAGCCAAGGGAGGAAGGGCAGCAGGAACAGCCATGGAGATGGAGTGGTGGAGAGTGAGGACAGGATGTCCTCCATTTAAGTTGTGAAATGGGAGGCCAAAGCAGTTCAGAGAGCATAGGAAGGAGAGGTGGAGACTGCAGTTGGATTGGCGAGTTCCTTTCAGATTTTGAAAAGTTTAGCCAGGTTGTTAGTGGCTCCAGACATGCAGGCTTGGATGTGTGCCTTCTTCTTAGAGTGGATAGAGAAACAAAATTGACTTTAGTGCAGGTGAAAGGCCAGTTTGTCAGAAGATAAACCCAAGGTCTACCACTTCTACTTAGCAACTCTGCACTTACTTTTCAGAGAGGCTAGATTGGAGTCATACCAACTGTTGCACTTGGAGGCAGGCTTCAGTTGGATCCTCATGACAGGTGCAAGAGTGTCAAGAGTATTAGAGATGGAGAGGTCAAGGTTTGTGCGGATAAAGTCAGAGGGAGAGTCAGAAGCAGAGGTGTGAGGGGGGATGAACGTGGAGGCAAAAGCAGCGACTGACACTTTCTTCATTGGTCGAATGGAGGCAAAGGAGGCTGGCAGTGCGGGAGGCTCCTCGGACAGAGGGTGAAGGAGCCCCAAATGGGAGAGAGGATAGAGTGGTCGGACCAGGAGATGGGGGTGGTGACCAGGTTAGAGATAGGGATCTCACCAGAGATAAAGGCATCCAGACTGTGTTCGGCTAAGGGGGTCGGACTGGAAGGAAGAATAGTAAGAGAGAGGGAGTCACAGTGGTCACAGGGCCATGGCGCGGCTGATTCAGGAGAGTTGAGGTGCATATTGAAGTCACAGAGGAGGAAGAGTCTGGAAGTAAAGGTCAAGAGGGAGGAGGTGAGGTCAGCCCATTCAGAGATAAAGAGAGGGATACGGCTAGGGGTCCTGTAGATGGTAGTGAGGGAGAGTGAGGGGGTTGGAGAGCCCCCAAGTCTACAGACGAGGCATTCAAAAGTGGTGTCGGATTGAGTAGGTATGTTAGACAGGAACCCACTCAGGGAAAATCACATTCACTCCACCTCCAGGCCGGTTGGACCTGTGTTTGGAGAGGAGTTTGTAGCCTTCAGGAAGGAGAGTGTCAAAAGTAGTGACAGAGCTGGCATTGAACCACGTCTCGGTAAGGGCGAGGACATTGAGGTCAAAGTTTTCAAGGAGACATATGTCAGATGAATGTTTGACAGCAGAATCAGCATTCAAAGTAGCTAAGTGAAGCTGGTTTCCACCTTTGAATTTTTCTGAGGAGTACCACTTCCCGTCAGTGGTGATAGAGAGGTTGGAGAGGAGGAAGGAGGAGTAGCAGGACAAGGGAGGAAGTTAATGAGAGAGGGCAGGTGCTGGTAAAGAAGGAGAAGGAGAAGGAGAAGAGTAGGTTGAGAAGCTTGGGCCCTGATAGCACCTTTGTTATTGACATTAATGATGCACCTAGAGGATGTGAAGTATGCCAAGAGTACTTCTTTTCTAGTGCCACCATTAATGGGTGAAGATGAGAAAACAGAGAGAGAGGAGAGTGGAGACCTTGTGGTGCAGGGGACATAAAAGAGGATGCCAGTGATAGTCTGCCTGGAAATATCATTGATGTAGGTATCAACGATAGATCGGTCTGGGTTAAAGGCCAGGATTGTTTTTCTAAGCTTTTTTCTTCCAGTTTTCGTGAAAGAGATATGATAGGTCATAGAGTAGCAGTTAGAATAGATAGGGGAGATAGAGAGTGCCATGCGAGTGGTGGGGGAGGGAGGAGGGAGAGAGATGGACAGGAGAGCTGAACAATGCACAAATAAACTCACCAGGGAGCTCAGCAGCCAACTGGCAGATGAATAGGGTCCTTAGAGTAGAGTTTAGGCAACAGTAACAGATTTAAGAACACCAAAGTGAAGAGGCCATAGGCCATGCACCCAAGAGTCTAGGGACTGGCCACAACCACCACAGCATGATACGGCCATGCTCCCAAGAATCTGGTCACTGGCTATAAGCATTGTAATAATATGTGTACAAAAATGGAATTTGGCTATTGCAAAGAAGTATAGTGATTATAAATACTGTATAGACAGTTGACACTTTTTGGAACACATTGAGACAATGCCATTGAAGTGGAAATGGTACATTTATTGATGTAACATTGCGGGCACAGATTGAGTTTGTTGTACATTGTAATGCAGGATAAAACTTTGTTTCTTTCTCTGTGTTTGGTGGGGATTTGATGAAACATGTTTGGGGTTATTTCCTGAGTGAAGAGTGCTTTTTAGAGAAGGGAGTGGAATGTAGATGATATGTCGATGTTGCTATTGGTGAAAAATAGGGTTGTTGGTGTACTTTCATATCTGTAGATTGTTTTTACATTATGAAGTTAAGGACAAATTGTCATGTGTTGGTTGTGGCAGTGGCCAGATTCTTGGGTGCATGGCCGTATTATGCTGTGGTGGTTGTGGCTAGTTTGTAGACTGTTGGGTGCATGGCTGGAGGCTGCAGGCAGCAGATGTGCTTTTAAACTTTGCTGTTTCTTTTTTTTTACATGTGTTCATTAGAAGATTTGCATTTGTTAGGGTTTCAGTATTCTTTTCTACAGTTAGTTATCTTCACTTCCAAAATATTTGGTTTGGATGTGGTCAATTCTTGAAGGAGTTCTGTGGCTGTGCCCTGTAGGAGAATGTTATTAAAGTGTTGTAGTTGTAAAGGAGGACGTTTTGCATAGTACAGTTAGTGGACGAGATTCTGTAGAGTAGAATGGTGTGTTGCTCATATTTTCATGTGGTGGAATGTGCTTTTGCAAGTAGGTCTTGAAAAGCAGGCTAATGAATGTCCTCACAGTCCAGTGTGACATTGTACTCGAGAGGAGTCAATGGTTTGCAAAGTTTTTATTATAGTTTTCTCTTTTACTTTCACATAGTGATTCAGGAATTGGCATAAAGGTTTGAGGGATTGCTTTTGTACATTACACATTGAGATGTAGGTGCCTTTGTAGGCTGGGCAGATTGGTTTAGTGCATTGGAGAGTTGATTGTAAGTTTGTTGGGGACAAAATGTCAATGAGTATTTCTTCTGCCATAATGGTGTTGCATATAAATGTAATACCATCGACCACTGCCATGTATGGCAATTGGGTTTGTATGATCTTGTGTATATGCGCTTTCATTGAAATATGGTTCTGTGTTGGTTGTGTGAATGCGCTCATCTACAGAGAAGTTTGCAAGGTATCTTTGTTGACACTGGCATGTTTCGAAGTAGTTTTTGTAGTTTACTGATTAATTTTGTTAGTAGTTTTTTTCTGGTTAAAATTTTTATAAACAATTTCCTTTTGGGGTGCGATACACTGTCAATAAGAGCTTCCAGGAATCGTTTTGTGCTGTTATTTTTAAGGGTTGAGCATGATTTCTGTGTTGTTTTTATAAGATTGTGAAGTACAGTACAGTGGAACATTTTTTGTGAAATAAAAGGGGAAGTTCACTCAAAAATGTTATTGCTCTGATCGTTCGGGCATCCCCTGTTAAGCATAATGTGATCCATTATAAAAGTTTTTCTATGCATCTTTCCTTACTTTTACTCACTTTCATACATGCGAAAACGTGTTGGGTGTGATGATCTTGTGCTAATGTTAACAGTTGATGTGTTGCCCTAAATTCAAGTTCCCTTGCAGCAATAATACAAATGGGCCACTCCTGAAGCTAATATAATTTGTCTGAACGATCTGCTTCACCTGTTTTCATTACGTTTGTGGGCATCTTACTCAAACGTGCCTCGTTAACATTTATGCCAAAACATTACTTTACACAGAACCAGGAAGATAAACACATATATCGTCATACAGAGGGTACATTCTCTTTCTTGCCAAAAATGGTATTGATATATAGATTATTTTAGGGAAACAGTAATAGTTTGCAATGTAACAAGTGCTTTTATTTAACAAAGAAAGTTTGCAAGACATTATCAAGTCCATGATATTAACAATATTATTTTTCCCTTGGAAGTTACAGCTAAGGAACATTGCATGACTCGATTGTGGTTTCCAATTTCTTTATGATATGCTGATTACAAATAGCGATAATTTTTGCGTGTGTATATGTGGCAGTAGTGAAACAATGGAATTGCGTAAATGATGGTTTTTGTGGGAGAAGATGTTTATTTTTTTTAAGCTTGAAGCGGGGCATTTTCTCCTGTGCACATTGCTTCATTTGGAAGGCTGATAGGTTGCTTCTTGATACTGGTACCTCAAATGGGTAGGTAGATTGGTCCATGTCGGTCGTCCCATATTAAAGTGATGGAAAAAGTTCAGTGGATGCTTATTTTCCAATGTTGATTGAACAATCCATCGAATGGTAGCTGGAAAATGTGGCACATGCAGTACGGTATTATATATCTGTCCAGATAAGACAATAAAAGTACATTTCAGTGGCTGTTTTGTAATAGAATATAACAATTGATATTGATATTGATATTTTATTTGTATCGCGCTCATACACAAGTGTTTCAGAGCATGACGAGGCAAGGGAGGGGAATAGGGGAGAACAAAACAACAATCTTACTAGGCCCAGTGACATTGAGAACGTGCACGTGCATGGGAGAGGGAAAGATTGAAAGTGCATGGGGTTGGTGAGAAGTGGAAAGTGCTATGCAAAAGAATAAAAAGAAATAAATAATAAATAAATGAAATAAATAATAAAATCAGAAAAGTGGTAGTGCAACCAGCAAGTTACTGTATAACTGATAATTGAATATGTCTTGGGTTCTGCCTGGTTATGTTTGGCTCAGTTCTTTTTTACTTGATTGTGGTTGAACTTCAGTGTTTCCAGGTATGGTTGACGTGGCCTCTGTTTAGAACAGTTGCAATGTTTTCTGAACTTTGGTTGTGACAACAGCGCATTAATTAACAGTGAACAGTGCATTAATTGATAGTAATGTACCTTGCACTAAAGTTTTCTTCCACAGGACCAACATGTACCTTATGTACTTGTTAGTTTCACACAATGTTTAGAGTTTCAATATTTGGATTGCATTTGTTCACCTAGTTTGTCGCTGAGGGTGATGGATGTAATGTGCACATGATGTGCATTGGGAGAATGTTGAAAGTTTTGCCTTGTAACAATTTTTGGGGGTTTGGAACCCAGCACATGTTTTATAGGGATGTTCTGCCACCTGTGCTACAAGTATTGAGGTTTGGGAACTGGCACATATTTTATAGGGGTATTCCGTCCTCCCATGACACTAATATTGGGGTGTTGGACACTGCACTTGAGGGAGTTTCCTGCCCGTGCCTTGGGTAGAAGGATGCCGGTACCTTAGGGGGTGGTCCTCTCCACCTGCCATGCACAGTAGTAGTTGCATGTGCTCTGTGCATTTTCAGCATTGATTATTTGTTCTGGTTTGGTATACCAGAAGATGAAGGGTGTGCTGTGTTTCAGTGCACCTTAGTTGTTGGCAGCAAGATGAATGAGGATGCTGTTTTGAGATTGTGTGGCATGGTGGTGTGTTGAGACTTAGGGCTGCTTCCTTTGGTTGAGTGTCCGTTGTTAGGCCTGCGACAGACTTTTAGCGTTTGGGATGGGTTTGGCTTCATTGTTGGTAATTGAAGGGACGAGGTAGGTGGGGGCATGTCTCCGTGTTCTTCGGAATGGAGTGAGTGGGATTTTGATTTGGGAGTTTTGGAGTTTGGAGAGGAGGTGGCGGGAGTGTTGTTGGTTTCATAGTTTGGTCGCTTTACCCTGTGTATTTCCCCTACACCTTTTTCCGTTCCTTTATTTTGATTTCAGTTGAGGAGTGAAATGTGTTGTTTCTTGTTTTCCCTGCCTTTGTTGTTTCTTGTTTTCCCTGCCTTGGTCCTGCATGGATGCTTGCAGGATATGTGGAATGTTATGTCTGTGGAATATTGTGGTGTGAGTGCCCCTGTGAGTTCCATGAATGTCAGTTGCAGTGAAGCAGTCTGTGAGAGAGGGGGCCGGTGGATGTCTCCTGTGTACCTTCCTCCTTATTTACCCTTGGACTTACCTGATGTATTTACCTTGTCACTCGAACTTAGTAATGAAATTTGCTTCCCTTACCTGAGTATCAGGATTTCATTTCCCCCCGCAACACTCTACTTCTTTTATATTTCTCTCATTTCCTGCTACTCTGTGCACTCCCTGCTTCCGCTGTGGAGTAACCCATCTTTACGATGCAGCTAGCTTGCCCCAGCTCTTCTGGGTGGAGGCAGTGGTAACTGCAGTTCAGAAATAATAATGACTACCGCTTTCTATCATTATTGTACATTTTTATAGCGCAAATCTAACTCGGGCGCAACATAGGTATGGGTCATATGGGTTCCGCTGCTGCCTTGCTGTCCTTATGTATGGAAACACACAAAACATTTTCACATCACAACAGCCGAAACTCCTGGCTTTGGCGAAACCTGTTTTCCACTGTCGTGTGCAGTTGTGTTACATCTATTGACATCGAATTCAATATAATGTCCTTGTTTCTTATCAGCCGATAACAATTGTGGCTTCTTTGACTCATCCATATATGTTGCAAGTGTTTTAGTTGTTTGAAACATGGATTTGTTGTAGAGTTTTTTTTTAATCATGAATGTCAGATAGATTCAGTGCCACAAAAAGAGGGGAAGGCTATGATTGTTGTTTCTTTGCCAGTATTGTTAGTAAGTTATTGATTGGTTTTAATTATGCTTCTCGAGCTTACTTTCTGAAGTTGGGAACTGGGTTGCCTGTTCGTTCACAGCATTTCTTTGCCTTTCATCATGTGCTCTTTGCAGTTAAACTGTACTTGACTAGCTGTCAAGTCAATTGTCCGGGGCATTTCACAGGGTGGGAGATGGCAGGACACGTGACCAGCATGCCCCATGGGCCTGACTCCATTACTCACAGTAAACTGGTTTGGGATGCTGCCGCTGCTGATGTGGTCCGACTGCATCCGAAGGTGGCGGAGAAACATTGGTCCACGAGAAAAATATCCCATCAACTGGGAAACGTTAAAGATGTATTCTGAAGCAGGAACACGGGACATACTCATTGTGAAATTGAAAGCTTAAGTGAGGTTAAAGCACGCATTGTTTTTCATTAAAGGAATGCACAAGTACCATTCGCTGTATATTTGCATTTTCTGTCGTATTGGATTACTGCAACAACATGAATCATAGAAATGAGCGTGGCCTGGCGCAAGGTATTACTCACACAGAACAAGCCACTAGAGATCTTTCCCTTTCCATTACATCTTTCATTTTTATCGCTAATGCTCGTCACCTCGTACAGGAGTTTGTAATTTCGAACATTAACACCCGGAAGGTTTATAGTCATTCCATCAAATTCTTACCATCAACAGACCATTCCATCGAAAAATATGCATTGAAAAAAATTGCATCGAATGCATTTTTAAAAACAATGTAATGGGGTCCCCCTCAACTCCCCTTTTTTCCCTTTAAAACCCATTAAAATTAAACTAAACCCTTTATCTTCAAAAAACACGCATTCAATGCTTTTTTTCAATGCATTTTTTTAGATGGAAAGGCATTCAATGGTATTACATTCGATGAAATGACCAGATACCCACCGGGAATGGTCTTGCTGGTCTTTCTCAGGAAACACGCCCCTGGGGAGGCGGTCATTGACGATGCAGCCAGGATGGTGGTCAGGGTCAGGAACGTTCACTACATCATGCTTACACCGGCCACTGTCACTGGCTACCTAACAAGCAAACTGGCAGCATATCCCCTGGACCTGGCGGTCTTGACCTTAGTAAGCTGGCCACTTTGAGAGGTATGTATTTAATCATAGCGAGTGGCTTTGAACTGCATTTGGCAATTCCCGCGGGAATGTTTTGTGATGGCAGCACAGAGGCGCAGTCCTTTCTGTTTACTTCATAATGTTCCCCATGTGGAAGTGCCTCTTTCATCCACCATTCTTCAGCTTTCGGGCAGGGTGGCAAAAAAGATAGGGAATGGTTCACAAAGAATTGCACTGGAGCAAATGAGGACCTCTCACATGTGCCCCTGCTACCGTACACTTGCTAGATGACTGCGGCAATGCTGAGGTGCTCAGTTACAAATGCAATTCTCATAGGTTTGCTCACGGGCGTCTCTGAGGATGTGGATCCTTTCTTGGTGGAAAGCTTCAGTAGCATTAATTGGATACGAATGAGCCCTGTTCTTACAGTGCTTATTACTGCAGGGAATCTGGCATTATATTGCAATGCATGTGCCGAAAACCGTATGATGCAGGAAATTGACTTGTTTTACCAGCTCTTAAAACTTCACACTGCCCAAGACCCCTACATGTTATTCAAACTAGAAGCTTTCCAATCTCCACAGAACCTTGTTTCATCTACAATTATATTTGATAGACATTCTCAAAAATTTGGGATTTGTGCACTGTATTGGCCAAAGGTTACATGTTGCCTCATCAACCCTGTGCGCCTCGTGCTCAGGTTTTTCAATGTTGTTATACTGCATGCTTAGCACGCCTGTGTTCATTTTGAAAATCATTTTCTCAATGCAACCATACGTCTTAATTGCATAGAAAATAAATACCCTCAACCCATTGATAGTATAATTATCTCTGAAGCCATATGCTTGTTATCATTCAATTCACAGTTAATCAACACAGTGGATCTTTGTCATGAATGCTGTGACGGGGGATGTGGGGGCCAAAGAGAGAGCAGTGTAACAGTAGCAAGGCTTTCATGATACCACAACCCACCGATCTAACTTGCAAACGAAGAAAGAAGTTAAAATAAACGGAAGGAAATCAAATTAGTAAACAACTTCAAATGAAACCCTTCCAAAGCAGACCTCCTTTTGTCTGCTCGGGCATATAGAGCTGCAACTCCACTGCCATCACAGCAGATTTTAATTCAAGGCTGGCTTATTTGATATCTTGAAGTCTGAAATCTCCACAACTGAATACACACAATCCCCAAATTCATGTAGGTTTTCTTGCCAAAAGAGAGCCCCGATACTCTATCATGAAGCTTGGAGTATAGCATCCCTTTTGACCATGAAATGACACATCCAGAAAGCTGTCGAAGAGTGTCTCCAACCTTTTCTACCCAAACATCGCCTGGCAACAGACGTTGAGAGTTGTAATAATGGTAGAATTGTAAATTCACTCTAGGGTAAAGGGCCAAACATCATTCATCATGAATGAATTAATCAATGAATATACGAATCAAGGAATGGATGGATTTGTATAGTGCAGCTCTGCTAAAGTGCATCCTATTGCCTTACAAATGACCAATAAATAAATAAATAAATAAATAAATAAATAAATAAATAAATAGTAGCAGAGGGAGCGGTTTTGATGGTGGGAATCAGTGCTCTTTGCATAGTAACACGTGTCAGTGCCGGCTATTTGTGTTAGCGGGCCTGCTGTTGCTGTGTACATATTCAACATATATCAGAAGCGTGTGAAAATATGAAACAAAATGGCGGATTTGAAAGTAACTTTGGCCAGTGGAATTTGACAAAAACCGGAATGATAAGGACCGGAGGCAATAGCGTAAAATGCTGCATTTTAATGATGTTCCTTCAGGCTATATTGTTAAACAACTATATAATTGAGACACTTGCACATGAAACAAGCCAAACTTCGAAATGTGGCATTCCAATGGAGGAACTCTGTTATTGATCTACCCATCAGAGGCATTCTGCTTCGCATCCGAAGCAGCTGCCTTGCTGAGGGTGGGCAGGGACGGAATCACCACTGTGAGCAGCAGAATAAGTCTGGAAAACCAAAATTCCACACGTGCCGGTGCTTAGTTCCCGTTTCATCTGAAGTCCCAGTGCTGAGCACCTGGCAGCCCTGGCACACGGTAAGCTCTGGAGGGAAGCCATCAGCGTTCTCAGTTAGTTGGTATTTATTTCTGGTCGACCACGAAAAATACATGATGCCCAATTACTAACTGGTCACCCGTTTGAAAACAACGTCTACATTGTTTTAAAACTCCTCTTTAGAGTTAAAGGAGAAGCAGCATTAAAGCATTGCCTTCTTCCTGCTTAAACTCACAATTCAGGCACTGTTTTTTTTTCATCATTTTTTCCGGATTTTTAAACACCCAGCTCTCTACAGCTGGGTCTTTTTCTGCCCACTCAGCCACAGCCACTATCCCCTCACCCTAGATAGGCGGCTCACCACCGCAACCTAAGGATAGTCCATCACAGTGGGGAGAGTAAGCACCAGCTGGAGGGTCAAAATAGGCTATGAAATAGCAGAGTTTTAATACAAACTAATTAAGATGTGATCTGTACTTCACGTGTGTGAAAAACGTTTGGAAATACACACACGGTCCAGAAACTTGACTTGGTTCCATTTGTGTGTTGTTGTTCATGTAGAGTGCAAACCAAGAGGAGACCTTTTTCCAGCATTACCCCCACCCCCTTAATTAAATTCTTTAATAGCGTGATTTAAAATTTCTAGCCCATTCCAGTAAACTGAAAAATGATTCAGACCTTGAATTGATGTAGTCTTCTGTCTTGCTTTGTCCGCTATGGCACCCTGTTCTTCCATAATCCTCAGCGTAGCGTAGCGGCTGGACACCATGTGATCAATTCACATAGATGTTACTAGGAGAACTCACAGTTACTCCTGTAGAGGGACTATTCTATCCCTAATGAAGTTACCCATTGTACTTTCCCGATTTACACTTCTCTTTCCAGGAGAAAGTGAGGAGTAAGTCGGCATTATTCCTGGTTATTTCTTTGGGAATTGAGTAGCCTGAATAACTGCAGGTAGATAACATCATTTAACACAGGTTTATGGATTTCCTCCTTTAAATAGTCTGGTAGAAATTGAATGAATCTGTTGGGAAGAAAACATGGGTTTGGAAAAGCTCTCTGAGCTGGGTGATAACATTTGCTGGTTTCATTATATCTTTGTTGAATGCATATTGTTGGTTAGAAGTGCAGTAACAGAGAAGTGTAGTAAATAAATTACATCAGAGTGATGTTCTCATCCAGTGCATTCATATATAGATGCATATGGGCAAAATATATCTATTTCCAAACAGTTAGGATTGGATTACATAATCTCTAGGCAAATATATTGAATTATCAATATTGCATCTCAAGAATCATATTACTTTTGCAGCACTGTGAACAATTGAGACACAGAAGAGGGGCAGAGCACAAATAATTGATGTTTTAAGAATGCTTTACACATCATAAATATGCCATAGAAAGGGATTACTAGATATAACAGATGGCGAAAAATCCACACCCATTTAACACTCCTCCTCAAACGCACACGCCTGTTCCTAATAGGATCTGTACAGAAGGATCATTATTAGAAGATAGTGTCACAATCTACAAAACCCCTTTGAAATGAGAATTACACTCCAAGCCATATACTATGAGCGGAATAATTTACTGAAAAAGACTTTTTCCAAAAGATTAATTTGATATTTGATAATTTTCAGACACTTTACTGCACACATGCCTTAACTTTAATATTATTTGTTATTATTGTATTTATTGAGTGTGGACCTGGCTTTGAGAAGCAACAGAGCGCTTTACAGAGTTATACAACAATACAGATGCATAACAGAGCACTTTTCAGAGTTAAGAACTGAACTGATATAATATTGGGCGGTGGGAGACAGAGGGGCACAAAAGAGAGGTACAGCTGTACCAGGTAATGGGGAGGAGAGAGGTGGGCAGTGTCTAGCGAGTCAGGTGGTGCGAGGGGTGACGTGATGGCCTAGGTGTTGAGGAGCGGAGATTCCTGGAAGAGATGAGTCTTGAGTTCTTTTCTGAATTGTAGGAGCATGGGAGACAGTATGATGCTGATGAGGAGGAGGTTCCGTAGTCTTGGGGCATAGGCAGAGAAGACTTGTTTTCTGGTTGTTTCCTTTTTGCGGTGGTGGATTTCAAGTTTGCACTTGTCCTGGCTTCTGGTGGTGTGCTGTCCGCCAGAGATGCTGAGTTTCCCTGCGAGGTAGCTGAGTTATTTGAGGGTGACTGCCTTATAAATGATGCAGCAAGACTTGAAGGTGATTTGTGCATGCAGTGGGAGCCAGTGAAGGTCGATGAGGGCTGGGGTGATGTGGTCTACCTGCATAGACCTTTGATAAGGCATGCAGCCGCGTGTAGGACACTGCTCAGTGCACAAGAGAGGATGACAGAGGGCCTTCGAGAAGTGCATTGCCCCATCCAGGTGGGATATGATATGATAAGCCCTTTATAATGCACCTGCGCACAAATGTTTCTATATGGGACAAGACAAGGGAGGGAAGACAGAGGGATGACAAAACAAGCAATCTTACTATGCCTTACAACATTCAGATTGTGCAAGTGCAATACGCATAGTGCAGGGAGGGGGTAGTGCCAAGGGGAGAGGAGGGGGAAGTGCATTCAGTGCTGTAATGCTTAGAGTAAGTGCAGCCCGGGCAGTGCGGCCCTGGGTAAGTGCAAGGAGTCAGGGGCTACTGGTTGAGGGGAGACTCTAAGGGTAGACAGGCAACCAGTCAGCACAGCAGACAGGTCGGTCAGCAGGAGAGAGAGACAGAGAGAAAACAGAAGCGAAAAGGAAGGTCTTGAGCTCCTTCCAGAACTTCAGGTGGTCCAGCTCAAGTTTGAGAGGGGTCAGGGAGGCCAGTCCAGGGGGAGGCACCTGCAGAGGGGAGAGATCTACCCCTCATTCTCTGCCTGGAGAAGCGCCTGACCCTCAGAGAGTTGGAGGTCGCTGAGCGAAGGGCTCGAATAGGAAGGTGTTTTGGAAGAGAGAGATGAATGTAGTGTGGGCCCCAACCTCAGAAAGCCTTGTGAACGATGCAGAGGGTCTTGAACTTGATCCTTGCAGCCACCAGGAGCCAGTGGAGAGATCTCAAAGCTCGAGAGATATAGTGCCTGGGCTTGGTTCCAAGGACACGTCTATCTGTCCTGTTCTGGATTAGTTGCAATGGGCAAGGAAGGCAGATTGAGAAAGAGTCTGTTACAGTAGGCCAGTCTAGGGAGCACTAGGGCTCTGAAGAAGGTGAGCTTCTTTGGGAAAGTGATAGGGTCAGTGCTAGAAAGGTGGATCTAAAGCTGTCCAGAGGAAGGAAGGACTTGACATTCTGCAGGAGGGGGAGCTAATCCGAAACTGTCTGAGTTTTCTTAGCTATGTGTGTGTTTTGAAGGAGAGATGTTTGTCGACGTGGAACCCAAGGGACTTGGCGCAGGAGGTGAGCTCGACTGTGAAGCCCTCAGAGTTCATTGTTGATAGCCAAGTTTGTATCTCTGTGTGTTCAGTGTTGTTGGTGAGGGGTAGAAATTCGGTCTTGGAGGGGTTGAGCTTCAAGTATGCACTGGGCATCCAAGCCTGCATCAGCGAGAGGAAGGCTTTGAGCCTATGGATGTCCTTGATGGAGTCAAGCTTCAGTTTTAGCTGTGTGTCATCAACATACACATTCTAATCTCAGTAACATTCAATACTGAAAGAAACCACCTGGATGATTTGCACAGAATAGAAACAAATTCAGCACAACGCAGTCCAGATGTGCCTTTCGGTGGTTTGCTGTACATCTGGATAGTAGCTTTTCCATTTGTTTACAATGGTCAGAGCACCAACCTCTCTCAAATAACTTTTATAAATCTCTCCCTTGTGAAATGAACAGCCACCATTTTCTTTTGCTTCAGGCAAGGCATTTTCACGAGAATTCTGTGGGAAAGGAAAAAGTAACATACTCAAAACAATATTTGCAGAGTCAACGGGGATGCTTGATTACAGGGTGGATAAGGGGAGGGTAAGATGACCAATTAATGACTTTTATGTGGTAAAGAGGACTATTTCAGTCCAATCGTTTTGTGTTTTCGCAAGAAAAGCTGTGTTCCTCTGTTAAATATGTGGTGAACATGTGGTATTATCGTGGGAATTTAACATGCATTCTAATTGTATTAGTAGAGGAGCTGGGGGCCACTATGGATTCAGTGTCGGGAGACCTCAAAAGGAGGCGTTCTGCATATTTGAAGTTGGGGGGGTTGGGAAGTGTTTTTATTGGATGGCGTTCTCATCTTTTTGCGAGAACCAAGACACATTTCATTCACCTGATGATTATTCTTGTGGAAACGGAATCCCATTCAAGGGTTCTCACGTTAAATTTCCTATGTCATTTTGTGGTACATTTGCAGTACATTGCTGCAGTAAACTATAGCGAGTACGTATGGAGATTAAAAAAAAAATCCTTTTCTAAATGTATGCTAGAACACCAAATATCACAGACATTCTCGTGCTGGTTCTTAAATAACTTACAGTGGCCAGTGGTCAGGACCACAAGCTCTTAGCCACTAACCACTAGACCACAGACTGTTGGGTGTCCTGGCCCACGTTTAAGCTATCATGCCACAACATTTGGTGCTGTGGGCTTAGAAAATTCAAGATGGCGGAAAACCCACATGTGCGCCAAAATCCAGGAAAGCTGCGCAGTTTGTGCACACACCAAAATTGTTGCCTCACTTGCCACCCACCAGTGCGAGAATGAAAGGCCGGGTTGCCATGAGGGAAATGGGTTGCCAAAGGAAAAACAGTAGCGCCAGTTAGCTTCAAAGCGCTTTAAAACCACCATTGGACTACCCGCACAGTAGTCTGAAACCATTGGGAATGGCAATGCTGATTGCCAAATGCAAACCCATAACTGTGGAGAATTCATTTTCTTAAATCCCAAAAATGGGTGCAGTACCAGTACTCACCACTATCCAAAAGCCGGCAGTTTAAAACCACCCTGTGTTTCTCTGAAGGCAGGCTCAAAATGTCTATTTTAAACATTGCAACACATCTAAAAACTCACTGGACACCAGCAGACATTTGGTAGAATGGAGTGTTGTGTGCCTACAAAATCTGGGAAATGAAGAGCCCAAAACAATGCTTATAACAAAACTGCTATGGAGTCAGCAGTTTAAGTTGCACTGGATTTAAAGACACTAAAATCGAAAATGTTTAGATTAAATGAGTGACCTATGTTTGGTGTCACATGCCTTTGTAACTGTTGAAATGTCATAGTTTTGCACTTAGAATCAGCATTCTAGCTGCATGTGTAAAATTGCAAGTTAATTTAAAAAGCAACAAAAAAACATGACAGTTAGCTGAAAGTCTGGCTTAAGGAACTTGATTCTGCCTGGCAACTACCCCCATCAGGAGTGAAACTTGAGTCACAACTGTGTTCCCAGGCCCATCTGCCTTTTTGCTGGCCACACTAAGGATATGCCATCTATCTGATAATTGAATTACCTGTGCTCTACAGGAGCTCTGAACAAAGCCTGTCTTGACTCAGGCAAAGGTTTTATTACAGCGGTCGTAAAATGTAGCTTCCTCTTGGCAGAAGCTGGGAGGGGCACTGCCTGTGAGAGCAAGCTGGCTTGGCAGAACTGGATAAACCAGTATTTCCACCATGTGCTGAGGGTAAACCACACCCCTTTGGAGCCAGAACATAACTTTAAAAAGATGGATCATTCATAGAGCGGACATGTGAAAATTTTATAAATGATACCATAATTCTTGTGATTTTTCTGCCCACAGTTTAAGAGGTTTTTAGAACCGGTGGTATGTTCAGGGGGGTGTTAGCGGAAAAGTGGATATTACTCTAAATGTATGCATGTTAAAAATATGAAACTTCATCAGTTAATGTCCATACTCCCTGCGCACATGTATGTAAAGTTGGGTCAATGTCAGAAATTGAAAAATCAGTTAAAAAGTCAATTATCTGCCATTTCTGAATGCAAGCTCTTAGAAACAGCAGATTTGGACAGAGACATGGCTAAATTCAGCCACACCATGTATATGTAATTTCAAACAACTGTGTAACTGTGAAATATGGATTTTGATCATATATAGATTTGGGTGCACAGATGAAAGGGGAGGTTTTTCAAGAGATCATAAATGGCTGACATCACTCTGACACAACTTAGCTCCCCCAATCAAGTGAGAAATGGAAGTTTGACCAATTAGAAGCTGAGAGAGAGGTAGGGTCAGTGATGCTAGAACACACCCACATTCTAAACACATAAAAGCAGACAGACAGGACAGATAGGGACCTTCAAATCCATTTGCAGCTGGAAGCTCTGCCGGAAAAATCCATACTTACCTCCATCAAACTTCAAAGAGCCAACACTTAGACTCCAAGATAAACAGAGACTTCAGAACCTTAACCAAAAAGGTCACTGCCAGCAAGAGTATTTGTCAGCAGGCCTAAAAATCTTTTTGCAACTGAACTCTTCAGACAGCCGGCTGACGCCGTCTGAATTTTGCCAAGAACTTTTGCAAGAACCCGGTGACAGAAATATCCAAAGAGAAGGCAGGGCCCGACCCAGAGAACCGGTGCCTAGCAGAGACCAGGCCATTGTATCCAGAGTGCTGACCCCGATGCTGTGAGCAGTTCCAGAGACCAGACGCTGTGCCCAGAGACCATCCGAAGTCCAGACCTGTTGACCAGATCGTGACAAAGCCGCCTTCCTGTTTAAAATCTCTTGTGAGTACCGCCAAACTGTACCAAACCAAATCTCTTAGTTTAAATTCATCTAATTCAATCTATTTAACCTAAGTAGAACTGCCTGATAGCTCCAAATCTGTCACTTGTCATTTTCTAGTTGCAAGCTGCACTTGTCTTTTTGAGCTTTTAAAATTTCAAATCTGAAAAACGACCTTTATTCAATCGCTCATATCTCCGCAACCGTTTGTGCTAGAGACTTGCAGTAACTTTCATCTGAAAGTTGAGAATCTAAGCTTTTAATCGCACTAGGAACCGCATTCCTACCCCCTATAGTTTTACCGCAATCGCGGAACACGCATCCGCGAATTTTGCCGCGATTTGCAAATTTCTCCACGTGTAAAAAGACAGCGGTTTTGCTTTTCCTTGCCAAAAACTTCGTTTACCTGCTAGTTACTACTAAAGCATTGTTAAGGTGATCCTGAATTCATAGAGAGTAGCTATCACTCACCCTGAACCTCTGAAAGGGAATTAAAAGCATTTTAGCATACTTTTCACTGAATTGCCAGCACATATCAAAGCAATTTGGGCCTGTGTTTTCAAACTTCTGTAGTCTAAGCTTGCTGGGGTGAACTGAATTACAGTTGATTGCATTTCTGAGAACTGTGTGCTTCCTTCCATTTCCTTGCATTGTATCAAGGGGGGGAGGGGATTGCCAGAGAAAAGTGATTACATTGTTTTGTTGAAATCATATTGAGTATTTTCTATACTGCATTTCATTCATTCAACCTTGCATTTCCTTGAACCCTGTAAAGCATTCTCTACCGCATTATACTTCTGTACCTATTTACCACTGTGCTACCTTATCCATTTCATGTCAACTCCTTATTGATTATAGAGAAGCGTGTTAGTGCCAGATTCTCCGTTGTTAATCTTTATCATATCAGATTAAGTGTGATATTCAATTATTAATTTATTATAAAGCGTGATATAATATATATTGTTTAAATTATCAAATAAACCTTTTAATTTGCAAAACAGAACTACTTCTTGGCTCAGTGGGGTCAGGGGGATTCCAAGAGAGGGGTGTTATATAGGGGTAGTCATCCAGAACGCATGAACTGGACATAAAGATATATCAATAAGGGTTTTCATTCAGTATTATAGACTAGGCGTTGACTTAGCTGTAGTGTTGAATTGAAACCTCTTACAAGACCCATAATGGGGAAAGTTCCCATGGAGCTTAGTTAAGAAACAAACAGATAACATTGAATGTGGCATCTGCAAAGATGTGAAAAGAAACACCTGTACTATAGTTGATGTAAGATAATAGCCTTGTGATTCCTTTGAACAACGTGTGTTAAGAGAGAGTTACGTTGAAACACTTAAACACAATTAAGCCCAGGGACGTCATTAAGGGGTGGCCAGGGGTCACACCTGCGATCCCTGAGGTCTCCCTTGCTACCCCTAAAAAAAGAAATGTAAATCCCCCTTTTTTATTGAGCCTCTTGGGCTGTGGCCAGCATCATGTGGCTCTTTGTTTCTGGAGTGGCTGGTTTTCTGATATCGTATTAAGATAGCTCAGTGGGTTGAGTGATCGCTGCTGCAATGTGTGTGTGATCTGCCGGTTGCAGGTTCGACTCCAGGCAAGGTAAACTAAGCCTTTCATTCTGCTGAGGTTGATAAATGAGTGCTAAGACAGGTTGGGTGTTATTGTATGTATATTTATTCTATCTGAAGCGCTTAAGCGTAAATGCTATATGATGACACACCATTATCGTTTGGCCTTGGACGTCTGCTTGCATTCACTGTAATTTGATAATATGGGCCTATACACACTGATATTAACGATTTGTATGGTGATCGATTCTTGTATAAAATGTATATCACTTTACAATGATACTGTAGCCATATTTTTCGTAGTGTACTTAGAAGGAATGCTGTGATGCCACTTACTGTTTTGTCAAGGTGTGAAAGATCGTCTTTCATTGCTTCCCGTGATGTCACTTCGGGGTGGTGTCAAATGACATCAGTTCCTGTCATCAGAGGTCAAGGCTTGTGTGATGTCACTTCAGCTAAGCCTGGCATTTTGGTGAAATGACGTCCCTTATTAAGGCCTTCGAGTTCAGCAATTGTCGGAAACTAGGCCTCTTTATTAGGCCCCTGCAATGGTAAGGGAATGTTTAGCGCTTATAGCAGCACGTCCTCCCCAATAGTCTGTCCTTCTTTAACTTTTTGGAAAAACTAACTAGAAACGTCCATACATTTAAGGGACTTGGAACCACCCGTATTCCTGTTGTTCGAACTGAAATAGTTGGAACATGGTCAGCAAACAAAACAAAGACCAACACATCTTTGCTTGCAGCTTAACAATATAGCTATTGATAGAATGTGTATAATTTGTTATAATGTATTGCTACTTATTTTATGAGCCAGTATCCACATCCAATCCCCTCACATGCGCACACACAACACACATCTATGAAGCAGACGCTCAGACCAATAACTAGTCCTCTGGCAACACGGGTCTGAGTCACAGAAGCATTTTATAATGGTGCAATCCTATTGAAAAACGATCTGTGAATCAGGCCCTAGAAGTGGCACATCATCCTCCTGTTTGTGCACCCCTTGAGGACTTAAGGAAGCTTTTATGTTTTAATGAAGAGTGCAGGAGCTGTGCGGCCCAGTGATTTATCCGTTTCTGTTTTATCAACATTACATGCTGTGACTGGAGGGAACATTGTGAACTGTTTTTTTTTACTAACCACACAGCACATGCTATAGCCTGATTGTGTTACTCAAATCTATCTGGTAAGAACATTTACAGAAAAGTCATTTTGATGACGGCTGTTCCACATTGTCTTAAACCTTTTTTCCTGTGCTTTCAGAATACTTAATTTCAAGGAATTGCTTATTCTTTCCTTATACTTGAACAAATGCTCTCCTGGTGATCCACTGGAAACACGCTGGTGAAACACGCATTGAGAGATTTTGTAACTCTATGAAATGGGAACACAATTGTTCCTAATTGAGAGGTTATGAAACTGAGAGAGTATGTTATCTATGAAACACCTCTATGAAATGGCAACATAATAAAGATTGCCCACGCTGATAGCTCAGGAAGTCTTCATTCTATTAAAGACAAGGAGGCGAGCATTATGCTATTTCTTTCTTTATTTACTGCCATGTCAGCACTTTAAAACTTTCAACTTTAATACTGAACATTTCTGTTTTTAGAAACAAAGTTTAGAAAACAAAATGCAGAAGTTTAAAGATCCTTTAGTCCATAGTCTTATTCGATTAATCTGCATCCAGGAACTACAAGCCCCATGAGACTTAGGTTTGAGGTAGTCCTGACCTTTCCCCTCTGCCCCTGTCCGAGGGCAGCCCTCTCCATAACAACCCCTCTGACCAGGTCCTTTCCTCTTTCTTTATGTCTGTCCACTTGAACAACTTCATTTTTTACAACCAAACCATCCATTATCATTGAACAGAGAATTGTTCCTTGAAACGGAGAACTTTTGCGGTCCAACATGACCAACTGGAACTGATTTCCTTCCATTGTTGAGTAGTGTCTCATCCGGCCGTCTTTTGCTCTTCTCCTGTAAATAATGGAGAGCAGATCATGAGGGTGGGAATGAGCAAAGGAGTTACATCATAACAATTATAACAATGCAGACAATAATCTTGCCATTCTGGGTGGGATATAATGCTCGCCTCCTTGTCTTTAATAGAATGAAGACTTCCTGAGCTATCAGCGTGGGCAATCTTTATTCTATGACAAGACAGGAGGCTCGCATTATGCTTGTTCGACGCTTGCTACCACCATATTCGCCATCTCAGAAACAGGCCTAAAATAGAATGTCTTAAAGGTTGATTCGGAAGACCAATCTGCTGATTTCATAATGTCCTGAAGAGACACCCCTGTTGCAAAAGCTCTGGAAGCCATCGCTCCCCTAGCAGAGTGCACCCCAAAAAGTGACAAATCAATTCCTGCCCATTGCATGATTTCTCTCACCCATCTAGCAATGGTCGCAGATGCTACAGCATGATAAGGCTTCCTGCACGCTATAAGCAGCTGTGACACCCCTCGCGGTCTAAGATGCGCTGTTGCTTTTTCATAATCTTTAATACACTGCTCAACGCAAAGCTTCTTATTGCTTGTGAAGTATGGGTAGTCTATTACTCTCGAATCTGTCTTTGTTCTCTTGGAAATGGTAAATGATACCCCGTCTGGATAGAATATTTTCCTATCGACTTCAAGCGCTTTGACATCAGAAACTCTCCTACAGGAAGTAAGGCAGAGCAGCATAGCTAGTTTTCCTGATAGCTGAGATCGGGATAAATTTTCGTTATCTGGCCATCTGCGAAATACATCTCTCACATCCCATAACACTTTGTACTTGGGTTGCGGTGGCTTCCTGAGCTTCATCCCTCTTAGCAATCTCATGACCGCTGGGTGTTCTCCCACCGTGTTACCTTCTACTTTTTTATGACCCGCTGAGATAGCGGACCTATAGACTCCCACTGTTCTGAAGGCGCCGCCTTTTTGAAATTTAAAAGCTAAGAAGTTGAGAACCTCTACTACAGGGGCTGAAACGGGATCCACACCGTGGTCCGAACACCAGGTAGCTCACCCGTTCCAAGCCGCACCATAGCTCCGAAGGGTGGAAGGCACCCAGGAATCTCTGATGCACTCTGCAGCGAGCTGTGAAATTCCTGGCAATTCCCATCTTTTCCTGAAACTCTGCAGGCTATCAATTGCAGCGTGCCGGCTGCTATGAGCGGGTGAGCTTGCCTTGATGGGTCGAGAAGAAGGTCCGGCAGAATGGGAACTATCCTCGGAAAATCCGTAGAAAGTTCCATCGCTACTGGAAACCAAGGCTGAGCCTTCCATAAGGGTAGGACTATCACTAGCTCCGCGTGATCCCTGCGAATTTTCACTAGCGCTCTCGTTATCATAATGAATGGCGGGAAGGCATAATGCACTGCTCCTGTCCATGACTGCAGGAAGGCGTCTGTGCCCGCAGCATCCGGGTCTATCCTCCAGCTGAAGTATTCTGGCGTCTGAGCGTTCAGTCTGGACGCAAACAGATCTATGTGCAGGGGCCCCCAGAGTTCCTGCAATTGTTGGAAGACTAGGGGGTGAAGCTTCCAATCGCTGGAGTCCACAAGATAACGTGAATTCCAGTCTGCCACTTTGTTCAGAGTTCCTGGCAAATATTCTGCTGATACGGATATTCTGTGCTGGAGACAGTAATGCCAGGAGCTCTTCGCTAATTATGCCAGCATTTTGGATCTTGTCCCGCCCAATTTGTTTATATACCTTACTGCGGAGATATTGTCCATCTTGAGCAGGACGCAGCACTTTACCCTCTCTTTCGTAAAAGCGTGAACTGCGAAAGAGCCCGCTAGTAGCTTGAGGCAATTTATATGGAGCTGTAACTCTTCTTCTGACCATTTGCCTCCTGTTTGCATGTGTTCGCACCTGGCTCCCCAACCTGATCTGCTCGCATCTGATTCTATTACCAGATCCGGGGCGTTGCTGAAAATGGCGCGACCGTTCCAAGCCTCCATATTCTACAACCACCAATGGAGCTCTGTGAGGGCTTCGTGGTCCAGAGTTACTAGTTGGTGGTAGCGAAGGCCTCCTTGCAGATGTCTTATTTTGAGCCTCTGCAGAGCTCGATAGTGAAGCGGTCCCGGAAAAATCGCTTGAATAGAGGCTGCTCGCAGACCTACTACTCTGGCTAGATTGCGAAGCGAGATAACCCTTTTCGCTATCACAGCTCTGAGCTCCTTCTTGATCGCTCTGACTTTGTACCCTGGGAGCTCGAGAGATGCCTTCACCGAATCTATTGTGAAACCCAGATCAACAGATCTCGAAGCAGATGAATCCCTTCCATCTTGAAATGGTTGTATACCACCCATTCATTTAGATGTTTCAAATTTATCACAGGCCTTATTTTGTCCCCTCTGTGAACTAGGAACATGGTGCTGAGGAAACCGGGACCCTGTTGGTGCTGCGCTCTATCGTGCCTTTGCTTTCTAACTTTGTGAGCTCGCAGTGCAGGAGCGCTGCTTCCTCTTGCATCATGTGTATGGGGCGAGGTTCTGCTGTCTGCACGGGTGTTCCTATAAACTCTAAACGCAGCCCCACTACTGCTTGCAATACCCAAGCATCGCTTGATAAGGCTTGCCATTCGTTCAGGTAGAGGAGAGTTCTCCCTCCCACACGCAAGCTTGCGGTACTCACCCGCTGATTGCCCCGGTTGCCGGTATGATCCTCTTCCTCTTCGCCCTCTTGGAAATCTTGTTCTGGCAGGGAAGAAGGTATCCTGCTGTCTAGACTCCCAGTAATTTGATCGTTGACCTTGGGGTCTTCGCTGGAAGGTATAGCGACCGGACGAGCGACCCCTATGTCGTCCGGTCCCGGCAAAAACTTGCCCGGGGAAGATCTTCCTGATGGAACTCTGCACCCTCTCTAGAGCAGTATATGTGCCCACGAATTGAGACATTTCTTTAGCGAACGCTTCGCCGAACAACATTCCTTTGGTGCCTACACCTGCCTTGTAGCTGGCGAGATCACTCAATTTGTTATCTATTTTTAACAGGACTCCTCTTCTTCTTTCCGAAGAGATGGCACAATTGGCGTTGCCTAGGAGGCATACCGCTCGTTGCGCCCAGTTACCTAGGACTGTCACGTCTACTGAGATACCGGTATCTTTTGATTTTTCCACCAGATCCATGATCTTGGCTAGGGGCCCTGCGATGTCTAGGTGCTTGTCCTGACACCCCCTCCAGGCACGGTCTACTCCTTTCCTTATATCACAAGCTGCTTTGGTCACAAAGGTGACCATCTTCGGGTCTAGGTCTGGAGTATCTGCTAGCTTATTCGGCAGCTCTGGTCTGGGGCACTCCAACCTTATGCGTGACCTTACTTCCCTTTCTAGGGGTTTTCTAATGTGCTGGGCCATGTATCCTGCCACCCTGGGTGACGGCTCCCAATCCGATGACTTGGGATGCCGATTGGCCTCTGGATCGAACATGTCTGTTGTATCGTCGATGCTGTGGGGGCCTTCCACATCTTTATCGATGTCTTCCTCCTCCTCACCCCCTTCATCGTCGGGCGAATAGCCCTCGTCTTCGTCCCCTAGATTGTACACCCCTGGGGCAGGGGGTCTGTCCTGACTTTATTTTTTCTTTGCCAGGCAGAATTCTTTAAGCCTGGCGACAGGGTCGCCTTCCAATTGGGGAACAGTGTTAACCCTTTCATCGATACCCGGGGGGGGTCAAAGAGTGTTTGCTCTTCCGGGCTACTTTACACCCCTTCTTTTCAACCCCTTTCTGGGGGTGTCCTGCCGACGTTCCTTCCTCAGGGCTGCTAGCCCATCTTTTCTTGGCTGTTGCTTAGCCATAATCGTTTCTAGAGTCTCCAGCCTTTTCGTAATAGGTTGCACCCCCTGTGAGACAGCTTGAATCAAGGAATCTCCAAGTACCTTTTTAAAACATAATCTTGTTGGGAAGGGTCTTCTACCCACTCTTCTTGGCTCCATTCTGGGGAAGTGGAAGGAGTATTAGAGGGGGTGCCAAATGTAGCCATGTCCTTGGTGTTGGCAGAGCCAAACTGTGAGGAAGTCAGCAGCTGGAAATGCTTCTGCACACTTCTTAACACGAGCTGTATATTGCTAGCAGCGTGTGTGTGAAAGCAGCTTCCCTTCTTTTTTTTTTTTTTCAAAATTCTGACTGGAGCTCTACCAAACCAACTTCCTTCGTTCTCTGTTTGTGCGCAATGCGCGCGGAAGCTGGATTCCCAGGGGGCGCTGGGAACTGTGGAAGGTTCCAGCTCCCCTGGGTCCTAATGGCCGCCGTGTTCGCCGGCGCCGAAATATGGAAAGAGAGAGAGCGGGGCACGGTAGTCTAATGAGGGCTAAATATGCACACAACTCCGGCCCCAGCTCGCTCACAACACTCTTCTTACCCGCGTTGTGCAGGAAACTCGCTGCGCTCGCGCTGCCTTAATGATTCATGCCATGGTAAGAACACGCGCGCGTTCTGGAGCAACTACAAAATCATTGTAAATGCGTTTCGTTTTCCTGCGAAAGCCATTGAAAATGGGCAATAAGCATTACTAAGTGTATTACAACAAATATCCAAGCATTTAATATCTATATACAGGTAATATAGAGTTTATTTAGCTCTTCTCCAGAAGAAACAATAAATCATGTCACTTATCTGTTGGCAGTAGAAAGAAAGAGGAAAGGACCTGGTCAGAGGGGTTCTTATGGAGAGGGCTTCCCTCGGACACGGGCAGAGGGGAAATGTCAGGACTACCTCAGACCTAAGTCTCATGGGGCTTGTAGTTCCCGGATGCAGATTAATCAAATAAGACTATGGACTAAAGGATCTTTAAACTTCTGCATTTTGTTTTCTAAACTTTGTTTCTAAAAACAGAAATGTTCAGTATTAAAGTTGAAAGTTTTAAAGTGCTGACATGGCAGTAAATAAATAAAGAAATAGCATAATGCGAGCCTCCTGTCTGGTCATAGAATTAATCAAAACTGAGAGTTTACGAAATGTTTGAAATGCTTCTATGAAATGGAAACACAATCAGTCTATTAAAAAGATTGTTATTCACCACCCTTTTCCCTTGAATTTGAGTGATTTGTATCATAGAAGCCTGCGCAACCTGATTGTCCCTATGTAAAATAGTTCTTTCACCAAAGCACTTTACATAGAACATACAATATCACCAACAGAAGTTGGTACTCGTAGAAGTTGTCATCTGATACTTGTGTATTGACCTCGGGAGGATAAAAGGCTGAGTTGGCAGTGCTGGGAATCAAACCTGCAACTTGCAGATCACAGGCAGATCACAGCAACACGCACTAAACCTGCTGAGCTATCTTACCGATGTGGGCAGAGAGCCTCTCTCTCCTGGATCACACATAGCCTCATGTGTGCAGCCAGCAGCGCCTGGAAGAGCCATCCATGTTACGAGAGCTGTGAAAGTATTTGTGAAGCCTCTTCGAAGTAATAGATCCTCAGGTCGCTCGGTTGAGGCGGCGCGCTTAAGTGGCCAGGCATTGTGCTGAATGGCAATATTTCTGAGCACTTAGTAAATTCATGGCCCTTCCACAGCACTGAAAGGGGAAGTGGGCTAATACATACAAAATGCTGCCGGCTGAAGTTGGGAGCGACACTCAGGATATGTAACCAATCAACAACTTTATGAAAAGCCAAATCTGACATGTCACATTAGGCACGTGAGGCTTTCTGACTCTCAAAAAATATGTAGTGCTGAAAAGGGAGTGACAAGCTGAATAACACTTTCGCAAAGAACATTAGCTTGCAATTCAGTACAGTAAGTGCGGAAAAGAAACACGTTTACATCACTAGCCTTGCTCGTGCTGTGACTGTCTACATCTTTGCTGATGCCTGAGGTTCAGCATCTTCTGCTAAAATCTGCCAAGTGTTTAATGCACTCATAATTTAAAGAGGAACAGTAGGCGCCCACTTTTAAATGTCAACTTTACAGCTCAAAGTATGCTGCAACAAGAGTAAGCAGACTTTGCCATAACTGCTGAACCCATATGCATGCATTAGTATTGGCCGAACCCCAAACCCTCTCCCGTAATGATAGGCTCACAACTTGTATCAAGTGTTGACAATAAAAGGCAGTAGGATTTTATTGTACAGATATGAGTTATGGCAATAACAATATCACATATCATGATGGTATCATACTTTTGGGCACCGGGTCCTGAGGTTACCCCCTCGGACCCGTGACGCCTTCTTGTGTCCCGCGACTTGTTGTGGGCACCGTACAGTGCCTTGTACTTCTTTTTGTTCTTCTCCCCTTTTTGTAGGGTGGGCGGGTTCTGTGGTAAAGAAGCAAGAAGATTTGGAAGACACTGAGTAAACAGTGAACCTCCTGTTTGCTTGGGCCCCCGTTCAGGGTCCACAAACAGATTGTGTTTACTCTGAGCATGCTGCTCTCATTTATAGGACCCAAGGAGGCCCTGGGTCTTTGTTGTCTATGTGGTGGGGGCTGCTGTTGTCGCAGCCCCGGCCGGATAGCCGACTGTCTGACCCCCTGGTGGCGGCAGATCTTTTGAACCTGGGCCCTGCCTGACAGTTGTTTTCCTTATGGCGCTTAGCACCTTGCTGTTTGGAGGAAGGGTGAGATGACTGTTCGCACCTTACCCTTCCGTGGCTTTGTGCTGCCGAGACTGTGTGTCTCCGTAGTTGGGGGGAGGAGAGGAGCAGGCACGGGGAGGTGGGGCTGCCCCTCTCCCAGCTGCCGATGGTAACAGAAGTTACCCTGCCTCGCTTGTGGGATGCCCATGCAGCATTTCCCAGCACTCTCACCCACACCATCTTTGCTTGTATTTTGGGACACAAACACTCATTGGCAAGGACAGACTTTTGTCCAATGTGAGTTGTGAGTATATTCTGTATCCATGTTTTTTCTTTGAATTGTGGTACTTGCAGTTTGCTGTCTGCCTTATAATTACAGAACTACACATTCCAGTAGGCACAGTCATGCCAGCACAGGGTCAGGTACTGTCCTGGGGCAGCGTTTGACATCAGCTAGTAAAGTAAGTGAACAGATGAGTGAAATGCCGGAAAAGCAAAGACAAGATCATTTGCAAAGAGTGTGATTGGCCTACACATGAGCACAATTACTTTATTTATTACCACCCATAAATGGCCTCTCTGTGTGAAATGATGGGAAAAAAAGCATTGCTTGCCTACATATCCTGCCCCACCACAATTATTAGTATCGGAAGTAGTAGCACTAACGTTAGTAGAAGTATTTGTAATAGAACTACTACCAAAATGGTTACCACTACAAACAGCAGTAGTAGCACTACTAGTAGCAGCAATATTACTGTTAGTACCAGTAGTATGACTTTTAACAATACAATTACTACCAGTAGTACCAGCAATACTACTACCACCAGCACTAGTAGTAGTACTCTTACTGGTTCTACTCCCGGTAGTATTCACAGTTAGTGCACTAACAGTATTCTTAATTTTACTGACTCATGTGTTTTTAGTAGTAATGCTACTTCTGCTACCAATGCGAGTGGAGAAGATATTTTTAGTAGCAGCTTTGACACCACTACTAACTATAGTAGCTGTACTACCTGCAATAGTGGTATTGCTGCTGCTACCTCTACTGCAAATACTACCAGTATTTATTGCAAATACTACCAGTATTTATAAAAACACTACCTGTAATAGTGGTAAGTGCATCACCCGTGGTTGTACTTTGTAGAAATAAATAGAATTTAAGGATGTTGCCCTAAACTAAAATGATGCAGACAAATTGCAAACTGCACTGCTTCTTGCCAGGGAGAGACAGATGGCTCAGTGCTGGGAGTTTGAAATCTTAGTGAGAGATTTTTAAGTTAAAGTGAGAGAGGCACTAGAAAAATGTAACATTTTATTTTATGATTTCCGCCATTTACTCACTACCACTATATGGGTGCACCTCTAGGATACAGGTAATCCACCTGCACACCTAAGAGATAGCACTCAACAAATGGGGACAACAGCACCAATTATAACTATGCCAACCTTTGAGTACATTACACCCCAAGAATGAGTTTTTACCAAACCAAGGAAAGTGGGAGATGCAACAATCATCAGTTTAAAATGGAACTATATTTCTACAAGTGTGATGAGATCCAAATCTGTATGACATATGATTCATCTAACTTTTGAATACATCCTGTGTTCCAAGAAATGAAGTCAGAAGATTTAAATGAATCATCACGTGATTTGATAAGAAGTTGCTATATTTTCAGATGCCATACAGTGGACAAAAAATGCACCTATGATTTTCTAAACTACTTTCAAATGAAACAAAGCTATTTGAAAAGTGTTTGTATTCTGAATTGCATAAACCTTGTTATGTACCTAGCAAAATATGATATTTCTGAATTAGTGTTAAATAACATTGTTGCTAGCATTGCATTCTGAAATGGTGCTGATTTTCAAAGTTGATCTGTATTTCAACTCAGACCAGAAATACCTCCCACCTTTGGAAGAAGTCTTTCTGGGGATATTCTTACAAAAGACATAGTAGAGAGGTAGAATTTGCAGTCTCTGCAGAGAACCACCTGAGCTGAACAGATAATCAAGTTAATGGCCGGCTTCCGACAGATTTCAATGAACAATCCATGAATTAGTGGTCACCTCTTGACCTATCCTTCAGAATGGTCTATTAAGGCTTATTGGCAAATTCTATACAGCATTGTCTGACACTAGGAAGAGCTGCAGAGAGGAGGAGCATTTGTCCACATTAGCTGAATGGCGAACCTCAATACCATATGGAGAATTGGGCCTTCTTCATTGGGGATTAGGACCAACTGAACCCGAGGCCATCCTGCAGGGAAAGGACCAAGAGGGATAGCTGACTGAGACTCCCTGGGAACATATGGGGGATTATGCTGTCTCAATACAATGAACGATCCATTCAAGGTGAGCATGACAACTCCCTAAATATAATCAGATAAGTCCCCTGGAATTACTTCCTTGATTAGAACCTGGGTTGCAAAAGAATTGCGGTCATTATTGTCACTGGGGATGGTCTTTCCAAACAGAAAAATCCTAATATTTTGTGTGACATGCAACAGTCCTTTGCATTATATTGAAAGCTTAGTGGAATTTGAACGTGTATAGAAAATATGCAAGCCTAAAAGGCGTCCATTATTATTGAAGAATAACCTAACGTACTGTCAATTGAAAATGGGTTATCACCCGATCTTGCGTCAACGTACAAAAGGGTTCCAATCCCAGCAAAAACATATACTTAGATCTTGGACTGCAGGAGCTCTGTCCATTTGGAAACCTACATACAGGCAGCTAGAGATAACCAGTCCACCACAAATCAAGCACCAACACAGACTCACAACCTAGCACAGAGATCCACAGTTCCTACAAGCTCCAACCACATTTCACGAATAGAAAATATGCAATTCTTGCACGTAGAGTGAGGGGTCAAAAAATATTATTCAGGGAAAGAGAATAGGATATTGCTGTTTGTGGTTGTGGGAGATTGTATTTACAAAAGCACATTCTCTGTTTGATCGATCATGGAAATGTGGGCTTTGTGTGAGAAATAGTGAGATTCATGCAGGCAGGAAATGTTTGTTTTTATAGACCAACTGTCTGTGATTGTGTGACATTGTGCTGACCTCCCCTGCTTAAAGCTGGAGACTATCTTTACTTTGATTTCACATTCATGTTCTTTATTTAAATAAATTCAAGTTTTTAGCAAAACACCTTTTTATTTGCCATAATTGTGGGTTGGGACTGAGTGTCATGGGGCATTGTATTAATGATAGCCATCTACCACAGAGTTAATACATTCATCAAAATATATCTTAAAACTGTTCTTCTTATTAGTGCCCTGCTTAAAAGAGATATTGCTGTCCAGAGTGAACCCAAACACTTTTGTAGACAGGGAAATGTGTGGGATGATTCCGTCCAGCTGCATTTTGTTCAGCCATACTTGGATGCTTTCCTGTTTGGAGCAGTGACCGAACAACACAAATTATGTGTTGGCCCGGTACGTGTTTGGTATGTACTTGCGATCCATGTTTGAATGATGGGAAGACATGACTGGAGATGAGTGATTTCTTGGAGCAATTGAGTTTAAGGTACAACTCAGTGCCTTCTTAAAGTAGCCACATAGTTGACTCAATGCAGCCCGGCTTCCAATCGGAACATGGCCCTGAACAGCAGCGGCATGCATGAACTACTGCTATGCCGTGTTAGAAGTAGCCAACATCACTCAACTACACAAACTGCAATATCATCCGAATTATGTGGCTAAATTAATGTGCAACACCAATTACCAAAGCCCAACCACCCTACACCCTAATCACTTACCTGGCTCCCTGCACATTTCAAACACTGGTTTTGGTCCACCCAGCTTTGCATGGAAACTCCCTGTACCTCAGATCCAACAAGTAGTATGCAACCCTAATCCCTGTGACATCCCAAACCTCTACCACTTTGACTCAACCTGAAGACCTGGCTCTTCTTAAAGGCATTTTAGATCACTCTTTCCTACTATGTTTGCCATCCTCCCTAGTGCCTTAAGGAGTCGGTGCAGAATGCGGTAAAGGAAAAAACGCTGCATCATACAACTTAATAAACTAGCGTGAAATGTAAGAGGTGATGCAGTCTGTTGCAGGCTTATTCCCCTTTTGCTGTAGCCGCTGCATCCTTCATGGTGGGACGTAGAAGTCCTATTAACCAGGAATGATGCTTCAAAATGTATAAGATGGTTTTGTATCATGCCTCTACCTTTTTAAGGACTAGCTTTGTAGGGACATTGGAATGGAGGTGTGTGCTCTCTTGTAGGCCCCTAACCCTTAGTTGTCTACTGTGTCAAATGGACTGCAAAGCCTTAGTTCACGTGGATGACACAGGCTGTTTGCAGCTACTCTTGCAGATCCGCTGTGTGCCTTATTCATAGTTTGTTTACAGAGCAGATCTCTGGGTAACTCGCCCTGCATGTGGCCGCGGCTCAAAAGAACCTTGGTGGCGTTTGCCATCAAGTGATGGCAGACTAGTACCAAAGAAGGGGCTTTAAGGCCCCTTATGTGATGCTGAAAGAACACCCACTGTTTTTGCAGGCATGCTTTGCAAGGGGGCACCCTCTAATTTGTAGGTAGGTGTGAACCTGATGCAAACAAGGAAATCCCATTTGCATGTGTGCACGTTCATAAATGGCCCAGAAAGCGCATCACCACAGAGTTGGCAAGCATGAACTCTGTACTAAAAGGGTTGCCTTTGCCGGGTAACACGCTTGCCTTGGAAGCAAGACGACACAGAGCAACACAGGTTTGGTCCCCTGGTCCATGCTTAGAAACCTCTGGGTATTAAGCGCATTATAAATAACCAATTAAAAATAAAAAATAAAAAATAATGGCCACTGTGGAGATCCCACCGTGATATGATATGATATGATATGATATGGCATTTGTAATGCGCCTATACACAAGTGTTTCAAGGCGCGACGAGGCGGGGGGAACAAGGGGAGACAGACAACTATCCTACTAGGCCAGGTGTCATTCAGATCGCGCAAGTGCAAGGGTAGAGGGGAGGGGAAAAGTGCAAAGGGGAGGTGGAAAGGGGAGAGTGCAGTACAGGGTTAAGAGCATACAGGATAAATAACAAGGGCCAGCTAGTGGCAAGTGTGAGATAAGTGCAGAAAAGTGCTGAGAAGGGGGGCTGTAGGGATACAGACACAGTCCCGCGGTGCGAGATAGGTGCAGAAAAGTGCTGGGAAGGGGGGCTGTAGGGATACAGAGACAGTCCCGCGGTGCAGGGGGTTGCAGGGAGGCAGTGCAGGGGAGAGTGGCTGGGCCAAGGACCGAGAGCGGTAAGTGGCCCAGTTGCAGATTCAGTGCAGTTTCAGTAACCTTAGCAGGGGAGAGGGGGAGAGAAGGCGGAGGCGAAGAGGAAGGTTTTGAGGTACTTCCGGAACTGGAGATGGTTCTCCTTGCGTTTCAGGGAGGCAGGAAGGCTGTTCCATAGGGAGGCCCCTGCAGCGGAGAGAGATCTGCCCCCAACCCGTGGGAGGTTTCACTTGTACTACCCCTTCTGTGGTTTAGCCTTCTTTCACAAGAGTGCCCGGGATGCACATGCTGCACTGCGGTACTGTCATTGTGGCAAAAATGGCTGTTCACACTTGCAAATAGTGCACACTAGGCCTGCTGTGAGGGTACATGTATGTATGCATGTATGAATGCATGCACTGGGTTTAATGCAGAGCACATCTAACCGAGAAGCAACAGATCACTGGTCAGACTTCCTGTCAATTTGATATCTCCTTCTTTGTTGAGACTATTAAGAAGGGGTAGATACGGTTTTGCGGGAAGCTTGCTTTAGAATCTGGAGATGTGCGTTCCTATCCCTGCTTCCACACTCGAGTGAAGATGCACAGACCACACGCTAGCTCCACGTCTAAAATTGTGGACATGCGTGACGTAATATGAACATGTGACATCCAGCTGTTAATTGTACAGCCTAGAACTGGTGCACTATCATGTTTTGAACCCTCTCTCTATATATTGCGCTCTCTTTACTACCATCCCGAACAGAGCACAAGACACTTTGCTATGCAGTGCAAAGCATGTTCGCGGTATGCCTGCAACATCACATGATGCTGGTCAAGCCAATCGGCTGATCCTTCCAGCTGTGTCTGCATTAAATCAAATACCTAAACTAAAAAGTGGCAGTACACACACAATAACAACAATTATAATACATAATGCATACAGCATTCCTGCTCACACATAAAGAGATTACACGCATGGAAACATTGATACACATTGGCTTCGTCAGTGGTGGTTCATTAGACGCATGACTTGGATCCACTATGATTCAATGATCAGAAGACTCTTGTTTGCACGGTCTAGTCCTTGATGTCTTCTTCTACTTATTCACGTCTAACCCATAGCACGTCTCTACATTAATCATTCCGTGGGCTCAATGTCATTGGACGCAAGACATAGGGCCTCATTACATGGAAGGCGGTAAACCATGGCGCTATTAGCGCCATGGTTCATGCCGGTACAATACCGGCACCGCCTTGGTGGAAAGGGGAATTACCACCCATTCCAAGGTTGGCGGGGCGTTAATTCCCCCTTCCACCATTGCCCTTCCCCATTCCCATTTTTGCCCCATAGGGGTCTATGGGAATGGGGAAGGCGCTAATTACGGTACCGCAAAATGCGGTACCGTAATTAGCTCCACTGGTCCCTTTGCGGGTTGGTTTTTAACGCCTGCAAAAAACAGGCGTTAAATTCCCCAACCCGCAAAGGGACCTCGTAGTAAGGCGGTATGGATTTACCGGTACCAGTAAAATACTGGTACCGGTAAACCCTTACCGCCTACCGTGTAATGAGGCCCATAGTCCTAGCCTACTCAGCACAGATGATTGGACGCTGCATTGAGATGATTAAGCTTTCAGTTTCATGAGTTGTTACCCCTTTGCTGGCCAGGAAATGCTACCATAAACATTGCTGTAAAGAATCACACAAATGCAGATGTTTTCACATTGCACAAGAGTGGCGCGGTGAGTGTATCTGAGCGTCGGAGGCACATTAGCCTAGTGATGTGATCGTTGATCCCCTCGTTGCTAAGTAACCATGGGATGCCCATTAGCACCCACTCAAACTGATGGGATGATAATGCTGCAATTTTCTTAAATGACAGCGCTATCAATTTCTGAAAATTATACCCTCTCCATTTGTTTGAACTTGCTCTCCAACCCAGACTGGCACAAGGCACGCACAGAAGTTTGCCGCAGGAAAGAAAAAAAAAAACTACAAATTACCTATGTTTAGTTCACAGCTGTGCGAGGTGATGGAAAATGAACCTAATTTGCTAAATATCATAATTAGCAATCTGAAAACAAATGTGGGATCCAAATTAGAAAATTCGGAATGTTTGAAATATTCTCTTCTGCGTGCGCGTAAAGTTAGAGGCATCCAATGTACGTGTTTACTATTTTGTTATACAAAGGAGGAAGAATTCATTCGTAGCGTGCTGTTTATACCAATTTCACAAGGAATTCTGAATTATACTAAACACTTGTATTCAAATTTGCCTCTTCTTGCAGATATGAAAGTTTGCTTTTAGATAGCGCTTCTTGCCATATTCCTACGATTCCAAGCGCTGGATGATGAAGGACTGGTTAGCCCTCTCATGGGATTCAAACTCACGAAATGCAGCTGGCTCCGGCATTAGAGGCGAGCAGGTAGCTTGTGAGTCATCCATCCAGGCATTGAGTCATTTTTCTGAACAATGCCTCTTTTGAGTCCGGCTACTGAGATCTTGCAGATGCATGGAACCAGTAACCAGCTCCGTTATGATGATTACATCCTCGTGAAAGCTCTGGTCCAATGGTGGCTTTTTTGTAGTCGTGAGAGAAGCTGCCTAAGTAGGGGAACGATTTGTGAATAATGATTTTTGTTTCCCTGTGGCACTTGTGCATTGATGATTTTTGATGTTTTTTAAATGATTTTGTGCTGCATTTAATTGTGTTTTTTTGTATACTGAACATATTCATATTTAGAAATATGCACCTGTGCGAGTTGCATGCATGGCCATGGAACGCATGCAGGAAGGACGGTCTAATGTCAGATCCTGGTTACGAGCATCTCCCAGTCTCTTCTGCCTCATAGCGTGGGCCCAGTGCCCCAGTTCCATGTGGTGCTGCAAAGCTGTGCCCTACCCCAGCAGCCAGAAAGGCATTCTCCTGCATGGATGTGCCATTCAGCCCTGCAGCTTCCCCCCATGGCTGGGAACATCTAGGAGATGTTTGCAACGGTGCTGGCATTACCCAAAGCAGGGTATGGGACGAGGATGTGAGCCAGACCCAGGCTCTAGGTTTAGCTTCACCTGGAAACTGCTGAACTTTGCTGTGTTTAGTTGTGTGCTATTTATAAATGCATAGCATAGTATTTCAGAGGGCTGTACAGACAACTCAAGTAACTGCGCGACCGACCGCCCGGGACGTTAAGTCCCCAGTCAAGGAAAACCAGAATATCTAGGCAGGTTTTTTACAAAGGCACATGTTAAAGGAGAAGTGTAGACTAGCAGTACATAAGTCACCATCCTGAACCCCCCCACAACCAAATATAACCACCTTTTCAGCCACCCATGCTTACCCACTTAGTCACCTATTCATCCAACCATACTCTTTAGAAGGTTTATCAAAACGTACTCTAGCGAGGGGTTGTGGGAATGTAACTTAATTGTCCAACCACTTTACTCTCACGTTTAGACCAAACACTCACTGGTAACATAGTTGGGGAGTTAGGTTTTGACTCAGGAATGGGAACGCCTGTTTTGAAGTACAGTTACCAAGAGCAAAAGGCACAGAGGTAAACACAGGTGAGAAGAAAATATACCATTGATTAGACACAGGCAAGCCGCAAAATCCACACTACTGGTAAGTTAAGTCTCTTGCAAACAAATATCTATCTATATCAGAGTTTGGTACACAGTAACATGGTTAACCTGACACTTCAGATTACAGAACCGGTATTAGGCAAAATACACTATAAATGGCTAAAGTTTGGGGGAAAGTTAAACAAAAGTTTCGCTATCTTTAGGAAGGTTGATATACTTCACCAAGAGCAACAGTTTAGAAATTCATACCTATATCTGTTATAGTTCAATGTTTTAGAAGCAGGTGTGCTTATTACGCAGGTTCTTGGAAAAGGTCACTATCGAAACATTCAATAGGGTCCTGCAACTATAGAGGGAGTAGACTATGTCTCCATGCCATAGATGATTGAAGAAGGGAATCCTGGCCCATCTTCCACCGCCTTTGGCCTGGTAAATTAGCAACTTTTAACTTAAGAGCTTTATACCCAAATTAAGTCAATCAGAAGGGAGGGGGGTGGCTTAAACAGATATAAGGAATATCGACACCTAAACAATGACTTGCAACACCACAGATCCCATGGGACAGGTAATCAATGGGGACAATGAGGCTCTCATGCGATGAGTTGGAGGTTTCCATCGACGGTTGAGTTAGGCTCACCCAGAAACCTGAGTGCAGGTTATAGATAGTTCAAAGTCAGTTTCAGCATTGCCGGAGGATCCCTCAGGAGCACCAGCAGGGAGTGGGTGCAACTCAGGACAGGGACAGCAGGCCTTTCTGGTGCAACATGGTCAGACCTCATTTTCCAGCAGGCCCTTCCTCCTGAAGGTAGCAGCAGGTTGGCAAGGTCCCAGCAGAGACCAGAGGATGCCAGTACGTTTCCAGCAGTGAGGCAAAAAGTATCCCATGCAAAGCTGAAGTCCAGTTTCATTCATGTTCATGACACATGCAGCCCCACAATGTCTCTGGCATTAGAACACCTATGGATTCAGAGCAGGGTTTCACAATGGATGGTCCCACCAGTCTAGAGAAGGAAATCCCTTTGTGCAGATCTTCTAACTTGATTTGAAATCAGAGGTCCAAAACACAGTGGTTGGCTTGGTCAATGCTGATTGTCGCAGCTGTCATCTGGCAGGTCTCTCTGTCCCTCACATTCAGGTAATTGGATCTGGTTGATGATATGGAAGGCTTCAGTTCCTCTGCTTTTATCCAGTCCACCCACAGAAGGGACCTGCAACATTTGAACAGGTGGAGGCTGTGCAATCTGGGATAGCCTGCCACATCGCAATCTGCCCAGCATCAGATCATGCCCAGGCTGGAGTGTGGATTAGGGCCAGCCAGTTCCAAATCTTGGCTACAGCCAGTTCACTCACACACAGTCCAGAGCTGGATTGCTATGAAAGAACCTGCCTTTATTTTGGAACCTTTGATCTGAGAAAGAAGAAGCTCGCCAACGAAGAAGATGCCACAAACAACAGACCTTCACCACGAGGACCAGGCATTGTGAGATTAATAGGTTCTCAAAATGGTATTATGGCAGTAAAAAATAAAGGTGTGTATCTGTGTACTAGGTAAAAGCTGGAAAAACAGTTCCTAAGATCAGTCTATTCAGTACACACCATAAATGTCAATGCAATTTGACTAACATACAAATAAAAGGGATACAACATGTCCCGGTAGCCCTTCTCAGAAGGCTGCTTGTGCTACACTCCAAAAAATGAAGGTGAATAACAAAGGCAAACATATTCCTTGCACTGATAGCTCTAGGAACTGACTAGTCCACACCAAACAAAATCTGAGAAACGTGATTGAAGCAAAATGGCCTCACTCACCCAAAAAAAAAATATTCACTATCCAGGCAACAAATACGCTGAGGGACTCCATTTTACTCTGCTACTTCACCTTCATTTTACTCAGCCCTACGCTAGCTCTCCGCTCATCCTCCTCCAACTCTATCCGAGTAAGCCGATTCTGAAAACAGAGATTTGGGGGTAGATCTCTTTCCTCGGCAGGCGCTTCCCTCTTGACCAGCCTCCCTGCCTTTCTCCGTCTTGAGCCTAATCACTTTATGTTCTGAATGCTCCTAAAGACCTTCCTCTAATCTTCCTCCTTCTCTCCTCCTCGCCCATGCTAACCCCCTCCCTATTTCTGCCTACTGCCCTCCCTCTCTCCCTAACTCAGCTCTGTTTTTCTGACGGGTCACTTGCCGCACCTCTAGAGCCACACAGGTCAACGGCTCCCCTGCAAGTCCACACACCCCACCCTCCACATCTGCATTTCCTTACTCATTCCTTGAGAATGATAACTCTCTGCACACTTAACCCACAACCTTGGACTGGTTGCACGTGTTCCCTTACCACCCCATTTCATTCCATGTCTGGCTCTTACGCTACCTAGTTTGAACTGGACCAGGTCCGCCAGGCTTACTACAGTAGCTTTTGTTTCTCTTTGCACTTCTACGCCCCTCTCCCCCTTATCGCCTTACCATCAGTCACACACTTGCACTATTGATACGTAGTTGCCAGAGCACGGTAGCTTAATGACTTTATGTTCTTCCCCTTCTCCTCCCCCTCTGCTCGTTCCTTGTCTTACAGCGCACTTGTAGTAAGGCCATCAGGCCACGTTTGCTAGTCATTTTTGCAAGATCATTCAGAAATTTCAAGGCCTAAGAATGACTATTCCTGTTCCCTTCCCGCCTTAGAGCCAATGTAGTCCTCTCCTGGCATCAGATATATAGTCCCTCTTCTTTAGGCCAGCAGTAGGCTTTACTTTTAGGCTTACTGCACTATTTTGTATTACTTGCAGCCTAGCACAGTCACTTTTACAGATCCCAACATGCAAACTACTACAGTAGTCTATTTTGGTGCCAATAATGCCCCTTGCAAATATCTCACAGTTTGTTGTTGAGATATATGGTTGTAGGAGGTAGACTATTTACTTGGCCCGCATGTTATGATTTTGATCTAAATATATCCCAAAGGGTATAACTTTATTTTTTGTAGCAATCATACAGTTAGCAACCTGAAACTGCACGTATTTTGCTCAGAGCTTTAAGATTTTCTTTGTATCCTCCTCATGAATGCCAGATTAAGGTATGCCACATTGTGTGCCGTCTGCATAGTTCGTAAACCAAAGACCTTTATCTTCCAGTAAAGCAAAAAGAAGTACAGTAAAAATATTATACACCGAGGGGAGAGGCACGTTCCCTGCAGCACTCCAAAAAGCAGTGAGCCTGCGTGGCCTCTGCATCCTAGCTGCACACCCTAATCAGTCTATTACTCAGGCATTACTTAATCCAGAATGTCGCCTTGTCCAAGAAAACAGCAACTTCTTTCAACCTGTTGACCATTAATGTATGGTCCACCAAGTCGAAAGCCGCAGACAAGTCAAGCAGCATAAGTAGCACAGCTTGCTTGTCTTTTATCCATTACCTGAAATGTCCTGGATGTTAAATCCAGCAATGCTGTTTCTGCGCTATGCCCTTACAGAGCCATATTCAGCTATATTCACTGACTCATCCATCCACCCATGCACCCATATTCACCCACGCATAGATGAATTCACCCATTCAACCATATTCATCCACTCATCCCTCCTTCCACCCTACCTACCATACAGTTATCTTCACTCACTCATAAATGCAATCATTTTCACCCTCTTCTGATCCATCCGTTGATACAACTGTATTCACTGACTCATCCATCCGAAAAACAACAGTATTCACCCACAACCAATCACCTTCCCACCCAGCACCATATGGACATTCTCGCCAAATCATCCATCCATTCACTTGTACCACCATATTTATCCTCTCACCTTTTTACACACACCTACCAACAACAGGAAACCAGACCTACTGCCTTTGTCAGTGCTTTTCAATAAATGTCATTGATGTAACCTTTAGATAGCACAGTCCTAGTGCCCATCTGTATGCATGTTTTACTTTTTCATAGTGGGTGATGCATGTAAATCGTTGCATTTTTTCCATGCATTTTATTAGACAGGGCCTGATTGGAGATCCTGATCTCTATTTGAAACTCCAATAAGCCGGCAATACATCTTTTTGTTTCTATGTCACTTTGCGTTCAAACATTGTCCTCTTCCATCATATACCTTTTCACCACCCTCGTGCTTCTGTGTAGAAAATGAGTCACAGCTGGGACTGAATAACTCTCATTTAGAGATAGCTATTTGAATGACTAAGCAGGCCGGCCTGCTCCTACAACCCAATTTCCAGAAGCACATTTCTTGTTCAATTTGATTTAATGAAAAACGTGTAAACTGCTAGATATAAACGCATTTTGCAAATAGAAAAAGGTAAACAATGCAAACCACTTAATCATGGGAGAGAAATACCCATAGCAGAAACCTTTCCATGAATGATCATGGTAAATAGCCAATAGGAGGAGATGACACATGGTTAGTTTACACCAGAAAGTGAATCAAGAAGCGAAGTTTCCCAGCATACAGCAATACCTTTAGAAATACATGCTGGAGAACACTATTCTGCATTGTGCAAGGCACATTCTGCGACTCCAGAGTGCAGGAATGATTGCTAGCTCTGTCTGATTCATTTGTTTCATCAAAGAATGACAAACCGAACAGTTAACAACGTAAATCTGCACGCACTGTGGGCCTGATTTACAAAGCGTGTTTCCATGCGATTTTCCCATTGAAAATCACTTTTGTGAATCAGGCCCCATGTCAATAAATTAGCACTATTCCTTATCAGGTACATGTTTGCCCCTAAAGAAGTTTGGGTGACGCTAATAATGGACTATGAGGATTGGATTCATAAAGATTTGCTCTTGAGCAACATATGAGTTGCTTGTGAACATTGATTTGCACCTGCTCCCTTGTACATGCACCACGCATTCAAAACGTGGCGCAAATGTCAACAGGAATGGAGGATTTCGGCATGCAAATGTGCAAATGTGATTCACAAGGATTGGCTCAAAGGCATTTCAGAGATACTCCAGGGCACGCCCACGTCTTCTCCCATGTTAAGCTTTGTGAACCACATTTAAGCTGCTGAGTGTGAATCTGAGATGTGCACAAGTGCACATTTCTTTGCATCAATGCATACGTATACTTGCATTGTGCATGTTTACAGAAGTGCTTATTTGTATTTTATTTTAATGTTGTTCAATCTTCATTTCTTTTGCCTCTTATGCCCTTTTGATCTCCTTTGCTCTGCTTTCTTGATTCTCTTCTTCTCTCCATCTTTCTATATCACTTTTATTCGACGAGATTGTAGCACACAGAGAGAAAGCTGAAATGAAAAGGGGCCACTGGCACCGGCTCTGCGGCAGGTGCTAGGTCCGCAGTGTGGCCCCCACGGCCCCTCTGCCGCCACCGACCCAGGGCTAGAGGGATTGAAGGATGGTGTGTCCCTAATGTGAACTTATGTCTGGAAAAGTAAGTGGGTATAACAACAAAAAAGCAGTGACAAATAATCTTATTCAGCACAAAGATCCCCTTTTCAGTTTAAAGCTAGATTAAAAAAGAGCACATCCCTAAACAGTTTATGTGATATGGTCCTGCAGGGTTAGCAGGTAGGCTCGAATAAAAGTTCTTGGTCCCTTTGGACAAACTCTGCAAATGCAATTTCCTCGCTTCCTCTGTTTTCTGTATTTGCATAGACGTCTGCTGTCCAATCACAGAATTTTCTTTTGTTTCTCATGTTAGGGTTTTGTAAACCTGACATTAACAAGTCCTAAGGGTCTTCAAGGAGTAGAATTTGGCCAAAGCGAAACCTTTCAATCTTGGTTAGTGAAACCACCAGGCGAGCGTCATTGTCCAGATTTTTAGCAACACCACACCCACTCTGTTTTATCATAGATCTGCATAAGAACGACTCACTGGACTTTCTAAATTAATTTCTTAGTTATTATAGCTCTGCAAGGCCTCTTAAAATGTGACCAGTCTCCCTTGACTGTTTACTGTTTTATTTAGTTACCAGTTTTCACAAATTTGTAAATAATACAAGAGTCTTTGGGCCAGATTTACAAAGCATGTTTCAATGGGATTGTGCCGTTGCAAACACGTCTGTAAATCAGGCCCATTATGTTTCTATTTGCCACCTAATGTATGGGAGAAGCAAAGTGAAAAATAAACTGCATCAGGGTTCTTCCAAAAGTAGGAAGATAGCACACAAGGCTTGAGTAATCGCATCCCATCCCAATCTCTAGTCCAATTCTTCTACTAATTCCTTGATGCCTGCAGGATCACATAAGACTTAAAACAATGAAGGGGCTGCAGGTTTCTCCTTGGCATAGGGCTTTTCCATTGTGTGGATTCTGATACTGCATTAGTTAGGTGTTTAATTAATTGAATCATCTTTCTTTCCAGACGCAGTTGAGGTCCATATTTTGTAGTTTGATGTTGTTTGGCTGAGCAGTTTATTTCTGTAAGACAGTCCCAAGTGGCTGAATCAACTGTGAAAGCCAAAGAGTTTCATGACTTTAGCACATGTGGTTGTCGATCTGTAATTTCTTTTTTCAAGTTCATTTAAATAATCTTCTATATATGATGTCCAAAGAATTACACATAGCTTCAGTGTATTTCAAATAGTGACTTTGTAAGTTGTAAATGACCTGTGCCATAGTTTGGACACCTCTTTGAATGCAGGGTAATAAGTATACTGCATTCCAAGCATCAATATTCCATCTTGCACTCTTATTCTGCTTCTGTGTGAGAACCTCTGCATCACTTTCCTGTGTTGTACTCCTGAGTGTAAGGATGTTTGACACATGAGAAATGATGCAGAGCCAGGACTCATTGTAAAAAGCATATGTAAGCTGCAGTCTGGACACAGCAGTTGTGAAACACATGTACAAACACAATGTGCAATGTTCTGCAGCCACCCAAAACTCACTGAGAAGGCCTGAGATTAACATTGCAAGTACTTGAAAATAACCTGCAATGTATGCTTACATGGAAAACTGTTTAACCTGGTAAGAAAGAGAACAGAAGTTCAAGAAGAAAAAAACAGATTTGCATTTTCTGTATGTCTTTGTTCACATTCTCCTACAGAAATACAAGTCAGGAATAGGAAACCTTCAGATGTTGACAACGTGGACTATTGAGGGGATTGATAAGCCAATGCAATAGGAACTGTGATGTGTTATGAACATATGCACGTTGAAAGTTGCAATTGTGATTGAAACCAACATTGAATGGAGCCAGCACTGAATTCTGACATATGGCAATCCTTTTAAATCACAAGGACATCCCAAACCCCAGTAGACAGGATGGGAGGACAAATATGTTCCCTTCCCATGCTAATAAACTCTTTGAAACTGCCCACTGCAAATGAGCAAACAAAACAGTACCATAAAGTTTAAGTGTTGAATTGTATTACTTGCCCCGTGCGTCCGTTAGGGCTGAACATTTTAAAAATTTGCTTTTAATTGAAATGAATCTGTGGTCCTCCTCAGTTTAATCTATAAATACCATCTCACAGATCTTCCAGAAGTGAAGAATGTAATACGTGACAGTACTACAAGGCTTGAAACATATCCAAAAGGGGACAGAACTAACACCTAAATCCACAGATATTCAAATTACAGCCGGGCACTGGCCATAAAGACCATTTGGGCCAGGTCTGAGTCAACAAGAGCAGAGTTCCATCCCTGGCTCAATAGAAAATGAGCATGCTCCTAGTGCTGTATGTAGGAAGAAAACAGTGCCATATTTTTGTATCAAAGAAAATGCAATTTTCATGTACACAGGATTGTTTATAAGGTCAAACACAGGGGACACTGGAGATCACTCATGGACACTTACTGGAAGGACTTACTCATTGACTGATGGAGGCAAAGAACAATTGATAACAACTGTGTTACGATGCAGGTGCAGTGCCCTAAACATGGAGGGAAGTTCAAGCTGCAGACAATCTATTAGCATTATTTGGTCACTTTTAGTGTTAATGTTTCTGTCATTTGGGTGCAGCAGTTCAGTTGGATTTAGTTTGCCACGTTCTAGAGAGCACTAGGCTACCGAGTAGGCCACACTGCAGTCTCCCATGCTCGTTGTCCCATATGTCAACTTCACTACAATCAGCGACCACCCCATGTTCAAACCAGTGCACCTCATGCATCAGCAGGCCTGGTGCTCTTTAGGCTTGCATCATCATTGACACAGCAACTATCTCTCCCAGGAATACAGTGATAGACTAAATGCCATTCCCGAAGCTTTTACGTTGTCTAATAAAACAGAGAGATTCTTTGCCTCTCTTATCTGCTTAAATGCTTGCACTTTCAGTGAGTGGTGCTATTACTTGTGTGGATCAGCAAAGGTATATAATCCTCAAATGAATGTGGTGCCTGATTAGGGCGACCCCTGTAGAAAAACTGTGTGCGTGGGATCACTCACTGAAAGTACAAGCATTTAAGCAGAAATTTTGATTTGCCAATTCAGGCAACTCTGAATGCCGTAACAACTAAAAGAACTTGCTGATGCACATGGGGATATGCATCTAATGATGAATGCCTTGTGAAAGACTTAATGTCGAAACACGTGTTGGCTGTTTCTTCTTAAGAGTGGACTACAATAATAAAAGATCACTGATAACAGAACACTGGACACATTTCATTTGAAATAATTTGATAGGGTGAGCGCAACTAACTATCTCAACCTGATATCTCTTGTATTTTATGGGGTTAAGAGTATGATCTCACTGTACTAGCTACGTTGCAAATACCAGAATCTCAGGACTAGAGCACACCGAAATCCAGACATACTCAAAATGTCCTTATCTTTTCACTATATGATTGGGTCATTTTGGTGGGACTGTCCATCAGAAGTTACATGAATTTGCTTTGACCAATAAGGGCATGATATTTTAGTGAATGTTAGATGTATAACTTTAGCCAATCAGGATTAAATATTTTCTGCTGACTGCACAATAAGGTCATTCGTAGGGGGCTTCACTTAGGATGATTACGGATAATGTACTTCCCAATAGGAATTACTAAAATATATTGTGTTTAGATTCTATATAAGTGAGGGCCAATGGAGAACCGGGGATTAACATGTACTTGATACTTGTAATGTATTCACATTTTGTGGTTTTTGTCTTTAACTACTGTAACTGATTTTGGCCGGGTCGAGAACATTTTCATTTATCAGTTCTAAGGAGCTCACTGACCTTCCTGGGTGTGAATTTGCATGTAATAAATATGTTTTCTTTGCTAATTGTGCACTCCATTATTTTCTTCCTTGAATTGATTTTTTGATCAGTTTTTGGGCCTACCATACAACAGGAAGGAGAAGGAATAGATTTGCTCTCCTTTTGGACCCTTTGATGGATTATTGGCAGACACTGAAAGTGAGACCTACCAGGAGTTAAGTCCCAGGCCTTCTTCAGTAGGAGAGAAAGCAGACTGGCTGTGGAGAAAAGCTGATCCTATCTTACTAGCTGATTCCCACCTGTTCCTACAGCAGGAGAATTTAACCAGTCCTTAAGAAGGTGCCCACCTCCAGTGGTTAAAGTGGGCAGGGTGGTTGGGAGCGGCACTCATATACTTTTAAAAAAAATACTTTTTACTGTTACTATACTTTTATGTTAAAAAGAAATTGTTCCGGAATGGTATTGTTGTAAAATAAAAGTGTAGGAAGAAGTTGAAACTTGCACTTCAGTGCTCTGCACTGAACATTCCCTTAACAGAAGGCGTGTTTGTTTTGGGGTTTGGATTGCACATGGCAGGGTCGTGTCAATGGGGTTTGTAGGGAGCGGGGGCAGGCCAGCATGGAACATAGTTCCACAACTTCTTTTCATACACTTCGACCACTGCTCACCTGTCTGTGATTTAGCCAAAACAAATCCTGATGTATTATCTAAAACGGAAGTACTGTTGTGGGAAGTGATCCTATGAAGGGAATTAGAATAAATCACGGTTCCTATAAATTTTTAGTACTGAGGGATGGGAATAGATACATTAATTGTGCGTTCTGAGAAGTTAGGAAACATTTCAGAAATGTATGTGGTTCTGGAAAACAATATATTTTAAAGATTAGTTCCCATGGCGTGTATACCGTGAGATCCACCTGCCCTTTTTCTCTAACGATGACGTCTAGCACAGACGAACTATTACAAGGGGGTCAAAAAGGTCATTTTACTGTGTGCATACCTAGAAAAAGAAGATCATTGAAGTAATTCCTGGGTATTTCACGAAGCAGAATAATGATATTAATGTAAGATTGGTCAAGATAAAAGGGAGAGGGTGAATGTTTGTTTCTTTATTTGTAACGCGCGCTGGACCCGCAGGTATCAGGGCGCGAAGATAAGAATACTTTAGGTTACAAGTTACAAGGTTACACAATCATAAAAACATACAAATCAATGACAAAAACGTGCAGATCAATGACAAAAACATGCAGATCAATGACAATATAGCAGGTAATACATTTACATAGCAGATAGATACAGTGGAAAGGTTGGTTTGTCTATTGGTCAGTTGGTTGATAGGCTCACCTATGGCTTGTTATCTTTGAGCCACTTGATGCAGTTTGATCTGAAGTGTGGGTATGCTTGGTCAAGTCTTAAGGTTGGCGGGAGCGAGTTCCACAATTGAGCAGCTTTGACTGGGAAGCTGTTCCCTCCAATTGTAGTCATTTTGAAAGGGGGAACTGTGAGGCGACATTTCAATATTCACTACCCATTTCTTTGCACTATTTCAGGTGTCCATTGAAAGGGAAAAACGTACATTTTACACGGTAACTGAATTGAAACATCACTGAAAGGATTTTTGCCAAAAACTGCTGAACATATGTTTTCTTTGTTCACAATCCATTCACATGTCTGAAGGTCCAATAGCTTGCTAAAATTTAGTTGAAAATCTGACTTGTCCATTGAGTAAAAGGGGTGGGTTTTTGAACAAAGGGGAAGTAGTGACAAGTGGTTAAGCAGGGATAATTTAACTAATTTGTTGTTTTCACAAATGAAAGATTGTTCCTCGACTCTCATGCATTCAATCTTGCTCAGGGTGAATTAAATACATAGCTACTTATGGTGAAGTGTGTGTTACTAAAGTTTCTATTTACATATCTGTGGCATTTTTTTTTTTTTACTATTTGTCTTTTTTGTAAGAAAAAATGTATTTCTCTGTAATGTGATTAAATTATTTGTATTTAGTTGATAAATAAACCTTCTGTGCATCCCTGTGTGTTTCTTGTCCTGAAAGGGGAGGGAAGCTGTGGGGAATACCTTCTATTAAATTGTTGTCCCAGATTTATAAAAAAGAACTGCATTACTTAACAGAAAATTGTGCATACCTGTTTTGGGGCGGGTGTAAATGCCCCTGAATTTGATATTGGCCAGTTAAAACATCCTTCATGAGTACCAACCGTTTAATAGGTATTTTCCCTGTATAAAGATGTAAGTTAAAGTTATTGCATTGCACTTTGCCTCATTGATTATTTTTTCCACTGGATTTATGAAGGGTCAAAGGTGCTAGGATCATAACACCAGTGTGCACTATTATGTTTTTACAATACTTTTCCAATATGAATCATCAACAAAGACCGAAACAGTGCTTTTCGCATTTAGTTCTAAAACACTATTTCAAAGCCCATTGTTGGCCACTTGGAATTGTTGGCTATTCCACAATGTATCTTTTTGCATTCTGAAGGCTGATTTTCAATCCCTGGTCATGAATTTGAAAAGTTATCATGAATCCACATTTCACGTTTTTTCAAAAGTTACCCTTTGAGTTGCCAAATGCTGATTGCCTTCATAAATCCATAGGTTTTCTTATAGTTTCACTTTCCTATTTCACACCCATTAGCCGTTTAATCTGTTCATCTTTTTCTTGGGTTGCTTCAAACTGTTCAGCTATGTAATATGTTGTTTTATTTTTAAGTGGCGTGCCATGTGCTTTGCAAATTTAATATGACAAGTAGGGTCAATTAAAGCAATATGTGTTGTTACAAAATTGTCTAAATCTATTTCATGATGTTAAGTTGGTTGGACTACTTGTTTCTTTCAGCTAAAATGTAAATACTGATAATGACATGGCTATCCTTGGTGCATATCCAAATAGAATCATTCATGTATTGGTTTAGGCTATGCACAGTGAATATGTATGATAATAATGTACATATAATTAATTTAGTGGTGCTCATTTGACTATTTTCCCAATAATTACTTTGGTGGAGGTGGTTACAAACATCCTAAAAGGCCCAGTCAAGGTTTGCCCTTCCAGTGTATATATTTCCAAAACCACAGCAGTAAAAATGGTTGCTCTTTAGTGAATTGGATCAGCGGTTAATGAGACCTATAAACAAGAGAAAAACTGGCACTACTACAGAACCGCACCCGATCTGGCGCTCCTCAAGGAACTCCGAGCAACCTGCCGACAACTAATCAACACAGCCAAGGCCTCCTACTATCAGAACACTATAGCAGAATCTGACAACAAAAGCAGAGTACTCTTCAAAGCAGTCCAACACTGCATCAACCCGCTACCCGACCCTGCCATACCACACTCCATCGGAAAATCCACTGACATCAACACCTTCTTCATCAACAAAAGCAGCAAGATTCACCAGCACGTAGACACCAGTCTGCATCCACTGACATGCACAGACCCATCTCACTCCCCCCTCACAAAATCTCCACACCCTGGCCAATGTTTAAGAAAATCTCTACAGGGAACCAGGTAGAAACCCGAGCCACCCTCAAAGCCACATCGTATACAGCTGCCATCCTCCCGGCATTCATCCTCAAGACCATACCCGTAGAAGCTCTCCTCCCTGCGTGGAGATAATCAACAGCTCCCTAACTCATGGCATCTTCCCATTAACCCAAAGACAGGACAAACCCTCCCTCTACTAAGGAAGCACACTCTGGATCCCTACAACCTATCTAACTATCACCCATCTTCCCTTCCAAGGTAAGAGCATTGAGAAAGTGCCTGTCATGTGGCAGCCGCGCAAATGCAGCAACACATCAACACCAACAATCTCCTCCAATCTCTGCCAAACCTATCAATCCAGGTTCAGACCCAGATTCAGCATAGAGTCATGCAGGTGATCGACAATGCCCTCAACATCCTTGATGGTGGCTACCCTTGCCTCCTGGTTCTGTTCTTTCGACACAGTGGACCACCAGGTGCTCACAGACACCTTACATCAGTGCATGGGATCTGTGACCTTGTCCTACGCTGGTTCAAGACCTACTTCGCCAAACCCACCAACCACCAGCAGTTTGTTCAGATGAACTCCTCTAGAACGCTGATGCTACCCGTCACCTGTGGAGTCCGCAGGATTCCATCCTCTCTGCATATTTCTTCAATCTATACATGGAGATGCTGCCAGCACTCCCAGTAATGCACACATCCACATCCACCAATACTGTGATGACATACAACTATACCTCACGATCGAATCAATCAAGGATATCCATAGGCTTCAAAACCTGTCTCCCACTGATCCAGTCTTGGATGTCCGGTGCATACTTGAAGCTCAACCCCTCCAAGACCAAATTCCTACTGCTCACCAAAAACACCAAACACACAGACATACAGACCTGGTTATCAACCAGGAACCTTGAGGGCGTCACACCCGAGATCACTTCCTGCACCAAGTCCCTTCGGTTCGACATTGACAAACACCTCTCCTTCAAGACAAATAGAACTAAGAAAACTCAGACAGCATGGAAGCAGCTCTCCCTCCTGTGTCAAATGTTTCCACCCTCCGGACAGCTTTAGATCTGCTGTTCAAGCACTGCTCCTATCCCAACTGGATGGGGGCAATGCCATCCTCGAAGGCCTCCCGTCATCCACCCTGGTGCCCCTGAGAAGTGTCCTACACGTGTCTACACAGCTCATAAAGGGTTTACACAAATATAACCACATCACCCCAGCCCTCATCGACTTTCACTGGCTCTCACTGCATGCTCAAAACACCTTCAAGCCTTGATGCATCATCTATAAGGCAGTCAACATCAATAAACACAGCTACCTCACGGAGAAACACACCACCAGAATCTGGGACATGTGCAGACTTGAAATCCACTAGTGCAAAAAGGAAAGGACCAGAAAACAAGCCTTCTGTGCCTATGCCCCCGACTATGAAACCTCCTACCCTTCAGCATCAGACTCGCCCCACACTCCTACAATTCAGAAGACAACTCAAGACCCACCTCTTTAAGGAGTCTCTCCTCCTCAACACCTAGTCCATCACACCACCCCCACGCCACCCGACTCATTAGACGCCTTCCTCCTCTATCCTCCCCACCCCCTTGTACAACTGTACCCCTCCTCTGTGCATCTCTACATCTTACCCCCCTCGCTGTATATCAGTTCTGTTTTACCTCTGAAAATCCCTTTGTTATGCATCTGTACTGCTGTATACCCCTGTAAAGCGCTCCATTGTGTATCTGTATTGCTGTATACCTCTGTAAAGCACTGTTGGTGTGCTATATTACCAGAAAACTGTCAGTTACTACGAGTTTACCCATTCAGCTCCCAGGGCCCAACCACCCTCCCCCAGAACAAATGGAGGAATCAGCCAAGGGCAGGTTAGACTGTCCTTTATTATAAAACCCGACAGGGATCATACAGGACATTAAAACATCTCCAGAATCACTGCTCCCAAACCTGTGTCAAGTCTTTTTGTTTCAAAGTAATGTCACAACATGGGCCCTTCCCCAAAAAATCTATCCCACTTTCTGGTTGGGTGATCAGAGTGGTATGACATATAGATTGCCCCTATGGATCTTAGTTGATTGCCCCTCTCATGTCAGGTGGCTGACCTGCCCCTTCCCCAAGAAACTATCTATTACATTGTTGCAGGGTGACAGGATTACCATTGGGGCTTGCCCCTTGCCTGGATTTATTTCCTCTGATTGCCTGGAACTGGTCTCCGCAGGCCTGAGAACCACTCTGTTAACAGCACTCTGTGCACCTCTTCAAGCTGATGAGAATGACTATGTGTTCTCAATATATCTGTTAGCAGTGCCACTTTTGCCTGTGAGAGTGCTCTTTACGTTGCAACATTGTTGACAAGTTCATGTGTCACTTCATGTCTGTGTTGCTGAGAATTGTTTGTCTTCCCACCGCGGGTGAATAACCATTGTCTAGCTCAGCCGCATCACTTGGTGGAGGACCACAAATTTGAGCTCTTCTGGTCTGCAATGAATGAGGTTTTATTCTATTTTTACGCAGATGTCCCTTTGTCGTTTTAAGTTTGGAATGTGCTGCTTGTCTTTGACCTTGGCTACGAGCCCTGGCCTTCCTGCTCTGTGCAGCTGGTTCTGCTTTCCCTCATCTCTCGTCATGCGGCTTGTGGCCTTATGTGATCCTCGTTATACTTATACTGTGATTTCTACATATCTATAACATGCTATCTTCTCCCTAGGTTAGTCGTATGTGGTTTTTGTAGATTCCTTATGTGATCCTGTAGATCCATAAAGTTAGTTGCCATAAGCATCTGCAAGCTTGCTCTGCATCTCTTTGTTGCCTTGTGTTCAGAGTTTCTGCACTTTTATTTATTGAGTAAAAATAATTAAAGCTTTTGACAGTATGTATATGTAGCTGTCCAGAACTGTGTAAGCATATTATTTGTGTATTCACGTGTGTGTTTGTGTAACATTGTACATCGCTGCGAGTGTACTTCGTGACTAACGTGGCTACATCGTGGTGTCACTGATGACGTCAGCACAGTGGTTTCTTGGCATTAGTCAACATCATCCATTGAGGCATTTGGGCCTGTGACCAATGTTGAAGCACCTGTATCCATAAAGACATTCACTGGATAAGGTTGTAATGGCTGTCTGAGAGAATATCTTTCTCCATACATGTCAGTTACTGGTAATGCTGAGGCCTGGCTGAATAGTGACTGACTCAGTGCGTTTTTGAATCTTGGGGCTGTCATGTTCTGGGGGTGAGGAGGAACATTCCAAGGATCCTCTCTTCAGCTCTCAATTGCTTCTCAAAGTTAGGTCCATGCTCAATAAATACAATCATAATAATAATAATAATAATGTTTTCAATTGTGTCAGTAGCATTGCATAGATACTTGAATGCAATCTTCACTAACTCATAAAAAAATGATGGCACATTGAAGAAAACTCATTGGGCCTGATTTACAGAGTGGTTTGTTTTCAATGGGTGTTTCCATTAAAAAGGGCCTTGGTGAATCAAGTCCATAGTTTTGATAGCTCTTTCTGAAAAGCAATGTCAATAGCACAATTACTACTGTCTCTTAATGAAGAACAAATGGCATGGGAAAGCAGCAAGCCATCGTGTGAACTAAAGTATAATCGGAATTCTCTGCCAAGATCTGAGCTGTAAGTAGGCTTTCACAAAAGTATGAATGCAATTAAGAAGAAGGTGTGAAGGATCCGGATGGAATCCCTGCTGCAGCTTTTCTGCTGCAGCACAAGGGAGGCTTCACTATCACATTAAAGAGCTTCAATGTACTTTCAACTCTCTCCACACTAGCGCCCTAATTACCTTTGCTCTAAAATATCAATCTTGCTATTAAATCAGGTAGGTGCCCTAATTTAAAACACATTAATTAAACTATCCAGGCAATAATGTTATCAACCCAGGGTTGTTTTTCACCTGAACGAGTCTATGTAGTGTCAGAACCATTTTGGTACCGTTAAGAGATTTTCCTCCAGCCAATTTCTTTGATTAAGGAAGTAAATATTTTACTTCATGTCAGACAGGGTCTGAAATTCAAGTTCTCGGTGGATGAGCTCCGACGTGCTGTGCTTTTAATGTTCCTTTTGGTTGTTTCATGTAATGAATTAGAAAGAGCTTTCCAATTTGGTGACTGCACTTAAATCTTGAAAATGCCTAGAAGGGGGTTGTTGATTATGCAGATGAGGTACAACATGCACCCGATCGTGCAAAGTTGGGCACAATGAATAGCATAAGAAGCCACGTATTCGGTATGCTCTGCTGATCAAATGGATGCTGACTTCACATTGTCAATAATATTCTATGACCCCAGGGAATAATACCTGAAATAAATAACTGGAATTGTGGGTGCGTTTTCCATGAACTGCATTTATACTTATTTTGGGCCACATTCTCAACAATAGAGCAAATAAAAAGGGGTGCAGTAATTGCCCTCATTTCATTTACGCTGTTTAAAAAATGCACAGCTCACCTTCTTCACAAAGGTGACCTAAGCATTTCAGGAGGGGCTGGACATCAGCGCAAAGATGTGCTGTTCAGCTCCTTTACATACATTAGTCTTGGGAGCACGCTACCAACACTGATGCATAATGGCAGGCTCCCAGGAACCACGTGATACCTGGGAGCGTATTTGACCGAGACGGGCTGTTAAAGGGTCCTCAGAGACTAGAACGACAAAAAAAAAAATACATTATCATCCCAGTTTAAGCAGCCAGTCTCACACTTCAAAAACACATCCTTACACGGCGACGGCCATTGTGTCTGGGCATTTTAAAGCGCTTCCCATTTGTGAATTTGGAATGAACTTTAAATGCCCAGAAACACCACCTTATTTGTGCAAATGCGCAAAGGGGGAATACAGGGCATCTGAATGAGCTCACATAAGATGCGTAGATCCAGATGCCGTTTGTGAATTGGGCTCCCACTTTTTATAGTGCAAGTGAAGAGATAGGATGGCAGGAGTTGCATGCTGCATTTTGTGAACGTGTATGCATCAGAGCAAAAGGTACAGAAGGAAACAATGCTTTTGCTGTGTGTAAAATGATTTATCCTTTCAATACTTCACAACCGTGACGTTATCATATATACATCATGCAATGAAAATATGTGAAATAAATGAGGCAAGAACCCTGACACATTCTAAGGATTTATTTACTGATGCTAGCAGAAGGCCACTGGGTAGCGAGGTTGTGGTAAGGACATTTCTCCAGTATTGCTTGTTAGAACTTCTCACCAACATATGGGCTGGACGTACACGTGATGTATTGATTCACAAAGGTATCTAGAATGAATGCTGGATGTAGATTTGAAATCCATCTGGAAAAGTAAAAAATCTGGTAACACAATTCGGAATAGATTTTCATTTGTGTTTTTCAACATTTTCATTCGTGACCCTCCCATACCGCCACATCATATACATTAAACAATCGGTTAGATATCATGTTCCTTTCATGGCTAAAACCAACCTTAAGGTTAGTTGCAATATTAGAATAACAAGGTGAACTTCAAAGCGCTTTGAAGCACTCCACCTGTGTATGAGCGCTGTATAAATAAACAAATACAATTACAGTATACATGTATAATGTTTCATATGCAGGACAGAGGGATGCATTTTTCCAATGATGTGGTGATTTTCTTATAGTTAGACGATATAAAATGACTCACTCAGCCGGCCGCGCAACTGCACTCACGTGGCACAAACGTGCATCTTTAAAACCCATTACTCTGCGTGAAATCTAGGGCAGCAAGCTAAGTGGTTACTCTCAGACATCAGGAAACCTACACATGTTGAGAGCTGATTCTGGTTGCTAGATGGTCTGGCAGAGTAGAAGTAGACGCTTTCAATTATTCACATTGCTTTGAATCACAGAAGCCTGCAGAAAAAAAATAATTTCACCTTTTTTCCAGGAATCTAAAAATATGTGGCGGTTTCAAGTAAAACAAAAGAATGTTTTTAATGCACTCCATGAAACATGTGTAGGTTATTTGTCAAGTGTATTTCCATTGTTGAGCAGGATATGCCTGCATGGTCTGTGTGTACAAGAAAACGGATCATCTTCTGGTTGACTGCTATTGTGGAACCGATGTTATGGAAGGAGATGCTTTAGTCGAATGATACTAGAAAGTGCTGGATCTGCTTTAATGGGTTGATGGAGCTGTGCTAGGTAGTCTGCTTTAGTATGGACAACGTTATGGCCCTGACAGCAGAGTACCTGCACCCCGTGAAGTCGCTATCGCAATACCTGTGTCTCTGATTCACGTTCAAGGGTTCTTAAGAAAAAAAAAAATCTATCAATACAAGGCGCTAGCTAGGAGTGTGAGGAAGTGTTGGTGAACGGAGGGGGAGTGGGGATGGTGTGTAATCCTTACTCCACTTGAGCTGCAAAGACACATAGACAGATACAGGGCAAAAGCCTGCACAGACAATAGGTCTGGTTTTGTAATTGCAGAGGTTAAGATTGTTTTATAAGGGCCCTACAGGACTAAAAAGGCATACCCTATACATGTGCATGGCTTGACCTATTGGCATTTGCAATACTTGCTGCTGTAGATTTGAATTAAAGGTCCTTCCCAATTCGTTCATGTGGAGAGTTATTGGTTGCTGTATTGCTCTTGTGCTACTTTCGTGTTCTTAGCCTTGCCTCGGTCACGCGGCGCTTGTTGTTGTTGTCAAGGGTTTTGACCCATGTTGAATCAATAGACTGGGTAGATGTGGGGATGAGCTGTCGCCGCCCATTATTCTATCCCAGAACAAACTAAATCAATAGACTGGGTGGATGTGGGGATGAGCTGTCGCCGCCCACATTCACGCCAGAATCCAGGAGAACTGCGCAGTTTGCGCACACCAAAATGGTCACCTAATCTGCCACCCACCAGTGCAAAGAAAGGTGGTTCTGTTCAAAATCCGTTTTTTTTAATGTCAAAAAGTTGCTAAAATCATGGGCACAAGACCACTCTAAAGATACAACCTTCTTGTGGGGGGTTCCACATCACCACTCTACTGTAAGGATGCCATCAAAACAATGTTAAGCAAGGGTCCTATACTATCAAGCAAAAGACCACTCTATTGAAATGCAGTAATTCAAGACAGATCCCAAAAATGAGTGCAGTACCAGCTTTGTCCACAAACCGGTGCTAGCGGTCTAAACTCTGACAGGGAAACTGTATTTCGGAGTTGCAAGAGGGGCAGGGACTTCAAAGCCTGTTGGTTAATTAAACATCTTAGCCACCTGCTGTTCCCAGAGGCCAAGAGGCTGGGAAACCTTAACACCCCAGAGGCCCACCCCAGGAGGCAGTATATCACATGGCCCTTCTGAGTGAGAGGGAGGGGGTTTCCCCTTCAGCCTGGAGGAGAGAGACAATAGCCCTTTGCGGTTGAATGGGGTATGTTAATTTTGAGTGTGGACTGTAAGCAGAGAGCTGCCTGTGAGCAGAGACATGTGATCCCTGACCCACCCAGCTTCAAGGGGCGGGCCAGACTTGAGTGTGGATTCCTATTGCAGCAAATATATATTTTATAGAAACATTGATAACTTATTGTAACCAAATGACAGGAATGTACAACTTTGAGATTCTTAGTATGAAAAATGCCCTCACGATTTGAGTCCAAACTCCAATTTCTACGGTGTTCTAGGACCAAACCCCGCTATTTATTGATATTACAGACACCGGGTTTATGCTAGAAACCTAGTAAATAGCTGGAATGTGTGAAGAAGGAGGGTGTACATTGGTGTAATTTTTGATACAGATTTAACATTGGTAAACCAATTAAAAACAAAATTAAGTTGTCATTTTTTAATGCAAGCCCCCAAGAAGATCAGAGTCGGACAAGCATGGACCATAAGGAATCTGTAATATGGACATGTAATTTCAACAAATTGTGTATCTAGGAAATATGTATTTGGGTCAGAAATAGATTTGTGTGCAATTTGACAAGGGGAGGTTCCTCTGACCATAAAACCTACAGCATCACTATGACACTCCATTTCTTCCCCCCAATCAATGGAGAGAGGAAAGCTTGGCCAATGATAAGTGAGAGGGGCAGGCTTAGCTAGGCCCAGGCACACACCCATTTTCAAAACAGATAAAAGGAACATTGAAACCCAGGTAGAGACATTCACTTTCCACTTTCTTGCGGGACGCTTTGCCGGGAGACTTCAGACTTCACATCCAGAGATCCAGGCTTCAAATCCATCAATCTCCAGAGACCAGAAATTAACTCCAGAATTTGTAGCAGAGAGGCCTGAATCCACAAGCTGAATCCTCTTCAGCAGGCCTCAAAACCAACCAAACTATTCAATAGCCGGGCGAGGTGTTTGAAATCTTTGTCAAGAACTTTTGCAAGAACCTGTAGCAGTATCCAGAAAGCAGTGTTGTATCCGGAACCAGAGAGAACCAGAGACCAGACGCTGTGAGCAGAACCACCAGAAGTCCCGTTCAACCTGTTGACCAGATCCGTGACGAGGCCCATTCCTGTCCAAAATCTAGTGTGAGTACCCAGCTAGCACTGTGCCAAAACCAATCTCTTCGTGTAAAATAATCTAATTAAAACTATTTTAACCTATTTAGAACTACCTTATAGGAATCGTGTGTGTCATTCTGTCCTTTTTAAAGCTGAAAACTGTCATCTGCTATTTTGAACTTTTAAATTTCAAATCCGAAAAACTACCTTCACAAAATCGTCCGTATCTCTGGAACCATTTGTCCTAGGAACGAAATTTAACTGTCATTTTAAAGCTTAGAATCTAACGAACCTAGAACCGACGTCCTACCTGCGCGACTAATTTGCCGCAATTTGACATTTGCAATCATTCCAGCCACGTGTGAAAATATTTGCCTTTGCTTTCATCCTTGAAATTTGTTTTTAACCTGCTAATTACTCATAGAGCATTGCTAAAGTGAGCCTGAACTAATACCAACTAGCTATCACTCACCCTGAACCTCTAAAGGGAATTAAAATCAATTTTAGCATCATTTCACTTCATCGCCACCACATCCAAAGCATTTTGGGCCTGTGTTTTAAAATCATACCTGTTTTTCTCTAAGCTTGCTAGGGGGGGACTGAATTTCGTATTGTATTTGATTGCATTCCTGAGAACTGTGTGCTCTGCTTTCCATCTCCTTATATTGCATAAATGGGGGTAGTGAATTGTCAAGGAAAAGTGCTTACATTGTCTTTTGTTGAAGCCATATCCAGTTATGTTCTGTACTGCATTTCATTCATCATTGCATTGTCCTTGAAGCCATAAAGGCATTCTCTACCACCTTATCTTTCTTTTCCTATTCATAAGTAAGTAACCAAGAACTGTGCTACTGTAGGATTACCTATTGCTGATTACTGCTCATATTCACAAGTGTGCTATCCATTATCAATTTATTTATAGAAGTGTGATATATATATATATATATATATATATATATATATATATATATATATATATATATATATATATAGTTTAATTTTTCAAATAAACCTTTTAAATTTGCAAAACAAATCTACTTCTTGGCTCAGTGGGGTCAGAGGGATTCTAAGAGAGGGGTGTTATACAAGGGTTCATCATCCAGATTATAACTTGCCTAAAAATATATAAATAAGGGCTTCCCTTGGGCATCCCAGACAAGGCACTGACTTAGTGGAATTGCTTGATTGGAGTCACTTACAGAGTGGGGGCTCGGAGCCGGGATATTCTGGGTTAGATTTACCACTTGTGCAGCTTAATACAGTGTGTCAACTGACCGGATACACATATCCGGTTAGCCACGCTGTTTTACACTGTGAAAGCACCCCTCAAAGGAACGCTCTAAGGAAACGGTCTGTTTTGCAAAATAAAATACAAACTTCTGTAAGTCAGGAAGGAACTCAATTTCCAGAATGACGACACTGGTAGACATCAAAATAGCCAGAGAGCACTTCTTAGATATGCTATTTGTGAGAGGTGAATGGACTGAGCAGGGCCAGGATGCGTGGTTGCAGGCAATCACAAAACAGGTCACTGCAACTGGGTTAGATATCTGGAGGGATCAGGGCCCCTTACATGTGGCCCTGAGCGAACTATACATGGCTCCTAAAGATGAACACGACAAGATGGTTAGGATAGCAGCATATTTTTATCTATATATGGGAGCCATGCAGGACAAATGTGCTGAAGGCCAAGATCTGGCAAGTAGGCAACTGTTGGCATTAGAGAAGGCCCAATCTGACCTGGTCTCTTCTGTGCAGAGGAGCCAGGAGTCAGAAAATGATAGTAGGCAGTATATCATTAAAATAAAAGAGGACATGGATATACTGCAACAGGAAAAGACAGACCAGGATACCAGAATTCTGGCTTTGCAGAAGGAGCACCAAGACAGTTTGGACTCTTTACTGCAGAGCCAGAAAAAGCTGGAGCAACAGATCAATTTCAACAGGGCATGCACAGAGCAGGTAGCCACCCTGCAAATCCAACTAGACAGAGAGAAAGAGGAAAGCAATACATTGATTTTGAAAGACCTGGATACCCAGGCAGAGTTTGATGAAGAACGCCAGAAAGCTGGTGCCTTTCAAAGGCAGAGGGACGACCTGGCATCACAAATGCAGGCTCTTGGTCAGGAAAGGGATACCTTAGGCCAGGAAGTCTGCCATTTAAAAAGAAAAATTGAAGAAAATCACTTGGCCCTCCAGGGGCTGGGTGTCCTCCAAAAAGAGCATCATGGCTTGCTAGATCACACCAGGAGGGTGGAGGAGGCTCTGGCAAGAAAGGAGCAGGCCAGTAGGGATGGGACTCAGGAGGTAACCCTCCCGCAGCAGAGACTGGCCCAGTACTCCAGGACCAATCAGGAGGCACAGAGAGAAAATGAGGCTCTCTGCCAGCACAATGATAGGCTCCAGCAACAGGTAGCCATGCAGGAGAGACTGATAGAGTCTAGTAAGGACTTAACTGAGGAACTGAAAGTGCAGGCTCTTGCATTGCAACAGGGAGCAGGGGCTGACAGAGATGAAGTTTGCTGGGAAAGGGAAACACCTGAGCATAACCTCAGAAGCCCTAGTATCAGAGGCCTTCATCTCTCTCAGTCCCTGGACTCTGCCACCCCCATGTCCCCTGGCGTACATGAGCACAGGGCCACAGGAATGGCAGATTACTATCCAGCCTAAAGTATGGGGCTCATAGGCCAGTACCACCCAGGAATGGATGGGCGGGCACCTGGTTATGGGCACCTAAGTACCGTGAAATTTAGTGGGGAACCCCAGGAAATTAGGCCCCCTAAGGGCATCCTAAAAACCTCTGCCCAGTTAGGTCACTGGGGTGGGGGGGTACCCATCAAATCCTGGTAGCAAGGAGGGATCTGAAGACTCCTCTGAGCATCACAGGACACAGGAGACCAGGTCCCCACATTCTGCCAGCTATTCCCAGGCTCGCAGAATCCGGGAAAACCTGGAAGATCAGACGGGCATATCTGGGAGCAGTGCTTCTGAATCAGAGGATGAATGGACCAGGGTTACCCGAACCAAAAAGGCCAGTAAGTTCAAAAGGGCCTTGCTTAAGGACCCCTTAAAACAGATTAAGGCAATCAGGAGTGTCATCACGCCTTATCATAAGAACGCCAAGTATTCTGTTTGGGAACACTTGGAGCTCTATGAGCAAATGATGGAGACTTTCCATTTGAAGGACAGCAGTAGCTGCATCCAGTACGTCAAATGGACATTCTCCCCTGAATACTCCAGTTTCTTTGCGGGGCTGGAGGACCAAAACCATTCAAGATGGTCCACATATAGGGCGGCCATCTTGAAACATTTTTCTGTACATAGAAATCCCCAAGAGGCTCGCAAGGCGGCCTACAATTTGCAATGTGGGGGGTATCAGGCCCCACAAGAATTTGTGCAAGAATTGAAGCGTGCCTTTGCGCAGACCACCAGAAGGGTGCGCACGGACAGCAGAGAATTCATCAACACATTTTTCCATGCTCTTCCCAAGTACATAATGACCCAGCTCGTGAGAGATTTTCAAGAGAAAAGATCTTTAGACTGGGTCATTGAGCAAGCCACCCGGATCTATGAGGTGCAGAAGCCCATACAAAATAAAAGTAATGCGCAGAAAAACCCCAAAACCAACAGCACCCCTGCTGCTGCCAAGGTGGCAGAGGTAAAGGTTGCCCCAGTTTTAGATTTGGAGATGGGGGGGCCTAAAAACCTGCCTGTGCCAAATAATTCACAGCCCAGAAGGCCCTCGGGCCAGTCACAGACAGGGAGTCGAGGAGGTAGTCCCACAAATGGGGTCCCCCGCTCCCCTAATTATGTAAGTCCCCGCTACAAGGGAAACCGACCCATCCTGGGTTATGTGTGGACTCCTCCAGCCCAAGGGGGGGGTCCAGTCAAGCACCTAACCCAGAGAACTTCCCTCCAAACTTCCCACAGGAGGGCAGAAATTCACCAAACCCTGGGCCGAACTTTTTCCCCAGGTATGCACAAGGTTTCCAGCCCCAAACTCATCCATCCTTCTTTCCCCAATTCCCTGAGCCCAGACCACCTAATCCGGGAGAGGGGAGGCCAAGGGTGGAGGGGTTCCCAAATCTTCCCAATCTGGGGTATTACCAGAGAAGGGATAGCTACCCTTCCCGGGATCAGCCCAGGGGAGAAAATAGATCCCCGTATCAGCCTGAGCGGGTTTCACAACTAGAGCGCCAGGTCCAAAATATGGCACGGGATCTGGGTCACATACTGAGGGCTCAACAGAACCCTCAGATCAGCATGCCACCGCAGAATGCCCCAAACTCTGGGCCTGGTGCTCCAGAACAATGACGGGGGCAGCACCCCGATAACCCACCGGTTCCCAGGGAGGAGGCACAAGGGGAAGGGGGGTGTAAAGCCTTGGAGGAAGCTTCCTTCCCAACTTGTAAACAGCCCCTGGAAAACCAGGAACTGGAAACAAAATCTCCTACCCCTGAAAGTCTGCCACCCAAGGAGCAGAGGGGAGGTAGGAGAAAGAAAGGACCCAAACAGACCCACTTTCTGGAGGAGGTACAGGTCTTCCAATTTGAGGGAGAGGGATCCTCAGAGGATCCTGGGAAAAGGATCTTCTCCTTCAGAGATGGGGGAACTCCTCCCAAGGAAAAATGGGTCCCAAGAGATTCCAATCCAGACTGGGTAGATGTGGGGATTGAGCTGTCGCCGCCCATCATCCTATCCCAGAACCAACAAAACCAAAAACCCCTGGTTCAAACCCATCCTGGTGACTGCCTCCCAAAAGGCAGGGGCGGCCCAGAACCGGAACCAGGGGAACCTAAAACCGAATCAACAGACAGGGTAGATGTGGGGATTGAGCTGTCGCTGCCCATCATTCTATCCCAGAACCAACAATACCAAAATCCCATGGGTCAAACCCATCCTGATGACTGCCTCCAAAAAGGGCGGGGCGGCCCAGAACCCGAAACCATTTCCAGTTGCCAACTTTTTCTTTCAGATTCCCCAGGCTCTCCACAGAAATCTGCCCAAATCTCTTCACTAGCAATGTCCAAAACCAGAAAATTAGCCCACCAGTTGTCCAAAAATGTGCATTATCTTTGCCCCCTTGAGGAGAAGGAGGGAAGATACTATGCCCCGGTACAAGTACAGGGGCAGGGTACAATTTTGGCACTGGTGGACACTGGATCCCAAGCTACCCTTCTGTCAAAAAGGGCCTTTGATGAACTAAATGCAGGAAGGGGGGAGAATTACCGTATTCCTCTCACCTCTCTTCCTGGACAACTGCAGAACATTGACGGCAAGGAAATTCCTGTCGAGGGGACTGCAGATTTGGACATCAAAATGGGGCGACACAAGGTGAAACACCCGGTCATAGTAGTGACTCCAGAGGGCACCCCTTGTTTACTAGGGAACGCCCTCCTGTGAAGGTTGTCACCCCTAATAGATTGTGTAAACAAGGTCCTCTGGACCCAGACTAGCCGACCAATAAAATTAAAACAGAGTGTCAACCATGTTAGTTTAAATGGCACCTGCCACATGGTTGAACAAAAATCTGACCAAGTAGAATTTCACTTCCAGAACAACCAAATTCCAGACGTGACAGTAATAGCAGTAGGACAACAGACTGGTGATGGGGGGTCCTCTCTATTTCTGAAAATCAACCTTCCTTCCAGTTTAAGGTGGTATTCCACACTGGAAGGAAACACTCTGAAATTCTTTACCAATCCACAGTCAGACACTCCCACTCCTATAGTCCAGAAAGATGTGAAATCAGCTCAGAGCCTGGCTGATATTCAGCAAATTGGAGAGCAGTTGTTCATCCCTGTTCAGTTAAATGATAGGAAGGACTCTGTTCTCGCTCGAGTGTGTGTGAATAACGGTAAGAGCTTCATCAGCGAAGCCATGTTCCGCCAACTCCCAAAAGATCCAGCCATTCCCACATTCAAACTGATAGACAAATGGGAAATGGATCTGGAAACACCCAAATCCAAACATCTCCTGCCAAGCAGGTGTATGCTCAAAATCTCCATTGGCAACAAGAGCATAGTGCATAATTGTTGGGTCGTGCGAGACGTCACTGCCGCCTTTTACTTAGGCAGTGACATTCTCGATCGCTTCGCCATTAGTTTGGACCTAATAAACTTCAAAGCTTGGTCCCGGTTAGCGGATAATCCCATGGGCTTTGATGATCAAGAAAAAGCATTTAGGTCAGCTCAATTGCTACCTTATGCAGTTGAAATTCAGCTTAAAGAGGAAGTCACCATCCCAGAAAGGACCCGACAATTCTCCCTGGAAGTGAAAGTTAAAAGAGGACAAAAATTGAAAAACCCTGATGCTTATATTCATCTAAATGCTTCTCTCCAACAGCAAGGGTTAGTGGTAAAATCAACACCATTAGTCCCCATAGAACATGACACCATTCCAATAGAGGTGGATAACAGTGACTTAAAGAGTATCACTCTAGCCACAGGCACCATTATTGGAATGGAGGTTGATGACCGACATTTCTCCATTGATTTAGGAAATGAACTGTTAGGACAAATCCCCAAGGACTGTTTTGACAGTGACAGTGATGACAATACAACACCAGACAGGAGTTTCACCCGGCATGGCGGGAACTTCCTGGTGTACACTTCTTGCCCTTATGGAAAGGAAGATGTGACTTGTAACTTCAGGAGGGATGAGGTGATTTTCCAGGTCCATGAGTGCTGCCTTTCCCACCTGAAGCCTCCAGTCCAAATCAGCACTCTGACCAGGGACTTCTCCACCCAGCTGGAGGAGGCCGCTGAGATAGCCAAACCAGAAGTCTTTCCAGGCTTCAGGCAGATGGTGGAAGAGAGAGTCAACCTAGCTGATGCCTGTGTGTCTCTGGAACAGAAGCAAAAGTTGAAACAAGTTTTCTTGGATGTCCAAGATCTCTTTGCGGTAGACTGATATGACTGTGGTCGCACCGACATCCACACAACAACAATTTCCACGGACCCTGGAATGACTCCAGTGTTTGTAAAGCAATATCGTTTGCCTCTCGCATCCATGGAGTCCCTTACTGAAATAATTAAGAACATTGTGTCCCGGGGAATAATACGTCCAGTACACAGCACCTTCAATAATCCGGTGCTGGGAATATTGAAGCCAAACAACCAGTGGAGACTCTGTGCCGACCTTAGGGAGCTCAACAAACGGGTTCATACTTCCCGATGGCCTCTGCCCTACATTGACCAAGGGCTGGCCCAGATTCAGGGGTCACAGGTATTCACAGCAATAGACCTGACCAATGGATACTGGACCGTGCCTGTCAGTAGGGAGGGCCAATACAAACTGGCTTTTACCTTTGGGGGCCAGCAGTACACATGGACCCAGACTCCCTTCGGATACCTCAACTCCGGCAATGAATTCAACATTTTCCTACATAAGGCCATGCCCGACCTGGTGCGAGGGGTAACCTGGCTTATGTAGATGATGTCCTCATCAAAAGTTCATCTGTGGAGGAACACATAGCAGAGACCCGTTATGTTCTGACACAGTTGAGGGCCGCCGGAGCAAAACTTTCCTTTCAGAAAGCACAGTGGTGTAGAACCCGTGTTAATTTCTTGGGGCATGAGATTACTCCTCAGGGTCTCTGTCCCCAAGAAAATAAAGTGGAAGTACTCCAGAAACTGAAGGATCCCACAACTGTGCGGGAACTAAAGAGTTTCCTTGGACTGACTAATTACAGCAGAAAGTTCATTGAGGGCTACGCAGAGATCACTAGACCCCTGATTCATCTCCTGAAGGGGGGGGTCAAGTGGGAATGGGGTCCAGAACAATCCGAGGCAGTAAGACAACTCAAGAGAAGCCTCTCACAAGCACCTTGCCTAGCTTACCCTGTCAGAAACAAGGAGTTCTTCGTGGAGACAGGGTTCCCTAACATTTTCTTGACGGCAGTATTGTACCAAAAGCATGACAAGGTCAATAAAGTAATCTCCTATGCGAGCAAAACTTTATCCTCTGTGGAGGAAAAATTCAACGATTGTGAGAAGGCACTCCTGGCAACGGTGTGGGCATTGAAGAATTACCACCCGTTTATCCCGGGGGAACACATCATAGTGGAGACTCCACACCAGCCTACGCAATATCTCCAAAAGACAGAATCCGGGCCGGAAATGTGAGTAATTCCCAAATTACTTCCTGGATTCTGTCAATGCAAGGCTTTCCTGTGGAGGTCAGATATGACCAAAACAAGAATAGTCCCCTCGCGCAAGGTCTGGCTGACTTGCATGATTGTGCCAGAGAAAAATGTCTCGAGGACGAAAGTCTAAAAATCAAGGACAACATGGAAGCATAGCTTAATTCTCCACACAAAGGGCCTCATTACGACCCAGGCGGTAAGTTACTGCCTGGGCCGTGACTTTACCACCATGGCGTAAACTATGTTTACGCCATGGTGGTTGGCGGACTTACTGCCCCATTCCGAGGTTGGCGGGGCGGTAAGTCCCCAATCCCCATTTACCCTTCCCCATTCCCATATTTGCCCCATAGGGCATAATGGGAGTGGGGAAGGCGTTAATTACGCCACCGTAAATTACGGTGGCGTAATTAACACCAAGGTCCCTTAGCGACATGGATTTTAACACCTGCTAAAAGCAGGTGTTAAAACCTCCATGGCGCTAAGGGACCTCGTAATCAGGCGGTAAGGGTCGGCGCTGTTTACGCTGCCGTAAACCCCTTACCGCCTGGGTCGTAATGAGGCCCAAAGTCTTTGAAGAAGACAAGTGTAAGGGAATGCCCACTGTCTACGTGGATGTTTGCTCGTACCATGTTGACAACAACGGGGAGAAAGAACTGGTGGCCGGTGTAGGGAATGCATGGGTGAAGGAGTTTCCAGAACCCTCCGCTGGATACAAAATTGGTCCCCGAAGTAGTCAGGTGGCAGAGTTGATGGCTCTGCATCAGGCCATCCTCACTGCTGTCCAACATCAACTCCACGAACTGGTCATAATCACAGATTCGGATTATGTACGGAACGGGTTCGTGGAGCACCTGGTTAATTGGAAAACCAGAGGCATGTTATGTGCTAATAACAAACCCCTGAAACATGGGAAGTTAATCCAAAATATTGATGATCTGGTCACATCGAATGGGATGACCATCTACTGGAAAAAGATCAAGGGTCATTCCAAAGTAGAGGGACCAGACAAAACTGGAAATGACTTAGCTGATCAGCTGGCCAAAACTGGGGCCATCCAAGGGGATCTAATAGAAATAGAGTCCCTGTTGGGGGAAATCCAGGTCACTGCTATCACTAGGTCCCAGACAAATGCTCACAATGATCTTTCAACAGCACAATGGAGTAAAGAGAACCCTCATGCTGATTTGATCACAGCTCAGAAGGGGGATCCAATAATTGGTAAGTTTTACCAACACATTGAGGACCCTGAGAACTTTCCCCTGACGGATACCGATTACATTGGGAAGGAGGACCTAAGAGTGTTGATGAAATGTCCAAAAAGGTTCCGAATCCAAGACAGTTTGTTGGTAAGGAAATCCCAAGCTGGCCATGATCAGTGGGTGGTCCCTACGTCATTTGGAAGCCTGATGTTAAGTCACGCCCATGATGCGGCCACCGCCGGTCATAGGGGGTTTCACACAACACTGGAAATCTTACGAGAGGTTGCATACTGGCCACACATGGGGCAGGACCAATACTTGAAGGGGTGTCTTGTGTGTGCACAATTTCAGCCATCATCCCTCACGCACTGTGCACCTCTCCAAAAGAGGGGGATGACACTGCCATGGTCAGATTTGCAAATCGACTTTGTAGGCCCTGTAATTCGCTCGTCTAGAGGAAAAAAGTACATGTTGACCGTTACATGCTTGTTTACCAAGTGGGTGGAATGTCTCCCTGCCCCAAACTGCCAGGCAGAAACAGCAGCTGCCCTGATGATTAACCACATATTTTCCCGTTTTGGTCTACCTCAAAGGATTGAGTCAGACAGGGGTAGCCACTTCACCAGTGAAGTAATGACAAAGATGTGGGAGATACTTGGGGTCAAAAGGAAGCTACATATTGCTTACAGGCCAGCTTCTTCTGGAGCAGTGGAGAGATACAACCAAACCATTGTGAGCAATTTAAAAAAGTTGTGGCAGATTCTGGGCCAAGTTGGGATATTCGACTACCTCTGGTCCTAATGGCCTTCAGATCTACCCCTTCATCTGCAACTAAAATGTCACCATTTGAGTTGATGACTGGATGCAAGATGGTGCTTCCCCAGCATTTGCTCTACAGAACCCAAGAGCAAACGTTGATAAATGCCTCCACAACTCATGAGTATATGGAGAATTTAAGGAAACAACTCCAACATGCTTTTGCCTATGCTCAGCGGAATCTAGAAAGATCAGCTGATAGCATGAAGACCCACTACGACCTGAAAACCACCAGGAAAATATATACGAGGTAGGGGACCGGGTCTATCTATACAATTTCCAAAGGAACCAGGCCAAACAGCGACATTTTTTGCCTACATGGAATGGACCGTTTGAAATTATAGACAAAATCTCCCCTGTAGCCTATAAGATCCGCATCCCCAAAGATAGTCTGGCGGAAGGGGAAGACAAGTGGGTACATATAAATCAGGTAAAGTGTTGCCATGCCAGGCACACTCTGCAGCAACTGGAGGAGTCCTCTGCAAGACCAGAGGGGACCGCTCCAGATTAATTTAGTTCCATCCTAAAATATCCCACATATAGTCTCTAAAATATTATGATTTGAAAAAAAAAAATGTTTCATATTATATCTTGTTTTTCAAAATAAGAATTAAAATGTACATGCCGCCCCACTAGATCAATAGTGGTGGAAAAATGTCTATGCATAGATATTGCCGCTTTTGCTTTATCATCCTAGGAGAGAGGAAACCATGGAGACTGACCAAGGAGGACGACCAGGGACCGGGAGCAGAGACCCGAGGGGCCCGGGGTACCGCCCAATATTCCCATCAGGACAGGTGAGGAGAACCGATCGATCCAACCGGATGGAGGAAAAGATGCTGAACTGTGCCACCTACGGAATTGGAAGAAGATGATGCGGACATACCAGCGCGTGGAACAAAACATCATTTGCACCCGACTCCCCCTCGACTAGAAATCAAAGCGCAGTCAGGCGGGGGGGGCTTGCCAAGGGTTTTGACCCATGTTGAATCAATAGACTGGGTAGATGTGGGGATGAGCTGTCACCGCCCATTATTCTATCCCAGAACAAACTAAATCAATAGACTGGGTGGATGTGGGGATGAGCTGTCGCCGCCCACATTCACGCCAGAATCCAGGAGAACTGCGCAGTTTGCGCACACCATAATGGTCACCTAATCTGCCACCCACCAGTGCAAAGAAAGGTGGTTCTGTTCAAAATCCGTTTTTTATGTCAAAAAGTTGCTAAAATCATGGGCACAAGACCACTCTAAAGATACAACCTTCTTGTGGGGGGTTCCACATCACCACTCTACTGTTAGGATGCCATCAAAACAATGTTAAGCAAGGGTCCTATACTATCAAGCAAAAGACCACTCTATTGAAATGCAGTAATTCAAGACAGATCCCAAAAATGGGTGCAGTACCAGCTTTGTCCACAAACTGGCGCTAGCGGTCTAAACTCTGACAGGGAAACTGTATTTAGGAGTTGCAAGAGGGGCAGGGACTTCAAAGCCTGTTGGTCAATTAAAAATCTTAGCCACCTGCTGTTCCCAGAGGCCAAGAGGCTGGGAAACCTTAACACCCCAGAGGCCCACCCCAGGAGGCAGGATATCACATGGCCCTTCTGAGTGAGAGGGAGGGGATTTCCCCTTCAGCCTGGAGGAGAGAGACAATAGCCCCTTGCGGTTGAATGGGGTATGTTAATTTTGAGTGTGGACTGTAAACAGAGAGCTGCTTGTGAGCAGAGACATGTGATCCCTGACCCACCCAGCTTCAAGAGCCTGGCCAGACTTGAGTGTGGATTCCTATTGCAGCAAATATATATTTTATAGAAACATTAATAACTTATTGTAACCAAATGACAGGATTGTACAACTTTGAGATTCTTAGTATGAAAAATGCCCTCACGATTTGAGTCCAAACTCCAATTTCTACGGTGTTCTAGGACCAAACTCCGCTATGTATTCATATTACAGACACCGGGTTTATGCTAGAAACCTAGTAAATAGCTGGAATGTGTGTAGAAGGAGGGTGTACATTGGTGTAATTTTTGATACAGATTTAACATTGGTAAACCAATCAAAAACGAAATTAAGTTGTCATTTTGTAATGCAAGCCCCCAGGAAGATCAGAGGAGGTTCCTCTGACCATAAAACCTACAACATCACTCTGACACTCCATTTTTTCCCCCCAATCAAGGGAGAGAGGAAAGCTTGGCCAATGATAAGTGAGAGGGGCAGGCTTAGCTAGGCCCAGGCACACACCCATTTTCAAAACACATAAAAGTAACATTGAAACCCAGGTAGAGTCATTCACTTTCCACTTTCTTGCGGCACGCTTTGCCGGGAGACTTCAGACTTCACATCCAGAGATCCAGACTTCAAATCCATCAATCTCCAGAGACCAGAAATTAACTCCAGAATTTGTAGCAGAGAGGCCTGAATCCACAAGCTGAATCCTCTTCAGCAGGCCTCAAAACCAACCAAACTATTCAACAGCCGGGCAAGCTGTTGGAATTCTTTGCCCAGAACTTTTGCAAGAACCTGTAGCAGTATCCAGAAAGCAGTGCTGTATCCGGAACCAGAGAGAACCAGAGACCAGACGCTGTGAACAGAACCGCCAGAAGTCCCGTTCAACCTGTTGACCAGATCCGTGACGAGGCCCATTCCTGTCCAAAATCTAGTGTGAGTACCCAGGTAGCACTGTGCCAAAACCAATCTCTTCGTGTAAAATAATCTAATTAAAACTATTTTAACCTATTTAGAACTACCTCATAGGAATCGTGTGTGTCATTCTGTCCTTTTTAAAGCTGAAAACTGTCATCTGCCATTTTGAACTTTTAAATTTCAAATCCGAAAAACTACCTTCACAAAATCGTCCGTATCTCTGGAACCGTTTGTCCTAGGAATGAAATTTAACTGTCATTTTAAAGCTTAGAATCTAACGAACCTAGAACCGACTTCCTACTCCTTATAGTGCCTCTGTAATTACGCTCGACGCGCGCGACTAATTTGCCGCGATTTGACATTTGCAATCATTCCAGCCACGTGTGAAAATATTTGCCTTTGCTTTCATCCTTGTAATTCGTTTTTAACCTGCTAATTACTCATAGAGCATTGCTAAAGTGAGCCTGAACTAATACCAACTAGCTATCACTCACCCTGAACCTCTAAAGGGAATTAAAATCAATTTTAGCATCATTTCACTTCATTGCCACCACATTCAAAGCATTTTGGGCCTGTGTTTTAAAATCATACCTGTTTTTCTCTAAGCTTGCTAGGGGGGGGACTGAATTTCGTATTGTATTTGATTGCATTCCTGAGAACTGTGTGCTCTGCTTTCCATCTCCTTATATTGCATAAAAGGGGGGAGTGAATTGTCAAGGAAAAGTGATTACATTGTCTTTTGTTGAAGCCATATCCAGTTATTTTCTGTACTGCATTTCATTCATCATTGCATTGTCCTTGAAGCCATAAAGGCATTCTCTACCACCTTATCTTTCTTTTCCTATTCATAAGTAACCAAGAACTGTGCTACTGTAGGATTACCTATTGCTGATTACTGCTCATATTCACAAGTGTGCTATCCATTATCAATATATTTATAGAAGTGTGATATATATATATATTGTTTAATTTTTCAAATAAACCTTTTACATTTTCAAAACAAATCTACTTCTTGGCTCAGTGGGGTCAGGGGGATTCTAAGAGAGGGGTGTTATACAAGGGTTTATCATCCAGATTATAACTTGCCATAAAAATATATAAATAAGGGCTTCCCTTGGGCATCCCAGGCAAGGCACTGACTTAGTGGGATTGCTTGATTGGAGTCACTTACATTGTGATGGTTCAGATGGGGGCCGCGTGACCGAGTGAAGGCGGTTGGGGGACGGAGATGTGTGGGGCTAGTTGTTGGGTGTTCTGTGGGGGCTCCGTTAATAAAAGCTTGATCTAAAGCTTACCTGAGCCGTGTTATTCCTTTATTGGCAATGAGGAAACCCTCTTCGCGGAGCCAGCCACGGAGTACGAGTGGTGGAGGGCACGCCCAGTCTTCAACAGTCTCCGGGAAGCAGAGCGGACGCCGAGCCATACCACAGCTGACGCCTCAGAGGTGCACCCTCATCGCTCCGTGATCGATCGGAGTGGCGCTGCCAGCAGCGTGAAATGGCGCGGCAGGGAGAAGGTCTCCTCGATCCTTCTCCGAGCTGCCCGTGCTGACTCTCAGGAGTCACTGTTTGGTGCCGCCCACCCCGGCTCCCATTGGACAATCAGATGAGGAGCAAAAAGGGGTTTGGGCAGGGCATAGCTACAGGGGGAGGTCCACTCAAAGATTGGCAGGGTGCCTCCCATTGGATGGACAATCGGGAAAGGAAAGAAGAAAAGCCCTATTGGCACAAACAACTGAGTCGAGTGCAAAGTGACAAAGGAAAAGATCTTTGCTGATTGACAGTCTGTATGAAACATATACTGTGCATACAGTGTGGGACTAGCATACATGTCCTACTGATACACAGAACTGCACAGCACTGCATAAAGCAGAGCATATCCAATAAGTATGGCTGCAGCTAGTATGTCCCCACCACCACCTTTTCTATCAGAACCAGGCACTCCACCAATTAGGTGGGACAGGTGGAAAAGACTATTTGATACTTACCTGGTTGCTATAGGGGGTGATAAGTTTGCTCCAGCAAGGAAGGAGGCAATTTTGCCTGCACATCTCCGTCTCCCAACCGCCTTCACTCGGTCACGCGGCCCCCATCTGAACCATAACAACAACAAGCGCTGCGTGACCGAGGCAAGGCTAAGAACACGAAAGTAGCACAAGAGCAATACAGCAACCAATCACTCTCTACATATCTTCCCCCTTTAAGAAAATAAAGAACAAAGTTCCCCCCTTACAACCAATAACTATAAACTATATACATACATCCGAAAATAAGCGAATCCAATAAAATTACGATAAATAATATTCACCTTCATAAACCACCACAGCATTTAGAGATCATTACAATGTAGGTAAATTCTGATTCACCACAACAGAATTGCAGAATATGAGTTATTGTCACTCTAAACCAATCTCTAACACTCAAAATCTTCCATCCACACAGGTTTTGATCTTACCCTATGAGAATGATAATTTTCCCCATACAAAGAACTTCCTTCACTCAAAACCTTATCACTCTCCCCCTTGTCATCACCATTACCCACTCGCACTGCACTTGTCCTTGGTTCTTTTTCCAAGTTTCCAGCTCTTGCCAATCTTCCTTTTGACCACACATCTCCCCCTTCTAGGATAGCTACACTCTTCTTTACTGCACAAATCTTCTTCGGACCAAGGAACTTACTTTCCACACATTTATTCACCAACCTTGGATTTTTAACATATACCATTTCACCAACTCTCCACTCCTGATCTTTCACCCTCATTCTAGCATCAAACAACTCCTTGTTCCTTTCCTGACTCAATTTGATGAGGCTCATAATACGATCCCGATCAACTTGAACAACTTTGGCCATCCCTAGCCATCCTGGACAGAGCCTAGTCCCCGCCTCTCTACCTTTCATGGACACAAATGGGGATAATTGGAGCCTATGGCAGCTCTAGCAAATGCAGTAGAGTGGTATTCAGAAAACAATGGAGAAAGTAGCCTCATCAACATTAGATGGTAATTAGTAGCACTCACCACTGAGTTGATCTGTGGGATAATTGAAAAGGAAGTGTCAAATATGACACTTACTGTTTTAACTCTCTTTTGTATGAGTACGATACAACCGGAAAGGTTGATATTAGGCAAATCAGTCAGGGCAGTGGTATTGTTTTTTTCAGCGGTCACCACAAGAAGTCCTGTCTTATTGGTGTTAAGCCCAAGGCGATAAGCTGACATCCATCCTTCTATAGTACAATAAATGTGTTGTATTTTTATAATACTGGCAGTTTGGTCCTTACCAAGCCTGAAAACAAGTTGGGCATCCTCCACAATATTTTGAAATGTGATGCCAATGATTTTAGATATATGTTGAATAACTATGGTGTAAGGCAACACCAATGTCAAAAAGGTCTTCACAAGATTGTTAGGATCCTATTTTCATTCTTGATGATCTACATGTTGTACATGAGACGAGCCACTTAACTGAGTCCTCAGATACATGTACTACCTCTTTGATATAATTAATTAAGATCTTAAGTTCTGATGTATCAAAGGTTACAGTGTCGCAGTCTATTAGGTGGTCACACTCAACTCAGGGAGTTCCTTCCCCAATCCAAGCAAGGTGGCCCACACCCCAAAGCACTAATACAGATTCACTTTCGTGAGGCCTCTAACTCGTCTCGCACCAACCCCAACAAATACCCTGTGTCACCAATGGACTAGGAATCAGACTGGTGTATAGTAAGAATATTTATTAATTTATTTAAGGTTTGGCAAAGAACACTAGCAGCCAACATCAACCACCAATCCTGTGGCACTACACAATATCACAACTCCAAATTACATTTAGTTATTAAAACAACACAGATAGAATTTTGAAATGTACTGTCACAACTTACATCAAATTTACTTGCAAATTAACCAATAGAAAGCATTCGCAATACAATGGAAATATCACACACATTCAAAGGACAGGCAGCGCTTTGGGATTCTGTATGGGAGGCAGAGGAATCAATGGGAAATTTCATTTTTGGTGTGATTTCTAGAAAGACAATGTTTGAGTAAGAAACTGGATGGGAAAATCATTTTTATGCTTTTTTGAAAAGGCAATATTGGGAAAAAGGGAATAAATGGGGAATTTCGTTTTGGACCACACATACAATTGAGATTTAATGCACCTTCTACATTCACTTGAATAGCAACGTTTTAGGGTTACTTACTTTGAGATTATGGGCTCCTCCCTTTGGGACAGAAGTCAGGGGTTTCAGAAGGACAGTCACCCATTTCTTTATTTTCTATACCGCTCTAACAGACTGAGCATGAACTTTGTTAGTTTTGAATTCTAACAACACCCATCCTGTGATTTTCTATAGGGGAATTAATTGACTTAACTTCAATTTGCTAAGGATCTGCACAGCTTCCCCGACCCCAAAATTTAATGGAAAGGATTAAGGTGGGCTGTTCCCAAAACAGTACAATTTAAATGGATAGGGTGATTTTCTATAGTGGACTTAATTTGCATTGGATTTAATACAATGTGCCAAGGGCCTACCCAGTTTCACCCACCCCTACCCACAAATGGAAAGGGATAAGTCAGGTAGCTCCCGACGCAATTGATGGCTTTTGCATTAGTCTACTTACACGTGAGGCCTTGGTCAGGGAAAACAGCAGTGCTCCTCTGAGCATATCACAGACTCCCTCTGGCTCCTCTTGTTGGGTCCCAGATAGCTTCTAGATTTCCCTGTCACTGTCTCCAATGCAAGGAATGAGGCCTCTCTGCTAGTTGTTCCTCGCAAGAGTCCGGCAGCAGGCCTACAGGAATACAGTGAAAACCCCATTGATCTGATGCAAAATTGACCTCTTATAGGGGTAATGACACTCATATATTATCCTCATTCTCATGGTAAAGATTGGATAGCACTCTCCCTTTACCTCCCACCAGGATGCCCACTGGCTGCTGATAGGAGCAGAAGTTGGGAGATATGTATGATAGAGGCTGTGGGAGGAGAAAGATACATCATCTCAAAACGACATGTGGGATTTACACTTTTTTGGTTCTGAAATTCTAACAACATGGCAGCTATGCAAATATTTCTGATAACTACATAAATGTATATATTTTTGGATTCTACATTTTATGGCGAGTTGGAAAATACTAATTTATTTCAGCACGCCCTTACTGGACAGAGCCACAATTTTTCATGGTTTGCTGCTATGCCGAAATAGTTGCAACTCTACATACTTCTAACATTAATTTCACTGTCTATATATCTATCAATATTTCAAATTCCTCAGATTTATAAAAATACCAGAAACATCATTTTGGTAATAACTTAAGATATGTACATCACAAAAATGTCATTTTTACATGGTCCCAATTGGCTTTTTGTCACCTTTAAAATGAACCGGTGTGTGCTCGATGGGACACAAAATGCACTTTTTATTCATGAACATGTATTCAATGCTTAATCAATGGCACTGCATCATAGGTGCCCCCCGTTTAGGCTGTCCCCATCCTTAAGCATGGGACCAGCCACCTGTTCGACCCAAAGTTATCCTACCCTCTTATCCTGAGCTTTAAAGGGTCTTTGTTCAGAGATAATGCACCATTGATGGGGGACCTAAGCTTCATGGTCATTTCTGTAGGTTGTGTTATCTGTAAATCCCATAATTTCAATCCACGTCTTTGTATAGATTAGCATTTAAATTGACAGCCAGATCTTCTTCTTCTGTGATCCTCAGCCAAAGGTCTTGAGTTCAAATTTACAAAGGCGCAGACATTTCAGTTTAGTGGGTAAAACACCAGCTGTGCCCAGCCTTCAGAAAATCCAGCTTTAAATCAACAAGATATGCTTTACATGTAACATTTAAGCATTATATCTAGACCTGCTGTTCATAAATACAATCTTTCTTTTCTACTACAATAGAATAGAGGTAGATTCACCATTACTCTGGTGTACACAGATAGGCCACAGTTACTGAAGAACAAGTGTTCAATTATGCAAAAACAAAATAGGCCTTTCCGTATAAATGTTGTCATTTTATGTGCTGAAATTAAGTCTCTTTATTCCTGAAAACACAGTCTGTCATTCAACTTTATTTTTCAAATGTAAGGCATCATTCCTCCTTTTTAGCTTCCAAATGCACAGTAATTGAAATGTATTTATTTCCTTCAATGTGCACTTTACATGAAGTCAGCATCTGTAATGCCACATGTACTTGGAATTCATCGGCCACAGTTAACAATATTCCAGTTCTAAGTCTCACTCTTTTACAGCTGAATGCCTGTACATTCTAACAAAATGGAGGGGGGCCCATTCTCGCTCATTCACTTGGCCTCATGTTGAAATCACTGTTTTGTACTTGCTTTTATATTTCAATGGAACTCCTCACTGAGCCAGCTTCACTCTCACAATGGGGCCTATCATGGCCTCTCCATCTCTGTCACTCTGGGGCTGTCTTTTTACCCCACAGCAGACAAGTCCATCAGCCTAAGGAGGCCTATCTCACCATTGTCAATGATATTTAATAAATACTCTTTAATATCTATAATAGCTAGTTCTGTGCTTCGAGCTGTTCTATAGTATGACTGACAATCAGCAAGTACATTTTGGCATTCCACATACTGGCTTAGTTGGTTAGTTGCTACTGTGTCCAATATTTTAAGTAAGAATTATACGTTTGTTATCGGACGATTACTAGCACACTAAAAAGGGATTTAGATTTTGTGTAACCCAAACCTTTTTTAAGGCACATTGCACTAATGCCTTCTCAAAAGACAAATGTTTAAATGTGGCTAATATTGGGCTCCAAATATAGGCACAGTCTTTTATGTGTATTGAAGGGAAGGGGCATCTGCACAGTTTGAAGGTTTTAAGCTAGCAAGAATAGCAGAGGTTTCTTGCCATGAGATATTTGTGAAAAAACAAAACTAGTCTCTGGGCTTCGTGGAAGGCCATCTTCAGTCAAATCTTGGGAAACGTGAAGAGTTTCAACTTGAGTATCATCAATTAAGTCGATAGGTGGTGGAATCTGCTTAGATTGGATGTTGATGATTGTATCCCTAAAATAAGACTGGATGGAATTACACCTGTATTCTTAGGGTGTAGGTAGGGCTCTACTGAGTTTAGGTCTAGATAAGGAGTTAAAAATATCTAACTTGTTTTTATGGAGTTAGGAGCTGTACTTATTTGGGTGGCATAATAAGTGCATTTATATTTCATTATGCTCTTTTATGTATGATACGATTGTGCTTATATTGTAGTGTGTTGTTAGGATGAGGTTTCTTCTCCATGATCTTTCAGATCATTTAAGAGTAGCTTTTGAAGTACCCAATTTGGGTGAGTGTGATCCCTTGTTATCCTTTTTGGTAGGCACATGCTTGGATTGTAATTGTGCAATGGTCTCAATGATACTAGAGATTTCCTAGGTGAAATAATCCACAATAAGGTCAGCTTCAGAGATGTCGTGGATGGGGTCTACAAACTTGGAGAAGTGAGGAGTTGAGGACTTAGCAGAAAATAGGTGATTTTTCCTACAGTCGATAAGAATGTTATCCTGTTTATGAATCTTGAGGATAGAAGGCCTCAACATATCAAAATGAAAAGCAGCATGGTAAATCCATGGTAGGCTGATACTGCCATGGTTACTAACTTTGATATTCTTGGAGAAGACCCAATGTATAGTACAACCTTTAATGTGGATTGCTTCTGTGATAAAAAAAAAATGATAATCCAAATTAGAAAAATGAATTTATTAGATGAGCAGAATGATTGAAGGGATGATTATAATCCAGGTTAAATTCCCCTAAGATTAACAACTGACTGTTGGGTTTCATCTTTCTCAAAATGGATTTGGCTAAATAGTTGTTAGCATCCATGGGATGCAGAGTAGTGTGGTATAATACGACAATTAGTAGAGAAAAAGATGGACCCAGTAAGCACTGCAGAATTAATAATTCACATAGTGGATTGAATGGAGCATTTATAAAGTCAGTATCCTTAATGGAGCTTATTAAAATAATGGCTACCCCTCATGCATGGCTGTGGGGCCTGTTAACTGAAAATATTGTATATCCAGCATAGTAATCCTTCTGACAGCACAGTAGTAATAACTGGCCAAGAGAATTCCTTTAACCGGATTTCAGTCAAGGCAAAGAAGTCGAAGTTCTGATCTAAAATAAAATCATAAACATAAGTGGCATGGCATGGAAGGGACAGAAAGGTTAGTGGCACTCATTTCAATGAAGTCACAGACTTGGCAGAAGTTGAAAGGTATAGCGTACAGGAGGCAGTTTTATGTGAAAAAATGGAGCACAAATTAGTCAAATGAAAAGGGTGATGATAGGTGAGCTTGGAATTAGAATGAAGGCACCAAGTACCAATGGGTAATGGAAGCACAGGAACTAGGATAAGTGGGTGGTTGAAGACTGATTGCAAATATCTAGATCTGTGGTGAGTAAAGGTTCAAAATTTGCCTCAGATGGATAAGCAAAAATAGTATTAGAGGATGAATGGTGAACAATAGGATTAACACAGGTGAAGGCATTAAACCTGGACTGATGTTGAGTAATTGCTCTCTTTAAGAAACACTGCTTCTATCTTTGGCACAATCTCTGGAGATTGTACATTATCCATTGCTAGATACATTAGGTGGCATCCTTGTAAATAAATTAGCTACACTCTCTACGAGCTAGGGTTAATTTATGAAGTAAATATGAAGCCACTGTTTAGCCATCAGGAGGAATTTATAGTTTATATAATGGCAACACAGCCTATATATTAAATTAATCTTTGCTTAGGCCTATTGTCTAAGGAAATAACCTTGATCTGTGACTGTGGCAAAACCTATTTAATCCTTGACCTCCTCATGGTGGAATCATCCCTATGAATGGCAGGGAGACTACAGTGTCAATGCTCATTACATCCTTACCCACTGTGCAGAAGAACCACCTCTAGTGGGAGACAGGAGATTTAAGTATCACTGCCCATTCAATCTTTGTTTTTAATGCAATGATTGCATGCAAGTAATATTGCAGCTCAGTCTCAATACTCAATAATTGGCCTCAAAAGTATGCTACTAAGTAAGTACAAGTGCCCATGCCTATTCACACATTGCCTCATAGTCGTAAATGTTCTAAGTGTAACACATGTGCTAACCTGCATTCTTTTGGTTGCAATGCCCGGCTACCAGTATATCTACGTACAACCCCATGGCTGTCCTTACAGGTACGGTCCAGTAGAAATGCCCTGGTGCATTGTCAAGCTATCCTGACAAATATTTAAGCACAGAACGGGCAATCCTACTACATCTTCTTTGTGCAAATAACAGCCTGCCACACATTTCCTACCTCATAAAAATGTCTAAGTGTGTCTGAGTGCATCGCATTTCCTACCAGCCCTAAATCCATCGAAGTGCAACTCATTTCCTACCCCCAAAATCTACGTGCATCACATTTCCTAGCCCCATAAACCCATCTAAGAGCATCTCATTTCCTAGCCCCAAAATCTGTCTAGGTGCACCTAATTTCCAAACCCCCAAATCCATCTAAGTGCAACTCAATTTCCTAACCTCAAGATCCATTCAAGTGTGTCACCTTTCCTACCCACCAATAAATCCATCCAAGTGCAGCACATTTCCCTCTCCCAGAATATAGCCAAGTGCTGTACACAGATAACACTCAACACAATTAACTGACCACCCAGGGGTTTGCGGCAGGCAATTTATACAGTGCAATAATAGTGTTAGAAACTGCAATGAAAAACCACCTAGATTCAACTTTGGCAGTGTAGTGAAATTCACATTACACAATTAGGCTAAATGCAAGTAGGTGTGAGATTTTAGGTAATACGAGTGGTGGGCTTTTACTGGAGTATAGTAATGGCTGCACTCACTGCCCACACATAAGTACAAGGCTGACACCCTAACAATGGCCCAAACCTCTAATAAAACTTCAATAATCACTCTAAACCTATGCCAAGACAATACCCGAACTCGAGCTACAAACCTTATTCTACCTTGAACCCCTACCAAGCACTAATCCTGCAGCGCACTAAATCACTTTATTTGCATTTCTACTCAATACAAATTACTATATAAATAGAAAAAGAACACTACTCCCCATCACCAGCTCACAACAAATTTCCTAGCCTTTGTCGAAACCCAAACCTTTGCTCTAATCATAACTTTGGCCTTACCCTTACTGACATTTTAATATTTGCCTTAATTCCTACTTTACCCTAAACACAAGGTTTATTCTAATCCCAATACTACGTCAACATCACCAGCCTTTGCGAACCTCCCAACCTCTTCTTTAGCACTTAGCCAAACCATTACTTTATTAGCCCTATCCCTAGCATAAACTCTACCCTAACACTTACCCTGACACCTAATGACTAACCAAACTCCAACATCATCAGCCCTGCCACAACCACTCTGACCCTAACCCTTACTCTAACCAAAATCGTTACTCTATCCTTACTTTAACGTATCTCCTAACATGAAACCCTCCTTAACACTTGCCATAGTAGCACTTTTCAGCTGCATTTTTTGACTACTTTTTGCTTGGTGACCTTTTCACTACAGAGGTATTTTCACCAAGACTTTTCCACTGACTCCATTTTCATAGGTAAGATTTTCACTAGATACCATTTGCCTTACTCCCTGGGATGGAGACCCAAGCGTTATTCATATGTGTTCCACTTTTGTTCGTGGTTCTCATTGGATATATTATGAAATGGAGGCATGTATGTTCATATGAAAAGCCTTGAATAAGATGTCCGCATGTTTAACAAATTAGAAAGCTCGCATTCCCTTGCCCATTGCTATCATCAAGGCAGGCAGAGGTCCTCTACAAACGATTCTTTTAAAACCTTATTCGAAGAGTTAAAAAATACTTTTGTTTGCTCTAATGTATGTTTTTATAAAAGAAAAATATAAATTCTACATACAAAATTAAAACTTGTGACCAGAAATATGAAAGAAAAATCAGACAACTGATCATTATGGTTCTGAGGCCATTTTTGAAGCGAACATCATGCTAGCACTGAAGCCTTCTCTTCAAGTGTAAATATGTTTAGATACTAGATCCACTGTATACTCTTTAATAGTAAAACAGAGTGGGGGTATTGTTTGCATTTTAATTTTTAGACAAGAGTTTGCTATAGGATTAAATATTGGTTTAAGGATGTATTTACCATGAGAAGTAAGGTGGTTCCATGTAATAATGTCCCTGCAAAAATATCTAATTACAAAAATGTTGCAATTTTTTGCAGAGACATTAGAAAATTGAAAATGCGGGGGACACCCCCTGAATTTATTTTACAAGGGGAGCAGGGGACATCCCCACAACCCATCCCCATACATAATGTCACCATATATAATATCGCCAATGACATTTCCTGGCGACATTATGTAAGGGGACATTATGACCTGATACCGTATATACACACATGCTCAGATTCTATTACATGTTCCCATGTTCACAAGTCTAGAGTGCAAGGCATGCCTCCATACCTCAGTACTGACTGCTTTCCTTTACTCTGCGTGAAGCAGCTGAGCCTTGATCCCAAGAGCATGGGCTGCTCTGCTATTAATCCTTCCACCTCCCAGCGCCGGCTTCACTCGTTTCCTCCCCATGGTGCTCAGGTTTAGAATATGCTTTCTCTTTGTTCAGAGCTACAGTGTTGTACTACAGTGACTCCCCTTACACTCCACTGCTGATTGATTTCCTCCTTGTGAGCACATTAGCTCATTTTGTATTTCTTGCCCTAGATCACACAGCACAACTTCCTCGATTTACGAAAAGTCCACCACACCATCAATACCACTTGATACTATATATAAAATTCCATACAAAGAATATGTAGCACAATAAGGTGTGTTGTTAACAAGTTAAGGTTGAAAGGTTTTTGTATTCCAGCCTAGTTGAACTACTACACCTATTTATTATTTATATATGTAGTGGTTTCATGAATTATAGTGCATTATAGCCATTCACATTATATTTTAATGAACTAGTGCCATGCCCCATGTCAAACCTGCGTTGAAGCGCTTGCATAATTACAAAAGGAAAATGAGGATTGAAATAAATTAAAGGCTTCGAAGGTTTTGAAGACTGTTATAATAATGTCCATTTAAACTTAAGGAATCAGCAGTGTTCTCTGAGTTTGAGCTCTGCTTCAGAATACTCACTGAGCAGATGAATACTGACCAGGTGGAACATTGATTCCTGCAATCCACATATTACAAAAGTTTATGTTTTTGAAGTTAATTTTAACCATGGGATTGTGCCATTGTAAAACGCTTTTGTAAATCAGGCCCTTTCACAATCACAACACATACAAATCTGGAATGCTTGTTTTTGCCTTTTCAGTGATACAAATTACAATGTTTTAAACCTTCAAAACCTTCAAATGTATTTCAATTTTAATTTATTTTCGTTTCGTAATTATGATAGTGCTTCAAACAAGTTGGACATTGGGCAGATTACTGATTAATTACAAATATATTGTAACCGACTATAATTACCAGTGTTCACCGAAGGTAGATTCATTTCTATCCTGATATTTAGAGATGGATCACCAGTATTTTGCTTTACAAATAAAGTATTTGTATTATCTTCTGCAGTGTATTAGCATTGCTGAAACCAATGTGTTACATTGCAACATATCAATTTGCTCACATAGAAAAGAGATATAGATTGTATATGGGTATGGAGTGAATCAAGTTTATTGTAAGTAAAACAGTGTCTTTACAGTTTAAATACTGCCATTCCAGTACACTGTTACAATGTTAAATAAAAGACCCCGTCGTCCTCACAGAGAAATGTCCGAAGCTATGTTTATAAAAGAAAGCATGTTAACAGTTGAACTATGTCTCCACAACAATAAACTGCAAGAAAAAATATATTGACCACAGATACAATGTAGTGATGCATTCAGTATCATGCAGAAGTATGTACTGCAGTGCTTATCTGTCACACACAGAAAACATGCACGCTGAATAGATGGTAAAAGCCACTGAATGGAATGATAGCACTGTCCCTCCAGTTGTGATGCAAATGCTCAACAAAGGGCATTGCCTGCCTCACAGAGCAGATTAGTGTTGTGGATTGAGAGCATGGTCATTATATTCGTGCTGTATGCAACACAACAGTGAAAATAACATCATTTTACTATGTATGTATTTGTAGTTAATTAGTTGTATTTATTTAACAAATGACCTGCAAAGGAGGGGCAATAACAGGGAACAGAGGCAGTCATAGGGCCTCATTACACGGATGGCGGAGAACCATGGCGCTATTAGCTATTCATGCCGGTAAAAAAAAATACCGGCACCGCCTTGCCGGAAAGGGGAATTACCGCCCCATTCCAAGGTTGGCGGGGCGGTAATTCCCCCTTCCACCATTGCCCTTCCCCATTCCCATTTTTGGCCCATAGGGCTCTATGGGAATGGGGAAGGCGCTAATTACGGTACCGCAAATTGCGGTACCATAATTAGCTCCCTGGGTCCCTTTGCGGGTTGGTTTTTAACGCCTGCAAAAAGCAGGTCTTAAATCCCCCAACCCGCAAAGGGACCTCGTAGTAAGGCAGTAAGGATTTACTGGTACCAGTATTTTACCGGTACCGGTAAATCCTTACCGCCATCCGTGTAATGAGGCCCATAGAATAAGTTGCCTTTACATAAGAACATTGGTGAATTGAATGCCATATTCCATGTTTGGGAAGGGGGTAGGAATACACACACAAAACAGTGAACAGAAGAAGCTCTTCAAAGCAAAATAAAAAAAATAACACTCTGCAACTAATGCAGTTCCACTCACTCCGACACATTGGATGTCATCACTCTACATCCCTGACTAGCTGACTTACACCAGAGTCCCTCGTCATACATCCGACTAGCTCTCACAGGGAGCTAGAGACACTTCTCACGAAGGATGAACCTAGCGGGGTGACATGTTTTGATGTTAAACGGGCCATGAGCTATGCAGGGAGATGTGGTGGCAGCAATACTTTCTGCTCTTAAAATGTTATGTTAACCTTTAATTTGTATTGATCTTTTTGATACGTGCTGCAATGCCAAAGAACAATGTGGGTTAACATTTGAGCGTTTCTCCAGCTACTGGACTTTCATATGCATTGCCTGTCTGTGCACGTTGCAGGTTTTGTTTTCCAAGAAGCCAAGCATCTGTGTTCATCGTATATGATAATTCCATCATATTTCAAATCAGAAAAGGGAACCGATAAACTAATCTTACATTCATCAGTTGCACCATCTGGCATTGTGTGTAATTGTAATTTCTCTGCTCATCCTGCCTTGAGAAATAAGTGTATCTATTCTGAAACATGTGTCAGGAGGAGGGTATGGCGTGCAAAGTTTGATGGGACACCATGCACAGCAAGTAAGGACATAAGGTGCTTTCATTCTACCGGACAGGATGTACAGATGGCATTTGCACTCTAGGAGCCTAATTCAGAGAATCTTGTTAGAAGCACAACCTTTGCCCTTCAGGAAGCTTCTGCAGGGATTAATAACCTGCATAAAATATGCCCACATGCTATCCATAAAATATGTTGACAATCCTTTGGCTATTATGGAGAATATTCGGCAGCCTTTCTCAGAAAAAAATAAAACAACGACTATTTTATAAGGAATATTTGTGAAGTGCATCCAATTACACCCTCAACCATTACTTATAAATGCCCATCTATAGGTTGAAACCTGCATGTGTAATTCGAATGACATGCATGACTCTTGAATCCGACGCTTTGAGTCGTAATGGCACCACGTATGAGTGATTGTGTCTCATTCAGAATTGTAAAAAGTGTCATAGTGGCAGGCTTTTTACGAATGATGCTCCCAAAGACTAATATTAGTATATTTTTGGAAGTTATGTCGTTTGTATACCGAAGAGTTACTATTGTGTAAACTCTACGCTTGCCAGCATCGTCCACTAGGGAGTAATCAGAGACCTTCCTATCTTTGCATCTCATCAAATTGACATATCATTTTAAATGGGGCTTATAGGGTTAAGCTGTCATGAACAATTGGTATTGCTTTGGCAGCTGCAGAACTTCATTTTGAATCTTCAAATTCTAGAGGCTCAAGGCCTGATTTACAAAAATATTTTCAAGGACTAGCGTAAGTTTGGAAACAATTCTGGATAAAGCTGAAGTATGTGATTTTTATTTTGAAACTGGCCTACCGGATGGTCAGTATTCAAACTCTTCTAATATGCTAATATCTGAAAAATAAATTAACTGCGAAACAAAAGAAATAAAACAAAAAAAGTACATATGGTAAATCATTGTTTTTTTATGATTCGTTGCACAGTATTAGAAAATCTACCATTGGATTATAAAACATCATTCATTTTTTTAAATTAAGGAAAATATGTTTGTGCCTTCGCCAATGGAAAGAAAATCATGTCACATCTGCTTTTGGCATGTGCAATACGCTACTAAATGTACACGTGTTCCTCTCATTAACATATAAGTAATTCGCATTTATCTACCGCTACAAACACTCAGGCATCAGAGCGCTGCTTATTATTACTCACAGGTGTGAATGTACATTTATCGATCTCAGAAGGATAAAAGGCTGAGTTTGGCTCTGTAGTAATTCAAACCTGCGCTAGAAGTCTCTGCTGAGATACCAAAGCGAGCACTCTGCTCGTAGTGCTATCTGACCAGCCAGGACTATGAAAACCTTTACTGATCATAAGTATTGTCATTGGCATAGCAGGGCCCCAGCAGCCGCCGCGGTGCGGGGGCCCCCACTGTCACATGTCCTGGCAGGGTGTCGCCTCGCACTTCAAAAATAAATAGTTTCTATTTGAAGACACTCTGCCTTCATAAAGAAATAATTTCTATTATGGAAATAATTTCTTTATGAGGGCAGAGTGACTTTAAAAAGTAACTATTTTAACATGAAGTCCTCCAGATCCTCTGCAGATGATGGGAACAGGTGTTCCTGGCTGCCGTAGGGCGCTGAAAGCCCAATTCCCTGGACCAACGGATTCAAAATGTAAGAAAATATATTTTGTTTAAATGTGCGTCTGTGTATACAATGTAATGTGTGTGAATGCATGATGTATGGGTGGCTGCCTGGGTATGCCTGTGTAAGTGTATGGTGAAAGGATGCACATGTAAATGTACTGGTAGCTGAATGCGTGTGAGTGTATGGTGAAAGGTGTCTGTGTGCTTGTGTTTAATGCTTGGATTACTTAATGGTAATCTTATTTAGCCCTAGCCCTACACTTCTTCGTCCAGGTACTTGTTTATGAGGCACTTTGCCTCATACACAAGTACTGGGACAAGGTAGAAGGGCATGGAGGTAATGCTTGGCTTAGTTACCTGTAATATTTATTACTCCTAGTTCCACTCTTCCTCGTCCCAGTTCTCAGTACACAGAGACCATATGAAGAGTCCATAGGTCTGGCGAGGGAACAATAAAGAGGATGCCGGTGAGGGTTTGCCTGGAGGAAGTACTGGTATAAGTGCCAGCGATAGGGAGGCCTGGGTTGGAGACCAGGATGTCCTTTTTAAACGTCTTCCTACTGGATTTAGTGAGGAGAGCAGGATAGTCGATAGAGAAGCAGTTGGAAATTATATGAGAGGCAGAGGGCACCATAGAGTAGGTAGGGAGAGAAGAGGAACGGGGCAGATGGGGGGGCCAGGGAGAACACTAGGGAAGGGTGCAAGCAGACGAGACAAGGAGAGACAATAGTAGAACAGTTTGCTAGATGAATGTTTTGCTAAGAAGGCAAAACCAAAGACAGCACTACTTTCACAATGTGGTTTGAATACTTTCACAATGCAATTTAAAATACTTTCACAATGCAATTTAAATACTTTCACAATGCAATTTAAATAGTTTGGCAAAGTGCCTCATACGTAAGCACTGGGGCAAGGAAGAGGGACGTGGAGGTAATTCTGGGGGTGGTAGTCTAGATCAGCCCAGAGTGTAGTGCGACCCGTGATTTGTTGCCAAGCTGGGAGGGGCCTCAGCATGGCTTGCTTGGGGTTCCCAAATGTTGTGCTATGCCACTGAGTTTTATTCCACAATTCTTGTACAAAGGGGAATGAAACATGATTAGTTGTGTAGAGCTTCATGATTGGAAGTAGTTATAATTTCAGTTCTTAATTCATTTGACACTGGTAGGGATTGGGCGATTTTTACTGACAGCGTACCAACCCTTGCCTAACATTTAATGTGGAGCAGTCTGATATGTGCGCAATTAATGATTTACCTGTATTGTTAAAATGTGCATATCTTGCATGTGATATCTTGAGCAATTTTTGTATATGTTGATATATACATATATATATATTGAAAAAGGACACTGCTGGTCTAATTCACAGAAAAAGGTTAATGGCAGAAACTTTAGGGTTTGCAAGATGTAAGTCAGAAATGCATTATACTTACCTGTGAGTGATGAGAACATAAAGGCAGTGTCAACACAGACTATACAGTAAATACAGAGAACAACGTGATTCAGGTTCCAGGCCCCTTCCTAGCAAGGTTAACTGATGCAAGCTTTGGTAGTGTCTTCTGTGCCGGACACAGATCACCATGCTGCCAGGGTTAGAGAACTCACATCATGGAAGAGCATCAGTTTAATGTACTGAAATTTCATTTTGAGCAGATGGCCCTACTGTCATTTGAAGGGTGGCATATGTGTGCCCACAAGTGGAGATGCATTGGTAGAATATGCAAACCCTCCTGGGGGATGACATATGCACAGATTTAAGAAGGTAAGAGAACCTCAGGATGAGGGTTCAGGTTGGCAGCATGTCTAACTGCAAGCTCTCTCAGGACATCAGCACATTACCTGCTGCTGCCATATTGTCTACAGATAGTCTGTGACTCGCTGCACCAGGTTTCACCCCCCTAAAAGGGCCTAAGGAGTATTTGGGATGCTGGTGGAGTGATGCTATGCTCATCACTGCCTCCTCTCCCTTCTGGATTTCCTGGGTGGTTCACCCTATTCAAAACAATCAGCATACCTGGGATTTCCAGAAACTGACACAAATATGCTGCTTGACATCCTCTTAAGCATCCTACAGTACAGCAGGATGTCAACACCATACATGCTGCCACCACGATTGTGGCTTAAGGTGTCAACTATGACTCCCTGAATCCCTGAACCAGATTTCACTTTACAGCCAAAAGGGACTAGAGGAGAGTCTAGGATCCATGTAGATTTCCAGAACGTTCCCGCTGCTGCCATTGCCACAACCTTGTCACTGCCTCCACGGGGCTCTGTGCCTTCTGGATGCATCAACCTTCCATCGACCACATGCCCAGCTTTCCCAGATGATTTACCGTGCCAAGCCAATCTGGGATTAAGGGACTTCAAGGAAGCTAATTAAAGGTACTCATACTGCTGGACAGTGTTACTTTGGCCAGTAAAATGAAGGCAAGGCGTTAATGGCCATGCCCATTACCACCTTTTGAACAAATGCCTCTTACATCCACAACTCCATTGTGGATCAATGCCTCCACATGACAGATTTTACAGAGATCTGGTTGGCTTCTACCTCCCTGCCAATTCTAAAAACCACAGCACTACTCTTGTCTCTGGTGCAATAATACTGAGGGAGGAGGAGGTTGACTGCCTGAATTTTTAAGAACTCAGAAAAACCAACCTTAGTGGTTTACTACAATGTGACCATCCATGAAATCTTATGAGCCCGCACCCTTATTATTGTCTGCTTTGTCTGCTATATCCCTCCTCAGTGAGACTCACACAAAGGCATTCTCTCAGCCATCTCCATCTATGCCGACATCCCCATGTCCCCATTTGATATTAATATCCACATTGATTTCACTCTAGAAGCTCTTCCCACAATATTTACTTTCATATGTGACTGTCTAGATCATGTGCTATATATCTTACAGGACTCACATAGAAAAAAGACCACTCTCATGAACAAGCATTCACCAAATGGCTAAAAAAGAGTTTGGCGTTGTGCTAGTATAGTTTTTAAATCAAATGAAATCCAAGTTTTGATACCTTTTCTTTGACTAACTGAAAATATCACACAGAGACATTAGGTCCACTAACTTTCGAAATCCCAGAAACTATATCAGATGAAGGTCATGCGATAATTCAGCAACAAAGAAAATCACACACACAGGGGGCATTGTTTTTACATACAAAGACCACATGAGGGACTGGATTGTCCCACTTTAAACTTTATTGGCTGCAGGAATTCAGTCCTGCATGGCCTCTTTATCTAAAGGGCCCTATAATCGGAAGGGAACAGACATATACTTAAAAACATTTCTCATCACTCCCAAATTACATTTCAAGCAGTGCCACATTTGTTCACCCAATGTTTTGCATGCAATGCATAATGCACCCGGGCACTTAAGCACGAGAAGTCTAATAAGTGGAACAGAGTATAAAAAAAGTTGTGCCATTGTGGAAAAATTCCAAAATGTTAGATTCAAAGGCACACAGTTTGAAAAAGAAAACACATGCTTTTTCAGACCTTCCCTGTGCAGTCTAAGGTTTTTCATGTGTACAATGACCATTTACAATATTACAACAAGCTTCACATTTTTCCAACTGCAGTGTACATAGGCAAACACACATTCCCTTTCCATATTCTCTAAATTACATCACCTTGCCACCATTAGCTTCTTTTCTCCTCCAATGGAATGAAGCAACGTTCTCCCCAACCCATTTCTACTGGTCACCCCAACACATATGGTCAGAAAGCTCAGCCCTTTCACCCGCCAGAGATTGTGAAATGTGCTTTAATGACCAGGCCACATTGCATTATAGGATAAGCAGTTAAGCACTGAATACCCTGACTCGGGTGGAGACAACACTCCCCCTGCAGTAGCCTGTGATACATTTTAATGCAAGAAATCTCTGAGATGACATCATATTGAATGGGAGGGAAACTGGGTGTAGATGTTACTCCCATTGACTGTCCCCCTCATTAATATGCACAATAACTACTCAGAGGATGGTCTACTGTGATGTCAATTTGGAACATTGCCCAATAATATGCATTGACCAATTAGATTGGAGAAATCATACACACGTCAAAAAAGTGGTGTTTCTGGTCTATGAAAGGTCAAGCACACACACAAAGGGGAACTTCCAACTCAGACACTCACTCATGGACACTGACAGACTCACTCACTCACTCACTCACTGCAATCAAGTGGAAGAAGAATTGATAACAAGGTGGAGATGGTATCGATTGCTCTATTTTTGGATCCATTTTAGATTATCACCAGAGCCCTAAAAGTGAGATCTTGAAGGGGTTAAAGTCCCAGGCCTTCTTCAGTGAAAGAGAAAGCAGACAGTCTGTGGAGAAATGCTGATCCTATCTTACTGGCTGATGCCCACCTGTTCCTGGATGGGGACAATTGAAGCAGTCTGTTAGAGGGGCTCCCCATTTGTCTGCAATTCAGCCAAAAGTCAGTAATCTTGTCGGAAGTAATCCTATAAAGGAAATTAGAGTAAATCCTGCCTCCTCATTTTTGTTAGTACTCAAGGGTTCTAGATCAATTAATTGTGCATCCTGTCAAGTTAGGGAACATTTCAGAAAATAGATATATTAATAGGTTAGGTCCCATAGTGTGCACACCGTAAGATTCACTGAACCCTTTTTTCTGGAGATGACATCTAGCACAGAAGAACAATTAACGGGGTTCACTTTAATAATCCGCTCACCATATTTCTCTCTCTGGCACGAATTGAAAGATGCAATTTTTTATCATGATAGTGCACAGGGGAAGCAAGATACACATGTTTGTATTTAGCTCACGTCAATACAAATTATTTTTCCGTCTCAACAGAATGGGCTTGTCACTGCGAACACTAGGATATATGGTTCACTCGAGTGCACTGTTTCTGCGCAATGAAATGTACATTTGTGCAATTTGCATATTAAAACGACATTTCAAAACAATTGCTTTTATCCATCTAATAGTGGATTTTCAGCAGTACGTTTCAACACCTAAATGAGTACTCTAAGAGCTTCTTTTCCAGCGATACAGACAATATAAGCAATTCAATATACATTTAAAACAGCTTTTTCCTTTATACATGAATATTGCATTACAATGGCAGTTCTTCTGCCTAGATACAAAGACTATAAACATGGAATTTATTTTCTGTTGCATCATGGCTGGAAATCTGCTCTTGTTGGCCTGGCTCATATGGTATTTATGGCTCAGGGTCTAGCTGATGACAAGAGCCTTTGTAATTTAAATATCTGTGGTTTTATGTCTTCTCTTGAGATGTTTCCAAACCTGTAGTCCTATCAATTGTTACATTCTTTCATTCAGGAAAGCCTGTGAGATGGTGTTGATAACTTTGTACTGAGCAGGACCATGGATTCATGTGGATTTAATTTATTTTTTTAAATATTCACCCCTAACATATAGACAGGGCAAGTGATACAAAACCAACACTTAATTTTTAAAGTGAGTGGCCAAACTTGAAAGAGTGTTTTAGCTTGGGAAGGAAATTACCTGTCCTCCCATCCTGTATGCTGGGGGTTGGTGGTCTTTGTGAGTTAAAAGGACACCCACATATCAGAATTTAGTGCTGGCTCATTTAAAGTCGATTTCAGTCAAAATTGCATCTTTTTATGTGCCTATTGTCATAAAACACCACTGCTCACATTGCATTGGCTTATCAAATGCATATCAACAGTGAAAATTCTCAGCATTGCTAAGTTTACCATTCCTGACTCTTTATTTCTGTAAATCTGTAAAAGAAAATGAACACACACTGCAGCAGAACATGTGATTATGTTTTTCTCTATAACTTAAAATTGCTGCTCTTCTCCTGAGATTAAGCAGTTCCCCTTTTTAATCAAAGTTGGAGGATGTGGACTTGTATTTGGACATCTTTATCTCTGGCCTCGTCTCTATATTCGAGTTTTAGGGGACTTGAGAATGTTATACATTTTTCTTACCTGTGTGTATTTCTCAAGCTGAGGCGTACAGGCCGCACACAGCCCGCATCTTGTATTTTAAGTTTTATTCAGTGGAGATTTCTTTACTGCTCTCCTTCATCCCATCCCAAGAAATCCCGTTTGAGGTGGCCCAAGAAGGCACCCATCTTTCCTAACCCATTTAACATCTTTGTGGCCACAGGTCTCTGTATTTGGCAATTCTAAAGTGTCCTGTTTCTCCTATGCAAAATCCTTAAACAGATATCCACACCACATTCCTCCACTCTCAATCTACCCACCTAGGAAATTGTCTCTCAGCAATCAGGAAACATCGACCTGGTTGCATCTCAATGAGAACACAACTGGAAATGATCTCTACAACCCTGCCAAACGCATTAAAATTCATGATCTATGCTCCCCCCTAACCCCTTTCCAATCCTCTCTTCCAAGTTTATTAATAATCTAGAAATTTGATTTAACTCTGTTACGATGCTAATCCCGAAGATACATGCATTTAAATCCTTTTGCATAAACCAGCTTTGACAGCTTCCGTTAATCCTATGACTCCTTCCCCAAGAAGAAAGGCCTGCTGGGCTGGGAGTTTATGTGAAGTCTTTGGAAAATTACAGAAATGTTCTTTGTGGGAGCTTCCTGAATTTGCCAGCAGGAAATCACAAGTGATTCAGATTATGGTGGTATGACTACCCCCTGTCCTATATCATTGCTGCTACATCATGGTCACCGGAGGCTCCCTCTAGTCACTGCCTGTTGTTGATCAAATGAAACTTAAAGATATCAGAATTATACACAAATGTCTTCATAAATCAGCCCCCTTCTTTTCTCATCTGATATCCAGCAACCCCCATCCTCGGGGGCTATTTTTCTCCAATCCAGAGCTACACTGCATTGCCTGGTTCCCTCTCTCTGCTTGGGGGAAAGAATTTAGGATTTGGTGTATGTGGACCAAAGGACTGGGAAAGTCTGCCCACTGACCTTCAGATGGAAGCAAAATATTTAGTTCAAAATTGTTCTTCCCAAGCAGTATGAACATTCAAGGCTATGTAGTGGGATCACATCCAAGAGTCTATTCACATTGCAGCATGCACTATATAAGTGATAACATCCATCCGTCAATTCAAGTCTGTGGTGACCTTTACAACCTCATGTTCACAACCAAATTCTAGCAAAATGGGAGGTGGAAAAACGAAAGAGCACTTTGTGGTTGGTCTTCATAGTCGCATCCCTCTGGGTTTTGCTTGGCTCTACACAAGCTCATAAATGAGTACATGCACCTTATCGATTCTGATATCCCCACTTTACATGGCGAGCAGGCTATCATACAATCTGAATGTCAGCCTTTGGACATCAACCACTCATTCTGTATTGTCAAAGGAGCAGCCTGTTCAGGCATCCCATGTACCACACACAGTGATGGACGTTTGTGCAGAGGCATCTCTGTCTGTACGATGTCACCAGGCATGTAAGTCAAAGCCGTTGAAGATAGCCTTTAGTTAGATAGGTATTCAGGTAATGATGTCTGCATTTGCTTTTCTCTTTTACCATAGTATCCTTCCAAACTATTATGGTTTTATGCCTGATCATAATCTTGAGCACTGTATCATTGCTATTGATGACATGCACATTTGATCAAATATACCTTTTCTTAAATATGACGAGACATCTATCTAAATTAAAACTATGAAAGTACATCATCCCGTTCTATAATTTCCTAAACTGAGATCTGCCATGATATATTAATTTGAAATCTTATAGAACCACTCTGTTTTCATCTTCATAATTCTACATTCGTCCTCGTGCAACCTTGCCTTGACAAGGAAGGAGAGTGTTAAATTCACTGCCTCTAAGTAAAGTACCTTTCACATCCGATGAGTGAGTTATTCATCTGAGCTGCTCGCTTTTAATAAAACAACCGCAGCAGCAGCAGGCCTATGCAGCTCTAGCCTTCCCTGATCATGTCCTACTTTCTTTAAGCCGAACATGAAGTTATGAAATGTGCAATGCACTACACGCTGCCTCGCCTAAGTCTAAGAGTGCAGTACATGGAAGAGGGTACAAGAGGAGCGCAAAAGCCCTTTATATGGTGAATGGTGCCTTAGATGAGATGGAAATGGACGAGCTAGCCCATTGGTCATAGCGCCATGATCAGGGTAGCTTTTCCTATCACCAAGGCCCTACGCCCATTACCTCATGCACTCTGGATACACATAATGTGTTATTGTTAGAAATTATCTTGGTCAAAATACATACCTGCCCAATAATAAAGAAATGTAAATAGTTGACATACACAAAAGGTAATTTAGCATACGCATTTACAAGTGAGACTAAAAGGGGTGCATTGTCAGGGTTCAATGGTAAATAGACTTTGAGAGCACACGTCATGTCCTTTTTTTAACGCACCAGTAGAGTTCTATACTCCATCATCAAAATATGAGTCACTCCTTATCAGAGGTGCATTTTTAACGAGCCTTTTGAAAACATATGGGCCCTCATTACAACACCGGCGCTAAAGTCTTGCGGAGGCGGTGGTCTTGCCATCATAGCCAAAACTAAATTCCCTATTACAATTGAACCACCCACTAATGTTACTTCCTGTGAATCTCTAACCGCCAAGTTAACACTATCTAATACTCAATCCATCTCCATTCACCTTATCTACCGACCAACGGGCCCTCTAGGGTCATTTGAAGAAGACCTCACAGACATCTTATCAAACAATCTTAAAAACTCCTCACAACGCATCTTACTAGGAGATTTTATCCTAGGATTTAGCGACCCCGCAGACGCCAATGCCAGTACAATCAATAACACCCTAGAGGAACTGGGCTTCACCCAGAAAATCACTGAGCCCACCCATATCAAAGGGAGAACTCTGGACTGGCTAGCTGTGTACAATTGCCCAGTCCTAGTCTCTGCCATAATCCCACAGCCTTGGACAGACCATTACTTGATCTTGTTCACCCTAGAGGCAACCCCAGCACAAGCTAACAGCACAGCTCCAGCTGTCCAATCCCGAAATAAAAAAAACATCACCCCCAAAAACTTGATCCCGTTAATCACACCAACCTTGAATGCCATCCCGGATCATACAGATCCATTCACGATGGTGGACATCTATAATAAAATCATGCTCTCATCCCTTGATGCCATAGCCCCTTTCAAGCTAAAAAAGAACAAGCCCCGGAAACACATCAACTCCTGGTTTTTGCCTCATCTTAAAGACCTCAGACAGGAAAAGCGACGTTGTGAAAAAATCTGGCGAGCTTACCCCTCAGAAAATAACAAAAAAAACTTGAGCAGTCTAGCTTCCCAATATAAAAAAGAAATTATATTGGCCAAACAAACGTCTTATAGTACGCAAATCTCACAAGCTAAATCCAACACTAGAGAGCTTTTCACAATATTTAAGAGGTTGAATCCCCGATCCAAGTGCCCAACTCGTGTATCAAAGATAAAAACTGGTGCACGGGCATACAAAATGCCCTAGCGAACAAAATCTCCTCCCTTAAGACTAAGATAAGCATTAAAAAAGAATCTCTGCTCTCCTCTACTAAGCCGAGTACCGCCTCCCATAAAAAGGCTCACCTGACTCAACCATCCCCCCAGCGCACAACCCCCCCTTTAACTTCCATAAAGTATCCACCAAAGAGGTAGAAAATACTATTCTCACCCTCAAACCTTCAAATTGCCACGGAGACCTATGCCCCGCTCAACTGATTAAGGATGCAGCCCGTGATCTCGCACCATTTATTACCAAACTAATAAATGCGTCTTTCACATCAGGCACCGTACCTAATAATTTAAAACAGTCTTGGGTCCTCCCTCTGCTTAAAAAAACGAATTTAGACCCATCCACTCCAACTAACTACCGCCCCATTACCACAGTACCGTTCCTTCTTAAAATCATCGACAAAATAGCATACCACCAGATCCAACATTACCTTGAGCACTTCCATCTCCTAAGCGTCCGACAATCGGGCTTCAGGCCACAGCATGGAACCGAAACTGCACTTATAGATCTCAAGGCACAGATAGAAGAGCTGAGAGACCAGGGTAAGACAGCACTATTGCTACTCCTTGATCTCTCTGCAGCCTTCGATCTGGTCGACCATGAGATCTTGTGCAACCACCTACAAATAGCTGCCCACTTCTCTCAAGAAGCAACCAATCCTTCCTCAATAATCGCACGATGAGAGTCTTCTCATTGACAGCAGCAGCCAACCCTACACCTATCACTAACGGCGTGCCTCAAGGATCTTGCGTCTCCCCTACACTTTATAACATTTTCACAAAGCCCCTTTTCGATGATCTAGATGATCTGGGTATCACCTACACTAATTACGCCAATGATACCCAGATCCTCATCCCGTTGTCGGGGGATTACGACAAGGATTTGGCCTTCATTAATAAAGTGTACCTCATCATCCAGGCATGGATGGCCTCACACGGTCTATGCCTGAATGATGACAAGACGGAACTCCTTATTCTAGGCTCTACACACTACCTCAACAAACTGGGCCACAAATACTCATCGTTCATAATTGATGATAACAAGATCAAGGTAGCTAAGGAGGTTAAAACCCTCGGCTTCTATCTAGATTCCACCCTTACCTTCAACAAACAAGTGAATGCAATGGCCTCCGCCACCTCCTACACTTGCAAACTCATTAGGGCAGCCAAACCCTTTCTCTCCCCCACCAACTGTACCACCTTGGCCAGGGCGCTGATCCCGTCCAAGTTGGACTACTGCAACGCTCTATATGTAGGTTGTAACTAATATATCTCAAATAAAATCCAAATCCTCCAAAATAATGCCCTTAGAGCGGCCCTCAGTATCCCGAAGAAAGCCCATATCTCAGATTCCAGAAGATCTGTCAACTGGCTATCCACCAAGGACAAAAATGTCCTTAAATCGGTATCTCTGATTCATAAATGCCTCCACCAAGCGGCCCCTCAATACCTCATCGCCAGATTTACTAGACCCACCCTCTCTCGCCCCTCGATAACGGCCAATTCCAACCTTCTTCTGGTGCCCAGGTTCAAACGTACAATGTCTGGAGGCAATAGCTTCCCAGTAAAAGCAGGGCAATTCTGGAACTCCCTTCCTCCTACCTGCAGGGAGGACCTACCCTACCACCAATTCAGAGCCAGGACTATCCACTGGCTCAAATCTCTCGACTCATAATGACCTTCCGATGCCCAGATGCGCCACTACCATGTGGCTCCTTACCTCATTGAATGTAAATATGTATATAGTATTGCCTATAGTGTTTATGTCCTACCCTTCCTATTTGGCGTGATACGTCCGGCACTGTAACCGCAGCTGGACCTCACCCTACTGTATGTAACTAAGTTTTGCAACCCTCTTGATGCCTTTGCGCCTGGCTACCCCTGGGTTTGGTGCGCATTATAAATAAATAAATACAAATACAAATACAAACCATGGCGCTATTAGCACCATGGTTGCTGCCGGTATTGCAACGAGTCCGCCATGGTGAAATGTGGAAATACCACCCCATTCCAAGGTTGGCAGGGCGATACTTCCCCATTTCACCATGGCCCTTCCCCATTCCCATTTTTGCCCCATAGGGCATAATGGGAATGGGGAAAGGCGGTACTTACGGTACCGCAAATTGCCGTACCGTAATTATCGCCAGGGTCCCTTTGCGGGTCCCTGCAATAACGGCTGGTTCCAGCCGCCGTTATGGGAATTGGGCGCTAAGGGATTACTGGTACCGGTACCCTTACCGGTACCGGTAATCCCTTAGCGCCAGGGTCGTAATGACCCCCATTGTATTTCTTCATGAAGTAATCCAAATAGGAAAAAGAAAGTGTTCATGGATGGGGAAACTAGTTCTTAACTCTTAGTAAAATACCTGGTGATCAAAAAGGGTTATCACAGATCATAGACAGAGGGGATCGTTTACGTGTGTCTCAGGAACCATCACAGGGATTGTGTTGGAACAACCACAGTAACCATTATTCATGTTTATAATTTCGGAACAAGTCCTAAGCACGAGGATCTAGGAGGAGAGATTAACTACAGCATTAATGGAGAAAGGGCAGAGATGGTTATGATTGGAGATTAAGTATGTCACAGTATGCCTTATGGAAAGGGAGTTCTTAAACCCTTAAGCCATTTAAGAAAGTCTAAGTCTGCTTGCTTATTTGTTGAAAATGGTTTCCAGGGGGCGGTTCTACCATCTATTGTGTGCACCTAATCTGGCAGATTTTATGAAGGTTCAGGATTGTAGATTTCAGGTGTCTGTGAGGGGAACAGAAGAATAGGTATGTAAAGGTAGTTAGGGGGTGTGACCATGAATGTATTTGTAACCCAATAACAGAGATTTCAATGGATCAATTTGCTTTATCAGTAGCCAGTGACCTTAATTGCTGTTGTAATATGATAGTTGTGATGCAGGCCAAATATAATACAAGCAGTGGGATTTCTGACTTTTTCTCTCATGTAGTGTCTTCTTCGTGGTTTTTGATGTTTTGTAGTTCATGCAGTATATTTTTCGGAAGTCAGTTACAGTACTCTACTCAGCAGGAGCCCACCGCAAGGGAAAAGGCAATATCGTTTGGGAGATGGTCCCTGGATTACAAAATACTCAATTTCATCTGACAACGGTAGTTGGAGCCAATTCTAATGCCCGTATTCACTGGAGCAATGGTGATAGGATCACTATCAAAGATCACTCCCCGTCTGAAGTCACTCTGTCTAGGTGATGGGGAGAGGACAGTGAAACAAACTCAGGAAACCGTAGCGTCAGTGATCAACTGGGCAAGTGAGCAGAATCAGGTTTTTATGACCGGTTAGGCACAGACAGCTATTTCACGACCATTGTAGACATGGTGGACTTTATCAGACATCTTGCAACATGGCAATTATGCCTGATTTGTCATCCAGGGGCAGGTGAACCTGGGTATCATCTGTCTCCACGTGGAATCCTATGTCTGCCTATTGGTTATGGAGCATTGGGGCCATCTACTTGTTGACTAAGAATGGTGAGAGAACCATCCGTTAACGAATTTCACATGCCATCGACACCTGGCCCGTGCAGTGCTGAACGCAATGCAATAGAGTTCTGTGCAATCTGTTTCTGCACACGTTGCAAGGCATTCTAGCATTGCATCCAGATCAATGGTATCAAATTCTGCTGAGAGAGTACGTAGTACTGGAACCCCACATGTTTCATTCCCACAGCTTGCAATGCACAATATCTGGAATTCCTCACTAAGAGACACTGATATTGCATTTCTTCGTAGTCAGTATTATTCTTCCATTCATCAGAAGGATTTTTCACCCAGCGGAAATTAGCATGCTGAGTATTTGGCTCTGGGAAAAGGGGGGAGTAAGCACATTTTATCTCAGCTAATTGGTTTCTGTTTCCTGGCAGCTATGATGCCTATGAAATGGTGGACGATGTGCACCCCCATGATCTGTTGGGGGGCTTTGTTTTGTTCCATCCATGAGAGTGGTGTGGCTATGATCTCGCCGACTCGCCCACAACTCTCTGACTCTCCCGCAATGTAGAAGATGTTGTGGGCTTCTGTGTCTCCCTCACCTCCCCCCACAAACCTCACTCAAGCGAGGACCAGTTTCAGGTAAGACTTCCTTCCCTGGGGCAGTGTTTCCCGGTGCTCTGCAGATAGGGTGATACTGATTTTGGGATTGTAACCTAGAAGTAGTGGTCAGGGTGTATTGTCATCGATCACACCTCTATGGCAATGGGCTCCTCACCAGTTGGCGTAGCTGAGCAGTGGACTCCGCCAGCAGAGATGTCCTCCCACTGGTGACTCCCAGTCATCTCTTTCAATCAGTATGTAACGGCAATAGGCTAAGCCTGTATCCTGCCACCGGCATGTGTGGTGACAAATATTGAAAACTTACTTGGAGAAAAAACCTGACATCCACATTTGAAACATAGTCTAAACAAATCAGTTTTCCAGCACTTACTGTAAAACGTTTCAGGGCACATATGTGCTCTAATTAAAAGTAAAGTGTTGTACTTATATTTAATTATAACCTATGTTTGCCAAGCATCATGGAATGTAAAAGGAGATGGGTTCCGAGTTGGAAAATAAAGCAGCAGCTCTACCCCTGGAAAAAGAAGCACATATATGTTTGTTTTTTCATGTCGGCCGTATTTACCGCTCACAGTAATTGCATACCACCGGCTCTGGTACATGATGCAATACAGTCAAGGTTGCCACCCCAGGCAGTGTAAATCTCCTGAGAATGAAGGCGGCTATTCCCAATGCAACGAGCCCTCTTTATTCCTTCCCAATTAGGCCGGGTTTTATGGCTGTTCTCGTTTTTTCAAGTGCAGGCAAATAAAACCAACTTCATGTTATTGGGCACGCTTTAAACTTATACCGACAAGTCATGGTTGGGTGCCTTTAAGTACTTAAGAACCCCCTGTTGTCACTTCAGGGACATTATTGTGGGGACATTTATTTAACCGCAACACCATTGTGCTCTCTATAATGTGAAGACATTAAGTTTAAGTCACTGGCGCGTGCCCTTGTAGATATGGCCATTTCTGTTTTAAATATCGTTTGACCAAAATCACACTCCAACATAAACCACCATGGGAAACTTTCCAAATAATATGCCATGATAGGGTCAACGGAAATGTGTCCGTTTGATGTGAGCTGTGTATGCGATCGTGATGGAAGGGCGATCAGCATTTTTAAATATTTATGATTTGCCCGATCGGCTTCATCAAAAATTAAAACCGGACATGGAGTTGACACAAGTGCGGGTCTTCAAGCAGCATGAAACCAGAGATTTACCCTTCACCCAAGATTCCACACCAGTGTATTTAATAGGTGCATTACAAAAATACATGTTCTAACTAGTTCTATGTTCTCTCAAGGAGGATCCCACGTGCAAATAAGATAAGGATATGTATATCAACATGCCCATAGGAAGGATCAGCCCCTTACTCACGGAAACCTATATGATCTTCAGACTTTGGGCCTCATCACAGCCTTTGCAGTATCCTGGTGGTAATTGAACTGGGATATCGACAACGCAAATAGCGTTACTGCAACTCAGCCCAGCGCAATTAGCGCCGGATCCTGAATTGCGGTAAGGCTGTTAATACCCATTTTTTGTAAAGTACATAGGACTCTGTGGGGCAGTAATGGCGCTATTGGTGCCGGCACAATTAGCGCTGTCCTAATAGCGCCGAAAAAAGGCCAGAAAGGGGAGGTTTTTATCTCCAGCAAAAAGCTGCAGGTACACCTCCCACTTTCCGCCCAAACTCGGGATTGAGCTTTGCTGTAATGCTGTAAGGCAGCGGCAATAGAGTTACTGATGCATTTTTACAGAAAAGGTTTGAGGGCCAATGTGTTGCATTGAGTTCAGGTTTAAATTACCTGATTAGCAAATGCACCACTGGATTTAAGGGTTATCTGGATGTAGTTTCTCCACCAATCACACACTCACTCTTTATAGAAGTGAGGATGAGCACCTTGTGAGTGGTGAAGTTTACGCATCTTTGAAGTGAGCACAATTCTGCTATTTGTCGTATGTGCAATGCAACTGAAGAGTACATGATACATTGGTTGCTGTTCTGTGTTGGATACAAAGATTTGAGGGCCAAGTATTTAATTCCTCTGTTTAAACATGCTCACATTCGCCATGCCGAGGAAGCTCTGGTTTATTGGAGGATAACCTCCGACCTTAATGTTGTGCACTTTGTACTAAAATGTATCCATCGTGAGTGTCTGGAAAGGATGAGTCTGACAACTTTCATCGTGAGTGTCTGGAAAGGATGAGTCTGACAACTTTGTTAGAATCCGTCACGGAAGCAATATGTGTTTTAAAAAAATGTGTTTTTATTGCTGCACTTTTTACAAGTTTAACCTTTTTATCCTATGTATTATTTTCATTGATTGCATTTCATAAATTAAATTGGATGCGTTGTTTGCTAAATACTAATTTTGAATAAATCTGTTTTTGATGATATAAAGTCATGAAAAGTGCATTGATGAAATTTTATGAACTATGCACACCTTAGTCTAATGAAATATGGAATCAAGTGGACATGAAATTCACTTTATTTAGTGAGAAATTAGAAAAAATCGAAAGAAGACTTTAAAAGATAAGGTGAAATTGACATAAAAGTCTCACACAAGTTTGCCCTAAAAATATTAATTTGAAAAACATTGAAAGTGACTTTATTCCAAATGACAAATTAATTCCAGAATCTGACAAATGGTCAGTCGAGATTTTATTTATATACAAAATGTAAATGCTAATAGTCGATCTGACAGCAGTTGCATAACACAGTGAAATGTGGTGACAATTGAATTTAATTGATTTATAACATGTCTAGACACAGGCACACAGGCATAAAGGCCTGAACAACATAAAAAGCAAAAAGAAACACAACAACTGAAAAGGAATAACAATATGGTGAACAAACCAGAAATCATAATAAGTCATGAACCTGGGAAAAAAGTACAACGCAGGTAAACAAGCTAAATCAAAACAGAATAAACATCAGGCTGCAGGAACTTATCTAGAGCAATTCTCACATTGGAAACAGAAGGGCATGTCCAGCAGGACCTGCAACAGCTCAGAATCACAGGCAGGTTGCCCCGACCATAACCTATGACAATACAGTCAGAGTTATTCTCTATGGACCAGCCCTTAGTATGAGTCCTTCACTAAAATCTAAGGTCCTGCATTCAAATGCAGCCTGGCCCCAATCTTGCTTGTAGCCAAAACAGGATCTTATTTATTAGGGTCTCCCTGGATTCCGATTGCTTGGATTTTCCTACATTAGTTAATCTAAAGTTTCGAGGATCCATAATACATCCTCTCGAATTGTCTTCCTGAATCTTCAGTAGACTCGACTTCCACATGTGGACATCACTCCCTGTAGTGGTAGCTGTAGAGTCCCTGATGGGGTTTGGGATATCTGTAGTACTTTTACCCATATCTTTTGCAGCGCATGACACTGGCGATAATATTAATTTCAGAGCAGCCTCCATAGCAAGAGTCTGAGAAACACTGGCAGCGTTGTCTGCCTTAGTGGGGCCGTCAAGTTTGACTAGGTTGGTTTGACAGGCCATATCCATCTTGGGAGTGTGTAACTGGGTAAAGTTAGATGATGTTTGACACTGCTTATCCACCCTAACAGGGGGTACTTGTATTACAACCTTATCAAGAGATTCCACCCAGAGACTAAAATCCATAATGTTTTGACACAAGTTCAGGTTGGCAATAATCCTCTCCTTAATACTTTGCCAAATTCCCATGTGACTATTTCCATTGGTCAACCTGATCTTCATCTGAGGGATCTGTGCAAAAACCTCTGCACTAACATTTCCATACTCTTCATTGGGGACTGTAAGGCATTAAACACAGCTAAGGAAAGTAGGGGATAATTACCCCCATGCCATTCTGCCAATGTTCCATTAGACAGACTCAAATCATCCGATTGAGAAATGCTATCGAATTTGACACTAGGCATTGACATGGTCAAGAAAGATGTATTCTCTTCATCCAATTGTTCTCCCTGTTCTTCATAGAACCGCTGCCTTCTCCTGGAGCTCCTCGCTAGCCCCTGAAAGCCTCCTTACACAGTTCCAATGATAATCTGGGGGTCGTGTTCGATGGGACCACGCACACAGATGCACCTGCACATACTTCGGGTTAACCGGGGCTCCCTTGATCAGTTTGACCTCTCTCCATCACAAGGACTAAAGGGGCTGTGACATACAAACAGTAACTCCTATGGCAAACATTTGTACTGTTAATCACAGCTAGCTAAATAGGTTGAAATCATAATGTATTCATCCCTTATTTCACTTGAAATTGCTTGGCTATTAATTCAAAGCTGATCATTTGCCCAGCAAACATTTTTGCGGATAATTGTTGAGGGAGGTTAGATAATAGAAAACTATAAGTGGTAATATGTTTGATCCTTGCTGATGAAATAAGTGCAGTCTTCAGAATATAGTGCAAGCTAGGATTTTTCATCGTGTTGCTGGGCAGTGGTGATTTCAGTGCAGCATTTGGCGACCATGTTTGTAGTCAGCACCACCTCTTTTGTGAGTTCTGCCATGGTGTGGAACAATATTTCTTAGTCAATGAGCATATCTTTCAAGATACACTCTTTTCCTGGGTAAGAGGAACACCAACACGTGGTGTTTCTTCATTCTCACCAGCCACTAGGAGCAGATTGATCCATCTTCCCTGTAATCTGACTGTTACTGGAAGCCTCCAAAGACACAATTATCCCCTTTATTATCACCTGAAGTAATGAATTAATGACCCACAGTTTCAAATGACACTTTCTCAGCCTAATTCCACACGTGTAGTATGGAAGGGTTAATCAACACTCAAGTTAAGTACGCATAATGTTAGAGGGTTAGATATTTTAGCCAGAATTCAGCTTTTTTTGTTAGCATTGTCCCTTTAATTTTACCTTTAACTTTTACTGGCAAGAAACTATATTTTCCAAGTTATTGCAGTCTCCATTTAATAAGTGTATTTTGATTTATGTGTTTTAAGCATTGGTCTTTTCCCTTTCCCTCCCCTTTGGTCATATAAAACATACTTATAGTAAGATTGCATGGAGCAACTCGCAGTTTGGTTTGCACTCCCCCTTAATGATCTTCCTTTGTATGCACGGAAATCTGCCCACCTTCCATACAAATGTTCAGTGCACACAAGAGAGTATTACAAAATTAGCCACAACCAGTGTTCCCCACTTGGTACCTCTCAATCAAGCATTTGAGATATTTTAGTCCAGTTATCAAAAGAAATTGTTAATCTAAATTGCAACTTCACATCTTAATAAATGTTGTCTATCAGTAATCAGAAGATAGACCATGGTAATACTGGAATTGCTTCTGACCTAGTAGGGGGTGGGTGTGTGTGTGTGTGTGTGTGTGTTCATGATCCAGCCGTGTGCTCAATGTTTTGCTGCCCTAGGCAAAGAGAATTATTCCCACCTCAATTTGTGCCAGTTTATGGGCACCATCACATGACCATTAGCTCTAACAAAAACATAGAAAGCAACATCACAAGAAGTAATACAGTGAAGTGGGCTAATACAACAGTGGATAAAACTCCAAATAATTGTACGTTTACTAACATAATGTTAAAACGTCACTAACATTGTGAAGCTGTGACTTGACAAGGGAAGAAGAGGAGAGAAGAGAGAGGTATGTCCTCAAGCCGAGCGTTCACAGTGCCTTGGATACAATGGCTCACAAGCACTGAATTAGACTACAGGGCAGGCCCCATTAAATTCCTTTGGATGTTGGTAGCTTTAGTTTATCTTATCTTAATTTCAACAGAGGTAGTGTGATTTTTAAGGAACAAATAACACTATGCAAAACATACAAGGCTCTATGAAACAGAAGGTGAACTGTTTTGATATGTGTATTTGAGACTTAAATTGGCTGTCAAAAAATCAACACTTTTATTTAGGACTAGAAAGTACATGATCCATACAAAATCAGGAAAGACATGAAATTATGCATAATTCAATATAGAAAAGACAATCATCACACATGTAAGATTGATCAATGTTCATGTCTGTTGTAACGCTGGGCTTTCTATTCCACAGAATGACCACATTTCACAAGTGTATTTACTAAACAGTTAAAGGGGAAAGAAGGGTAAGCATTGGGTAGGGAAGATGGTATCAGGGGGATGACACATTAATTACAACATTCACCGATTTGTGCCTGTAGAATATTATATCATCAATGTAACAGGAAACAGGCATTTTTACTCTCCTAGATGAAACATTAATTAAATAATTAAATACTGTACACTATAACTTTTCCCAAAATGATTTTTACACATGGTCAAAGAATCTGCAAGAAATGTGAAATGTATAGAGTGTGCAAATTATTTTTGAGTGTCACTAAGGAGACAGAACAAGCATTACCCTCACATAATGTATTTTATAATGGTGTTAAGAAACCACATATCTGTCTTTTTCTAACACCAATAAAAAATGTAACATTTTGATAAAGAAAGTACAAGTCTTGAGTTCATATTAAGTACCATTCAATTGAGTCATAATTACAACTATTAGAACAGCACATAGCAACGGTAAGAAACCAGAATCAAGCACTATACCTACTGTGATACTCATGTCACTTAAACACAAACATCATATCCTCTCTATGCCACACACTAATATACCAAACACTCATAATCCATATACTCATATGACGTATGCCCATGCACCATAACCTGACACTCTTATGGCATACACTCTTTTGCCATGCATCCATGGTGCAAGGGCATGTGGCATAAGAGTGTGTGGTGCAGCATTAATTTATGTGGTGCAAAAGTGTGGTATATGAGTGTGGCATAAGGGTGTGGTGCACATGGTATATAGTGTACTGAGAGACCCCCGGCCGGCCCATAGAGTCAGGGTTTGCTCTTCAACACTTTAAGACGCGATAGCTGCACTTCGAGATGGATGGGGATGCAGGGTTTATTACTCCAACACCAATCAATAAGGACAACTCAATGGTTTGGCAAAGGGGAGTCCGTTTAATGACACGTACAAAAAATGGGGAAACATGGAAATCGACAGCAGTGTAACAGCCTGTCTTGCTTCAACTCCATCAAACTTCATACAAAACATAACTTTTATACTCAAAATGCGTCATAATCTGACGTGTAATACTCAAAAGTTAACATGCAATTCTATTGGTTGGAAAAAGGTAACTTTAATATAGGTGCTAAATCTGTATATGGTAATAGAGTGAGGGGATTGGGTAAATACTGTCAGGTGGGTATCTAAGCCCTTCCTTCATAAATGACTACTGTAAACATCACTAAAAGTACAATGTCTTATTGGTTCTACTAACTATAGGACCCTAGACTATTTGGTCCACTGTGATTGGGTTGGCATCAACCCCATGCATAACGCTCCACTTTGCCTAGCAGCACGCAGAATGGTCAACCAGGTGCAGGGTGCCCCCTTAGCTACCTGACCTTCCTCCAATTAAAGTTACAATCAATCATCACTTCAACAACTATGTGTCAATTATGTTACTGTGGTTGGCCTCGAAACTGGATATTCTGTCTGGAAAGTTTTGATATCTCTGTCTGGGTGGATGCCAAGCATAGGTGTGAACTCGTGCCTCCTCTCGCTCGGCTGGTCACATGCTAGTACACCATGGATTTGCCTCGTTTCTCTCCATTTGTGCATTTGATTTTCATTTCACCCTGCCACCTGCCTTCGCTTTCTTATCTCGATTCTTCAGAGGCAGGATATTCTGTTCTTTGCTTTAATTAAAGTAGCTACTGTCTACAGATTCTATCTATGTGATCTTGGCTTCCTGAGTTTTGATTCAGCCTCTTTCCTCTTGATGCTAGAATATGGAACTTCTTGTGTTTGGCCTGTAATAACCTGAGTTGGTTCTGCTTCTTATGCAAAGTGGACACGCACTTATAATATTGTGCTTCATTTTGAGGTAGATTATATACAATGGCGCTTGTCGCTCTATTCTTCTACTTAGCATAGCAAGCCGCACTGTTCTCTTTAGCTTCTTGCGGTTCCAAGCATATGTACAGGCGTAAACTAATCGAATGTCTTTATTTTGCTTACAGCTCAACTCTCTCGCGCTTTAATAGCTTTCTATCACTTTAAGCTCACAATCTTTTTTCTCAGGGTGTTTCATCTCCTTGTGTCATTCTTGGTTCGTCATTTGTTCTATCTGTGAATCCGTCCGGACTCTTGTGATGTCACCATTCACCCTCCATTAAGGATTTTCTGGTTTCTTCCTGTACAGTACTTAAACAATCTTCATTTCCTTTCATTTTCTGGTAGGGTTTTCTCAATGGGAACCTTACTGCCCGTGGTTGTCTGGTTATTGGTAATTCAATAGGTATTGTTCTTCTAATAGGTACTGGGCATAGCCCCACTGCTGCTCCATGCTGGTTTATTTTCTCTTCATATGTCACATATCTCAGTGTGGTACTTCAAAATGGGCAACTGAAGTGCAGGCTATATTTGGGACCTCCTCTATACTGCCCCCTCTGGTCAATTCATCAACCACTTCCTCCTTTGGATTCATCTTAATTGATTCTTCTGTATTCATCTTCATTTCATCTTCTGGGCTCATTCCCTCTTCATCTTCTGGTTCTGTACATGATGGCTTGAAGATGTGTGCTTTTGGCGTCCATATCTTTATCACTCTTCTTAGATTTCCTGCTGTCTTTACATGTTCATCTTTGTTCCATGTCATCAGCTGACATTGTCCATTTGGGTTGCAATAAATCCATCTTCCCACATAATTTCTGCGCTTCCTGGGACAGAGAAACTTTGTACCTTCTGGTGTGTGCTTGCTAGCTTTCACAAAGTCTCTTATTTCTTCATCAGTTAGGTCTCTGGGCTTCCATCCTGGTTTGACATGAATCGTTAATCGTCATCTCTATTGCTTTCTTCGCAGTTTTCTGGCACAAATTCAGATTACACAAAATCCTAATAATATCATCACTAGTAGGGCTCCCAAGAACTTGAATGCATCCGCCAGCCATTTTGGAACCCATGAAAACAGTGATCCAAACCAGCTGTCATCATCAACTTCATCGGTTTCATTGATCATCTGGTTCTGCAGGTTTGTCAGCATACCTATAGCTTCTGTTAAAGTTCTATTTTCTTCATCATGAGAAGGTATAAATGTGCAACATGATTCTCCGATTTTTGCACAAACTCCTTCATCCATAGCTGTGATCATATCAAGTACATATCTGTTCTGGAGAGTCATCAGTCGGATGGCTCTTAGCTCGTCCTTGATTGCATTGAATCCTTTTATGGTTGTGTTGATCATCTGCAGTAACTCCCATCTGGTTATCTGCAACTATTTAGTATTTGCTCCAACTTGAAATCTTGGCATGAAGATTGTCGTGAACACTGATGAGGTGAGGCTGAACAGCCTGTGTTCATATGGGATTGCATGAAATGCTGCTTCTGATTTAGCAGAGAAGTAATTCTCTCTCTTTAGTCGAGTTATCAGTTCCACAGATATCTTCTTCCTCAAGTGTGCATTGCTTTTGGGAAACCATCAATGTTCAGGTCACTTTTCGGGATTACTAATGCTGGAACGTGGACATTCACAATCGTACATATGCCTCCCCAGTCATTTGGCAGTCTGATGTATGCTTTGGTTCCGCATGCCCAATAATGATCCATAATTATTGCAGTTCCGTGAACCATTCCTGGAGCATCAATAACTCAGCCACAGTTCTGAATCTCTCCCATCTTTCTTGTGCCATTGTTTCTGAAGCAGAATGTTATGCTTTCCAGTGGTACTATCTGCAAGGGTGCTCCTCTGTCTTCGACCGATGTGAGTAGTTTTGCAAGTTTTGGCCATAATGGCTTGCAGCCATTTTGCACAATATCAACAGTTTCTTTTTAGAGTCCAATGATCACCCACGCTCGGCAAATCACCACTCCTTTTTCCCATCCGTCTGGTGAAACCACTGTTTCCGAAATCTGCCTCTGAGCTCTGTTCTTCCACTTTTGAGCTTCCTCTGGAGTTTTTTATTGGACATTTAGTCTCGGATTTACTTCTCATCTTATTCCTGCTCCTTTAACTCCAGGCTTCTCATACCTGATTACATGATTCCTTATATGAGCTCTGTTTCTTGTCTTAATGTTTTGGACATAATCATCTTCATCGGGATAGGTTGTTTCATTTGCCCATATTAGGGAAGCATCACTTCCCATAAATTGGCCTCTAGTTTTGCACATGGCTACGTGTGAAAGACAGTGTGCTGTCTGGACATCAATTTCTACAGCTACGAAGATCTTGGACTTTTCCATGCTGTATGGTAGGAGAGCACAAACATAGCATTCCCCTTCGGAATTTTGTCTCCCAACTTCCTTCATGTACTGGTACCAAATGTTGTTACCTCAGTGTGCTGTGCTATCCAGGTAATCGTTCAGTTAATTGTCATCTTCATGCATGCTTCTCTTAATTCTTAGTGTTTTCATGTAGTTTGCCATTACTACATCACTGAATGTGTCCGTATGGCTCTTTCGTGATGGAGGTTTCTCAGGTATGCTGGTCCAAGTTGCAGGTCTTTTCATCTGCGCCATTTGGGTGGACAGGAGTCTGGCGCCTCTTCCTTTTCCTTCATGCATTTTTTCTCTGCTGTGTGGAAATGCCCATGCCAACCAGCCTGACACTGGTCCGGTATATGGCTGTACTGTGGAACTGGTACTTGGTGATACAGTATCTGTGGTTTTATTTTTCAGCTCCTCATGCAGTTTCCTTGCTCTGGCTATGTGCGGAAATAGCAAGTCTACTAACATTTGCATCCTTGCAGAGAGTTTTTCTGAGGCTGCTTCTGTTTTGTAAGGGTTTCTGATATGACTGCTTCTGTTGGTCTTTCTAAGGTTTTTGTGGTGGGCAGTCTCTTTCTTTCTGCTGCTTTAGTTTGTGGTTCTGCAGTCATGGATGCCAGGCCTGTTTCATGTACATTCAGTATTTGTGTGCTGTAGTTGTCAGTAATTTTTCTTCATTTAGTTTGTGCCGACCCTGTCTCCGGCTTTCCTGCTCATTCGTTACCACAAGAGTGTGTGTATTTTTTCTAGTCACATCCATTCCAAGTTCACTCACTCCACCATCAGATCTTCTCTGGACTGGAATAACTATGTATGGTCTGGGTGCCTTTGTAGGTTTCATGCGTCTATCATCAGGTGAGTGTACTGAATTAGGAATGCTTTGTGCACCAATATAGAATGCAATTCTGATCGTTAATGACAGTAAAATGATGATGAATACAATGCATAAGTACATTATGGTTTGATATGTAAGGCAACAGCATTTTCTTCCAGAGAAGCCGGGGTGCCTCTCTTCTTGTGGGAGGACCAGGTTGCTGGTCTAGGCCCGCATTTTGATCATTAGTCAACTGGCAATGTTATTGTTTCCTTATCTAATATCGTCTTTCAAGTCTTGAGTCTATGAGTGTCTGGTGTTTAAAGGTGCTCCCCTTCTCATTCTTGCAAGTGGCAATTGTCTTTTAATTCAGGATACAATTCCTTTGCTAGACTATGGAAAATAAATCCAATTAAGTAATACTTCAGTGTGTCCTTTTACTGTGCATGTTCAAAGTAGATGAGTTCCCAATCCACTCCCCGAATCTGCTTCAGTCCTGAGGACATGTTGGTCACTGACTGGTATAAAGAAATAGGTAAAAATAACAACAAATGTAACAAATGGAGTTTTGGCCTCTGCTTCTTCGATCTGTCCCTCGACAGAAGGTTTCACAATCTTCTCCTAAGGACTCAAAGTTTTGATTTCAGCTACAATAGCATGCAAGAGCATGTTTAGCTGAGTACACTTTACTGGATCTCCAAGGAATGTAAGTACGTCAATATTAGTTGGCCTTCCCACTAGCTCCGGAAAGTTTCCAATGAGGTGAAAGAAGACGTTGTATGCAAATCTACTGTCTTCTGGTGACAGGGACATCTGTCCGGATTTTCGTTGAGATTCAGGATCATATGTTTTATCCTTGATGTAAACAATGTCTGCACTGTCCGTTTGTGTGAAGTGCAACCAAAATTTAGGTTTTATCTAGAAGATGGTTCGCTGCATCTCGTAGAAATATACGTGTGTCAGTTGCTCTCCCGACAGTGGTTGGACTGTCTTCAATTATACGAAAGAACACCGTGGGGATAAATTCATTTATTTTTTCCTGTGTTGGGAGCATTTGCTTCTTTCCCACTGTACTCAGGGAGTACAATGAATTGTTCTGCAATGACAGTAAGCAGTTACCTTATTATTTTTTTCATTTTCAGGATCTTGGAGAAAGTCTGAGACACTTGTGATCCTTCCTACTAATGACGGGTATGATCTCAGCACTAGGTTGAAGTAGGTAACTGTATCCTTTGTGATTTTCCTACTGTGGGACACCATAAGTGACTTCAAATAGGGTTCTGGTGTGGAACAAATCGGGATACTGTATTTTTTTTCTATTTAATATCCTCGGTCAAAATTTGTCATAGTCTTTTTCTCATCAAGGCTTAAGTGTGCCTCAGTTCCAAGTTCAAATCAACAGAGTATGTTGTGGCTTATACACGCAATTTTCTTCTTCACCCTGCAACTAGGATGCACAGAGCATCCGTTTTTATGTCCTTAACCCCTTTTTTGCTTAGAGGAATGTCAAAAATGAAGCCACAACTTGTAAAAAGTTCTTTGTCTTTACTTTGCTGGTCATGCGTCCTTCTTCCTCGTCATGGATCTTGTCTGCACGTGCTGTGGTTCTTCCTCGTTGCTCGTCTATTCCTCTTGTTTGGGTGCAGGCAGGTTGCTTTCTCTGATGTAGGGTTTAATGTCACCGAGAAAAATCCAAGCTTTCCTGCCCTGTAGCTTCACAGTGGATGGAGTGAAGCCCTCTATGATAAAAGGACTGTTGAATCTTGGTTCGTCCCACTTTTTCCTTGTATGATTCCTCACCAAGACGGCGTCAACAGGGAAGACAAGTAGAACATGTAGACCTTGAACTGAGTCTAATGCAGTGTCTCCTTCTGTGTTCTGTGCTGCACTGCACCCTGTCCTCGCTGCATCTGGTCTGAAATTACAGTAAGGCAAGATGTCATACAGTTCAGATAGTTTTGCATTTCGGATCCTAAAACATGTCCTCTTGACTGGGCATCACATCTAGCTCTGTCTCGGGGTGTGAGGGGAGTTCTCATTCTTCTTTCTGTGGCTATCTTGTGTGGGGTAAGATGATGGTCGGAGCCATGTTGGTTCCGAAGACCATACAATGCCAGTGCAAGGCAGTGCAACCATCCCTTCTTTATAGTAAGCTTCAACCTGGCTATCCTTTCCTTTAACAAGCCATTCAGCCTCTCACAGATCCCATTACCTTCTGGATGACACGGCAATGAGAGCTTGTGCTTTATACCAAGCAGGAAGCTAATCTGCTCAACCACTGTAGTGACAAAGTGAGCCCCATTATCTGATCTCATGACTTCACACACACCCCACCTGGGGAACACTTCCCTCACTAGATATTTGGCCACACAGGTAGAGTCTGGGTGTGTGCATGGACCTGCTTCTATCCATCTAGAGAATGGACACACCACAACAATTAAGTATCTGTACATGTTGCATATTTGAATCATGTCGACGTTATCGACATGCAAGTGCTGAAAAGGCCCATTTGGCCTGGGGATGACTCCTCTCATTACTTTTAATGTGTGCCCAGCAGTGAATTGCTGACAGATTATGCAGTTCACCATAAAAAATGCAAAGTGCTCTGCTAAATTCGGTATGAACTAGTCTTCCGCGAGCGTTGCTGCTAGATTCTCTTTTGTCATGTGCGCTGGGCAATGCAACTGCTCCAGCGCTATTTTTAATAGGGCTACAGGCATTACTGGTTTACCAGTGCTGTCAAAGGGGTTTAAAGAACACGCTTGTCGTTTCCACAAGTTCTTCTCTTCCTGTGGTACCTCCCCTTGGAGCTCAATCAATTGTGTTTGCCCAAGATCATCATAGGCTTCCGATGTCGCCCGTGCAACCAATATCCTTTCAGTGGTGCACGCCACTTCCATAATTGTCTCACTTTTGGATGCCATACGTTTGGCTTCTGTGTCCGCTGCTTGGTCCCGCGTGAGACAAAGTCTGTCCCCTTGGTGTGGGCGGCGCATTTCATGACGGCTATGCCCAATGGGAGCTCTAGTGCCTTAATCAGCCTGTCCAATAAGGCTGCGTGCTGCACTGGAATGCCGTCTCCTCAGAGGTAGCCCCTCCTTTTCCAGCACGCTAAGCCTACGTACACTGTTGACGTGACATAGGCAGAGTCACTGTACACCGTTACTTCCTGGTCTGCGTGATTCTCAATGGTGAGTATCAACGCCAATAATTCTGCAGCCTGTGCTGAATAGTGAGATGGTATTCGTGCACTAAGAAGTACTTGAAACTCTTAATTTACTGTGTGCTATATCACAGCAATGTCTGTGTATCTCTGTCCACCACTTTGTTCGATTCTTGATGACAATAAAGATGATCTCTCCTCCTGACAAGGCATTTTCTTTCACCCTGGGAATTTCATCATAGAAGTCTACGTAGTTTGGGCAGTCATGTATCGGTTCTGCCTCAGTGATGGATTCTGCGATGAACATGGCTGGGTTTGCTATCTTACATCGGACTATCTTAATTGCTGGATTTGATATGATCACTTCATAAGCAGAAGCACTCTGAGATGTCAATGTGCCCTTTAGTTTCTCTAGAATGGCAAATAGTGAGTGTTCGACATACCACGTCATGGAGCATCCTATCACAATGGTTGTAGCTTTCTCTATGGAAAACGCTGCGGCAGCTAAACTTTGTTCATATGGGAAATGGCCTCTCATTACTGGGTCCAGATTCCCACTGTAGTATGCTACGGGTTTGTACCCCAAGGAGGTTCTTTGAGCGAGTACTGCCGTCATAACGCTGCCATTTGTGTGTGAAAACAAGTAACATTCCTCTGCATAATTGGGAATTCCGAGAACTAGAGCTGTACAAATTGCTCTTTTGAGTTCAGTAAACCCTTCTTCCATGGCTTCAGACCATTCAATCCTTTCTTTTGTCACTTTGGCCTTCTTTAGGGCCTGAAGTAAAGGCTTAGTATAAGAGCTGTAATCGAAAACCTATGCTCTAACATAATGACATAGGCCTAGAAAGCTCTGCATTTGCTTTATCGTGTGTAGCTTAGCCGTGTTCATTATGGTTTCAGCCCTTTCTGGGGTCACTTTCTTCCCTTCATGTGATATCAGCTGGCCTATGTACAGCACTTCTTGTTGACAATATTGTAACTTTTCCTTGTCAACTTTATATGGTTTCCCAGCCAATATAGTTAATAGCTGAACTGAATCGTGCCTGCATTGTTCTTCTGTGGTGCTGCAAATCAGGATGTCATCCACATATTGTAAGACAACACTTTCCAGTGCAATGTTGCTTAAATCCATTTGCAGGACTCTGTTAAAAATAGACAGAGACTCACAGTACGCCTGTGGCAGGCTTGTGCTTTTCAGACGCATTTGTCTGAATGTGAATGATGTCAGATCTTGTGAGTCATGGTGCAACAGGATTGAGAAAAATTCATTTTTAGAGTCAATCACCGTGAAATATTTTGCTTCAACAGGTATATTACCTCCAAGACCCTCCCTTTGATTTATTGACAGGATAAACTGACGTATTACATGATGACTGATTGTCTTAGAAATCCCTTCATCTGCTTCTCTGGACATGAGATATTGTCGGGCTCTTGGTAGGATTGCTCCTGGTTTCAATTCAACTCTTACTTCTCCCACCCCTTTCAGGAGACCCACGTCATAGGGTCCGGTAGTCCACACTGAGATAGGCACTTTAGCTATATTGTCATCAAAATATTCAGGATGTTTTAGTGCCAACATCATATTCTGAGGTACTTCTGCTTTAATCATCTTTACCCAAAAGGTGAGAGTCACGTTTGTCTCTCCCATATCCGGTTGTTCTTCAAACAGATCATAATTGGTGATGTCAGTCACTCGATATCCTTCTTTGATGGCGATAATCACATACCATTGTCTGCCTTCCTCATCGTAACTATCAACCAAAACCACTTTCCCTCGCATTGCAGCTGCGGGTATCATCAAGGGAAATACTTGTCCCTCCTCCTCATGCATAGGTATTCTTGGTCTGAATAAAAACTCGTCAGGGGTTCTCATCTTTGTGTCTGCAAGGCCTGGTAATCCCGCCCTAAGCACACGCATGCCATATGTGAACATTTCTGGCTCTAATGGTATGGCCCTCATGGCTATGTGTCCTGAGTATACTCTAATCATTTCACATATATTTGAGTAGTGCATTTCTGGAGTGGAGCATACTATGCCCTCCTCTGTGAACAAAATTGTCATGTTCAATTTTGTCATTAGGTCTCGGCCCAATATGTTTACTGGGGTCTGACGTGAATACAATAAAGGTACATTCATTTCCCACTCTCCTATGGAGACTGGGTGTGTGTCTGTAAAGGGAACTCGACTGTGAGCGCCTGTAAAACTCTGAGTATCTATGGCCTCACTGGACAAGGAAAACTTGCCTTCATGTATGCACGAGCGTGTTGCACCTCTGTCCACTAGGAAGGAATAATCCTTGCCCCCTGTAACGACATCTACCCTAGGTTCCCTATGAGGGTCTGGTGTCACTGATAGTGCACATAAGGGTTCCCAGTGAGCTGTCATAGTTCATATACAATGTTGGCCCACTGTGAACTTGTATATTTTCCCCATTCCCATTGTTGCTTCCCCTTCCAGGGTTTTGGGTCTGCCCTGTGCTCATTGCCTGTGACACTTGCAATGGTGCCTGTTGGATTTGTCCTTGCGGAAACTGCCCATGCTCTGAGGTTGCACTCCGTGCTGCGCTCCAGGCGCTTGTTGTTGCACTGTGTGATTCTGTGCAATGCCCTGTTGTAAACCTGCAGGTGGATTCGCGATACCTGCTCCCATCCCTTGGCCGTTCAGTATCATGCCTTGATTTCTGCATGTGCGCGCCAAGTGTGCTGTCATTCCACACAGCCAACATACTGGTGGTGGTTGGATTATTTGCCCATTTGACATATCTGGGTTTCCCGTTTGCACATTTTGAAAGCCTCCCTGATTATTTTGGAAGCCTCCCTGACTGCTCTGCCATCCACTTCCCCTAAATCCTCTCCCCCGTGGGTAAAATCCTACGTTACCCTGATTATTCTGTTGTGGACTAGCCACCTGCTGAATGCTTTGTTCAGCTGTGTTAGTTAGCATGGCTCCTTCAAAAGCATACTTTGATAGTTTCTTCTGCACCAGTTTTGCTTCCTCACCCTTTCGAGTTGCTTCCTTCTTTCGATTCTTTTCCTGTAATAGTCTGCAATAGTGTGCAATAGTGAACTGTATTTCAGCCCAAGGTTTAGCCTCAACTCCTACCAATTTCTTGAGTTGTTTCTGTACTGGTCCTGGCAATCATTGGCACAACATATGGTAAAACACAGGTATGGATTTTGTCCAAGATTCATGCATTTCGAGCACCCACGCGTCTTGGAAATTCTGTATATAAATTAAGGGATCTTCAGAATCCTTCATTTTCGAGTCATTATAGCTCCCATATCGGAAGTGTCTTGGTAAAGTACTTGTATCGCTTTCCATACTGCTGCTCTGCAATTGTTAAATGGCTCTCAGTCATGTGCGGTATTGATTGTGGTTACACCAGGGTACCCTGCCCGTTCCCACATGTCATCTGCTCTCTCACCAAGTATGGTGATTAGGAGACACTTAATGTCCCCTATGGCTAAAGTATTTCCCCCTGTCATTTTTTCTAACTCATGTATCCATTTTCCGGCTCCCGATGTCAGCATTGGAAGCTTGTTTTTTAAGTTTTCCAGATCCATGTATGGCCATGGAATATATTGTGGTCTTACTCCCCCCTTCTCTAGTAGCGGAAACTGGAATGTGTAGCCCTCTTTATCTTCTCTCATTGTTCTCCTGTTTATTGCAGGGGTAATATTCCCACATCGCTGTCTACCTGGCAATGTCCTTAGTCTCTCCACATACGGCGGTGAAGACACCCCCCTCTGACCGTGAGACACTACTTCTTGTCGGTCAGACCGCGTGGCTGACTCTGATGCCCTCGGTGCGGACTCGCTAGTATCTAATCATTGTATCCCTTTTTCTCTTGGGAGACGTCCTTCCTTCTGTCTCCCTCCTTCTCTGTCCTCGCACTCCTCTCCTTTGGAGTCGGACATTGGGGCTCACTACGACCCTGGCGCTCACATAATGAAGGGTGCTGGTACGAACCGGCACCCTTCATTATGGGAGTGCCGATTATGAGGTTCCCTTTGTGGGACCCGGATCAGACATCTGGTAAATGACTACTGTAAACATCACTAAATGTATGACGTCTCATTGGTTCTGCTAACTATAGGACCCTAGATTATTTGGTCTAATGTGATTGGGTTGGCATCTACCCATGCATAACTCTCCACTTTGCCTTGCAGCACGCAGAATGGTCAACCAGGTGCAACATTCCCCTCTCAGCTACCCGGCCTGCCTCCAATTAAAGTTACAATCAATCATCACTTCAACAACTAAGTGTCAATTATGTTACTGTGGGTGGCCTCGAAACAGCATCTTCTGTCTTGAAAGTTTTGATATCTCTGTCTGGGCGGATGCCAAGAGTAGGTGTGAACTTGTGCCTCCTCTCGCTCAGCTGGTCATGTGCTAGTACACCAAGGATTTGCCTCATTTCTCTCCATTTGTGCATTTGATTTTCGTTTCACCCTGCCACCTGCCTTCGCTTTCTCATCTCAATTCTTCAGAGGCAGGATATTCTGTTCTTTGCTTTAATTAAAGTAGCTACTGTCTACAGCTTCTACCTATGTGACCTCTGCTTCACTGGCACGAGCTGCCTCTGCCGAGTTTCGATTCAGCCTCTTTCCTCTTGATGCTAGAATATGGAACTTCTTGTGTTTGGCCTGTAATAACCTGAGTCGGTTCTGCTTCTTATGCAAAGTGGACCCGCACTTATAATATTGTGCTTCATTTTGAGGTAGATTATATACAATGGCGCTTGCCGCTCTATTCTTCTACTTAGCATAGCAAGCCACACTGTTTTCTTTAGCTTCTTGTGGTTCCAAGCATATGTACAGGCGTAAACTGATTGACTGTCTTTATTTTGCTTCCAGCTCAACTCTCTTACGTTTTGATAGCTTTCTATCACTTTAAGATCACAATATCTTTTCTCAGGGCGTTTCGTCTCTTTGTATCATTCTTGGTTCGTCATTTGTTCTATCTGTGAGTCCGTCCGGGCTCTCGTGACGTCACTATTCATCCTCCATTAAGGGGTTTCAAAAATTGTATTTCCTTTGTAAATTTCCATAGGGAATTTTTGCTTTCACCTACAGAAGAATACTCTTGACAAAGTAAGACAAAACAATTGTGAAAAGCTGACATCAGGTCACATTCCCAATATTCATTTAGTCTAGTGACAATAAGAAGGGTGACATGTGTGGAGATAATAATAATGGTAAATTGTCTCATTGCCCAGACAAGGTGTTATTACATCTGTGCAGGTCTGTTAGACCCAGAGCCGGACCCCCTGGATTTGGGTTTGGGTTGTGTGGGTGGTCCCGCAACCCAGGATTGGGGTTGTCAGACCATGAGATGAGTCTGAGTCCCCTGTGTCTGTAAACCTGGAGGTGGTTCTGTGCGAGGTAGTTCTCTGTTATGATAGCTGTGGCCTAGTATCTAATTGTATGCTGATTGAGCCAAGGATCATGCTAAGATTTTCTGTCATGTAGATGAAGAGTTTAGAGGCAGCAGGTATGTTCCAGAATGTTCATCCTACTCCTAGTATCAGCTTCAGTGTAATGCTGCTTGATCATGGTGCCATCTCTACTGATTTTAAACTTCAGGCCATGGGGTGAGGTCCAAAACTGTGACAGTTTATACAGAGATAATGTCGACATGAAGTGTATGTCCCCTGTGCATTGTGTCACATCTGATTCATCAACACCCCTGACTCACACCTTTCATAATTGCACATACACTTGGGAAGCCCTGACCATGGAAACCAGATCAAATGTCATTGCACAACCCACTATCTGATCTTACTGATTCCATGTAATAGTAAATAATTTTAAAATATTGTTGTCAGATAAACATCATAAAATGAATTCAAAGAGTACTAGAATAATTCCACATGATTATTGGGGATTATTCTGTAGGCCATTTTACATACACCTGTGTAACATTGTCAAGAAAATGTGTTATCACTGACAGTAAGGACACCTACATACCAAACATGTACCACTTGCAAATCATAAATATTGTACATTATCACCTAGTAGTTGGCTGTAGTACCTTACATGTAATATTAACTAGTTACATTGATATAGCAAACAGAAAAATAGGACTCCATTGTTTCAAAGAGATATTTCATTATGCTCTTCCCTGTTGGCTCTCTCTGCCTGATGTTTCTCACCTCACTCAAGCTTAGTGTGGTGCTGTCATGCATGCTTGGATGCAGCACTGTCAGTTCTTGTTCCTCGAATTAGAACCCGGGCTCTCTTGCCTGGATGCTAACTGCATTATTGCCTACACACCTGTTGGTTGTACTGTCATATTAAACATCCTCACCCAGAGTTAACACCCTTGCTTCATGTGAGATATTAACTTGGGTTTAAGGTCAATACATAGCTGATATAGCCCACAGGTGTGGGCTAAAAAGAGCAATCGTTGTCTCATATGAAAGCATGGTACAACATCAAAATGAACTCAATGCCATTACCTTGCTTCTAGTGTAAACAGAACACTTTTATGATATTCTGCAGGGTCAGTACCATTGAGAATTGACTTGCGCAATAATAGCCCCTAAAATAGTTCAACAAATTAAGCACTGCCTGCAATCTATAATCACTGATTCCACTGTAATCCCACCTGGATCAATCCAGCCATTTATCTTTCAGAGGTTGATAAATACCACTAAAAGTTGGTTAATAAAAAATCACTTATCATTACAACATGAAATAATATATAACTATTTAAAAATATTATTGACTAGTATACCCCTGATAAACTTCAATAAATGCTAACTGAACCATCTTCTCACATGCTAGGGCACCACCTACAAGTGTGTAAGTGATTTCAATCCAGCACACACCCAAGTCAAAGCCCAGCATGTATTGCACAACTGAAATCCTTATTTATTTTTGTCTAAAGGTTCAATATTCTGAACGATATACCACTCATATCACACCCTTCTCCTGGAACCCCCCGGTCACACTGAACCAGGAATCAGGCTGGTTTGCAAAGGTAAATATTTATTTATGTATTTAAGATTTAATCACAATATGTTTTAATAGGTAAACAACAATCACCAATGGGGCGACAGAACACTGAATAATATCTTTAATGCACAAGGATTAAGTAATGAGCAAGACAAATGCAGCACAGCAAATAATACTTTTGTGTTGGGTCAGATCAGATAGCACTGTGGTTAGAAGGTCCCCGTGCAACACCCCTCAACGCCCCCCAATAGGCAATGTAAAGAGATGGGAGGAGAGAGCAGGTATTCAGGAATAGCACAAACCAAACAGAATATCAGTCCCACTTTCCCCCAGCAAACACAAGAGAAAAAAGGAATTGACTTTTTAGCTGTCAGAATGGCTTTCAAATTATCTTTAGAATGGACTAGGCAAAAACACCAAATATGGCAAAAATACTGAAATTGTTACAAATTCCTATGGGAGCCGTTTTGAACAGTTGCACACAAGCAATGATTTGGTCAACAGAAAACAATTGAAATCTTAAGGTCCTAGTCGGAAGCAGTTAAAAGCTATTTTACACGTGTAAATCTTTCAGATTTTTAAAATCACGGCAAACTTTTCATTGTGCGATATTCGTGATAACGGGAGAATCACACCGATTTGCAGTGCAGTTTTGGGTTCTATGGATAGCTATGGATGAATTTCGTTTGTATCACAATAACTGAGTTATGGAAGTTTTAGTAAAGGTTGTTTTTATAAAAATAGGCGTGAGAATGGAAAACATCAAGGCTGGGTGATGTCACATTTTATGATTTGCTTTACAATCCTCGGAGACCTCCCTTTAGCCACTGGTCTCAAAATCGGATTTTATACTGAATGTACATTTCTACATTGGTCACCTTTATACAAATCACACACACAGATGTCATGTTTTGCATAGCAGCTATTCCTCAAAACCCAGCAGTGGTGGGATCTTGTCTCCACTTTCTACAGAATTTTGCCCTTTTCGCTATGAACCCAATTCCCAATTTTTCCACAAGTGTGCGTGTTTAACAAAGGGATATGCGTGTACATTTTCACAATTCTAACAGTAATACATTTTGCAGAAAGCCACATATCTTGCCATTCCTGTCCAGAACATGTCACACAGTTCTGCCACGTCTTCACACGTGCAGCCAGAAATTAAATTAACAACTCTGTCATTTTTATATTTTTCACCATTTTGAATAGCAAGTTATGAGTCTTTTAAAATGTGTTCTTTGTTCATGTTTAGCAACAGATGGTCGCTTGGCTCTGCCTCTTTTTGTCTCTCTGCAATCCAGGGCATCCCCCTCCTTGCTTGTTCCTTCCAGAGGCCATTTATGAACCCTTTCACACTTCCAATTTCCTGGGCTGCAGCTTTGTCATTGTTCCTTTGCTTTCTGTAGACAAGATTCTGTTCTAACCTGCAATTAACACCTCCTAGTGAGTTTCTGCTGAGAGGAAGGCCCTCCTTCTGAGAGAAAAACCTAAATTCCCAGTTCTGGCAGCTTCAGCCAAGCTAATTAACTTTTAAACTTAGCAAAAACCAAACATGTTGCATCACATACAAATACATTTCTTTCTTGGCCTTAAAATCTGTGGAATCAAATCTGTATCCCTTTCTGGCAACAATCCTGTTTATGATTGCTAATTCAGCAGACTTTTTAGTTTTAGGTCATTTTAAAAGCTTCCTCAGTACTCCTCTGACAGTTGTCATTCAAGCAGCCCCGGGTATTGCACCCAGATATTGGCATAGAGGCTGTCAGTTTTCAGACTTTGTATGTTTCACAATGTTTCATTTGATACATGACTTTAGCACTGGGCAAGATTGTGAATGTTGAAAAGTGTTGTGTTATAAGCATTATGGACTTCTTGGCAACAAAGCATATGTCATTTGTAGGCACATTTTGGGGTTACCCTTGCAAAGTGCTGCTTTTCTCTCTGCACTCTGTTTGCTGGTCATGGAACCCACTGGCACATTTCTGCAGGGTGTGCTCTATTCCACTGCACATGCACCATGGGTGGCAGGTTGTGCATCCCTCTTTTTGTGTGCTGAAGCACATGGTTTTTGTAGGTTGTTGTAGGTTTTTGGTGCGCACAAGGGTTTTGCCGCCATTGTTGCTGTTTCTTTCCCCATAACTGGCAGGGTGATGCCGCATAGCATAGCGGAGTGGGTCAATACATCCTACAAGTGTCAAATTTGGAACATGTCTTGAAAAATGAATGTATTATGAATAGTTTCCTCAGACAAATGCACAGAAATAACACATTTTAATGAGAGACCCTACTAATGATGTTTTCAAGTGTTGGAGTGTACATGTTGGCCCTGATTGGGCATGTGTGAGATTATCTTCATCAATAGGGGGTTTGGGGTGTTTGGTTCTTCCTCCTATCAAATTTTGAGAAATAAACATCTACAGCTTAATTTGTGAGTTGTATTTGATTTAAAGGTCATAGGATTTGCAAGTTGTTCTACAGAGCGACACATTAACTATTCCAATAATTAAGGTGCCAGGACTAATTGGCGCTTGGCATATACCTCGATGTCACTCTCATAGCCTTACTTCTGCCAATATTGCTCACTGTCCCGGTTCTGTTCAATGGAACTCTTTCCCTACTCTCACTGTGTACACCTTTTAATGTTTTTGGTGCCCTTTTGTGCAATATGTCACTCAACCTGCACCTTATTTTGCCTACAAATCTCATTGCCCCCATAAGTTCACCATCACCTCATCCCATTAAAACTCATTGCTGCCATAAGTTCACCATCACCTCATCCCGTTTCCCACCCATCCAGTGGATTGATGTCTTCTGAGCAGTCAATGCATCTGAATCAGCCCTTGGCATTTGTGACTGAGGGGCATAAATAAAAGAGGTTTGCGCTCCTATTTTTCTTGAACATGGTTTTTATGCATCCATGCTCACAATAATACTATGGCATTGTGGAAGGTTTAAACGCCTGACTGCTATTGAGCCAAAGACTGCGGTCAGTGTCTTTAAAAAACGTTGCACAAAAGGGCAAGTATGGGTGCTCTGAGACTACTGCAGTGGTGATTTAACAGAGTATAGAAATGTTGTAAACTAACATTAAGGGGAACACAATTAAATTGTCCTTATTTTTCAAGGAGTTGTAAACATGGCAAATTCACAATTCTGATATACAGCACCCACAAATGTTGTTATTAAAAAAACGTTTTCAGATATACGTGCTGCACATATCACAATTTCTATTGCCACTGGGTCCATTTTCAAAAATATTAACATCTGTCTCCCACCTATTCTCTGCCCTTTGGCTGGCTGGCTAAGGGGTCCCTCAATGCTATATTTGGGTGCACAGGTAATTACAATGTTGGCTTGCAATCCATGATCCATAGTCCTGTGAGGGGGTCTTACTGTGGCCAAGACATAGTAGTAAAACAAAAGAGGAGGGTGCACAATTGTCACTGCATATAGAAGGACGGCCGTTGGGCACCTCTGTACCTATCTACCCTATTTGTCACACACCCACCTTTACCTTGCACATAGTCAAATGAACACAGCTTGCATAGGGTATTCCCATCTGAATTCCCTTTCTCAATTGGCTAGGTATCTGTAAATCACTCACCTATGTTAATATCCTTTGTGTCCATGTTTCTGTCTCCCAAGACTTGCGAGTTATCGGCGCAATATAAATACATAAATAAAATTAATAAATAAATAGGGATCCCAGGCTATTTTTCTCACTATAGATGGCTATATCTTACTATACTCTGATATCCCTCCCCTAAGTATGGCACCACCCTTTCTTACCATGAACTAAAATAAAGTCTAGCATGTGATGAAATGGACACACTCTTGATACTGACCTTTTTGACATCGAGGTGCCGGGACCTTTCAATTTGACCATACTAGTTTGACTACTGCATTGCCTCAACTTCTGTTATGAACACCAAACAAGTCATCTTTATATGCAGTCTATTCTTGATTACACCACTCTTAGTTCAATCTTGACAGTCACATAATTTACATTCTGAAGATTTACCTGGGGTACCATGTATACTATGCCAGACAGATAAGCCACCAAACTTCCAGGATCATCTGGAAACCTCATCCATCTAACGTTACATTGTTTAGTAACGTAACACTCTCCAAATCTGCCTTGGAAACACAACCGAATTATGAAAGCACTATAGGACATATCCCCGTACTCCCGTTTGCACCGAAGGTATGACAAAACATTCCCCCCCTCTGTATTTGTAGCATCTCTTTCCTCCGTTCCCATCCTCTTATCTTCCCACACTCATTTTCTTTCCTCTGGCATACTATGGCCTGGGTAAGTCTGGCAGGGGCGCAATATGCCACTCTATTACTAAACCTAGGTTCTCTGAACATACTACAGTGCTGATTTGGCACAGTATTTTTCTTTTTTTTACATTTGTAAAGTGCTCTGAGCTCAGAGGCATCTAGGCACTGGTTGCAGTGATGACAAATAGGCAGCAGTTAAGTTGAGGACATGAATAAGGGTTCAGTTCAGGCAGCAGGTAAGTTGAGGAAATTAATAAAGGGTTCAATAGTCAAACTTAGTTGAAGAGCAGAGTTTTTAGTTGTTTCCAGAAGGACCAGTGAGGATGTTCTGATCGAAGGGAGGGAGGTAAGGAGCCCCAGAGGAGGGGAGTCGTACAGGGAAGCTGGAGCCACCTGCTCTAGTACGTTTGAATCTGGGGATGACGAGTTTGTGGCTTTGTCAGAAATTGTTTGAGATTGGTGTGTTCTGCCTTGGAGATCCTTTGTGAAAGGTAGGGTGGCGCAGAGTTAGACAGGCAGCGCTGAGTAATGTTAAGAACTTTCCGTTTGATGTGATTGCAGACTGGAAGCCAATGAGCATTAATTCTGGAGGCAGTGATGTTATCCCTTTTTGGGATATCAAGGGAAACCCTGAGTGCGTTGTTTTGAATGACTTGCAGTTTGTTGAGGTTCTGTTCAGTGGTGCCAGCGAGAAGAGCATTACACTAATCAAGTTTCAAACCAATCATGGTTTGAGCAATAGTCAAGCGGTTGTAGGTTGAGAGGAATGATTGGAAGGCATTCAGGAGTTTGGTAGTGTGTGCGGCTGAGGAGGTGATGGCATTAATATGTTGCAACATTCTAACAGTGGCGTTGAGGTAGACTCCCCATGTTTTATGACTTGGGAGACGGGAATTATGTTGCCATCAATCGAAAAAGATTGGTATGCCGGATCAAGTTCAGAAAGTGATTCTCGAGTACCGACAATCAGGATCTCTGTCTTATCATCATTTAGGCAGAGACTGTGGAAAGCTATCCAGGGCTGAATGGTTTGAAAGATGGCATTAAGATTGGAGGTGTCTTTGAAGTAAGTACCAGTCAGGGGGATGAGGATTTGAGTATCATCCATGTAGTTTGTGTAAGAGATGCCTAGTGACTCTAGGTGGTCGAGGAGCGATCTTCTATAGATATTGTAGAGGGTATGGGAGATTCAGGAGCCTCAAGGGACTTCACAAGGGGCTGGGATGGGGGGGCAGTTGAGTTGCCAGAGTAACCCTGGAAGGGTTTTTTCGCTAGAAATGATGCAATCCATTTGGTGGCTTCCGGGGAGAAATTGGCTGCAGAGGTGAGATCGTGGCAGAGAGTTTGGTGGTTGATTAGATTGAAGGTGGCAGAGAGGTCAAGGAGGAGGGAGAGGAGTTTGCCAGAGTCCTGGAAGTCATTCAGCTGATTAGTCAGGTCCAGTAAGGTGAATTCTGTACCATGTTGAGGTCAGAATCCAGATTGGCAGAGACTGAGGATGTAGTGTTGTTCAAGGTAGGTTTGAATCTGGAGGTAAGCTGCTCAGTCAAGGATTTTTATAGAAGGAATGGCACTGTGGTGGTGGGGCAGTAGTTAGTTGGGATTGCAGGGTTGAGTGAGGGTTTTTTAAGAAGGCAAGAGACCCTGGGTTCTTTGAGTGTGGATGGGATGGAACAGGAGGCAAAGGATTTATTATTAATGGAGGTGATGTGCGGTGTGAGCAGATCCACAAAGTCCTTAATGAGTGGGGCTGGACAGGCATGACCTTAGATCTAGACGGTTAAGCCCTTTGTTGAGATGGCCGATGTCTGTATAAAAGCATATAAAAAGAACATAAAATCACATTGAACAAAACACTGAAAGATTGGAAGCTCATGTTGCAACTTGGGTTTGAGGACACTCTTGATGTTAAGTTAAAACTGTATTACCAGGCACCATGAGAACTGACTCACCTGCTTTAGTAGATTAGCTGGGGTTGTGAGGGTGCTGTACATCATTCACGTCCAGAAGGTAAGGGAGTGGGGCACACCCTACTTTCCCTAAGGCATGTGATGGAAGCATAGACAGCTCTACCTTTATCCCCTCTAGGGTGCAGGCTCAAGGCAGTTCTCTATCTGCAGAATTATGTGTGCATTCAGATCAACAAACACTCTGACATACTCCTCTCCAATTACATGATGCCTAAGATATACAGTTATTTTACCAAAATCTTTTTTTTGAGGCATTTGTTCTTATCTGTCTTACTGATAGCCTTTGCATTCTGCCACATATAGGTCCTTTTTTCCACATTTTAAGTCTGAGAAAAAAAGCCCAAAAAATTCCCAAGAAAGAAAAAAAGATTGGTCAAGTATATTCTGAATTTCAGTGGTTATATTGCTATTTATAACATGACCGTTAGCTATATAGTTTGCAATAGACGATTCCATGAAGTAACCTGCATATCGCTAACATGACCCAGGACTTGTAGAAAAGTTCTTTACCCCCAGCGCTAGTGTATCCAACCAAAAAACATTGGTGCCAAGGTGTCTGCTCCAGAGAGAGTTATTGGAGCGTCCCACTGGCAGAGGTTTGGTGTCTGTACATGGAGTCAGGGGGCCTCATTCCGAGTACGGCGCTAACCAATGGCGCTATTAACGCCTTGGTTGACGCCGTACCCGGACCGGCAGCGCCTTGGTGGATGGCGGAATTACCGCCCCATTCCAAGGGTGGCGGGGCGGTAATTCCCCAATCCCCATTTACCCTTCCCCATTCCCATTTTTGCCCCATAGGGCATAATTGGAGTGGGGAAGGCGTTAATTACGCCACCGTAAATTACTGTGGCGTAATTAACATCAAGGTCCCTTAACGCCATGGTTTTTAACACCTGCTAAAAGCAGGTGTTAAAACCTCCATGGCGCAAAGGGAACGCGGAGTATGGCGGTAAGGGATTACCGCCACCGCTCTCGTTAGCGGTGGCCGCTATCCCTTACCGCCATACTCGGAATGAGGCCCAGGGTGTGCTCTGAATCTTTTCTCTGCCATCATTAGGCCTTTGTGTTTATGTGCTCCCTTTCTTTTCCCAAATGATTACTTCAGTCTAAATGACTCTCATTCCTGGCTTGTTACAAATAAGTTAATTGTCTGTAGCCTTGTTTTCGAGATCTGGACTTTGGCGGTTCAAAATTATGGAAGTGGAGTTCATTATTTGTTTAATTTGTCTTCATTATCTCAGCCTTTCTAAAAGGTGTTGGGAGGCAGATGAATATGTCATCCATAGCTTCTGCCCCTCCTCCGCACCAATACTGCAAGGATGAGAGACGTTACTCACTGAGACAACCAATCCACCCTTATACCTTGCAGGTGCTGCAGGACGTGGAGAAAATTTGAGCTGGAGATGGCAAAAGCATTCAAACTAACTTTGTAACAGTAACAGCACATGCATTAGACACGAAGCAAACACACTCTACATGAAGAACACATACAATTCGTAATATATGCTTTTAGAAATGAATACCAACATAGTATCCCCAGACATGAAAGACGGTAACATGACCAATGTATGAGGTGAATGTAACATTATGAGCACGCAAATATAGCTTGCTAACATACAATCAATAGTGTAATTGGGCGGCCATCTTCTTAAAAATGGAAGCCATGGCATGTTTTTTGAATGAGCAAAGGCCTCATGACCTTGGGAAAACTCAGAAGGCTGAATCAATAGAAATATATATCCGTGTAGAGCTCAGATAGTATCTGGCAACTAGTGCCAAGGTTATAGTGAAATAAGATTGAATTGGAATGACTGAACAAAGGAACAAGACAACAATTCCCAAGACGCAAGCAGTGTACGCGCAGAAAAAATAAGATTGTATAAGAGTACAACCAGTCTTTGTTAGCCAGCTGCAGTAAAACAGTAAGCCAAAAGACTCAGAGAAGAATACCTCAAGAGTGTCCCTGGTGGCAGCAGAAAAAATGACACACACATTAATATTAACTAAAACCTCAAAACATAGGAAGTAATTCATTTTCATACACAGTATTTTAGCATGTGAGCCATAATTGGAGAACACTGACAATTCATTAGAAGCCAACATAGATAAAACATCTGCAATATTCTCTAAAATGCACACATAGATGCAAGGTGCCACTCAAGGCCAAGTGAAAAGGGATTTCTCAGTCTCAGAATAAAGAAAAGTCCATGGGCCTCTCTCCTCCTACTCTCTGTCTGGCTCATCTTGACAACCTGTCAAGTGCCCAAGGTTGGTTAGCAGGGAGCAAACCTATCAAGTGTACCGCCCGTTAAGTAGTATTCCAACCAATCACTTGTTTTAGAGGTGATGTATGTTTACCTTTACCAATATAGGGTTGGTTCCAGGTGGAGCCATCCGATACTTGTAACCCAATGAAATGTTTAGCCCCAATAGAATCTTCATTTAGCCAAACTCACTAACCCATCCGCATTCTCCATAGGTTTTGTAAACTAAGATATTATGACATCATTGATGACGCATTTGTAGTGTTTAAGCAATTGTTTTTTATTAACTCGTCGAGAGCTACGAGATTTGAATGCTTTTATGGTGTCCCGGCTTTGTTTTGGATTTTGCCATTCACTGTGTCTATGCCGTGATTGAGTTTAATTTGGACTGACTCTAATTCCTCTGGGTCTATTTGGGATTTTGAGACCACCTTAACAAAGGGTTATCATCTCAGCTGAAAACCAGCAAGGCTTTCCAGCGTACAGTCAATAGATGTCAAAGCTCTACCCAGGCCATGCTCGTGTGCCCTCCCCCAACACACTCACTGTGGCTTCCTTGAGTGTCCTGTGCCTCGTAACCCAGGGCGGGGGGGGGCGGCTGGCATGCAAAGTAAGGCATATGAACACATAGGTGATTTCTGCAGAGTGCTCTTCATTACAGAATTAGAGGAGCTTGGCTGTGGTGGGGAGCACTTTTGTTTATACCTTGCAGCACCTCCCGAATAAGAGATGGGGCATTTCCCTATCGCCCATTAGGTGGTGGCCACATCTGCCTTTTTCTTCCTGGATAGCTGAGCTTGTCAACCATTTCGCCATACGGCATCAGCTAAAAAGTGAATGCAAGAGCATATTATTGGGCTGTTTCATTCTGTTATCAAAAGCATTGTACATTTTGTTAATATGTGTGATCTGAATGCTAACTGTCCATTAAACCATCACTAAGAAAACAAAATAATAGAAGCTAGGCTGTGTAGACTTTGGGCAATACTAACTGGGCTTCACCAATGCACACCATTGCATGGCCAGGGCCAAGAGAAAATCAATTCCTTAAAATTAGTATTGATGACGTCTATTCTTTAAACATGTATCTGTACACATGCCATTGTTATAGTCCTCCTTCCCAAAAACCTCTTCACAGAAACATAATAAGAGCATGCAGTGCACAAGAGGAGCTCATTTCATTAACAATGAGCATACATATTGGTAGCCAGTGGGCGCATATTCAAAGGCAATGCGATTTTCATTGCCAAGCAATAAAACAATTCAGGAACTTTGTAAAATGAAATTGATTTCCAGTCCTTAGCTGCAGTCTGATGTCTGTAGCCCGACCCTATTTTGCACTTCCTGGAAGTGTTATCAATCAATTACCACTGCCAATAAGTGCATAAAATAAAATAAAATCTACTTTAACCAAGTTGCAGATGAATGCAGGCATTTTTAGTGTCGTGCTGATGTCATAACTTATAGAGGCACTGCTCACTCTCAATCAAGCTAATGATTTTCCTTTTATTGGCTGTATACCTCATTACTTTTGTAGCGCACCATGGCCTTCCTCCCCAAGCATAACATTTTATAAAGACAGACATAGGTATCAGGAAATGTTTATTCCTGGGAGTAATAAGAGAAAGGGGACTGCGGCACTTTAGACCAGCGTTTACGTTTATACTATTATCACCGCAGGTGAGGGTGGCATACACCTTTGCAGTTTATCTGAGCTGGGCATGGACTAGAAGGATCACATAGTTGGCTGAGCAAGATGGCATATAAATAAACCCCCGTAAAACTCTTTGGGAGACTACAGATTGACCAAATACCTATGTAATAGATTTCATCCAACAGGCTACAGCAAAACTTTTGATGGGAAACAAGAAGTAGAGCCACACTACTCCCCTCCCAAGGGAGCTGCTCTGGCTTTCCATCCCAGCCAGAATACTCTTTAAGACTGCCTGTGCCACCTAGCAGGCAACCACCGCTTGTAAACACGCCTACCTCTGTATCTCAGGTAGGTTGCACTCTGTCAGGCAGCAAGACAATTTCTAGCCACGAGGCGAAGGTGGCACACAAGGAAAAAGACAGGAAACAGTTGCTCCTTTGCTGGGCTCATGCCTACTGGAACACCATCCAGGTGGCAATGTTGACCTTGGCAAGGCTCTTGCAGTTCATGAAAGACCTCAGGACCATACATGTCAGCAATACTGCGGGCGCCACTAAGGCTCCTTGCTTTACTGCCTCACATCCCACCCCATGATCCATGCATGCTGCATATTTGAGCCCCTCTCATGACCTCATATGTCACCCTCAATGGCATGTGCATTTCCCTGTTGCTTCCTAGCAACGTTTGCGCTGTGTAAAAATCAAGTAAGTGAATTTTAGGTGAGTGACTGTCAAACCTCTGCCATTTCATCAGTCAGAATGATCAGATACCTTTTCATGTGCTTTCACAGGCACCGCTTAGTGGTGGTGTGGGGTGGGACTGTCGTGTATGGCAGAGATACACTTTGCCATCCTTTCTCAATTCATAACTGTTTCATAATTTCCAATCAAATCAGGGTCCATGGAAATAAAGTGGGTCAAGAGTGGGAAATCCGAAGCTGTATTTCAAGCCTTTCAGACTCCAGCAGGTAGCTGGATTCACGCAGGCTGGATATGGAAAGGCAGAGGGACTTGCAGAGGTGCTGATGAACCTATTGCCCGCACTTACGTGGCAGTGTCGCTTTCATCAGAAGGGACAAGGTAACCCAGGGAATCATTTCATCGAGAAATAGCTCTGGCAGCCCAGCAACAATCAGAGCACAACTAAGTTTCAGCTCTCCAAGGCACCTTTCCAAGCAAGAAGATGTGAAAATGTATGCGATTACACCTCGCTGCAAGAGAGAAGTATCAGACAGGCAAGGGTCATGTGTTTTTAGAAAATCAACCAATTCTGCAATTAAGTGAGAGTTCATTGTTAACGTCCATGATTGCATGTGGTTTTATAAATCCTTCTCTAGGTATTATCGTCACGTGCAAACAGAGACATTGGACCTCATTACGACCCAGGCGGTAACCATGGTGCTATTTGCGGTACCGTAATTACCGCCTTCCCCATTCCCATTGAGCCCTATGGGGGCTCAATGGGAATGGGGAAGGGCCATGGTGAATGGGGAATTACCGCCCCCGCAAACCTTGGAATGGGGCGGTAATTCCCCATTCACCATGGCGGAATCGGTAGTTTACCGGTGGCAACCATGGCGCAAATAGCGCCATGGTTACCGCCCGGGTCGTAATGAGGCCCATTATCTTCTGATGAACTGGCGTCTTGGGATTCCTGGCAGGGTGACTTAGCTTTGGGTCAGCTGAAAATAAAATGATAGTGGTTATAATTTCATTACATTAGAGGTATGACGTACATAGCCAGGAGGACCGAATGCATGTGATAAAAACAAGAGTGCGTTTTTATATGCTGGGGTTTGCATGGTAGGTCCTTGGAAAGGAAACTTACTAATGAACCGCAGGACGGAGTGGCATTGCTTGCACAACTGTACCATGTATCATTGGCAGAATTCCCAGCCTTTCCTATGGAATTAATTGCCTTCTTGCAAAAATATTTGATGATAAATGCCATACGCGGTCAGTTAAATCTATTACAAATGCCACGTACATATAATAACATACATTATGCAACTCCACACATCCACCACTCTCCGATGTACATTGCTGCAATATTAGCCATATCACATCGTAACTGTCTGTATGTATTATGGAAGCGCTCTGTAGCATTGAGCCAGGGTTCATATATCACTTTTAACTTTTCATCATGAAGAATTCTGTGCTTTATAAAAGTTAAAGGAAACAACAAAGATGTATTCACATGGGTTACTTATTTCAAGCTTTGCCACCCGAGGGTGGAGCTCCTGACCATCAGGTGGCCATGAGCGCAAGCTTTACTGGTATGTAAAGACTGCACTGCCTACTGGCCACCAGCACCTCTCCCCAAAGCCGCCTTTTTTTTTTAAAAACCTCTTATTTGTTTTTGGTACACAGTACCTTTACAAATTTCACACTAAAAAAATTATCACAACCTATTACATCGAATGACAATCAAAACAACTGAAAAAAGCGACAAGGAAAAAAGAAAAATGAAAAACCTCAAAATTAAGAGCAACAACTATTTTAAAACAAACACGAAGTACATTTGTAGCCAACCAATCTGCGTGAATAAAAAGGTGAAGGTAAATAAAACAGGTCTCCCAGAACATAGAACTATAAACCACAATAAAACAGGTTTGGAAATTATCCAAACATTAAAATTAGAGAAAAAAAAAGCGACACCTGAGCTGAGAAAGAACACATGTGTGGAAAGATACAGCACCAGCGTACACTACTTAATTCTAAATATGTTAGTGAAAAAACACGTATATAGTTGCTCTTTACAGAATGACGTCAAATTCACATATTACTCAATGGCTTACTCATATTCTTATTATACATGAATTTGGAAACACATCAATATCCTGACCATGTCCAACGAGTAAAATACATTGCCACTGTCTTGTAGGGTTCACAGGTCAAAATTATTCAAGCATAACCTCGTAATCATCTTACAAAATGAGAGCCTACTCATTAGTAACCTTCACATCAGCGCATGCAGGTTAAATCCCGTGAGCGCCTACCAAAAACACAATTTGCTTTGGAATCTCATTCTGTATCATTAAGCAGGTCTTCAATATAAGATACCATTCGGACTGTGGCAAAAATAAAGGCAAGACTATGTTCCCACATGCAACTCATCCACGAGAGATTACGAGAATCTGTTGATCTATCCTTGATATAGAGACCTAAGAAAAGGATTCTCTGCTGTTCAAGATATGGACAGAACAAAAAAAGATGTTTCAGTGTTTCCGGTGTGTCCATGCTAGCACAGAAGCGACAAACACCTTCAGGTAGGACAGCGAGGTTCAAATTCCAGTTTTTAGTTCGATGACCCGTACGTAGCAAGTCTAGTCTAAACCGCATGTAGACATTTCTAACTTCATTACAAGTAACACCTATAATATGGGGTCTGCGTGGGGCATGTACATGTCTAAAATGTGCATATTCTTCAAAAGAGGGATAGTCGGCTATTGCATCTGAAGTAGCAGCCCATGCATTTGAAAAACATCTCTTTTTAACTAAGGCCGGTCGCACAAGAAGATTGTGGGTCTCCATATTCAGGGAGTCCAAGATATTCTTCATACGTGGGTGAAAAGGTATCATTGAATTTGACAAGCATTTCGTGAAAATCTTCGTACATGGAGTTAGCAGGCGGAAATGACATCTTGGTAAAGTAACAAATTTGGCAGTCAAGGAGTACAAACCCAGTTTGTGTATAAGAATGGAATTCGGGAGATACAGGGGCAGGCCGAGGACCCATTTCAAAATGTTCCCCTGTATTTTATTCAGAATTGGACCTATTTCCAATCGGCATATGTCCAAGCCATATAAAATGATGGCTTCCACCTTCAATAGATAGAACTCAATAAGCGGCTGTATACAAAATGTACAGTGACGATGGAAAATTAATATCATCTGGGCAATAAGGTGCAAGACTTTTGTGTTCAAAAATGCTTGCCACGAAGCTAGGGAGTTGGAGTTAGATAGAAAGTAGCTCAGGTAAATCATCCCAGTAGAAACAGGAATGAGGTTGGATTTAACATGCCATTTAAAACTACCCATTTGTTTCGAGCAAGTAAACACCAACATATTAGATTTGGCACAATTGACAGTCAGATTGTTTACTAGATAATACTGTTGGAAATAGTTCAGCGTATTCTGAAAGCCAAAATGGGTCCGATCGAATAAGATGACATCATCTGCAAAAGCAAGCAAATTGAGATGGAGACTGCCTAGTTTCACAGGAAAAATGTCGGAAGCATCCTATAGAGAATCAGTGTCTGCCCGATATAAATTAAAAAGAAGGTTGCATCACTGCTTGACACCGATCTCAGTGGGGATGCTATCGGTCAGCAGCCCAGCAAGATTAATGTGTATCCTGTAAGAAGTATTTTGGTGCGGTAGTGCAATGAGTGCAACAGATGCAGGCAGGATTCCATAGGCTAACATTTTATTCCAAAGTCTGTTTCTAATAACACTGTCGAAAGCCGAAGATAGATCTAAGGAAGCCATGTAGATGGGACCAGTGGATATGTGATGAGACAAAACTAAAACATTTGATAATATGGAAGTATTTGGCTGTGTTCCCATCGCTTTTCGAAACCCTACCTGAGCTCGTGAAAGAGTGTGGTTCTCCCTTTCCCCATGCTCGCAGCATCCCCTGCTCAAACCCCAGCCTACTCCTGCACTAGTCCCACTCAATCTGCGAGGCTCCCTCTTCTAACACATAGCCCCACATCCTCTTCTTACCTGCAATCTGTGCCCTTTCTGCACCTCCTTCCTCTACCATCATGGACATAGAAAAGGAAGGAAGGTATTTTTTTTTAAGGGAATTCCTCCTTCGAGAACCCAAATCCCTTTAACAAAAAGCTATTTGCACCCCAGCTGACATTCCTGGTGTGCTAATAGAAAAGCACAGCTTGGAGGGGGGAAACGGGAGTGTTATTACTGCTTGGTAATGAACCAAGAGCTCTTATCAGTCAGTAAAAATCCCTCCACTTGCATATTGTTTAAAATAAGTATGCAGGTTTCATATGCACATACCTTTAAACATTTACACAAACAAGAAGACATAGACAAAATGGCCTCATTCATATTGATAAAAAATGTGCATTATTTAAAAAAAATAACAGTAAACTGCTCAACTCACCCTATTCTAGAAACAGAAAACCTGTGCAAAGATTGCCAAAAGAGAAATGATGGACTAAACTGCACCAACCAAGGGGGTGCAAAATGACAGGCACAAGTGTCTGTTTGTTCTGGTTTCATTCTATATGCCATAATTAAATTAAATGGATACCTTTCAGCAAGGAAATATAGAATCTTCTGGTAACTAGTGCATTAGTTAAAAGGAAATGGCCAGCTTTGGATCATCTCCACCATATTTTGAAGGAGCAGCAGTCTCCACCATATTTTGAAGGAGCAGCAGTTATTTATGGTCAGTATGGGACCATGCACCTCTGTGCCGGAGAAAATGTACTTGACTGTCCAAAGAGAGGTGCAAACGCAAATTAACGTAAGAAACGAATATCAGATACAACATAATCCCATGTTCCCCATTGTCGGCCTTCCTGAAGCCCAGCATTGAAGAGGTCAGTGGCTGTTTCACAGGATGTGGTGCCCCAGAAGTCAATGGAATGAGTAGTATCGGTTTTAATAAGAGAGCTGGAGAGACTGGGACTGCCGTTTTGAGAATGATGGAATTAAAGTGAAGTGTGGGGTCTTTGCTAATGTGGCTCACTGGAAGTTTTTGAGATATTCTGTTTGATCTGTTCAGTGAAGATTGTGGCTTTTGACAAAAAATAACTTCGAACCAATCATGCATTTACTGAGGTAGAGAATAGTCTTCACTGATGCAGTAGAAGAGTTATTATCGTGTTGATGTCACTGCATATGATTTGCTTGAGGCATGTGTGGTGGGGAGGGACAGGTGATCTGGAGAGAGGCGTTTGCAGCACTTGCATGTCCACTGGTTGTCTGATGCATGTGGATTGGTTCTCTGGAGCAGTTGTTTACAGATTGCAGTAAAAAGGCATCACTGTCTGCTCATCAGTGACAACCAAGGACCATAGCACATAAAGGCAAGATCTGTTAGTGCTGGCTAGAATGTATTGTGGAACGGTTTTGAGAAACCTTCCCTCCAAGCTTTTTTGTAACTTATCACCATTAGAGGTTGCTAATGTTTCTAATGGCAGTGGAGCTAAGCTGTCCCAGTAAAGCCTGTCTTTGTGGCCTTAGCCACCATATTTGAGGGCTGTAAAGTATGTGTTTATTAGCATATAACACTGAATTTCCTAGTACTCTGATGGCTGGCAAGGCCAATGGAATTGGCCAATTTGACTGAAAATTTTTTACCTTATGGCCTAGTTGACCGAACTTAGATGATAGAATTTAGGCTATACAAAATGATCGTGCAGCCAACAATTATATTATATTACATTATAGCGAACAAGGGGAACAGGGGTTGGGGAGGTGTCCATGCCCATAAACAGCGATGGCATGGAGGAGGACTAATTATTACATTCACACTAGGATTTGCAAAAACTACATGGTTCTGAATCTCTACATTTCTGAACAGATAGTTCTGTATTTGTAAATTATTAATAATATGATGTGTTGACAGTTGGATTCCCCAAGATCCTATGTGTTTATACTTTTTTTTTCTAAAGAATATGTGCATGGTGCCCAATGTGATACATTGTTGTTTCAGGATGCCTCTGCCAGCACAACAGAGAAAAGAGATAGACCTAAATTAAATCAGGACTCAGAGAAAACTTCAATCATCAAGATACCTGAACTATAAGCTAAATATTCATGCTTTGGTACCTTTGAGCTCACATTGAAGTCCAGCTTCAAAATATCAAATGGCCATTAATAAAAAAGGGTGGGATGATCAGCAAAGATCCACTGCTGGTAATACCATACTGTCATTGGTAGTCTAGAGTTGAAAGATCATCAGGTTCACAGCCCAGTGGTGCCGCAATTTTATCAGAGTTATAATTGACCATCAGCTATCTTTCTTACATCAACGGTCAGCAGCATCCGACTATCCATATTTTTGGGCCTAACTCTTCCATTATCCCACACAATTAATTATGCTAACTGGAGCTGTTGGAGGTTTTAGGTCAAAGCATATGAAGAGTGACAGGTAGGCCTCAACTAACCTCTTTATAATTGACCCACAGCAGTGGGCAAATCTTTTAGAAAAGATTCATTCCTCTGGAGAATGGCCATTGACAATTCCCTGACAAACTCTCGCCAGGATTCAAGATCTTGCAAAATCATTCATTGTCCAAACAAGAGTGCAGATGTCATGGAAACGAAATACTCACCAGGCTCATCTAGCCAGTCAGTGCCCTATCAGGAGTTTGGAGGACCTTTTTCTGTTTGTTGCCATTTCTTTGTGCATTATTTTACTGCTTAGTGCATCTTTGAAGTCATTTGATCTGTTCACCTTTTTCTAAGTGTGTGTTCAGTGTGTGTTAGTGTATTGTGTTAGTTTACCCTTATACAAAAGTAGCTTACGTGTTACTCTTGTATCTTCCCCTTTGTGACGATTTATAAAAGTACAAAACCCAGAAAATGTTTCACATAACTATTCCTTTCTTTACAAATAAAAAAAAATATATTCCCTCATGTTTTCTTGTCTTGAACTGTTTTATTGTATTGTAGTAGTTGTTCTGGTAGATTGTATGTGTTGCAGCCTGTAGTTGTAGATTGTATTTGTAAGTAGCAACAGCAATAGGTTGCAGTTGAAGTTTTAGCAGTTTGATTATTCTGTTTGTTACTTGTTTGTACACTTGTTTGTACACTTGGGGCTGTGCTGGTCCTCACACACTTTTAGGTTCTCAGATTCACACACACATGAACAGTTCTCAGCATTTGTGGCAATCATGGCGCACCAGCAATGCTGGGAAATGAAGGGGAAATGGCTGGAGGGAAGATGGTGAGTAGGAGCTGCATTTCTCCCTGCAGGTGGAGGAATCCCCCATGTTTAATGAGCTAGGGAACCCTTGCACTGTTTGTGGGTGCTGGTTTGCTGGCCCGCTCCACAGAGCACAGCTAATTGTCTGAGTCAGTGGAGCAGTAAAGTCATTGAGAGAGGACGGAAGCATGAGAGCGGAGGTGGGGCCACTGGAGGAGGGCCTAGTGGAGACAAGCACAGAGGCAGGAAAGGGAGAACATAAGGTGCCCCCCCTTACTGAGGAACTGGTGGAGCTGGGAGGCATATCCATCATGTGGGAGGAGGGGATGGTCGCAGCAATCACCATGGAGGAGTAGTTTGGTTTGGGTGCCAACTTCTTGATGTGGTGGATGGATCAAGCCAATTGTAGCTGCAGGGAGCTGTGAAAACATCCTCCACAGGGTCCTGGGTGGGGCTCTATATTCTGCTGCTACCAGACAAGACTGTCTTGGGAAAGGAGCTTGATGTCTTCTGCATGGCAGAGCACTGTCTGAATTATGTTAAGCAGGGGTACAAGACACATGGAAAGGGGGGCTGCACCTTGGGGACCATGGCATTGACGAAACATGGGTGGAGGGCGCTAACAGGCAAAATTGTCCTCTGAGTCTAGTAACCTTGCCGCCATCACCACTGACATTTTCAGTGGTGGTGAGGAGGAGGTTCTTAGCTTGCCCCAGGACTAGGGTGCGGCACAGATATGACATCAGGCACAGCATGACAAATTGCTGCAGCCAACCAACCTGCCCAATTGCATCAGTGGCACAACAAATGTGGCCAGTGGCAGACGTCTTTTACTGGAGCTGCCCCCACACAAGCAGTTGGGAATGGTTCGGCACCTCCAAAAGCCAGCACTCATCTTTGGGCAGGACCTCCTCGATAAGATCGTGAGGTGTGGGGCTCTTGTCATTTGTTTATGCTGTCAGTTAACTTTGGGTAGCTGGACCACATAATAGTGCCAGCCATCTTGAGGAGACATGTGCAGCTCCACAACCCTTCCTTCCTGTAGGGCAATGTGCAAGGGTAAATAAATGAGACAGTCTTGGGAAAAGGAGTAGCTTCATGGGGGGCTCCCCCACCCGTGGGGGTGGTAGCAGTGTGTGGGGGTTATGTAGAACTTTATGAAATGCTCTATGTGTGAGCTTGAGAAATTAAGTGAGTGCTGTACTATGTGAAATAACCTGAGCATCTTAAGGTGTGGAGTTGTGTTATGGAGTTCCCGCGGAAAAACTAGAGAACTTTAATCATTGGACATGCCCTGTGAAAGAAATCCTAATATTCTAAATGGTTGGCTGCATCCTGTGAAAAAATCCAGGAACCTCAAGGGGCAGCTGAGCCCTGAGAACAAGTCTGAGAACCTTAAGGACTGGTTCACAGTGTGAGAAAACCTGAAAATCTTAAGGAGTGGCTGCATCCTATAAAAATACTTGTGAACCTTAAGGGGCGACAAGCCGGGTGAAAAAACCTGAGAACCTAAATTGGAGTCTGTGTCCTAAATGGTAACCCTATGTGGGAAAATGGAAACACACTGATGTGTGTGATCAGCATTTAAAAACAATATTTGCAATATAATCAAAGGAATGGAAAGTGGTAGGGTTACTCACTCACAATCAATACTACAGCTGTGTGCTTTCCAACCATACAAACGATTAAACAGCACTTCTCCACTTTCCAATATCTGCCATTTACTGGGTACGAAATCATCATAACCGGTGGTGTGTTGGCTGTGAGTAGAAGTTAATCCATTGTTAGGGAGAATTTTCATTTCTGTGCTAATTTCCTCCCACCTTAGAGACCCCTAGCTCTTCTGCTGAACTTAGGACTTTTTTAATTACAACTCCAAGTGAGTGGGAACTTTTTCTCACTCCCTCTTGTGTTTTTCCCTGACCAGTATTTTGTGTTTTCACTGTTTTTGAAGTCTGACAAACTCCACAAGCAACTGCTTTTTGTATAATGACACACAATACCTTCAGTGCAGTGTCACTGTGAAATCCTTTGCATTTCTCCTAAGGTTTAAATACCCTTGCTTTGGTGAACTACTGTTCCCAGAAATACAAAGGTGAAATTGATCTTAGTTACCTTTTTACTTTGTAGGTCCAGCACACACAATCTTATGTGGAGTGCTGGGGGGTTACCTAGTAGCCCCTTATCCTACTTTCTCATGTAACATTTTTTGTCACCCTGACTACTAAATGGCTGGTGATGGTGGTTTACATTTTACTACCGCAGGCTGAACCCTCAGCTGCAGTACAGCACCCATGGGGGACCAATTTGTCAAAATGGTCCCTGTCATCTTTATTCACCATTTTCTGTTTGTGAGGTCTTGCTTGGATTTTACTCTGTGTGTTGAGACAGAATTGAGCACTTTGTGTGCTTTACCTTCAGTGGGCTTCAGCCCTAAAGCCCGCCCCTGGCTCCAGTGTCTCTGCAAGGGCAGGAAGTGAGGGAGGGCCCCGAAGCTCCGCTGTCCTTTGTCTCTAGGTGTGCCTGAACAAATCCAGTACTGATTGGTCAGCTTGCTGTCCAGGAAGGACAGTAACCCTGCTGTGTGATTGACAGTCTAGGGCTGGGAAGAAAGAAATCATTATGAGAAGCCTGTTGCAACCTCCTGGACCTCACAGTGCCCGGTGAAGCCCTGCTGCTCCTGTTCTTACCTCCTTTTTCACATCAACAGAGAAGCTCTGGATGGAACAACTTCTCCCCTTCGGATAGTGGGACCAACTAGCCCATGATGAGCGCCACTTTGGCACAAACCCACAACTTGCTGTGCCTCTCCAGTCTTGTAGAAGCCCAATACCAGGGACTGAGTGTCCATAACCGAGTGCAACATCTTCCACAGAACAAATCCAGCCAAAAGCTCCAGGAGTGTCCTAAGGACACCCCAGAATCAGGAAATCCCGATCCAGAGTCATCTCATTAGAGTCCAGGACCATGGGAGCAAGGAAAGCCCAACTGCAGATATTTGTTCTGCATCAGTACTGTTTGTGAGACGCTGAAACTAGAAAGAGCCCCTGAATCAAAGAGAACTGTAGCTGCTGAATTCCCTTCCTGAGTACTGCCAAGGAGCCCGACATACATCCCCTCTCTTGTCCCCACGTCTGAGGATCAGGAACAAGTGTCTGCTTGGCTGCAGCAAGACAGAATCCAGCTGGACTACTTTCTTCTAACCAGAGGTACTTTGGGGTTTTGGGGTGCTTACCCTCTTGGCTTAAGTCATTTTTTCTCACTTGAGAATTGCTTTGGCTTACTTTCTTATGAGATGATTCCAACTCCCCTTGCACAGGCTTAACAGCTTGTGGTCCTTGAATGATTTTCTTGAATTATCTGACTTTGTGAAATACTTTATCCAAGAAGTGCATCAGAACTATAGACTGTGTCCAATTGACTTTATCTGCTCTGGCTACCTAAAGGCAACCTTCTAATCTATTGACATTGGCATTGCTTGTCCCTTAATAGGTTGTAATCTTTTGAACACATTTTACTGCTGGGAAAGGCTCAACTAGATTTCATCAGGGGATTCAAATGTTCTTCACAATATATGAAAGTATGTTCTAACGTTTCTATTTCCTTAACCCTTCCTTCCTGAAACCAAGAGTCTGAAAAGTATATTGGTGTTTATGATAAATGCAATAGTATCCTTGTTACTGAAGTCACTTCAGTGTGTAGGCGATATGTGTTAGCATATGCAAAGAGTATTCACCAACTTTATTGACTTTTGAAAAGTGATTCCAAAGTTTACTTGACAGTTACAATTGCCCTTTTAAAGAATGCTTAACTAAAACTTGATGTGTAAATAAATAAATATATATTTGTAATTGAAACCTCGAGAGTGTGAGTGTTACTTGGTTACTTGGATTGACTGATTTCATATGTATAGCTCTACAGCTCACATTTACCCCTCTTGAGATAGGCCTGGCTGCTCAGTCACACAACCAACTTGTGTAGTACTGACCTATACCAAAGGTGGGTTACCTAATAACAAGCAGATAAGTCATGTGTAGTCTCACACAGTGTGACTGCACCAATTCTTACCTAACATCCATATTCTTCAGCAACAAAGTGACTTCATTTTTATAGGTGTCACTTGTTTTAACATGCAGGACTGCAAGTAGTCTCCTGCAGTTAGATACAGTACCCATGGCCAAACTCAATAGTTTCTCAGACTACACACTTGCAGTGGGGGAGATTATCAATTCTACAGCAATTTGCACAAGTGCTGCTGGCCAGATGGACCACTTGATATACCAATAGGGTAATGTGTAATTATCCCGGTCAATGGATGAAGTGTCCAATTGACAGGCAGGAAGCTCCTGTGCAGCTGAGAGTCTGCTGTCTGTTATTGATGACCTGTCTGTTTTAAAGAGGCCTGTGTCACTGGGTAGGGTGTCCCACAGACTGTTCTCCGAATAGGCTGTGCCTGCAAAAACCTTAAACTGGTGTCAGTGATGTACTGACCATTGATAACTAAATAATTCATGATCGTGACATGCCTGGTTCACTTGGAAATATTTGGGTTGGTTGGTGTTCTTCCTGGTGCTTGTGTTCTTGCTTCAACTGAGTTTCCAAGCACTGCTTATTTGCACATTTGCATAATGTCTCCTCCTTGTGATGTTTTTGGGAGACCTCATCCCAGAGATATGTGGATGAAAAATGTACACTTTGAAACGAAGATCCACAAAGGAAGACAGCCGGAACTCAATTTCACGTTTAAATAAAACTACCCATGGATCACCATCTATGGATGGAATCAGGGTCCTCAATAGCCTTGCCATATCATTATAACCTGACATGGCACGGGTCCTCACTAGGTTGCAAGGGTGGAGCTCAAGCAGATAGATCAGTGAGAGAACATCAAGCTCTGTAGTGAATGTTGCAGCAATCTGTAATGGCACTGCAATGCTCATGTAACCTGTGCTTAGTAAAGTTTCATTGTATGGTCACTGAAGTCCTGAGGTTGTGCAGTTGCAATGTGTCTCACACTAAAAGTTGGGACAGTTGATTTTTGGTGGCGTAAACCTGGCTGAAATGGGAACTGATATTTCTGAGCCACAGCAACACTTTCTTTGGCGATTCACAATTGCTTATTAAGCCTGTTAACATGAGGTGAAGGGCATGAGCAAAGCAGGGTACAGGCATTGTCATGTCTTTTTATTAGGTACCAATGACATTTGTTCCATTGTCTGCTGAAAAAAGCCAAAATGAAACCCAAGAGTCCTTGGCAAATGGGCTTCCACCTCCTCCACCTTCTACCAGATGTCAACGCCCCTGCTGTTTCTGTCCTGAAATCCATGCATGTGCAATGTTGTCTTCACACCTGCTGCCACTTTAATTAAACCAGGACCCTGCTTGGATGTTGGAGAAAGGAAACAAGGAAAAACCATCCAGTGTGCTGTGATGGCCATGCAGTCAATTATCTGATCACTGGTCCACATGCCCATGGTGAAGTGCACTCTGGCCCACAGATTTCTGCAGTGCCTATCACTCTATAGCCATCATCTTACCGTACAATTTGGTACTGCTTTTCAAGAGAAAAATAATTGGCTTGTAGCTTCCCAATGGTGAACGACTCTACCTATAAGGTGCCGGTACCAGAAATTGCCACAAACAAGTAGGGCAAGAGATCTATTGCCAACATTTTAGCCAGGTTAGCACTGAATAGCAAAGGTCTGTTAAAAGAATTGTGAATTGTTTGGACATTATCAAACACTTCCTTAACACTTCCCTGATGCAACAGAGGATCAGTGTCATGCACCACTGGGATTCAGAGGGTGGATCTTGGTATCATACTCCAAGTTCCAATCAGTAATGCATATGAATCTTTTCATGAGTAATATAGTGTACAAATGGAAGTATGCTACTTTCCTGATGGTACAGGGAGGTATACACCGCAGATCCTTTGACTTCTTCCCATTGTGTATTATGTTGCTGCATACGGGACAGCATAGATGTGCTACCTAAGTTCACTGTGCGTGCTGTTTTCTGGCAGTGTGTGAATGTGGCCAAAATCTATTACTGTTTATTCTATGGGAACTACTGCCACACTTATGATGTTCATAGTGGGCTACCAGCACACAAGCTGGATTCACTTGGGCATGTTGGTGATGGTGATGGAGGTGGTGCACCCGTAGGATTGTCATTCGCCTGTTTCACCTCAATATTGCTGCTTTCTAGCCGCATACAGACGCTGGGGGGAACTAAATGTGCACCCTACTCTGTCTACTTTGTTGGCAGTTTATTGTAGCAGTACAATACTTGTCTGTTTTCTTGTACTTGTGTATTTATTTCTGAGTGACTTGTGGTAGAGGACTGGAGCGTGAGTTGGATGATACCATCAATTTACCACCTACAGTTCTAGCCTCCCGAGTGTACACAGCATGTGTTACTGCCAGAGTGAAAATACCATGAATAGCACATCCCCTTCTGTCTATCACTCAGTTAGATGCAAACACAATGTTCAAAGTGTGTCCCAAATGTCTCCCTAAGTCTCAGCTGTTCCATTGCAGCAAAATCAGACAAGCGTGACTCTCCCACAGGATGTCCTGTAGGATTCCTGGATCTTCTTGCTTCTCCTTTCATGTGTCAGCCGATGGTATGTGTTTAGTCAACTTACATTAATGCAGACACTGATGCATGTGTCACCTGCCTCTCTGAATCTCTGCTTCTCCCAAGTGATTATGACTATTCCACAATCCACCCTCAGGGATTCCCTGCTCCTCCTGCTCATTGTCCTGGGTATCACTTATTGGTATGTGTCTATCCACTTGTGTCAAAGGATTGGCACAGACTGGTGCGTCACCTGCCTCCCTCAATTGCTGCAGCTCCCTCCTAGTAAAATCTGGCATGGTGGACTCTCCCACAAGATGCCCTCCAGGATTCACAGCTGCTTCTGCCACCAGGCGTCACCCAATGGCATGTGTCTAGTCTGCTCATTTTGACAGGCAGACGCCTACTGGTGGCCCCCAATTCTCAACTCTCTGGAAACAGCCCTTGTGTTCAGTTAAAGTGTCACACTAAGCAAATCACATGCTGAATCTCTCTCTGATTGAGTCCAAGTCACTGACTTCCTTTTCCTCGTCTCCTTCCTACAACCTTTCCAAATACCGACAGACCTTCTTAAGTATCTTATGTTTGCATTCAGCAAGGACCTCCCGTCTCTCTGAAATATGCCTGACACCGAATGCACCCCTTTAAGCCATGACGACAGAGTTCAGACAAACATTAATTTGAGGTTCTGCCTTCATGAACCACTAGAAATGTGGGTAATTCGGGCTCATTGTGGAAAGGTTCATCCAGGGCTAGTCACATGTTATATACCCCTGACTTATGTAGTAGAGCCTCAATGAGTTCAAACTTTGAATGTTAAGATTTTAAAGGATGGTGTTCCTGCTCATGCTGGGATACAGAAGCCAAGATCATAATTTTAAAAAGTTCACATTGGACAGACAGTAGTATCCCTACCAATTAAGACATTGGGCCTCATTACAAGTTTAGCGGTAGCCTTGCTGGTAAAACCGACAGGCTGCTGCCAAACTTGCAATTTTTTTCCGGCACCCACAAAAGGGCAATTACCGGGTCATTACGGCCCAGCCAGACCCGGTAATTGCCCATTAACGGACGCCAGAATTAAATGTTCCCCATTCCCATTTGAGCCTCATAGGGCTTAATGGGAATGAGGAGGTCGGATGCACCAGCACCATTCAGAATGGTGCCGGTGCATCCAACATGATCTGCTTGCAGGTGCATTCCACCCGCCAGGTCAGACCTGGAGGAAGAAAAGGCACCCGAGAGCAGAGCTCGTAGTTTGCTAGTCTGGTAACTACGGTATCGGCAAGCTTACCGGTACTGTAGTTACCGGACCGGCAAACTTGTAATGAGGCCCATTATTTCCTTCACGAGCCCCATCACACGTTAGATGGCCCAGTGCATTCGTTGTGTCTAATTATACAGCAGTGCAGTAGAATTTCAACCAGGTATACAATAATAGTGTGGTTGTGAAAAACACGTATTTCATAGACTATTGCTTAAAACCCAAGTTTGGGGTTGAAATGCACGTGGTAGCTATCAATACATTCCACTTCTACCATGCACATGCATCCTTTTTGACCCAGCATATTTCATCAAAAATTGCACTCATGTTTAATTGCATCTGTTGCTGTATTCAAAAACACTAAAATTAGACTAATTCTAATGAGCAGATTGTGATATGGACATGTTGTCCAGTACAGAAATCGTACCAGAATGCTGCATAAATGAAGTGGCAAATGCATGGAGTATGGCAACAACTTGAAACTTTAGAAATTAGGGGTACTTCCAATCTGTCCTTCGTCTTCGACATCCCCTTCATTATGTAAATGGAACATCTGCCGGTGTTTTTTAGAATTCATCACTTTCAGTGGAATGTGCATAAATTCTATTACATTGATGATGTGAAATCACATGCACGCATACTGTTTCTTTCTTAATGACTTGGTGTCAGCTGGCAGTGATTGCAGAAATAATTTGCATCGGTAGATGAACCTAGACCATTGTCTTTGACAATGCATAAGACAAATATACTATCTGGCTGCAGGCAAGTCATTTTCGAATTCAGTTATCACATTTTAGTTGGTACTTTTATCATTTTGTAAGTGGTATGTAAACACTGTTTTCAAAAATGGACATTAAAACAAGAAGGGTGGCGTTAAGGTCGGGTTGGCAGGCACTGCAACTTCACAAGCCACAAATAAAAAGCTGTTGTTAGCGCAAGCCGAAAAGAAGACTGACTATGGCATCATTCAGAGGTCTCATGCATGGGTTGGCCCAAATCCCTTCTCTGTTTCAATGAACTTGCAGCTATTTTATTTTAGCGCAGGTGTGAGCGCTAACACCAATAGGTTTGTGTCTGGCGGTTGCGATACACTGGATGCAAACCTTCCATAATAACATCCTAGGATATCATTGTTGTATATCTTAAGGCTCACAATGTTCTCAGAACCGAAGTTTTGAAAATATAAATTTGAAAGACTCCTAGTCAATGCATGTTTTATAGTTACATATTATTGAAAGTAGGACACCTGGGGCCAGATTATAGAAACTTTGCACTGGTGAAAGTGCAAAGTTTGCATTGTATTAGCACTAGGGTAAAGTTTTCCCTTTTTAAAAAAAATCCTGGGACACATTCAAAAACCATTGCACCACGACAAGTGCAGTTTTGCATATTAAAAGCACAAGGGCAAAAATGGCCTTAGTGCAAAGAAGATGCATTTTCACTACATTTTTGCACCTTGGCAAAGTCTGCCCTAGTGCTAATACGGAATGGTATCAGCACTAGGGCAAACTTTGCCCTGATGCAAAAATGCACCAAAAATGTATCTTTTTAGCATGTGGGCAATTTTAGCCCTGGTGCTTTTAAAAGGTCAAGCTTTGCCCTAGTGCTAATACCGTACAAACATGGCCCTTACACTGGTGCAACGTTTCTGTTATCTGGACCCTGGTATAATTTTCCACTGAAAGCCCCTCCTCATATGAAAGTTGTCATGGGGCCAGTCACTCCAAGCACAGATCAGATTAGTTATTTAATGTTTGGATGCATTTATGACAGCAAAGCAAGATCCTGAGCTCCTTGTTATAGCCTTACTAGCTGGTAGCTACTATTTATGTAGCAGCATTTCCAGACAAATGGTCATGTTAAGATTGGACAGCGAGGAGTAGGGTTCACCTGAGTGGTGAATGTTTAGGTTTGTTTGTTGAGTGAAATGTCATTCAGGAAGAGACTCAGACAATGGTTTGAAGATGAAGGAGACCTCAAGTATTTTACCGGTACCGGTAAATCCTTACCGCCGTCTGTGTAATGAGGCCCTTAGTCTTTCAAAACTAACAATTGTCTTGCCCCTCCCTTTCATGGATACCCATATTTGTTGATAAATTCACCACTCCAGAACATTTTCCATATTACTATATTTAACTCCCTCACCCATGCCCCCATCAACATCTTGCTGTTTCGCCCTTCTTCCCCCCTACCACTGGAAGTCCCTCCCTGCTGTTATCAAGAATATGACCACCATTCTACTGTAGCTTTAAAATCTTCCCTCATATAGCACTTTCCCTTGCAGCCGCACCTAACTAGCCCCAACTAGCTAGTTTGATATTAACTGCTCCTAACTGTACATAATTATAATAATATAGATGTGGACACTAGTCCAAGATGGCGGCGGTTTACTACATGTAGTTCCTTTATTCAAAACTTTATTAAGTGAAGCACTACGTTTTGTATTGTTTAACTAGCCTGAAGAAGTCAAAGTCATGGATGGAACATGGGGTGATTCAATTATGCGGGTGTTTCTTGGTCATTGACATGCTTTTAAGTTTAAGACGTGAGAGATATTGTATCTCGTCTTGATGATTCTTTAAAAAAAAATACAGCATTTGGCTTCCCTTTCATCATAATACTGCACAAGTGCCACTGTCTTTATGCTTGCGTTTTGAGAGTTGCCGTTGCACTGACCAGTTTGTTGGCCTGCCAAGCGCCTTTTTCTGTGTATAATTGTAAGCGTGTATATATTCCCAAACTCTCAGTGAACTAACGTACGTGCTGGAAATGTCCATCCTGTGAGTATGTCCTGCCCCTCGTGCTCCTACTTCCTCCTCTCTAACAGGTTCATAACTCATATATTTCGCTGCTAGATAAAGAATCTGGAAATAGGATTGCTCTGTCGTTCAATTTGAAAAGTGCTTCTGTTTGAAGTCCAACTGATGCAAGACAAATACATACAAAATAAAATATCTGGAAAACTAAAATGTTATCAAAGGATGCCAAAAGGCTTAAAAAACCGTGGAAGTGGTTATGGTTTCGGATAAGGTGAGACATTTTGCTTTAACAAGACCTTGTAGTGAGATGCTAACAGTTAACCTGTTGTCAACTTTCCAACAATTTTTAAGCCCTGAAGGCACTGTATTGCACAGTGGTCAGCAAGGTACATATATACAAAGTATCTGATTTTGCACAGATGTCTCGAGTGGGCAGTGGCTTTATTTTATTTGTCATTATACTTCTGCAATTTGCTCAAGTCTATACAATATCCCTAAATAGTCGCCTTGTATGTCCCCTCAACCAAACTGTGTCACCTGCATTTGCATTTTAAGCAGGGGTAGGTGTTAATCAGTAGCCTCAGTAAAAGTAATTGCTAGCCATCCATGACTCAGACACATAGGTTTTCAGGTATGCATCAGTGTCAGAGAATTGGTGGACCAGAGGTTATATACCCATTGCCCAGGCAGCCCTACAAGCTTTGGGTTTGAAACCTCTCAATAATAATCTCAAGTTATCATATTTCTATATAATATGAACATGAGTTTCTGTTTCCACTCTATCCCTATTATTTTACTTTCCATGATGATCAGAGGAAACCCAGAATTTTATGAGAAATAAAATAAGGTCTCCACTACCAAGAATGCTGTTTTTTCTGAGTGCATATGCAAGAGGTACTTACAACTGACTGATGAAGACTTGATTATCTAGATGAACTTGCTATTGTCTAACCTGCATATTTACCAAGTACCTAGTTTAGTCCCCCCTAAGAGGCCAATTATTATAGGGAAAGGGAGGAACTCAGGTCCAATAATCCTGTTATCTGTAAAATATAGCCTTTCAAAGTTCAGTTTCCTTGGATGACCAATGCTATTTTCCTTTGTTTGTGCGCAACTCCAACTCTCTACCCTTTATTACTAATGATACTTTTTTGTGTATTGTGTTTGTTGCACGATTGTGTTTAGTATAGTGATTCTGACAATCTTTACATTTTATTTCTGGCTTACCTCTGCCACCTCCACTCGCCTGGCCACTTGTAGTATCCTTCAAGGATATCAATGATACTTTTTGCTTGTATTGCATCTCAAATATACTGTTGCACAGGCATCTTGTGTAAACAATGCTTGAATCTACCGTTAGTGAATGTTACACACTCATTAGAACTCCCCACCGCCCCTCTTTTACTCCATAGATCATTTATGAATTCTTAATTTAAGGGAAGGGGATGTTGCCACATCAAAATATTGGTGCAGTGACTTTTCAGTTTATGGCCTTTTAGTGTTTTCACTATGCATTCAAGACACTAACAGATTAAAATAGAGAACTGTTGAAGAGTTTTAAACCCAGATTGGACAGTTGCTGCTTTTGTGTTTAAAGTCCCTGTCTTCATTCCTTGATTAAAAAGTAAAGTAATTATAAAGTATATTTTGTGAATCAGGTCATATTATAATTACGTTTTTTGACTTGCACGTCATTTTAGGTTATTACAGTTCATATAATAAAAACACTGATTAGGAGGTTTGAAATTGGCCTTCAAGGCTGCTCTCTTCATTTTAAAGTCGAGTGTCCAGTCCACTACACAATCAATGGTGTACTCTGCTATGCACTGGAATCTATCTTAAGGATTGCATCGATTGCTGACACAGCTGGGCTATAACATGTCAGGTATGGCTAAAATCTTGTGCATGTCCAGTACAGTTTGCATGCTTCACTGCACCATAGAGTGTGTGAAAAGGAAACGCTAGTTTGCTTATAATGGTTTCATTGATGGGGGAAAAAGAATACATGTATGGGAAGAGGCTAGTTGAGACCTGTGGTATGTGTCGCCGCAAAGCATTCATCACGTTTTGTCCAATTTTACACTTCAGAGATGTGTGCAAAGTGTGACTCGCTGCTTCGAACATGTTATTTAGGCTGTAATCAATTTTCTGGAGAGTTGCCCTGAGTGATTTCAGAGGTTATGATTAATTCAAAACATTCCAGCCATCAGCCTTCAAATGTCATCCTTTGTAGGATGGGTATGTTCAGACATGGGTTGCAAGCAAGCTGTAGCTAGACTCAAGCTACACCGCACTGGCAATGCCCAATGAGGATGAAAGATCTCTAACGTTGCATGTGGTCTTGAGGAGAAGGGATGTGGGCTGGCAGCTCTGGCTGGACAGCACCTTTTTGGGTGGGACCAGGCCTGATACTCATATGGTGTTTCCCCATCTATAATGCTATGAAGGGCTGGAAAACAAGGTCCTTAAGGGAAGCCCAGTGAATTCCAGAGGTTTGGATTCATTCAAAACCATCTTGCTATCAACTTTAATTTTTGGCAAAGTGATGTAAGTGTGCCAGAAAGATGTTCCCACAGAAAGGTCTGTCAGACCCCTACCTATACAAGCCTGCTACTGCTTGCAAGCTATCTGACTGACTTAGATGGGTTCAAACACCAGCCCATCCAAGTGAGCCTGTAAGTCAAAAACAGCCTCTGCCCGGTGGATATAATTGTTTTTGTGGTGCCCATTGCAAGCTTTATCTTATCTTCCTGCCGGAGACCCAGACCATTGTAGTAGACTCAGGCCTTCATTCATTTCCACATCATCATCAGAAAGGAAAACCTGCTGGGAGAGGGCAATCAAGGGAATGCATGATGCATTAGATAGACATAATGTAAACTGGCGATGATGTGCGAACATGGCAATTGTGTGCTGTCGGGTGTCCTGACCCACGTTTGAGCTATCATGCTGCAACATTTGGTGCTGTGGGCTTAGAAAATCCAAGATCGCCAAAAAGCCCACATGTACGCCAGAATAGGAAAACTGTGCAGTACTGGCATGGAAAACATCATGATGGCCAGAACTTCCCAGAAAATGCACAGGGAAATGCATAAAGAATAGGCTGCCACCCATTTTTGCCTATGTTGTGAGCACAAGAGGGCACTGCCTAAAACCACCATTGGGCTACCCACACAGTAGCCTGAAACCATTGGGAATGGCAATGCTGATTGCCAAAAGCAACCTAGAACTGTGGGGAATTCATTTTCTTAAATCCCAAAAATGGTTGCATTACCAGTACTCACCACTATCAGAAAGCCGGCGTTTTAAAACCACCAGACTTGTGTGTAAAACTGAACAAATGAAACAAAACCAGACCAAGGAAAGACTTGCTAAGAGGTGGATACAATGTAAAACTATACTCTGAAATGACTTGAAGGAAGTAATTATTTAATGTGTATGTAAAAATCGTAATAGACTTAAACTAGGGGACAAAAAGTGACATTTAGCTGAAACCTGGCTTAATGAAACTGAATTCTGCCTGACATCTACCCCCACAGGAGTTAAAACCTGCTCAGCCACTCTTCCCCTTGCCAAAAGGAGTTGTCACCTCTCTGATTAGATTAGGGGGGGAGCAGCTACAGGGAGTTGAACAAAGGCCTGTCCTGGGCCCAGGCAAATGGTTTATTAGGGTGGTCGTAAATGGCTTCCTTTTGAACAAAGCCCTTCCTTGACTCAGGCAGATGGTTTATAGGGGAGGTCGTAAAGTGGCTTCCTCTTTGCAGAAACGGGGAGGGGCAGCCCCTATGAGGACAGGCTGAGCTTAAAGAAAGTGGATAGACTGGTTTCTCCACCATGTGACCTGGTAAGGCACACCCCTGTTGGCCAGAATATGATTTTAAGAAAGATGTATAACTCATGGTGCGGACTTGTCAAAATTAGCTAAATTATACCATAATTCTTGTGATTTTTCTGCCCACATTTTAAGAGGTTTTAGGACCTGGTGGTATGATCTTGGGGGTTGCTAGCGGAAAATAGGGTCTCACTCCAAATGTCTGCATGTTAAAAATATGACACTTCATCAATTAATGTCCACACTCCTTGCGCACATGTGTGTAAATTTGGGTAAATGTCCGCTATTGAAAAACCAGTTAAAAAGTGCAAAATGTTGCCATTTCTGAATGCAAGCCCCCAGGAAGAGCAGAGTTTGATCAGAGACTACCTCATGTGATAGGTAATATGTACATGCAATGACAAACCACTATGTATTTGAGAAATGTGTATTTTGATCAAATATAGATTTGTGTGCAATTTGAAAGGGGAGTGTCCTTTCTGCAGGCCATATAATGACATCTCTCTGACACTCCACTTCTTTCCCCCAATCAAGAGAGAAAGGAAAGCTTGACCAATGATAAATTGAGAGAGGGGCTGGATTAGTGATGCTGCGCACACACCCACTTTCAAAACACATAAAAAGAGACTGCTGGGACAGGTAGAGACATTCAATTCCATTTGCTGCGGAGCATGCTGACCGACGACTTCACATCCAGAGATCCTACACTTAGACTTCCAAGCTAAACAGAGACTACAGAACTTTGAACCAAGAAGGCCCACTGCAAGCAAAAGTATTTGTCAGCGGGCCCAAAAATCATTTGCAGACTATACACAGCCGGGCTCAGCTGTTGATTCTGGCCTGAAACCCTGCGCCAGAAAGATCCAGAAGCAGTGCTGTACCCAGAGAAAGCAGAGCAGTATCCAGAACCAGAGGCCAGAGATCCAGAGTGACCCAGACCGCTGTGAGCAGAACCAGAGAGCTGACCCAGCCCACTGTGAAGTGCCGAGACCAGAACCGGAGTCCAGTCCAAAACCTGACCAGATCCGTGGTGAGGCCTATTTCAAAAATATATTGTGAGTACCTAGCATAACTGTGCAGAACCAATCTCTTAGTTAAAATAATCTAACCCAAACTATTTTAATCTAACCAGAACTGCCTCCTAACTGTCACCTGTCATTTGTAAAGCTGCACCACTGTCATTTGTCAATTCTGGTGCTGCAAAGCTGTCACCGGTCATTTTGAGTTTACTTTAAATCCGAAAAACTACCTTTATTTAATCGTCCGTATCTCTGGAACCGTTTGGGCTACGAACTTGGTTTAACTTTCCTCTGAAAGCTTAGAATCTCAGCTCTTAGAACTCTTATACTTTTGCCGTAATCACAATTCACGCACTCGCGAATGTTGCAGCGATTTGCGATTTGGCCCGATTTCTTTACTTGTAAAAAGATAGCTGCTTTTGCCTGTGTTTCAAAACTCCTATCTGTTGTATAAGCTGCTGGGGGGAAATTGAACTGAATTCTATTTGATTGCATTCCTAAGAACTGAGTGCTCTACTCTTCATCTCCTTACATTGCATAAAGGGGGTGGGGGGGTGAATTGTCCAAGAAAGTGATTACATTGTCTTTTGCTGAAATCCTAGCAAGTTATTTTCTGTACTGCATTTTCATTCCACATTGCATCTATTTGAAACCATAAAAGTATTGTTGCTATCTTATCCATCCTATACCCACTCATCATTGATTATAAAGAAGTGTGCTAGTGCCAGACTATCCATTATTGATTACTGCTCAGATTAAGTGTGATATTCAATTATTAATTCATTATAAAAGTGTGATATATATATGTATGTACACTGTTTAATTTTTTTTTCAAATATACCTTTTAAACTTGCAAAACAGATCTACTTCTTGGCTCAGTGGGGTCAGGGGGATTCTAAGAGAGGGGTGTTATACAGGGGTTGTCATCCAGAATCTGAACCTGGACATAAAGATATATCAATAAGGGTTTTTCATTCAGTATCCCAGGCTAGGCATTGACTTGGCTGTAGTGCTGGATTGAATCTTCTTACAAATTGGGGGCTCGAGCCGGACGTCTGGGATAGATCTATCACTTGTGCAGCTTAATACAGTGTGCTAACTGACGGGATACATACATCCGGTCGGATCACCACGCTGTTTTACGCTGTAAAGCATTCTCAAAGGGACACTCTACGGAAAAGGTCTGTTTTGCAAAAATAAAATACTAATTTCTGTAAGTCAGGACAGAGATCAATCTCTAGAATGACAACCTTGGTAGACATGAAAATAGCGAGGGAGTACCTCTTACATAAGCTATTTGTGAGAGGTGAGTGGACTCACCAGGACCAAACGGTCTGGTTGCAGGCTATCGCGCAACATGTCACTGAAACAGGGTCAGACATATGGAGAGATCAGGGTCCATTACATGTGGCCCTGAGTGAACTATATATGGCTCCTAAAGCCAAAGATGAACACAATAAGATTGCTAGGATAGCGGCATACCTGTACCTATATATGGGAGACATGCAGGATAAATGTACTGAAAGCCAAGATCTGGCAAATAGGCGACAGATGGCGTTAGAGAAGGTCCAATCTGACCTGGTCTCTTCTAAGCAGAGGCTGCAGAGGAGCCAGGAGTTAGAAAATGATAGTAGGCAGTATATCATTAAAATAAAAGAGGATATGGACATCCTGCAACAGGAAAAGGCTGACCAGGATACCAGATTTCTGGACTTACAAAAGGAGTACCAAGAAGGTTTGGACTCCCTACTGCAGAGCCAGAAAAAGCTGGAGCAACAATTAGACTTTAACAGGGCATGCACAGAGCAGGTAGCCACCCTGCAAAGTCATCTAGATAGAGTGAAGGCAGAGAGCAACAAACTAATTCTGAAAGACCTGGATACCCAGGCAGAGTTTGATGAAGAGCGCCAAAAAGCTGGTGCCTTTCAACGACAGAGGGACGACCTGGTGGCACAGATGCAGGCTCTTAGTCAGGAAAGAGACACTTTAGGCCAGGAAGTCTGCCACTTAAAAAAGGAAATTGAAGAAAATCCCCTGGCCCTCCAGGGGCTGGGTGACCTCCAAAAAGAAAACCAGAACTTGTTAGAGCACACCAGGAGGGTGGAGGAGGCTCTGGCAAGAAAGGAGCAGGCCAGTAGGGAAGGGACTCAGGAGGTAACCCTCCTGCAGCAAAGACTGGCCCAGTACTCCAGGACCAACCAGGAGGCACAGAGAGAAAATGAGGCTCTCTGTCAGCACAAAGACAGGCTCCAACAACAGGTAGCGATGCAGGAGAGACTGATAGAGTCTAGTAAGGCCTTAACTGAGAAACTGAAAGCGCAGGCTCTTGCATTGCAACAGGGAGCAGGGGCGGATAGAGACCAGGTTCGCTGGGAGAGGGAGACTCCTGAACATAACCTCAGGAGCCCTAGTACCAGAGGCCTTCATATCTCTCAGTCCCTGGACTCTGCCACCCCCATGTCCCCTTGTGCACATGAGCACCGGGCCACAGGGATGGCAGATTACTATCCAACCAGAAGAATGGGGCTCATAGGCGAGTACCTACCAGGAATGGAGGGGCGGGCATCCGGGTATGGGCACCCAAGCACAGTGCAATTTAGTGGGGAACCCCAGGAGAGTATGCCCACTAAGGGCATCCTGAAAACCTCTGCCCAGTTAGGTCAGTGGGGGGGATATCCATCAAATCCTGGCAGTAAGGAGGAATCTGAAGACTCCTCTGAACGGCGCAGGACACAGGAGACCAGGTCCCCACATTTTGACAGCCATTCCCAGGCTCTCAGAATCCGGGAAAACCTGGAAGATCAAACAGGAACCTCTGGGAGCAGTGCCTCTGAGTCAGAGGATGAATGGACCAGGGTTACCCGAACCAAAAAGGCCAATAAGGCAAAAAGGGCCTTGCTTAAGGACCCATTGAAGCAAATAAAGGCAATAAGGAGTGTCATCACGCCTTATCATAAGAACACCAAGTATTCCGTTTGGGAACACTTGGAGCTCTATGAGCAAATGATGGAGACTTTCCATTTGAAGGACAGCAGTAGCTGCATCCAGTACGTCAAATGGACATTCTCCCCAGAATACTCCAGTTTCTTTGCGGGGCTGGAGGACCAAAATCATTTAAGATGGTCCACCTATAAGGCGGTCATCTTGATACATTTTTCTGTTCACAGAAATCCTCAAGAGGCCCGCAAGGCAGCCTACAATTTGCAATGTGGGGAGGATCAGGCCCCACAAGAGTTTGTGCAAGAATTAAAGCGTGCTTTTGCGCAGACCACCAGAAGGGTGCGCACAGACAGCAAAGAGTTTGTCAATACATTTTTCCATGCTCTCCTTAAATATATAATGACCCAGCTTGTGAGAGATTTTCATGAGAAAAGATCTTTAGACTGGGTCATTGAACAGGCTACCCGGATCTATGAGGTGCAGAAGACTATCGAAAATAAAAATAAAGCGCCGAAAAACCCCAAAACCAACAGCACCCCCGCTGCTGCCAAGGTGGCAGAGGTAAAGGTTGCCCCCGTTTTAGATTTGGAGATGGGGGGGCCTAAAAACCTGCCTGCACCAAATAATTCACAGCCCAGAAGGCCCTCGGGCCAGTCACAGACAGGGAGTCGAGGAGGTAGTCCCACAAATGGGGGCCCCCTCTCCCCTGACTATGTAAGTCCCCGCTACAAGGGAAGCCGACCAATCCTGGGTTATGTGTGGACTCCTCCATCCCAAGGGGGGGGGGATCCAGCCAAGCACCTGACTCGGGGAACTTCCCTCCTAACTTAACCAGGAGGGCAGAAATTCTCCAAATCCTGGGCAGAACTTTTTCCCCAGGTATCCACCCAATTTCCAGCCCCAAAATCATCCATCCTTCTTTCCCCAATTCCCTGATCCCAGACAACCTAATCCAGGAGAGGGTAGGCCCAGGGTGGAGGGGTACCAAAATCTTCCCAACCAGGGGTACTACCAGAGAAGGGATAGCTACCCTTCCCAGGATCATCCCAGGGGAGAAAATAGTGCCCCGTATCAGCCTGAGCGGGTTTGCCAGTTAGAGCGCCCGGTCCAAAATATGTCACGGGATCTGGGTCACATACTGAGGGCTCAACAGAACCCTCAGATGAGAATGCCACCGCAGAATGCCCCAAACTCTGGACCTGGTGCTCCAGAACAATGACGGGGGCAGCACCCCGATAACCCACCGGTTCCCAGGGAGGAGGCACAAGGGGAAGGGGGGTGTAAAGCCTTGGAGGAAGCTTCCTTCCCAACTTGTAAACAGCCCCTGGAAAACCAGGAACCGGAAACAAAATCTCCTGCCCCTGAATGCCTGCCTCCCAAGGAGCAGAGGGGGGGTAGGAGAAACAAAGGACCCAAACAGACCCACTTTGTGGAGGAAGTACAGGTCTTCCAATTTGAGGGAGAGGGATCCTCAGAAGATCCTGGGAAAAGGATCTTCTCCTTCAGAGATGGGGGAACTCCTCCCAAAGAAAAATGGGTCCCAAGGGATGCCAATTCAGACTGGGGAGATATGGAGACTGAGCTACCACCGCCATTCATCTCATCCCAGAACCCACAATACCGAAATCCCCTGGTTCAAACCCATCCTGATGACTGCCTCCAAAAAGGGCGGGGCGGCCCAGAACCGGAACCAGGGGAACCCACAATGGCTCTGATCTCCAGTTGCCAACTTTTTCTTTCAGATTCCCAAGGCTCTCCACAGAATTCTGCCCAAATCTCTTCTCTCGCCATGTCCAAAACCAGAAAGTTAGCCCACCAGTTGTCCAAAAATGTGCATTATCTGTGCCCCCTTGAGGAGAAGGAGGGAAGATACTATGCCCCGGTACAACTACAGGGGCAGGGTACAATTTTGGCACTGGTGGACACTGGATCCCAAGCTACCCTTCTGTCCAAAAGGGCCTTTGAGGAACTAAATGCCGGAAGGGGGGAGAATTACCGAATTCCTCTCATCTCTCTTCCTGGACAACTGCAGAACTTTGACGGGAAGGAAATTCCCGTTGAGGAGACTGCAGACTTGGACATTAAAATTGGGCGACACAAGGTGAAACACCTGGTCATATTAGTGACTCCAGAGGGCACCCCTTGTTTACTAGGGAATGACCTCCTGAGAAGGTTGTCACCCCTAATAGATTGTGTACACAAGGTCCTATGGACCCAGACTAGCCGACCAATAAAATTAAAACAGAGTGTCAACCATGTTAGTTTAAACGGCACCTGCCACATGGTTGAACAAAAATCTGACCAAGTAGAATTTCACTTCCAGAACAACCAAACTCCAGACATGACAGTAATAGCAGTAGGACAACAGACTGGTGATGGGGGGTCCTCTCCATTTCTGAAAATCAACCTTCCTTCCAGTTTAAGGTGGTATTCCACACTGGAAGGAAACACCCGGAAATTCTGTACTAATCCACAATCAGAAACTCCCACTCCTATAGTCCAGAAAGATGTGAAATCAGCTCAGAGCCTGGCTGATATTCAGCAAATTGGAGAGCAGTTGTTCATCCCTGTTCAGTTAAATGATGGGAAGGACTCTGTTCTTGCTCGAGTGTGCGTGAACAACGGTAAGAGCTTCATCAGCGAAGCCATGTTCCGCCAACTCCCAAAAGATCCAGCCATTCCCACATTCAAACTGATAGACAAATGGGAAAAGGACCTGGAAGCACCTAATTCCAAACAGCTCCTGCCAAGCAGTTGAATGCTCAAAATCTCCATTGGCAAAAAGAGCATAGTCCATAATTGTTGGGTCGTGCGAGACGTCACTGCCGCCTTTTACTTAGGCAGTGACATTTTCAATCGCTTTGCCATTAGTTTGGACCTAATAAACTTCAAAGCTTGGTCCCGATTAGCAGATAATCCCATGGGCTTTAATGATCCCGAAAAAGCATTTAGGTCAGCTCAATTGCTACCTTATGCCGTTGAAATTCAGATTAAAGAGGAAGTCACCATCCCAGAAAGGACCCGACAATTCTCCCTGGAAGTGAAAGTTAAAAGAGGACAACATTTGAAAAACCCTCATGCTTACATACATCTAAACGCTTCTCTCCAACAGCAAGGGTTGGGGGTAAACCCAACTCCATTAGTCAACATAGAACATGACACCATTCTAATAGAGGTGGATAACAGCGACTTAAAGAGTATTATTCTAGCCGCAGGCACCATTATTGGAATGGCGGTTGATGGCCGACATTTTTCCATTGATTTAGGAAATGAACTGTTAGGACCAATCCCCAAGGACTGTTTTGACGGTGACAGTGAGGACAATACAACACCAGACAGGATTTTTACCCGGCATGGGGGCAACTTCCTGGTGTACACTTCCTGCCCCTATGGTAAGGAAGATGTGACTTGTGACTTCAGGAGGGATGAGGTGATTTTCCAGGTCCATGAGGGTTGCCTTTCCCACCTGAGGCCTCCAGTCCAAATCAGCACTCTGACCAGGGACTTCTCCACCCAGCTGCAGGAGGCCGCTGAGATAGCCAAACCAGAAGTCTTTCCAGGCTTCAGGCAGATGGTGGAAGAGAGAGTCAACCTATCTGATGCCTGTGTGACTCTGGAACAGAAGCAAAAGTTGAAACAAGTTTTCTTAGATTTCCAAGATCTCTTTGCGGTGGACTCATATGACTGTGGTCGCACCGACATCTACACAACAACAATTCCCACGGACCCTGTAATGACTCCAGTGTTTGTGAAGCAATATAGTTTGCCTCTTGCATCCATGGAGTCCCTTACTGAAATAATTAAGAACCTTGAGTCCCGGGGAATAATCCGTCCAGTCCACAGCACTTTCAATAATCCGGTGCTGGGAATATTGAAGCCAAACGGCCAGTGGAGACTCTGCGCCGACCTTAGGGAGCTCAACAAACAGGTCCATACTTCCCGATGGCCTCTGCCCTACATTGACCAAGGGCTGGCCCAGATTCAGGGGTCACAGGTATTCACAGAAATAGACCTGACCAATGGATACTGGACTGTGCCTGTCAGTAGGGAGGACCAATACAAGCTGGCTTTTACCTTTGGGGGCCAGCAGTACACATGGAACCGGACTCCTTTCGGATACCTCAACTCCGGCAATGAATTCAACATTTTCCTACACAAGGCCATGCCCGACCTGGGTGCAAGGGGTAACCTGGCTTATGTAGATGATGTCCTCATCAAAAGTTCATCTGTGGAGGAACACATAGCGAAGATCCGTTATGTTCTGACCAAGTTGAGGGCCGCCGGAGCAAAACTTTCCTTTCAGAAAGCACAGTGGTGTAGAACCTGTGTTAATTTCTTGTGGCATGAGATTACTCCTCAGGGTCTCTGTCCCCAGGAAAAGAAAGTGGAAGCACTTCAGAAACTGAAAGACCCCACAACTCTGCAGGAACTAAGGAGCCTCCTTGGACTGACTAATTACAGCAGAAAGTTCATTGAAGGCTACGCAGAGATCACTAGACCCCTGATTCATCTCTTGAAGGGGGGGTCAAGTGGGAATGGGGTCCAGAACAATCCGAGGCGGTAAGACAACTCAAAAGAAGCCTCTCACAAGCGCCTTGCCTAGCTTACCCTGTCAGAAACAAGGAGTTCTTCCTGGAGACGGGGTTCTCTAATACGTGCTTGACGGCAGTATTATACCAAAAGCATGACAAGGTCAATAAAGTGATCTCCTATGCGAGCAAAACTTTATCCTCTGTGGAGGAAAAATTCAACGATTGTGAGAAGGCACTCCTGGCAACGGTGTGGGCATAGAAGAATTACCGCCCGTTTATCCATGGGGAACACATCATAGTGGAGACCCAACACCAGCCTCTGCAATATCTCCAAAGTGACAGAATTTGGGCCAGAAACGTGAGTAATTCCCGAATTACTTCCTGGATTCTGTCAATGCAAGGCTTTCCTGTGGAGGTCAGATATGGCCAAAACAAGAAGAGTCCCCTCGCGCAAGGTCTGGCTGACTTGCGTGATTGTGCCAGAGAAAACTGTCTTGAGGACGAAAGTCTAAAAATCAAGGACAACATGGAGGCATACTTAATTCCCCACACAAAGTCTTTGAAGAAGACAAGTGTGAGGGAATTCCCACTGTCTATGTGGATGGATGCTCCTACCATGTTGACAACGACGGGGAGAAAGAACTGGTGGCTGGCGTAGGGAATGCATGGGTGAAGGAGTTCCCAGAACCCTCTGCTGGATACAAAATTGGTCCTCGAAGTAGTCAGGTGGCAGAATTGATGGCTGTGCATCAGGCCATCCTCACTGCTGTCCAGCATCAACTCCACGAACTGGTCATAATCACAGATTCGGATTATGTACGGAACGGGTTCGTGGAGCACCTGGTTAATTGGAAAACCAGAGGCATGTTATGTGCTAATAACAAACCCTTGAAACATGGGAAGTTAATCCAAAACATTGATATTGGTCACATCGAATGGGATGACCATCTACTGGAAAAAGATCAAGGGTCATTCCAAAGTAGAGGGACCAGACAAAACTGGAAATGACTTAGCTGATCAGCTGGCCAAAACAGGGCCATCCAAGGGGATCTAATTGAAATAGAGTCCCTGTTGGGGGAAATCCAGGTCACTGCTATCACTAGGTCCCAGACAAATGCTCACAATGATCTTTCAACTGCCCAATGGAGTAAGGAGACCCCTCATGCTGATTTAATTACAGCTCAGAAGGGGGATCCAATTATTGGTAAGTTTTACCAACACCTTGAGGACCCTGAGAACTTTCCCCTGACGGATACCGATTACATTGGGAAAGAGGACCTAAGAGTGTTGATGAAATGTCCAAAAATGTTCCGAATCCAAGACGGTTTGCTGGTAAGGAAATCCAAAGCTGGCCACGATCAGTGGGTGGTTCCTACCTCATTCCGAAGCCTGATGTTAAGTCACGCCCATGATGCGGCCACCGCCGGTCATAGGGGGTTTCACACAACACTGGAAATCTTAAGAGAGGTTGCATACTGGCCACACATGGGCCAGGACCTCAACCAATATTTGAAGGGTTGTCTTGTGTGTGCACAATTTCAGCCAACATCCCTCACACACCGGGCACCTCTCCAAAAGAGGGGAATGACACTCCCATGGTCAGATTTGCAAGTTGACTTTGTAGGCCCTGTAATCCGCTCGTCCAGAGGAAACAAGTACATGTTGACCGTTACATGCTTGTTTACCAAGTGAGTGGAATGTCTCCCAGCCCCAAACTGCAAGGCAGAAACAGCAGCTGCCCTGATGATTAACAACATCTTTTCCCGTTTTGGTCTACCTCAAAGGATTGAGTCAGACAGGGGAAGCCACTTCACCAGTGAAGTAATGACAAAGATGTGGGAGATACTGGGGGTCAAAAGAAAGCTACATATTGCTTACAGGCCAGCTTCTTCTGGAGCAGTGGAACGTTACAACCGGACAATTGTGAGCATCTTAAAAAAATTTGTGGCAATTTCTGGGCCAAGTTGGGATATCCGATTACCTCTGGTCCTAATGGCCATCAGATCTACCCCTTCATCTGCAACCAAAATGTCACCATTCGAGTTGATGACTGGGCGCAAGATGGTGCTTCCCCAGCATTTGCTCTACAGAACCCAAGAGCAAACATTGATAAATGCCTCCACAATTCATGAGTATGTGGAGAATTTAAGGAAAAACCTTCAACATGCTTTTGCCTATGCTCAGCGGAATCTAGAAAGATCAGCTGAGAGTATGAAGACCCACTATGACCTGAAAACTTCCAGGAACGAATATCAGGTGGGGGATCGGGTCTATTTATACAACTTCCAAAGAAACCAGGCAAAACAGCGAAAATTGTTGCCTACATGGAAGGGACCCTTTGAGATTACAGACAAGATCTCCCCTGTGGCCTACAAGATCCGCATCCCCAAAGGCGGTTTGGCAGAGGGGGAAGACAAGTGGGTCCACCTAAACAGTTGAAGTGTTGCCATCCCAGGCACACTTTGCAGCAACTGGAGGAGTCCTCTGTAATCCCAGAGGGTACCGCTCCAGAGTAATTCAATTCCAACCCTAAAATATCCTACATATAACCTATCAAATTCTGTGTTTCTCAAGTTTATGTGTTCCTGTCGATTAATTTAAAAAAATGTGCATGTTCATATCTGTTGAGTTCTAAAATATATATGCCACCCCACTATATCAATGGTGGGGGAGAAATGTCCATGAATAGGTATTGCCGCTTTTCCTTTGTCGTCCTAGGAGAAAGAAAACCAGGAGACTGGCCAAGGAGGACGATCCGGAGACCCGGAGCAGAGACCCAAGGGGCCCGGGGTACCGCCCAATATTCCCTTCAGGACCGGCGAGGAGAACCGATCGATTAGTACCGGATGGAGGAAAAGATGCTGAACTGTGCCATTTGCAGAATTGGAAGAAGATTATGCGGACATACCAGTGCGTGGGTCAAAACATTCTGTGCACCCGACAACCCATCGTCTCAAATTCAAAGTGCAGTCACGTGGGGGGGCTTTGTTGGGTGTCCTGACCCACGTTTGAGCTATCATGCTGCAACATTTGGTGCTGTGGGCTTAGAAAATCCAAGATGGCCAAAAAGCCCACATGTACGCCAGAATAGGAAAACTGTGCAGTACTGGCATGGAAAACATCATGATGGCCAGAACTTCCCAGAAAATGCACAGGGAAATGCATGAAGAATAGGCTGCCACCCATTTGTGCCTATGTTGTGAGCACAGGAGGGCACTGCCTAAAACCACCATTGGGCTACCCACACAGTAGCCTGAAACCATTGGGAATGGCAATGCTGATTGCCAAAAGCAACCTAGAACTGTGGGGAATTCATTTTCTTAAATCCCAAAAATGGTTGCATTACCAGTACTCACCACTATCAGAAAGCCGGCGTTTTAAAACCACCAGACTTGTGTGTAAAACTGAACAAATGAAACAAAACCAGACCAAGGAAAGACTTGCTAAGAGGTGGATACAATGTAAAACTATACTCTGAAATGACTTGAAGGAAGTAATTATTTAATGTGTATGTAAAAATCATAATAGACTTAAACTGGGGGACAAAAAGTGACATTTAGCTGAAACCTGGCTTAATGAAACTGAATTCTGCCTGACATCTACCCCCACAGGAGTTAAAACCTGCTCAGCCACTCTTCCCCTTGCCAAAAGGAGTTGTCACCTCTCTGATTAGATTAGGGGTGGAGCAGCTACAGGGAGTTGAACAAAGGCCTGTCCTGGGCCCAGGCAGATGGTTTATTAGGGTGGTCGTAAATGGCTTCCTTTTGAACAAAGCCCTTCCTTGACTCAGGCAGATGGTTTATAGGGGAGGTCGTAAAGTGGCTTCCTCTTGGCAGAAACGGGGAGGGGCAGCCCCTATGAGGACAGGCTGAGCTTAAAGAAAGTGGATAGACTGGTTTCTCCACCATGTGACCTGGGAAGACACACCCCTGTTGGCCAGAATATGATTTTAAGAAAGATGTATAACTCATGGTGCAGACTTGTCAAAATTAGCTAAATGATACCATAATTCTTGTGATTTTTCTGCCCACATTTTAAGAGGTTTTAGGACCTGGTGGTATGATCTGGGGGGTTGCTAGCTGAAAATAGGCTCTCACTCCAAATGTCTGCATGTTAAAAATCTGACACTTCATCAATTAATGTCCACACTCCTTGCGCACATGTGTGTAAATTTGGGTAGATGTCCGATATTGCAAAACCAGTTAAAAAGTGCAAAATGTTGCCATTTCTGAATGCAAGCCCCCAGGAAGAGCAGAGTTTGAACAGAGACTACCTCATGTGATAGGTAATATGTACATGCAATGACAAACCACTATGTATTTGAGAAATGTGTATTTTGATCAAATATAGATTTGTGTGCAATTTGACAGGGTAGTGTCCTTTCTGCAGGCCATATAATGACATCGCTCTGACACTCCACTTCTTTCCCCCAATCAAGAGAGAAAGGAAAGCTTGACCAATGATAAATTGAGAGAGGGGCTGGATTAGTGATGCTGCGCACACACCCACTTTCAAAACACATAAAAAGAGACTGCTGGGACAGGTAGAGACATTCAATTCCATTTGCTGCGGAGCATGCTGACCGACGACTTCACATCCAGAGATCCTACACTTAGACTTCCAAGCTAAACAGAGACTACAGACCTTTGAACCAAGAAGGCCCGCTGCAAGCAAAAGTATTTGTCAGCAGGCCCAAAAATCATTTGCAGACTATTCACAGCCGGGCTCAGCTGTTGATTCTGGCCTGAAACCCTGCGCCAGAAAGATCCAGAAGCAGTGCTGTACCCAGAGAAAGCAGAGCAGTATCCAGAACCAGAGGCCAGAGATCCAGAGTGACCCAGACCGCTGTGAGCAGAACCAGAGAGCTGACCCAGCCCACTGTGAAGTGCCGAGACCAGAACCGGAGTCCAGTCCAAAACCTGACCAGATCCGTGGCGAGGCCTATTTCAAAAATATATTGTGAGTACCTAGCAGAACTGTGCAGAACCAATCTCTTAGTTAAAATAATCTAATCCAAACTATTTTAATCTAACCAGAACTGCCTGCTAACTGTCACCTGTCATTATTTGTAAAGCTGCACCACTGTCATTTGTCAATTCTGCAGCTGCAAAGCTGTCACCTGTCATTTTGAGTTTACTTTAAATCCGAAAAACTACCTTTATTTAAACGTCCGTATCTCTGGAACCGTTTGGGCTAGGAACTTGGTTTAACTTTCCTCTGAAAGCTTAGAATCTCAGCTCTTAGAACCGACTTGCTACTCTTATACTTTTGCCGCAATCACGATTCACGCACTCGCGAATGTTGCCGCGATTTGCGATTTGGCCCGATTTCTTTACTTGTAAAAAGATAGCTGCTTTTGCCTGTGTTTCAAAACTCCTATCTGTTGTATAAGCTGCTGGGGGGGAATTGAACTGAATTCTATTTGATTGCATTCCTAAGAACTGAGTGCTCTCCTCTTCATCTCCTTACATTGCATAAATGGGGGGGGGGGGGTGAATTGTCCAAGAAAGGGATTACATTGTCTTTTGCTGAAATCCTATCAAGTTATTTTCTGTACTGCATTTTCATTCCACATTGCATCTATTTGAAACCATAAAAGTATTGTTGCTATCTTATCCATCCTATACCCACTCATCATTGATTATAAAGAAGTGTGCTAGTGCCAGACTGTCCATTATTGATTACTGCTCAGATTAAGTGTGATATTCAATTATTAATTCATTATAAAAGTGTGAGATATATATATATATACTGTTTATTTTTTTCCAAATAAACCTTTTAAACTTGCAAAACAGATCTACTTCTTGGCTCAGTGGGGTCAGGGGTATTCTAAGAGAGGGGTGTTATACAGGGGTTGTCATCCAGAATCTGAACCTGGACATAAAGATATATCAATAAGGGTTTTTCATTCAGTATCCCAGGCTAGGCATTGACTTGGCTGTAGTGCTGGATTGAATCTTCTTACAGTGCAAAGTGGGCATACTGTAAGTTAGTAATGATGTGCTAAGTGGATGCACTGTAAATTCATAATGCACCAAATGGACATATTGCACATTGGCAATGATCTTCTAAGTGTGCATAATGCCTTTTGAAAACTGTACATAATTCAAGACTGATATTGATAGGCTACGTTCCACAATAGAAAATGGCAATAATGAAATAAAATAACATAATGAAACTGTCATTGATATAGTAGCTGGGTACAAATATACATAAATAAATAATATTGGAGAAAATCACCCCCATTTAGGGTGCGTGCAGAGCCAATAATGTCCCGCCTACCCCAAGCCTCCCATTTATTTCACCGCAGACGGGGTCAACGCACCTTGCGTGAGCCCAATCTTTTGTAAAGAAAAAATCAATATGCCTGCCGCCATAGGAAAAGGGACTATTTCCATGGAGGCTGCTGCCGGTAGGTGGACCGCCAGGACTGGAGCAAAACACTCTGGTCTAGCAGGTAAGAGGGCAGGAAGGGAGAGGGGTGGTGAAAGGGTGTAGGAGGTATTTGGGGTTTGGGGTCCGGGGAGGGTAGAGATGTGGGCAGGCAACAGGGAGAGGCTCTGTGTTGCCTCCGCATGATCAAGAAGGCACCACCAGTGGAAGGGATTAACACTTGGAGTTATGGTATGGGTTGAGAACAAATAAAGTTGTATGCCTTCCTCAAATTATACGTTTGCTTCAAGTGCAGTATTTAATTTTGTTTCTCAACTGTTGAGTAATTTGATTTATATTGCAAAAGATGTTTCATCTGAATGGGTTATTGTGCAATTGAAGGTCCCTGAAATTAATTTATAATACAGCTCATGTATGTGGCTTTGACAATTATTGTGCAACATCTTTATTCTCTATTTAATGCTCTAGATGTGAGTCTCGGTTTGATACAATTTAATGTCAGTAGAATTCCTATAAGCAGCTGCAGTCTCACCTAGCTCCTTTGCGAACTTGCTCCAACCGTCCTCCGTTCCCTCAAGACTCTCCTGTTCTGACTCATGAGTACTCCACATTCTAGATCCTCAAGCCCATTGAAACATAACCCACCTCCTTCCCTTTCCAGAAACGCATCCTACCTAATGGTGAGAACTATGTAGATCATTCAGAATTGCTGAGGGATTCATGCACTTGGTTTGTTGGGTTTAGTATAAATCAAGAGGAACTATATGCAACTCTGTTACTTCATTGTTTGTGTCACCCTGAAGAAACTATATACAACTGTGTTGCATCCAATTATTTGCCACAATGTAAACTATATATATTTGTGTAACACTGGAGAAACTATATGCAGCTGTGTTGATTCATTGTATTTGTCACAATATATAAGAAATACACTTGTGTAAACCTCCATACTGCACCTTATGTTTGGCACTCATCATCGCCTCCTCACACAATCCTCTCCTTACTCCACACATCTCCTCCTTGCAGCCTGACTGCATTACCACAGTCCTCTTGCACCAATCCACTTCCTGTGTGCTTCAACACTCTCTTCCTCACCAACGTGGGCAGTTATACATTCATTTCCATCCCTGGCTTATATATTATCGCTTCGCAGCTGTTACTGCAGTCATACCTTTTTTCCATCTCCCCACTATATTTAATCCTTTCTTTGACCTTTTATAAGTAAACCCTAATCATTCTTTATCTGCCCATCCATCCATCCTGGACACAACTCTGTGTTGGGCTGCCTGCCCTTTAGAAACGGTGACACTGTGCAGAGTGATTGTGTATTGAAAAACCCTTACCATCAAAGCCTGAACCCAATTATAAACTGAACTGACCAACATCCTTATTCCATCCACTAACACCCATTTGTTTGGAATTATATAATCCTGTGGTAACTTGCTGAATACCAAACACATTACAAAAACTTCATGAATTCAGTAGTCATCACTTGCGGCCCATTGTCACATAACCATTTACTTTACACATTATTAGAGTAACATTGTTTACTTCACCACCAAAATTCCAAAACATGTATTGCTGCTACCACTATGTGCTAATAACCTTACGGACATTGGGAGGGCTCATTATCGCTTCGACCATAACTTGGTGACTAGTCATTATCCTGGGATAATGACCCCTCCTTCAGTCTATAAGGCTATAATAAAGGAGTTTCTCCACAAAGGAGATTCTGCATTGTCACAAAAATGTAATTGCTTAGTTGTTTTGCTATGGCACTGTCAATAAAAACAGTAAAAAGAATAAAAGTGGGTACTCCACGTGAAATTGTGTTTTTTTTCAATATAACAATCCCTCGCTAATTGCATAATGTCATCACATCAAAGGTTTCTCTAAAAACTAAAAAGCATATACATAGGTATCAATTTTCTAATGCCTCTTGAGTTAACTTAAATGTTTACTAGTCACCATTTAAACATATGTGTATGTATTGGAGAAAGCCCCATTGTTAATTTTCTTTCAATGCAATTACAAGCCTAATGTGTTTATTTCCTTTTCCATTTTTGTAGAAATATTCACCACCGCTAAAATACCCAGTGTAATTGTTAAGTATAAGTGACAAAAATATTATCATATAGAGGTTATTTTTAATTGAAATGAGATCTTTCAGCTCACAATAACAAATCGCTGTAGGAATAACAATTATAGAATCATGATGATTGAGTTCAAACCATTATCAAAATGTATCTTTAAAGCATTTCTAAAGTAGTCGATGTTATGCCAAAAGTGTAGAGGATCCATCAATGTATTATTTTATTAATAACATTCTCCATCTGCTAGCCTCAATAACTTAGTTGGTTTGAACTCTCAAAGTATGAACCTACATAAATGTAGCACTAATTCAGAAATACTAAATTTTGGGTCTGCAGAAAGCTCAGCTGTAATTTGTTTTCCATTCCCAGAGTGGGGCTGGCTCACTCTACAAATATAAAACATACTGTGGGCCTGATGCGCAAAGTATTTTTCGATGGGATATGCTCATTGAATAATGCGTTGTGAACAAGCTGTTTCTTTATTTCAGCTCAAGAGCACATGACTGCACTAGAAAAAGAAAAAAATGTTTTTATGACAGGCAGGACCACATGAAGTAGGATTTTCTTTTATTTATTTGGCTAGTTGAAATGATCATGGCAGAAACAGAGCAAAAGCACCATTTCAGTGTGGGCAGCAGGCCACCATTATGACCATCAAAAATAATTCTCTTAATTTTATATTATCATTAGGCAAAAGGATTATTTGCATTTGCTTACAAAACAAACTGACAACATTCTTGTCATTTGTCCCTTCCCAACCTACTAATCTGCCCCACCTTCCAGATTTGCTCCTTTTATTTGTTTTCAGATGCTCCAGCCTTAACCTTCGAGCAATGCTAAGTGGGCGCCCGGGCACGCAATTCTGCCTCCCGCTCGAACAAAGGCTCGTGCACCCTTTGTGTTTATGTCCATTAGATGCCAAATTGGGGAGTTTTACTGGTTAAAAATGCCAGTACCAACGTAGATCCGGTCACAGCCTCCTCCGCCGAAGGGCCTAGGCTTCCACCCCTTGATGTTATTCAGGTGCTTATGTGAAGCCCATTGTTGGGGCCGGTTCAGATCAGAGCGTTCCACTGTTCAGTTCAGCAACCTTTCCCCACCCAGACAAAGCAGGTTAAATGTCAATGTTCAGCAGTTTAGGTGCCCAGGTGCAGTTCAGATTTGAAAAATAAACAATGGCATAAATAAAGAAAGAGAGGCTTCCTAACAAAAGTCAACTCAGATTTAAAAGAAAACAAATAAACACTAGGGTTATGATTAGAGGTGTGCTGTCATGATGAGGCACCAAAACATGTATTTTTCTTGTTGCCCACTCATATAATAGATGTCCATGTCCCATGTGATTGATATATTATGTATTGTCATGTGTTCATTAACTGGGGGCTGCACAGGTCCTTAGACCCCACGTTTGGACTTCTAGTGCAAATACCATACCAACTATAATATTAATTTCTTCCTCTATTTGTACAGTGGTTGAGGTTTGTCACATCAGAGCCATCAACCTTCAGCCTTTAATGTTCCCCTGAAAGACCAAAGAAATATTGAGGCTAAGTACCACAAAATGAAATATGCCAATCGCAGTTTGAAAAGATACAAGTATCCTGTATTTTGTACAGTTATACGCAAACAGATAGCTATCTGGCTCCCAACACCTTGCAGTGTGTACCAGCAGACACAGTGAGGGTTGAGAGTGCTGGACATCTTAAAACGGATACTTTTATAGAGCTTTCAAAACACTGTCCAGCCCCTCTCCAAACGAATAGGTTACATGCTAGAGTTTGTGCATAGTTCATATGACAAATATTACAATGTTTTACAACAGATCAAACAAGTTTGAATGTCCATGAGTTACAATGGTGGCATTGGTTCTCTGATCCACAGTAAGCCTTGTTTCAAGATTCGCTACAATTTAGTTCAGCAAAAACACACAATCTGAGTTTGTTCTACATTGTCTCGTTGTTTATTTGAAGATGAGGCTTGTGAGCGCAGACAACACTTGGATTGCAGTTCATATGCGACACAAGGTTTCTTTGCATATGACAACAGTCTCCTCTCGGTCAGCCTACATTTTGACACAACTCAAAGGTTGTTTGGCTCGGCTGCAAGTTGAAAACACAGTCCACCATTTTAGAACGCAAAACAAGAGTTGAAATCAAAATGGCAGACGATTCTTAAAATGGTGGTGAAGTTGATCAGGATAGCGAAACATTTCAGATGCGGTTTTCAGTGTAACACGAATGGGCTTTGACCAATATCCATAACAAGGCGGTAATATACAAATATGGTTTAACATCCCTATACCAAAATCTAAAGAGGAGCACATTCTATGAGAACCACACCCTTTCCCTGGATTAGCCTCCACCCAGGTGGTAACAGACAGAACAAAGCTCCAGATCCTGACCTTGGAGATGGATCTATGAAGAAGGACTACTGGGGGAAATGGGGGTGACCTGGGGAGAGGAAGTGGGGTGCCCAAGGATAAGACATGGTATCCCCCTTCTTCTTTTCGTGGTGTCTTTTCAGTTCCCCGAGCCTTTATGGGCCATTGTCATCCCTTTCCTTGTTCTTCTATTAACTCTGGCCGACATAAACACCAATTTGGTACTGGGATGAGGAAGAAGAATGTACATCACTTTGGTACTGACATGAGGAAGGGGCAAGCAAAACTGACAGCAGACTTTGATGTCGCCAATGAGCCGTCTAGTGTTTGGCAGACCAATCAACTTGGCAGGAGGTTTACAGCCTCTGAGAATAGAGAAGAGGATGTCAGCTGCAGGAAAAGTTTGACAAAGCATAGCCAGTGCAGCTGAGCAGTGCAAGCGGTCCCACGTAAGCTGACTAGGCTTGGCAGTGCAGCAGTGGGACCTGCAGGGCGAGGCACCGCAAGTGGAAATGTATGTGGCGGTTCAGAGGAAGCTACCGGTGAGTCCTCCTGAAGGAGCAGGGACCCCGGGGCATGTTGAATGGGTGTTCATTCCCAGAAAAAACATTTGCTTAATTTTGAATACGACACAAAAAATCTGAATGAATGAAAGAAAGGAACGCAGTTCAAGTCGATCAAAGAAGTAAACACAGTGAGATATTTCATAAAACGGACATGGGAATTTGGGAATCCAGCATTGCCTGTGCCAGCAAATAGACTTTGTTAACCACTGAAAACCGGCATTGGCAAAAGCCAGTAGAATTGATGAAGGATTTGGGGAAAGTATAAAGAAAAGTTGCCACACAAACCGTCATGAAAGTGTTAAGAAGAGAAATAAGAAAGGTAAACCACTGGGGCAGCTTCCTGGCAGGAGAATGGACCTGGAGGGCTGCCGAAGCCCAGTTGGCAGAGGGGAACTATTGAACTGTGAAACCCTGGTATGGGGGTATACCAGGTTCCAGGTAAGGAAGAATCACAGTGATGTTGTTGTTGAAAGAACTTAGTTGCGGTTCACAACTCTTGTGAAGTTGGGCAGGAAAGTATTTGTGCTTCCAAGAGTATGAACTTTGTGAGAATTATTGAGAACTGTGAAAAATAAGAAGGGCTGGGATGCACCCCCTACTTGTATTTTGGAAGGCCCTCAGAACTTGGGGAAGGGAGTTTCTTCCCAGAATGAGATTGTAGCCGCCTTTGGAACAATTATTGAACACTTGTTATTTTGGAGACTTAACCCCTACACATTCTTGGTCCAATTAGCATGTGAGGGCAAGAACAGACTTTGTTTTGGACAGAGACAGAACATTTCTTTGGGACTTCCTGACTTAGACTGACCTTACTTTTTGTTATGCAGGGAAAATACTTCTAGAATTGGGCCTTCTCCCTACCCCGTTCATTTATTAATAAAAGTTTATGGGCACACTTTGATCTCTTATGTACATTTCCCAGAGGGCAACGGATGGAAACATGCCCAGGATCGAGCTATGGGGAGCTGACCTGGAGGGCACAGAATTATTTAACGCGATCCCCTTCTTACTACAACATCAGGCAACAGCAGGAGAAAGAACTTCCAGAAAGAAGAAAAACATGTTTATACATACAGTTATGTGTATTTGGGGTTGTTCAAAAGCTTCATTACTAATAGGACACATTGTGTCATCAGCAGTGCATAGAGAGGCTGTACAGTAATCTACCTCAAAGTCTTTCTTATGTTAATTAAACACAACTTCAAATAACTGTAAGCTTTTTTGAATATCTTTGATCTTCTTAACCCGTGACATCAAAGTCTTTAAATATTCAAAATGCCTAGCATCTACGTTGGGCCATCCTTTTACATCAAAAAGGCTTATAGGTTTCTTCTCTACTGCTGGTGAATTCACATTGAGCTGTCTAGCTCCTGTCTTTAAAACAAAATGTGTGTCTGCCATAGGGGCCAAAACCAACTTCACGCACTTATCGTCACCTTGAAACAGCAACCTCTCAGTCAATGATATTACAGTTGTCGGGCCATTGCAACAAATCCTACTACCCACCAGTAATAGTTCTCCTAGTTTATTAAGACGGATGGGGCAGATGTTAGATACCAAACTGTACTGTACCAACTGCCAGGTGGACACACTTCCGGCACTTCTCTGTGCGGGTGAACCAGTTCCAGCTAAATTCAACCAACAAGCAAGGCATGATTCTGCTAATGGGGGACCAGATGCCTTTGGCTGGCTGCTTTGCTATTAAAGTGCGCTCTCGTCAACTACAGGTCCATCTGCTGTACTGCCAAATACACCTCCAGGGTCACAGGTCTTCACAAGCAATTCCCCTTTCAGAATCCCTAACGCCCCTCATCAGCTGTATAATGGCATTTATGCTGAGATTATTGACTATTAGCAATTGTTCAATATTAGCATTGGTACTGGTGAGCAGTGCCCCAGAGATAAGCTTGTTCCAACTGACTTAAATGGCCATCAAATGTGTTGTCTCTTATATACACACCCCAAGCTGCAAGGGCTGCATTGCACCCATCCCAAATCCAATCAGCTACTTTCCTTTTCTCCCTTCCTTTGCACAACTCATTTGTCTTCTGCTAAAGGTGGATACTGGCCCCACAGTTGGGAAACTAGGTTGTAACATAAAATGCAGACAAGGGGACGGTAAACAGCAAGGTTGCCACCATGGTTTTAAAAATAGGACATATAAACCCTGATCTATCTAGCTTACCAAAAATGTCATACCAAAGAGATTGAAATTTATTAACTTCAAACGTAGGTGACACCAGATACTGAATTAGACTGAAAGTATCTGCATTATACTGGCACAAAGCATGAGTGGTGTTTAAGTGCACCCTTATCACCAATTCCTAGATATCCAATGAGTTAATAAATATAAGTAAGGCTCCAAGAAAGTATTATAAACCTTTCCTAACACAACACTCTGATCTTCAATACTGAAGTTGCTCAGTCCAGCTACATAATAGAATCCACAGGGCAGGGTCACTTCACCCACCGCCATGCTCTTGCTACCACTCTGCATCCTTTATCTCACCATCAGTGTTTTATTTGTCAGATATCTGCACCAATAAATGATGTTCAGGGCGCCTTTTCTTCCTAGCCTAAAGTGCAAAACAATAGTACGTTCAATCTGAAATATGAGACAGTTCAGGGTACACTTTAAGAGAATTAAGAGCAGAAGCTGTTTCTTTAACATCAATGTCATTATTTGCTTGGTCTTTGGGTGTGGGAGTTAATTTTATTCTGAATCTGTATTTAGGACACAGTCATAGCGGTCATCAGACGTGTTTGAGAGTGACTCAAAAGGATAGGGAACAACACCCTGCACCCAACGACCTGGGAGGAATATTAGCCACATCGCTACTCCACTTTCCCAACTACCATTCTTACCACAGATTCCTCCTTGCCAGTGCACAACAAATCTCCTTCTGTAGCAGAGTAAGAAATGAATATCAGAGTTGGTGACCATATTTGAAAGGTTATAGCTCACTTTTAATTCAGAGGAACCTCTTGCAATTTAACAGCTGAATTAGATACCAACAAAACCTGCAGCGGCCCCATCCACCGTGGAGCCAGAGCCTACTTCCTCTAAAGAATGTTCAGTAGAACAAAGTCACCTGGTTGCAGGGAGTTGCTGTGAGCAAGTGTTATTTAGGCAGAGCTGCCTTAACCTGGTTGTGAACAAGACTGACAGAAGAGTTTAAGGACTTCACAAACCCCAATAATCAGTTATCTATCACATGCAGGTTATCATCGACATTCTTTACAGGTGGAGATGAGGGCAATTGCATAGGTCAGCTATACAATATCTCATAGAGGCTGAGCCTAGTTTTCCTAGAAGGGTTACTTTACATTTTGAACAACACAAGGGGAAGGGTCTCTGGCCATTTCATTCCAGTTTCTTGACAGCGTTTGTCCAATTAATTTTAATCACCCATTATGTCTCTCCACTGCATCTGTGGATTGGAGATGGTGTAGGCAGTGTAGATTATGCTGCACATTCAAAGATGACTGGAGGGCCTTCACCACATTATTCACAAAGTGGGGGCCTTGATCACGGTTGATGCTAATAGACAGTCCAAACCTGGATCTAAGAAAAGTATTTTAACAAATGTCACAATATCTGCCCTCTGGCAGTAGTATGTCTCCACCCACCCACAGAACAAATCTAAGCAAGCAAGAAGATACAGCCAGTTGTTGCAGCGAGGAAGCTAGAGAAGGTTTCCACATGTTAATCTGGAGGCAAATGGTGAGGCACCAACAGTATTCCTGAGTCCTTTAGAAACTTGGGGTTAAACCCTAATCTATTCAGTCAAATGACCATCTCCTCTCTACCCACATTAGCGTGGCCATGGTACATGTATTTATTTATTTGTTTTTATTTATTTTTTCCATTTATAAAGCAACTCAACCCTTGGGCATGAAGGCATTGTTGCATTACACATAGAAAGCAGGTGGGGAGATTTGAGGGGATGTGTCCCTTCAACTCAAGCAAAGAGCAAAGTTTACAATGCATTCCTGAAAGCCCAGTAGGATTGCTCCGCTTGCAAGGCTGGGGTCAAAGAGTTTCATTGCTTTGCTGCAATTGTCGGGAAGCTTGACCCTCCTGTTTTGGATATTTTGAATTTAGGTTGGCCCAGACTGTGTGCATAAGCTGTCGTGATTGGTCTGGTGGATTGAACTTTCTGGAACCTCTCTGCCAGGTAAGGTGGCGCAACGTTAGAGAGGCATTTGTGAGCTATTGTGAGCGTCTTGAAGATAAACCATTCACAGATGGGGAGCCAGTGAGTCTTCCTTCTTGCAGCAGAGATGTGCTCTAGTTTGGGAATGCTAAGGGTGGCTCGTATAGAATTGTTTTGGATTACTTACATCTTTTGGATGTTGGATGATGAGATGCCTGCAAACAGCCTATGACAGCAGTCCAATCTCAACCCAATGATTGCCCTGGCAATAGTAAGGCAGCTATCTGGAGATAAAAAAGGGTCTTAAAGCATTAATACGTTTTGGAAAGTAGGCTGCGAGAGTGAGACCTTTGCATCCAGGTAGACGCCACATGTTTTTCCAGATGGGGAAACTGGGATCATCTTGGCATCAATGTTGAAAGAGAAGTATTGAGGAGTGAGTGAGAGGGGAAGAAGGATTTGCATTTCATCGGCATAGTTGGTGTAAGATATGTCGATGGAGTCCAAAAGGTCAAAGAGGGGTTTTGTAAAGATATTGACAAGGAACAGGGAATGCAGGAGCCTTGAGGTACAGCGCAGGTGATAGGGGTTGGGTGGGAACTGGTGTTCTCTGCAAATACTCTGATGGTTCTTTGTTCAGAAAAGAGGCAATCGAGGTAGTGGCTTCAGGTGAGGGGTTCGCTTCCAGGGATAAACGCCGACAAGGTTTGACAATAGTATCTTCGGTGCCACTAATCGACCTTGGTCATCTTGCCAAAAATAGTCATTATATAATCCACAAAACATCCTCATCCAGTTATCTTTCTCTCTGGAGGGGGCATTTTCTTGCATTTGAGCCAAATCGTCCAGGGCTTTGTATTGAGACGGGATGGTTTTTAACAGGGACAATGTAATATCTTATGTGTCAGATACAGCAGCTCATTTAGCTTTTCCATCTGCAAAAGTATTGTTGCTACTGATCACATCATCTAGGAACTGAAGTCCAGTACCATTGATGATGACTATCTTTTCTGGTACCATGATGTAGTCAAGGGGAGACTTTACATATTGGCTGTTCCTGATAAGGAATCTTGTCGATGTCAGGAACCCTCTCTGTTTCCAGAGCTGACCAAAGATGTAAGCCATCTCAAAGGCATATGGGGAATCAGTATAACATATTGTTGGGTGGTTAGATTGCACCACCGAATGAGTGCCACCAGTTTTGCAATCTATGCAGAAGAGACCTGGGCTAACATTCCACTTTCCACTGTAAGAGGATTCAATTCAACACTACAGCTAAATCAATGCCTAGTCTGGGATACTGAATGGAAACCCTTATTGATATATCTTTGTGTCCAGTTCATGCGTTCTGGATGACTACCCCTATATAACACCCCTCTTTTGGAATCCCCCTGACCCCACTGAGCCAAGAAGTAGTTCTGTTTTGCAAGTTTAAAAGGTTTATTTGATAATTTAAACAATAGATATATATATCACACTTTATAATAAATTAATAATTGAATATCACACTTAATCTGAGCAGTAATCAATAATGGATAGTCCGGCACTAGCACACTTCTTTATAATCAATGATGAGTGGTTATAGGATGGATAAGATAGCAACAATACTTTTATGGTTTCAAATGGATGCAATGTGGAATGAAATGCAGTACAGAAAATAACTTGATAGGATTTCAGCAAAAGACAATTGGCCTCATTAGGACCCAGGCGGTAAGGGGTTTACGCCGGTGTAAACCATGGCGCCCCTTACCGCCTGAGTACGAGTTCCCTTAGCGCCATGGTGATTTTAACGCCTGCTTTTAGCAGGCGTTAAAATCCATGGCGCTAAGGGACCTTGTTGTTAATTACGCCACCGTAATTTACGGTGGCGTAATTAACGCCTTCCCCACTCCCATTATGCCCTATGGGGCCAGAAATGGGAATGGGGAAGGGTAAATGGGGATTGGGGACTTACCGCCCCGCAAACCTCGGAATGGGGCGGTAAGTCCGCCAACCCCCGTGGCGAAGTTGGCAGCTTAGCGCCATGAACCATGTTGCTAATAGCGCCATGGTCCTCCGCCAAGGTCCTAATGAGGGCCATTGTAATCACTTTCTTGGACAATTCACCCCCCCTTTTATGCACTGTAAGGAGATGAAGATGACACAGTTCTTAGGAATGCAATCAAATAGAATTCAGTTCAATTCCCCCCCAGCAGCTTATACAACAGATAGGAGTTTTGAAACACAGGCAAAATGCTTTGAATATGGTGACAATGCAGTGAGAAATATGCTGAAAATGGTTTTAATTCCCTTTAGGAGGTTCAGGGTGAGTGAAATATACTTGGGATGAGTTCAGGCTCACTTTAGCAAGGATCTAGGAGTAACTAGCAGGTAAACGAATTTTTGGCAAAGGAAAGCAATGAAGTTGCTGTTTTCACACGTGGCTGGATTTTTAACCAAATCGCAAATCGCGGTAAAATTTGCGAGTGCGATAATCGTGATTACGGCAATAGTATACGGAGTAGCAAGTCGGTTCTAAGCTTGTTGGAAAGCTGAGATTCTAAGCTTCCAGAGGATAGTTAAACGAAGTTCCTAGCCCAAACGGTTCCAAAGATACGGATGATTAAATAAAGGTAGTTTTTCGGATTTGAAATTTTAAAAGTTCAAAGCGACAGGTTACAGCTTGCAGCTAGAAAATGACAAGTGACAGCTTTGCAAATGACAGGTGACAGTTAAGAGGCAGTTCTGGTTAGATTAAAATAGATTGAATTATATTATTTTAACTAAGAGATTGGTTCTGCACAGTTCTGCTAGGTACTCACAATATATTTAGAAATAGGCCTCGCCACGGATCTGGTCAGGTTTTCGGACTGGACTCCGGTTCTGGTCTCGGCACTGAGTCAGCTCTCTGGTTCTGCTAACAGCGGTCTGGGTCACTCTGGATCTCTGGCCTCTGGTTCTGGATACTGCTCTGCGTTCTCTGGGTACAGCACTGCTTCTGGATCTTTCTGCACAGCTTTCTCTGGATACAACACTGCTTTCTGGCAAATGGCAAGAGTTCATGCAAAGAATTCAAACAGCTCGCCTGGCTGTGAATAGTTTACAATGATTTGAGGCCTGCAAAAGAGGGATTTAGCTTGCAGTTGACCTCTCTGCTACCAATTCTGAAGTAAAGTCTTGGTCTCTGAAGGTGGATAGATTGGAGTCTCTGTGTTGGCTCTCTGGAGGTTGATGGAGGTAAAGTATGGATTTTCCCGGCAGAGCGTCCCGCAGCAGATGGAATAGAATGTCCCTATCTGTCCTGACTGTCTGCTTTTATGTGTTTTGAAAGTGGGTGGAGAGGCTAGCTATCTAGGCCCTACCCCTCTCCACTTGTCATTGGCCACTTCCTCTTCTTCCCCTTGATTGGGGGAATGAAATGAAGTGTCATCATGATGAGGTCTGTTTATGATACAGAGAACCCACCCCTGTCAACTTTACACACAATCTATATTTGACCTAAAGACATATTTCCCCGATAGACAGTTGTTTGGCATTGCATACACACATCATGCATTTACTGATGGTAGCCCCTGTTCCAATTCTGTCGTTTCTAGGAGCTTGCGTTCAAAAATGGCAACATATTTCACTTTTTGGTCGGGTTACCAATATTGGATTTGTCCCCGCATTTACACAAATGTTCGCAAAGCATGTGGGCATTAGGTGGTGGAGTGTCAGATTTTTAACATACATACATTTAGAGTAATATCCTCTTTTCCGCTAAAAACCCCCCTGAACATACCACCGGGTCCTAACACATCTTCAAATGTGCACAGAAAAATCACAAGAATAATGATATCACTTATAAGATTTTCACAAGTCCGCTCTATGAATGATCCATTTTTTTAGATTTATGTTCTGGCCCCAAAGGGGTGTGGTTTCCCAGGTCACATGGTGTAGAAACCAGTTTATCCAGTTTCTGCCAAGCTCAGAGACCCTGCCCCTCCCAGCTTCTGCCAAGAGGAAGCTATTTTACGGTCCCCCTAATAAACCATCTGCCTGGGCCCTGGAAGGCCCATGGTTCAAAAGGAAGCCATTTACGACTACCCTAATAAACCATCTGCCTGGGCCCAGGACAGGCCTTTGTTCAACTCCCTGTAGCTGCTCCACCCCTAATCTAATCAGAGAGGTGACAACTCCTTTTGGCAAGGGGAAGAGTGGCTGAGCAGGTTTTAACTCCTGTGGGGGTAGATGTCAGGCAGAATTCAGTTCCTTAAGCCAGGCCCCAGCTAATGTCACTTCTAGTTACCCAGTTTTCTGCATTCAAATAAACTAACAATTTTTACACATGCAGCTAGAATGCTGATTCTAAGTTTAAAACTATGACATTTAAACAATTGAAACCTATGTGACACTCAAAAGTAGGTCACTCATTTCTTTTAAACATTTAGATTTTTAGTGTCTTTCAGTCCAAATTTACTTAAACTGCTGAAATCCACAGCTCAGCCAGTTTTGCTATGAACATTATTTTAGGCTCATCCTCTTTCTAGATTTTGTATGCCCACAAGACTTTATTCTGTCAAATGTCTGCTGGTGTTCAGTGAGATTGTTGGATATTCTGCAATGTTTGAAATGGGCATTCTGAGCTTGCCTTCAGAGAAACAAAGGGTGATTTTTAAAGTGCTTTCTAGCGAACAGGCACTGCTGCTTTTCTCTTTGGCACCCCATTTCACTCATGGCTCTTCTGACCCAGCACACCCGCACCGGGGGGTGGCAAGTCAGGCGACCATTTTGGTGTGCACACAAACTGCGCGGTTTTCATAGATTCTGGCGCACATGTGGGCTTTTTCGGCCATCTTGGATTTCCTAAGCCCACAGCACCAAATGTTGTAGCATAATAGTCCAAACGTGGGTCAGAACACCCAACACCACCACCTCCCCAGGCTCACACACTGCACACCCTGCAACCAAGTTCCAATGCTGATCCTGGCGACATGACCTATCAACAAAGTAAATCACATCTGCCTCAGTGAGGGGTAAATAAATGAGTTATATTAGTTGTGTTGTCAATAAGCAATCAGTGATAGACAATTATGGTGGTCAGTATCATGTGGCTCCATACATGGGGAAAAGCGGACAGAGATGCGGGATTCAGTACTGAGCACATAGTTAAAGTGACATTGGAGGAGTTATGTCAAATTTGCTGGGTGAAAATATGGACATGTGTTGAGTTTTGTTCTTCAGTAGTAGAGAGCCGACTGAGTGGGGTACTGCGACCTGCAAACGAGATCCTAGCACAATATACTCAACTGTTGCAACTGATCGTAAGTAGGGTGGCATTTCAGTAGCAACATGGTCTATTTTCTTGCTATAATAAATTACAGGTTTATGATCAATGCCGTGTCTTTGGGTAAGAAAGGCTAAGGCAACGCTGTTTTGCTCATAACAGTATCGAGTAAACCTTTTCTTATAGACATGAAGTACCTAATGCAGGAGCACTGACTAATATGGTTCTATCTTGATGAAGGCTTCTTCGGACTATGGAGACCACTGTAGGGGCTCTGTAGCATTAACTTCAGTGTACTCTTGCACGGGTTTAACAATCTCGGTAAAGCCTGGGATCCATTGTCGGCAATACCCAACCATTTCTAAAAATACTCTCACCTGTGTAATATTGTGGGACTTTGTGATTTTGTAAACTGTTTCTTTTCGGGAAGGGGTTTATTAACCAAAGACCCATGGTAATGTCATGCCCCAAGTAATGAACTCTCTGCCTACATAATTGTAATTTTTGTTTAGGTTCTTTATGCCCTTTCATTGGAAGGATTATCAGTAAGAACTGTGGGTTGTGCTTACCAGCCTCATTAAATGGTGAAGTGATCAATAAGCAGCCAACATACTGAACTAACACCGATTTCACATGGAACTGTAAAGCATCTATCTATTTCGTCAGTTGCTGAGAGAAAAGTGTAAAGTACTTGGTATACTCCTGGGGCAAATGGATCCAGGTGTATTGTTCCTCTGTGTGAAAATGTGAATATGTACTGGCTATCTTTGTGTATGGGTGCGCAAAAGAATGCTGAGAATAGCTCTAGAACTGTGAAATCGGTAGCCTTTGGTGAGATACAGGGCAATATGGTTGCCAGATTTGACATGACCGGAATTGAAGAGATTACCAAAGCATTTACAGCTCTCAGGTGTTGGAGAAAATGGTTGTCTCAGAATGTTTGATGGGCCACATCAGAGTATTGCATGGATTGGTGGTCCGGTTTAGGAGTGACTGAATGACAGCAGTGATTCCTAGCTCTGCCTCAGGTTTTAGCGATACCCAGGAATGGGCGGCATCTTCTTGAAAGGGACTACATTTATTCTAACTGGTTCAGCAGTGCGTCATCTACAGTGTCACAACAATGGAATATTTCCTCTTGGTACTTATATAGTTCTCCCTTGTGTCTGCTTACTGGTACATATTGTGTATTGTTATGGTTTTTGTGATCTTTCTATGATTATAAAAATACCTATGAGGCAGCCTTTCTCTGATCTATTCTGGCTATATTAATTCAATCCAGGATAACATTTTGTTGCCATTTTTATAAGACACTATTTTGCTTGACTAACTATTGGATCAATATCTTTTTGATCAATAGAATTATAAATTATTAAATGAAAAAATTAGACACAATGTATGTACACCGGAAGAGATGCTGACACTTTCACATTTACTGAAAAATACAGTATTAAAGAATACATTAGTTAAGGGCTTCAGATTTTTCTCAATTCAAAGGCTCTGGCAAATCCATGTGTTTTCACTGAGAATACTCAGGTGTAAACATGTAATCAGCTTATATATCCTATTAAAGGTTTTTTTATTTCTGCATTTCCACACACTCTGAGAAATCCAAGAACACAGTGGACCACCTCATAAAATTAGGATGTTAACTCGTAGTTTAAAATTCTAATTTGGTCGGAGTTTCTGAATATATAGAGGCTCAGTGGAGGAAAATATGTAAGTCTAATGTTCATAGGAGAGTTTTTTTAATTAGTTTAGCATCCTTTTATAGTCTACCAAGGTATTTAAAATGACTTATTTTAAAATAATGACTTCTTTTGATGATGTATTGTTGAGGTTACAACTTAATTCATGTTTGATATTTTGGAAACACTGACATTTACAAAAATAAATATGAATCATATGAACCTGTGAAAACACATAGCATATAAATACCTCTTGTTTCAGTCTATGGAAGATCTAGAATATATATGACTTGAAATCGTAGCTGGTGTAGGGTTTCTAGTGTGTAAGTATCTGCTGCCTCCTCTGTGCTCTCCCATGGGGTGTTCCTCAGAATCTGGATATAATTGTCTTAGTTCCACTGCTAACAACAAATAATCCACCCGACTATTAATCTATATGTTTCTTTGAGTCTGTGCATGAAAATAAACTTGCATTGCATGTCAAGTGTCAAAGAAAACCTATTGTATTGATCTATCATCACATAAAAATGTGGGTACATAATAATGTCCATTTAACTTATGCTTTCTGTTTGATTGTTCAGAGACAATGCCTGCGTTTTTTTTTTTTTAACAAACTCCTACTACCTCTAGGTAATGATCTCCACCATACAAAATCGATAACTTTCTGAACCTGTAGCAAGAAATGGAAACAGCAATGCAACATATCACATCAAACTATATCATAAAAAATCAACTCCTTCGCCCTCCCAACCAAATGCTACACTACATTAAGCATGCACTAGCTACCACTACTTCGAAGCAGGTGAAAAAATCTAAATTGTTTGTGTGCCCTTAATTAAAGAGCATTTGTGTACTTTTTTGTGAACGTTCACTCCATTTTTTTCTTTCTATCCTTTTATTATTCAAACAAAGTTTTAAAAACATAAAACATTCAGGACATGGTGTGCTGAAGAAATATTTGCAACGACAATTAACCACACTTTAAGTGAAGCATTTTCGCATGAATGGTCAATGCCAAGATATTGTGCAGACAACACCATTCCCATTTAAAGGAACAAAACAGAGCCCTTTCGTATGAACGATTCAAATTAACCAATTTCAGGTTGATATGAAGATAAAATGATAATTCGTGAATTTGGCAACTGGTCTAAGTGGGTTTTAAAATGTTGCTGTATATGGATTGCATTGAGTTCAAACTCTGAACATATTTTAAGATCTATCAGTTTTGTGATGGATCCATTTTCGCATCATTACATTGAAAAATGCAACAATTGTTGAAGAACAAATAACAGCAAACTGTGTTATTCCAGAAATACATTGGAGAATTCGGCTCTCGCCTGGTCCAGCCGCCTGAAGCACATTCGTATTAATAATGGGTTTTAGGAGCGCTCTTCTAGTACACCTTTATGACTCTTAGGTCCAGCAGCTTCAGTCATTGCACGAGGTACATATAGGGTTTTAAGGCAGCATTACACTGATTGAAAAGGTGTCAGCCTCAATTGTAAATGACTGTAACTACGTGCTGTTAGCAGCATGGCGTGGCCTTCTTTGTAACGGTGCAAAATATAAAGGATAATTGACGCAGCTCTGCAGGAGCCGCAGGAGGTTGTGCGATACTTTATTGACAAAACAAGCTACATCGTTATAATGATGTCTCTGAATTCCCCTTCATGATCAAGTAACCTTTTTGAATCTGTGCTTCCCTTCGCATGGATCCTCATGGGAGCTTCCAATTGACCTAGTAACCACAAACACAGTAATTGATGGGTTTTTTCGATGATATTAGCGCTTGAGATAGGTTAACTTATTTTTAATTTCCCCAAAGAAAAAACTGTAAACCTGTGAGCGTTTCTTAATTTAGGTGATTCTATTTCTGTTCTCCAGACCATTTATTGTTCCCTTGTATCAGGCCTGCTCATACGTTCCACAACACCCTCACCTTCTCTTTCCTTTCATCCTTCGTTTTCCCTTGTCCTGCGTACACCCTAAGGTGTCAGGTCAAATTGCAAGACCTGAAGAGAGCCCGTAGATTGGTCCTTTTTAAATCTAATGTTCAAACAGTAGCATGCAGCCTTTGCAACTAACAAGCTAAATATAAACCATTTGCACCCGGGGAAGGGCCATTAGAAACCAGGTGGCTGGATCGGTGGGCGAGAATATACATTCTAAGCCTGCTGTTCCAGCCACCCGATGTCCTTGCCTGGGTGGCACCATTTTTTTAAAATGGGGCGGCAACGGGGAGCCTCTCCCTGTTTCCTCCCACTCCCCCACCCCCACCCTCCAAACCCAAACCTCTTCCCTACTCCTCCCTCCCCACTTACCTGCAGGATGAGAGCCTTATGCTCTGGTCCGGCGTGCCTCCCACTCCTACCACCACCAAAGAAATGGAAAAGTGACTTAGTCCCTTTTCCCTTTTGCAGAGGCCATCATGGATTTTGCATTTTTTTTTTCTTCTGAGATTGCATTGCTTACGTCAGCCAATCGTATGAGGAAGAAAAAGAAAAGCCGTCTGCACCCCAGATGAACGCTGGGGAGCAGATGGCTTTCACTCCCTGGGGAGTGGGGGGGGACAAGGCCGTTAATTGCCCAAAGCCCTTGCCGAGGCCCGAGCGTTACTGGCTTGTAAGCCCCTCCCACTGGGGTGTGAAATCCATAATCTAGCTGCCAACATTTTAGAATGGCAGGTTACTATTAAACACAGTATAAACAGAAAATAACAGATGAAAATATGAAAAACAGGATACTTATTACCTGATATTTGCACCTGTGCTAAAAAGGCAGCAACTGCGTAGATAGTAGGGAATGGAGCAAACAGTTTTGTTTTCACAATCCATATTATATATCTAATCAGACTGTTGTGCATAATATAAAAGAAATGTGTTTGCTGAATTACTTGTTATGTTACACAGCACATCTAGCAAATCAAATAGCCTGTTTGATTTTTACTCTTGTAAAAACATTCTTCGACAGTAAGGATGGGCACTGAAAGTGTCTGCTCCATTCAATATTATTCAAGCAGAAACACAAACGCTAAATTTATTTGCTGCATTTTCTTTGCAGAATTGCAACGTTTTAATAATGTGACCCCAGATCTTACTATGGCAATGCCAAGCTTTTTTCTTTTTCAAATGAATAGGGTCTTGTGTCATTCCCTGTAGTGGTTTCTTTGGAAACTGAGAAAGACTGCAGAAAGACATGTCCTATGGAAAATTAATGAGAATGCATTTGTAGTCCACTCCAGGGGACTATGATAGTGTACTGGTTAGGCTGGAACAAAATACACAGTAGTCTGGCTGAGTCCTGTTTTCCGAGGCCTTTTTCTTCTTTCATCAGTAAACAACCAGTATGTGTGTGGTTGCCAGCATTACAATGAACCCCTATTTATTCTGCCTGCTTTTCACAGTTATAAAAACAGGCACTGGGCCTGATTCATAGAAAAGTGCCCAGAAATCCTGCAAAGCTTGCACGCCGAGAATGACTATGCGCAAGCCTGAGCACATGTGTTTTTCTGCACACTCTGCATATTCATGGAATTGTTCATGCAAAGTAACTGTAAATGCAAGTTGCACCTGCAACGCCCCTGACACTCTTGCATGCAAAGCAAAAACAGCCAGAAGCAACTACCTTTGTGTGCTCCTCGGGAACAAACACATGCACCCTTGAAACAGTGCATTGGTCCCCTGCAACCAGGTCTTCACCTCAGGGACACAGTGCGGATTCCCCCATAACAGTTACCGGCACCCTGTCAACATGCGTACGAATTCCCTAACTCAGGTGAAACTTGGAAAAATATGCATAAGAGCCCTAAGTTAGATCGAAACTCCGGCTGCATACACGCACCCATGAATCCAACATGCAATCTAACCTCTGCACTGTGAATCCTATGCACAAATGTCTGTACGCCTGCCCTCAGTTGGCAGATTGAATGAGGGCTTTGCATGACCATTTACCCGATGAGAAGTCCAGGAATACGTCTTGTTCTGCGCATTTGTGGCCATCGATGGACTGTCTGTGGGCTATCATTCGTAACGGCCACAGTTTCCCTTCTTTTCCACATTTTACGAGTTCCGCACCCTACCTTGCCATTTGCACAAGCCATGCCCAAACTCTGCGTAGTGTCTTGGGCAGGGCACTCAGCCTCTCGCAGAGATGTGCCAAGCATGCGCAAAGTGCCTGTAAATTACAAAAAAGTGCTGCGCAGTTGATTCCATGAATCGACAAACAAAATTGTGCATGCGGTTTGGAGCACAAAGTCCCTATTTTCCACGCAGATAATTCCACGAATTGGGCCCATAATCCATAGGGATTAATGTCTCTCAGGTAGCAAAGGGTGGAGAGACTGGAGTTTCTCATAAAGTGGATACACGCACAGACCAGTTTTTCATCCCCATGTGCCTATCCATTTAGGAAATGTCTTTCAAAATGGTACAGGTGCAAAAAAAACAGGTGAAGAACATGTTTCTGCCTGGTTTTCATTACCACCCATGTCATTTAAAATTAGGCTGTAAGCAATTGTATTTTGGCAGTGTCAATTATAGATGCTGATAGACTGCCTACATTCCTTCTGTAAAATGATATTTGTTGAGATAAGATTTAGGACCTGATTCATGGTATGTTTGCATGGTGCAAAGTAACTATGCATGGCAAAAATACACTTTGCACTGTTGCATGAATCAGGGTGTTTGTTGGTAATGCAAAGTCATTTTGCACAAATGAAAAGTCACTTTGCACTATTCAAACAATTCCATGAATCAGGCCCTTAACAGGATATCCTTTGGCATTCTGCAGGCACTGGCAAATGCATTCATTTAAACACCCATTGGAGCAATAGTACACAAAATGTGGCCCAGTGCAGATATCACAAGGGCAGAAATTGCCGTTTTGCAATAAAGTTTTTCACCAGGGAAATGTTTTCCCTCTTCCAGCTCTTCAACATCATACAAATTGCCCGGATGGCATGTCTTTTTTCAACATGGTAATGTGTTTCCTAGTATTAATGGCACTAGCATCGATGCAAAGTTCTATAATATGGCCCCATAATCTCAATTTTCCATTTTACGAAAAATACATGCTATTTAGGAAAATAGAAGGAGATTTGGACCAAGATTGATATTCATTTTTCCTCCAATTGACATTATAAATAACTAGAAGGAGGGCAGCTGATCTTCATACTTTGTGGGGCTAACTAGACCTTCAATAGGGTTGCCAGGCTGTTTGCTTGAAGCCATATATTGGTAATAGCATCCGTTTCGGAGTTAGAACGATGGATCAGGTGATAGCTGCAATAGTGTGCCCTTGGCTCCTCATTACAAGTTCCAAGTGATCTGCTTGGTACCCACACTTGAATCCTTATGGGTAGACATACTTTAATGTGATCATTCAAGAGTTAAAGTATGTTTCCATCATCGTTTCCAAAATGCAAACACGTGATTTTATGAAAAAATAAACACAAACATCTACAAATCTACAAAATAGAAAAAAAATGCCTTGATTTTACAGAACTGTTAGCGTTTGCACTACTGGGTAATACAGTTGTAATAAAATGACTACTGCCCCGTACAAGGATGAGGCAAAGGCAGCACTGCAGGTTCTGTTGGTTAGATTGCATGCAAATGAAGTTGAAAATGAGTTGACAGAGGTTCGATGCTTGTCTTCTGTGGGACACTCTCCTGGGACTCAAGGATACGCTGAGGCCTTGTTCTCATTCTCCCAACCCAGTTGAGTCTGACTAACATCTGCTGAGTCTTTCACCTGAAGTCAGGTCCTGTCTTCCATTGTAGCTAGCAGAGAAGCAGGTCTTGCTCAGCAGAAGTTCACCCCCAATGTTTCCTGCAGATGGGAAGGGAGAAGAGATTACCTCTGCCTTGTATCACTCCTTCCCCTCACTGGTGAAAGTATTTGGAAAGCTCTTCCCTTCCATCAGAGACCTACATGAACTCTTCTTAAAGTACATTAATGAATTCAAAAGGCAACAAGCCACAGGGGATTGGTTCAAAGCAAGCCTTCTTTAAGTGGTCCAGTCCTTGTTAAGATAACACGTGGCTTAGGCCTTTGCTTCATACACAAAGTGCTTTTTTGTACAGCAAGTGAAGAAGACAGGAAGCAAAGGGAAGCCCACATAAAATCAAGACAGAGGAATCCTTTCCGTCTTATGTTCTGAGCTGCCTGTCTGCCTAATCCCACACCTGTCTCCCCATTGATTACTATTCAAACAGTTTCACAAAAAGAATGACTAACTATTTGCCACTGTTGCCCACTTTTTCATTGGTGCCCAAGACAATTTTATGGCCCAGTGTGACCCTGCTCCTAGGAGATCTGTAGTTGCGAGTGTGACAAACTGACTCCTGCCCTGCAGGATTACAATGGTGAGTAGAAGCTAGAACACGCACTCAGATAGATTGATTGATACACAATGAGCGCAATACAATATTTTGTATTGCGCTCATGCACATGTGTTTCTCAAACCTCACACTTTTACAAACACAATCAACACAATCATTAAGGTAAAACAGGCACAGTCAAGAAATATACCTCCTTCGCCTATTGGGTAATGTGAGCAGAGGGGTGTGAATGTGGTTCAGTAGCAACCAAAACAGTGACGTATAACAGTCAAAAATAAAGGAATGTCCAATCAAGGTTCTATAATAATATATACACTTTAATTAAACACACCATGTACAATATTAAATAACTAGAAACACACACCATAAAACCCAATCCTGAGGAAAAAACACAGAATAAGCCATGATAGTAGATGCAGAACTCTGGCTAGTGAATAAGATTTGTTAGGCAAGTAAAGTAACAATGTTCTTGAAAAAGGATATGTATGGGTGAGCAAAAAAGGGTCTAAATTGACATAACCAGTCTCTAGAGCCCCCACATTGACCTAGGGCACTGTTAACAGTTGATAGTACCTTCTGTGCTGTTCTTGGTGGTTCAGAAGCATCAAATTATACTTCTTTGTGCTGTGTGACGATCCGGAGAAAACAAATGGCAGCAACAGAGCATCGTGTGAGTTGAAAATTTGCTGAAGAGTTTTTGAAACACGCTCCAAGCAGTTCATTGGCAAAAACAACACTAGGAACCAGGCTGTCTTGGCTCTCAGGGTGCTATGAGTCCCAATCAAGAGACTTGGGTACAACATTAGTCATTTTCTCATGTTCGCAATCATGGGGGAGACACACAACTGCAAAGGTCCTCCAACACAGTGAGGTCCTGGGTAGTGCTGTGGCTGGCGGCAGGTCTTTTTCCAGCAGCAGCTCACCCCCGATTGTCTGTGGGGATGGTTAAGGGACATTGCTGGCCTCTGCCTTCGAACAGCTGCCTTCCCGTCACAACTGGAAGACTTTAGAAAGGGCTGCTCTCTCAGCAGAGGCCAGTGAATTTTTCTAAAGTGATACTTCAAAATGATTCCCAAGACGAATCAAGGAAGTGGTGGGAGACCCTGGCCCTCATTACGACCCTTGCGGAAATCGACTGACCGGAGCGCCACAGCGTAAATAGCGTTTCCGCCATTGCACGAAGGAGCAAAGTGCGGCCCATTCCGACCCATCGGGCACGAGCACCACGGCATGGCGGAAGTGCAAAGTCCGCGATGGCGGAAAAGACCCCAAAACGGGCCACACCGCCGCCGTACGGGGCCCCAGGTGCAATACCGCCACCCCTCTTAGCGGTCACCGCAGTGTGCGCCTACCGGAAAGTACGGTGGCCGGAAATATACGGAAACGGAAGTTAAAACACGGGCCCGGAACGGGAAACATCCCGGCGTACACCTATAAATACACTAAAACCACACAACCACTAAAAACACTACCCTGAGACACACCCCACCCCGTCAACCACCCTAGCGAAACCAAGAAAAATGGGAAAAGCAGCGAAGAAAGCGTGCGACCGCAAGCGGCAGGTCCACTTCTCCCGTGAGGAACTCACCGTGCTAACAGAGACCCTCCAGGAGAATGCTGCCGTGGTCTTCTCCACGCAAATGACCAGGACGGCACTTGCAAACAAGAAGGCCATATGGGCTCTGGTGGCACAGCGGGTAAGTGCGGTGGGGACCGCACCCCGCACCCCACAGCAATGCCGCAAGCGATGGGACGACCTGCGGATACGCGTCCGCAGCATACTCTCTGCCAACCGCAACATTGCCACAGCCACCGGGGGAGGTCCGGAATCACCCATCAAGTTGACCCCCTGGGAAGAAATCTGTGCCTCCACCATCGGAATGGAGAGCATTGAGGGAGTCGGAGGGATGGAGAAAGGAGTGCAGACATCCGAAGATTCAGGTAGGTGGGCCAGATATAACAAGCCACACAGTCCATCCATGTGAAGCACCATGCGTCCACATAGTGCAACAGAAACACATGTCCAGGATAACGTCCACACACATCGGCCTGATAGCGCACGTTAAAACCCACAATAAATACATAAATAATTAAAAACCCCTAATACACGCACTACACGTGCAGCAGGCACACCCAAACTGCAGGCTGCCAAACAACTGCACCCTCACTCCACACACAAATCAAAGCACCTCCAAGGCCCCGACCCAAATCACCCTCAGGTACCACCCCAAAGCATGTGATACAATGCCATTCCAATTCCCACAGACCCATCAATAACCCTCGCCCTCCTTTACTCCACCACAGGGTCCGATCCAAACGACGAGCCACAGGACACCCCTACCAGCACACCTGCAAAGAGGGCCAAGACCAACGGCCAGAGACCCTCCACCTCAGCTGCACGCATCAAGACACGGCAGCAGCACAAATCAGGTGGCAGCACAGAGGAGGGAACATCAACAGGCACCCCAGCAGCCAGCATGGCCACAACACCACCACCACAGGTCCCCCCAATGGATGCCACAGAAGGCACTGCCTCTGGTGGCAGCAGCACCATAGGTGACACCCCATTGATGGCAGCATGCTCGGACACAGAAGACGGGGATGTCGAGGTCAGATCCATCCATGACCTGTCCCAATCCCCCTGTCTGTCCCATCCCGTACAACATGAGGATACCACGCAGGTGCAGCCACAAGACGACGACTGGCCATCCCCCCCAAGCCCTGTGGCAAGGCAACATGAGGACAACAGCCCCTCTGTGACACCCCCGCAAATGGGCATGGCCCAGCAGAGGCAACAGTCCCTCGACAAGTTAATCGTCCAACAGCAGCAAATGGCCACACTCCTCAAGGACCATGCCGATGAATGTGGGGGCACCAAGGCAGACATAGAAACATCAACAGAGACACTTAGGGCAGAAATGGAGAGAGGTACAGAGACGCTAAGGGCACAAATTGAGAGTAGCACCGAGAGCCTGAGAGTCCAAATGGAGAGTAGCACCGAGAGCCTGAGAGTCCAAATGGAGAGAAGCACCGAGAGCCTGAGGGGGGAACTGCATGCGACGTCCAAAGACGTATGTGCCGAACTTGCCGCAGTGCGCCGTGTGCTCACTGAGCTCTCGCAAACCCTTAGGGACATGCATGGACGTGAGCAGGCAGACACATCATCCGTTGCAAGTTCCGTCCAGGGCAGCCCCCAACGTAGATCAGGGAGGAACCTGCGCTCCACAGGCAGGGGTGCCCCTGATACCCGCAGAGGGGGCTTGCAATAGCGACAGGCCACTGACAATGAGCATCTTTGTACACTGGTGTTCGGGTGGGAGGTAGGAGGGTGGAGGGGGTGTGTTGGGCTCACTTGGGTGGCGGGTCGATAGGGTGTTCAACATGATATCACATATGCCATAAAAAGTGCACGATCACCCAATGAGATGTGTGGACATTGATCTTTGTGTACTAGGCCATCATAGGCGTACAGTCCATATTGTGCATGTCCCAGACACACGCAGTGCCACGAGTCCCGTGTCCATGTATCAGCCCCCAGGCGTGAGTGCTAGAAGCATACATCAATGAGATGCTGACGGATGTCACGGCCCTCCGGTGCCTCGCAGACTCCTTGAGGTGCTGCCACATCCCCACCCTCATCATGACCATCATCCGGTGCTTGCAGTTCAGCGTCAGGGGGCATGGGCACATTTCTACGTACGCACATGTTGTGGAGCATGACACATGCCATGACCATCTTTGCAACCTTCTCATGGCGGTACAGGAGTGCCCCGCCAGACCTGCTGAGGCAGCGGAAACGAGTCTTCAGTAGGCCGAATGCCTGTTCTATGACTACACGGGTACGTGAGTGGGCATGGTTGTAGTCCTCCTCATGCTGGTCCCGTGGGTTCCGGACTGGTGTGAGGAGCCATCTCTTCAGTGGATATCCAGCATCACCTGTATGTGGACGATAAACGTAGGATGTGGAATGCCATTGATACGTACGCACACCCCCCCCCCTTCCTGCCAGTACATTGCCAAATCACATACCCCACATCATCATGCATGCAATGAGACTCACCGAGTAGCCAGGATCTGTTCCCTGCGTGTCGCTCCATGTAGCGTGGTATGGTAGAGTTCCTCAAGACCATGGAATCATGGGTTGATCCAGGGAATCGGGCACAACAATGCGTAATGATCCTGTTGGAGTCACACACCATTTGTACATTCAGGGAATGAAATTGTTTTCGGTTGCGGTACTGGGCCTCCATGGCATGTGGGACGACCAATTCAACATGGGTGCAGTCGATGGCACCAATGCAACCCGGTATGCCGGCAAGTGCATGGAATCCCACTTTTGTGTTCGTAATTTCCTGCTCCGAGCGTGGTAGGGAGATGTAGTCGTCTGCGTGCTGCAGGAGGGCATCGAGCACTTGCAATAGTGTCCGTGAGAACAGTGGCTGAGAAATGCCATGCAACTGTCCGACTGTGTGCTGGTAGGTGCCTGTGGCCAGGAAGTGGAGTACAGACACCACCTTCAGTAGGGGTGGGATTGCGGTTGGGCTATCTATCATGCTGACTAGGTCAGCCTGTGTCATGTCCACAATGGCGGCTATGGTGTCCCGGTCCAGACGGTAGAGGGTGTGGATCTGCTCATCAGTGAGGTTGAACGGATGTGCTCGGAGGCGTGGTATTGCGGGCTGACTGCGTGGTGGTAGTGGCTGTGCTGCTGGGCCTTGCTGGCCCTGCCTTGGCCTCCTCCTCCTCCTGCGTCTCCTCCGTGCGGCTGGTTGTAGTTGTTGTTCGTCTTCTTCTTGGAGTCGGAGCACTTGCAGTGCTATCAGGTCCCCCAGGGCCAACATCGCGAGTCCTGCCGGTAGCATTTCGCTGTGGTTGTGGGAGGAGACTGGCTGTGCAATTTATGTGTTTTCAGGCTGTATGGCCTCCACCTGTGGTGATTGATTCCACCTGTGCAAACGGCTCTCCCCTTTGGCCGAGCACGTCCCGCGCACTACGCTGCAAATCGGGGATTGGTATCTTGCTATTGCAATCATGTATTTGTACCCGATGGGCGTGTAAGATTGGTTGATATGTTCATTCTGCTGTGGTCCCATTGTTTCCCATACTATCTGTGCAGTCGCGAACGGACTTGTGAAGGGTCAGTGGAACGTAGTACTCGAGTAACGGTGGGCCCTCATGCATCACTGTACCGAGTTGCAACGACGGGCGGGGCGTCCCATTTGTGGGTGAAGGCAGTTGCCATTTTCACACACAGCCGCACTCGATGGAATAATTAGTGATTTCAAACGGCCAGAGATGCCTTTTCGACGTGATGTTGCAAATGAGGAATTCGAAGGGCGGCGCTTTCGGTTTCCAGCTAGCGGCGAGGAGATGCCCACAGGTCTGACTGCAAATATAACGTTCTATTGTTCTATGTCCTTGAGACAGGGCCCATGGCGAGGGAGCAATGATTGATATGAATAGTTTGGGATGCGCAATAGCTACGTGGGCGATGAGGCCGGCCATTCCCAAATACATGTTACTTCACAACACTGGATTTACGGGCTGGGGCACTGTGGATGTAGCAGGCTGCATTACGCACGGTCTCAATGGACGTTTCTAATGTCATGTGAGTAATTATTCAGGCGTTTTGATCCCGGGATGAGGGAATGATGAATGGATGCATGGGCAGGTGATTTGGTGCAGAGTTTGCCATGTACAGGGCTTCTTGGGATCTATCCGCCTCCCCTACGCTATGTGATGCAGGGCTGCCGTAGTGGGACCATCGTCTATCTGGCCTTGTTGAGCCCTCCCTGTCTCGACGCGCCCTCAGACACTTGTGTCCATGCACGTTAACATTCCCATCTGATGGATTCTGTTTTGGCAGACGCATGCACAGGTACACTCGTTCGTGATGGTGTTTACACCTAGGTATAGATGGTTATGAGTCGCAAGTGGCTTTGGGGTGTTGATGATCCTTTGGAGTGGGCTAGCATGCATATGGCTGTGGATTTCGTGTGCTCATTGAAGTGAGTTGTTCGAATGTAGTTCTGATGGCCATTCTGTTCTTGTTCTTTTCTTTTGGTTGACAGGTATCTCCTCCCCTTTTGCCACTGCCATCTGTATGCCACTCCTGCAGATGGATTTTACTCCCGACACCTGCTGCTTCGTGTTAATCGGTGGAGCAGCATTACGATCTTATGGGACGATCGCCAGTGGCCCACATGCCCTTACGCAGTACTGGTGGCTCGGAGCAACATTTCGGCCTTTCAGCTGGACTAGTGCCTCCCCATTGGGACGGCCCTGCGGTTGTGTGCGCTTCCTTTTTGCCTTTTCGTACGTGATTGTGGCTCTGTGTACCATGATGGGACAGGGCGTCACACAAGTAGTGGCTGGTCATTTCTTGCGGATGCAGCCCACAATGGTGAAATGTGTTTTGGAGTTCATGGCCTGATGGCTGTATGGGCTTGGTGATTTTGTTGTGCATTAAATTTCTATTCTGATTTGGGCCGTGTAGCGTTTTTCTTTGCAAGTGATGTGGCATGTGCCTATATGTGGGGCGATGTATTGTGAGGAGATCTGCATTGGGTTCCTGCTTCGGGGTTTAGTTGCGTGGTACTGTGCTGGGCGCGTTTGCCTACTGAGCCCGTGAGGTCAGGGATGGGGGCTGCCTATATGACAGTTTGGATGTTGTCATGCTCAGGGGCGGGGGATTGGGTTTTGTGTGACAGATGGCGGTCAGCCAGGTGGACTGGTGGAATGATGTGATTTTCGGAATGTTGCTGGTCACAGGTGCCTGTGTTTGCGTGCGTTTCGGGGGGGGGGACTGTGGTCATGTCCATTGGGATGGCTTCTGTATTCGTGCCATCTGTGCCCTGCAGCTCCCATTGGCCCCTCTTGTGTTTCTTTTGTTCGTTGGCATGCATGGGTGCTTTGTACATTTCAATGGTTGCATTGTGACTTCATTGCACCTACAGGGAGTTGTACTTTGTGGGCAGGGAGCGGTGTACAGGCACTCAGTGGGGCCGTTTACGGTTGATTCGCGATGCCGTACTTCTCGCCATGGCGGAATGGTCCATTCCGCCATGCCTGATGGCGTTAGGTACATGTCCGCTAGGGTCGGAATTGGCGTACCGTTGCACCATGGTGGTGTTTGCGGTTTGGCATGGCGCGCGCGCGCGTGCTTAGTGCAGTTAGCGTTGGCGTTCACTACGGTGTCGCTAATGGCTTCGTACTTTGCGGTGACGGGTCATAGTCGCACCGAGCGCTATTCGATGGCGGTATTGCATTTCCGCCATCGTTTTCCCCTTTCCGCCAGGGTCATAATGAGGGCCCCTGTCTTTTATTGGCAAAGGTGCACAGGTGACTGGACTAAAACTAGCCTACTTTAGGGGTCCGATCCCTGCTCGAGAAATGTGTGGACTTTGCCCTTATGATGTCACACCCAAAGTGCTTTGCTCCAGAGATATTGGATGGTACAGGAAAGGGAGAGAGTGGGAGGGAGAATCAGATTCCTCTATGGCTATGCTAGCTCTTCCCCTCCCCTTCTCAGTAGGATTGAAGGCCTTTACAAATGCAGCACCCTGGTGTGATGCCTGAATTACTGTGAATGGGGGTGCTTCTTGATTTCTGCTTTTGGGCCAGCATCCCACAGAGTGGCAGTCCCAGAGACAAGAGTGTTACCTGCCCTTACAAAGGAACACAGAGAGGCCTCCTACAAGGCTACCTTCCAGGCAGAAGGGCCAGTGTTCAGCCTGTCTGGGGGAATACACATAATACACAGCTGAACTGGAAGCACAGGGCTGACACATGTGCAATATCACTATAATGTGGCTAGGATAACTCTAGCAGATGCTTGCCACCTTGCCCTAACTTAGGTATGGCATATGTTTTAGTTGTATGTGCTACCAGGACAACATCTTCAATGTTATTTAGTTTTTGGAACAGGTTGCATGTTTTAAATGCATCCCCTGCGCTTTTGAGACTTTGGTGTCACTAAAGCTGTCAAGAGGCCAACTGTTACATCTGGACCCGCTCTGTGCCATTGGTAGAGCAGGTTCTGTGAATCAGGATACTGATGCACCAAGGCACAAGTACACACTATGCGTTTGGCACTGAGCTTGTGAAAGGGGATTCTGATTTCCTTTTTAGAGATGGAATTACCTGCATTAATTTGATTATTTCATAAAAATCACAAAGGCCAGGGATTCCACACCAGATGGCAATTCATTGCAGTAAGTTACTGGGCCTGGAGGCAAGAATTACCCAACATCCCAGAGCATCAACAGAGGCAGGCATCCTGCCCTTTGTCCCATTCACTGGAATTCAGACAGGCAGGTTCCTGGAATCAACATAGCCTCTTGTAGCTTGTGCAAGCTCACAGAGTTGAAACTGGTATGATACAGATCAGATGTGGTTGTTAATAATTTTTTGAACAATCGGCCGCTATGTCGTAACCAAGGTATGCCTTACATTTCCAGATTTCTATTGCCACTATGTGATGAGTAATCATAATTACAATGGATTTGGAACTGACGTGTAGACATAAATGCAACCCCTGCACTGTAGTGTCTTGGTTGTCACAGCAGCTGTCAAAAAGGGCACCTATGACATTGGAGCCTGCCCAGCCCATAAGAGTGCAGAACCTGCAGACCACCTTTTCTGAGATGTAATCATGTTATTATTTAATACAAATCAAAGAAGGTAGGTCTTTTACACCCTTGCCAGATGGAAATTACTCACAACAACTCAAACAACTTTACAGTATGTGCTTTCCAAGCTCTTGGAGGGAACACTGCCTGCATATGTTCCACTTTTATGACCTGAAACAACTGCAGCCTATCTGACCATGTTCATTACAAACCAAATTTAACATACGTGATTTTGTGGCTGTATTATGTAATATGATGCTAGCAGGTTGCTGTGCCAGACACACACCCAAAACAGAGTCCACCATGTGGCTCATTATGTGACCTCTGCCCCGGTGAGAAGAGTAGGCCATCACTATGTTTGCAAGCATGCAATGAGAAGTGCACCCTCACGTAAAGGTTGTGTCATACACTAGATTGTACAGAGGTGCATGTGGGCATCGCTTTGGAGAAGGCCTTGGGGTACCTAGGTGACAGGAGGCAGACACTGACCGAAATACCGTGTGTGGGACCCTGTTGCATGGGATCTGTGGTTTGGAGTCAGCGTAGCCATCATCGTCAATGCTGCTTGGACAATAACGCATCAGGCTGCATTTTAGAGGAAACACATGGCCTCGGCAGTGATATGTGGGACCTTTATATTCTCCTCCAGGGAGACATGTGCCACAACATATGTCCCATAATGAGACCATGCATGGGACAAACAGATTCCATCATTAAGGGATTTCCCCTTTTGAGATACTAGTATGCACTAGTTGTGCAATATGTGATAGACCTCAACAGTTATTTGCACAATTCCATGGAAAAAACGTGTCTATATTTTACATTAGGATTTCTTTTCAACTGAAACTTAACACTGTTTGTCCCAGGTGTTGCAGAAGTAAGGGGCGCTGCTAACCGCCTACAAGACCACTTCATCATCTGAAACCTCCACATCTCAATTCCAGAGGCAGCAACAGGTTATTACATTAATGATCATTGAAAGTGAAGACTAGCAAAGCATAAAGCAAGTTTAGAACATTTGTGCATACCATGAGGGCGCAGTGCCCAGGTTCAGCTTAACCGGACCACTTCCCTTTCCCCAACCAAAGGGGAGAACATTCATTGACATATAGGGGGTCCTCAATGAATTGCCTGGTGGATGACCAGCATCAGGATTATGCTGGGGAGTCTTTGGGATGCCTGGGCATGGGTTTTCTGCAACAGCATTGACATGGTGAATGAGGAGTCTAAGTAATCATGCAAATTGTGACCTAATAACACAAGGAGCTGGCAGTATACATCCGTGGTACCTAGGCACCACGTAGTAGTTATCATAAGTGGGGAAGGGATATCAGGAAAACCGGTGTGGGCCAACCTTATCTACTGAAGTATACTGAGCAGAAAGCAGTCACTGTCTCTAACGTGGTCAGAGGTAGATCAGTCGAGAAAATGACCTAGCGCATAGGCTAAACTCATTGGGGTGTCTACATTGGGAGGCTTCTGATCAATCGCCTAAGAAAGTGTAAAGTGTGTTACAAGTTAGAAATAGTGAAAGGACAATGTGCTTCAGACAGAAGCTACTACGAGCCCAAGCAAGCATAATGGCCTTCTTGGGATGGGAGCAGAATCTTGGAACGATCTACATAGTATTAATAAATCATAGATTGTCCCTGCAGAGCTCATATTAAACAGGGCGTTTAAAATTTTCAAGACAAAGGATGTTATGCCTTTCCAAGGCTCAACCTTCCCTTAGTACAGGGACCAATGAACAAATGGACACCAACGTGATAATGATACATTGGCTTTTTTAAGAGCTAGCTATATCTAGGAGAAATTCTGAGAAAAAATCTATGAGCGCAGTGAGTACTTACTGGATTCAGAACTCAAAACGCAGCACTAAGAAGGAGCCAAGAGGAAATGACATAGTGAGAAATCCTTCTGAAAGTTCATAAAACAAATCATGCAGATGTGTCGGTGGATAACAGAACAACAACCCACCAGGGGAATCAAAATGCTCACAGAAGTCAGTTAGTTACTACAATTAACCATGCACACAGGGCAATAAAAAACAAAAGAATCATCCATCACCACCCTAAGCTACTCGTGGACACCTGCCATCCAGCTTGTCACAACCATTGTCCTAAGGCAACCCTACAGCTGTGGACTGCAACCCCCCTGATAAGGCACAGTGACAGCTATCCGGTTAAATGTAATACTCACCTTAAACACAAAACGTTCAGTCTGCGGGGGAAGGAAGGAAGGAAGGAAGGAAGGAAGGAAAAAAGGAAGGAAGGAAGCGAGGAAGGAAGGAAGGAAGGAAGGAAGGAAGGAAGGAAGGAAGGAAGGAAGGAAGGAAGGAAGGAAGGAAGGAAGGAAGGAAGGAAGGAAGGAAGGAAGGAAGGAAGGAAGGAAGGAAGGAAGGAAGGAAGGAAGGAAGGAAGGAAGGAAGGAAGGAAGGAAGGAAGGAAGGAAGGAAGGAAGGAAGGAAGGAAGGAAGGAAGGACCATGTGTCTATTAGGCGAAATTGGAAGCACATATCTCCAGCTGGGTATCAGAAACATGGTCAATAGATCATGTGGTGTGACATGGCAACATTAAAATCAGCAAACCATGAACATGTATCTCACAAAAATGGGATCAAAAGGGTGTCTTCACTGATATGAGGGAGTCCATTCTTAGAAATTCTCCAGGGTCTCATTATAAGTTTGCCAGTCTGAAAATTAAGTACTGGTAATAATATTTACCAGCACTTTTCCAGACCGGCAAAATACACGTTTGCGGGTGGGGTGGCCTGATTTACCTCCAGCCAAGTGCTGGAGGTGAGTCAGGCATCCCACTGGCAAAATAATTGCCGGTATTTCATTTATTTTAGTTTTTTTTTTTTTTTATTGTGTGACATAGTTTCAACAAGTAAAACCTGACACACATGCAAAAGTTTAAAACACAGTAACTACAGACAATTCAATCTATATGAAATATGACAGCACAAAACGTTGTAGATGGTACATTAAAATAAGCTAGGCGTCTTTATTAAAAATTATTTTAACAAAATTCCTCACAGTTAGAACCAATTGATCACTAGGGCCTAAAAGTAAATTCCCATGAAAACAGTGGTATTTTTAAAAAATATGTATCAAAGATTTCTTCGTGAAAATTATAAAGTGCTGAGCATTCGACAATTAAGGGGCTGATTCATGGAATTATTTGTGCCGAAAAACGAGGATTTGTGCGCCATTCTGCCTGCAAATCCCCATTTGTTAAACAGGGATTTGCGGGCAGAATGGCGCACAAATCCCTGTTTTTCGGCACAAATAATTCCATGAATTAGCGAGTAAGTGTTTCATAGTTTCCTTGAACATCTTACAAAAACGATAAGAACAATCTTTTTTTGGAGCTCAATTCCTAGAAGCAATGACATCATTTGTTAGCAGCAATTTTAATCCGTAATGAAAACTCTCTCTGTTTTTTAGAGAGATGCCTTATCTTACATTTCTGCCTCGACTTATAAGACTTTATGTCCAAGGAAAAGTGCTCAAAGATCTTATAGGACTCAAGACAATGTCTATTCGCGATCCAATCATTTTATTATATTTTCTCCTTGACCTTGGTAGGAGTACGCTCTAGATCATCTATCTGGACAACATATTCTTCCAAAAGACTAATCACACTAGTCATCCTCAAAAACAGAGACTTGCGATTTCCTTGCTTAAATAGGACATTCTATTGTACCAAAAGGGTAAAAGCAGGAGGAAACAAAATGTTTCTCAATAACAAACCCCTTCACCAAATAACATTTGCCTTTAAGTATACACGGCCCAAAATGTGTCAAACAGCTGAAAACAGGATACCCAAAGGGAGCGACAGAACTCGCCTCCAAATAAAGGACTCTACCTAAGATCAGGCCAAGCCCTCTTCCCATATCTTGGCTCCGTAAATCAACCTGGGAACCAACCTTCGGTTATACATAGGAGTAAAGAGAAAGAGAACGGCCCATATTTTTTATAAAGCACCTGAAGTTGGGTTAGCGCTGAAATGGCTTCAAGTTTAAGTGCCTGGTTGGTGGACCCCATGGTGTTTTAGCTTTGAGTAAAACCCCTAAGTATCTGTATTCACAAACCTCCTCCATTCTCTAGTCATTAATATGCCAAACGAAATTAGGGCAACCTAAGAAAATCTTCTGCCGATGTACCACAAGGGCCTTAGACTAAGGCACATTAATGTCCAAGTCAAGGTCCTTGAAATATTCACTCACTGCAATCTCTGAAGGCCCATCGCAGTACAGTCCAACAACACAAAGTCGTCAGCGTATAAATGATAATTCAATTTCAAAGAGCCAAGTTTCGAGGGATTCGCCACAATACCACAATACCTGACAGAGCTGTACCTATGCCGAGAATATAAAGATTGAATAAGAATGGGACTAGCACGCAATAGGCCACAATATCATAAATCCAACCACAGTACGTGCCCCTTTGGCCCAGTCTAACCTTCAGTCTAATGTCTGAGTGCAAAAGCTCCAGATTATTGACTCAGCCCCACAACCTTAGGCTATTCACACAATCAAAGGTCTTAAAAATATCTAAAAAGGCCAAGTACAAACTAAATTTGGACTGAAGAACTTGATTAGTCAGCAGCTGAATTAACAAGCAGTTCAGAGATGTTCTTGTGCCTTTCCAAAAGCCTGACTGATTTTTGTCCAATTTACCTGAAACTTCGGCTAAGTATTCAAGAGCCTACAGTATGATTTTTGAAAATATCTTATAGGAGGCATCCAGAGGGAGATAAGGTGGTAGTTTGTGAGATATGATTTATCTCTCTTTTTGAAGATCTCAACCACTATAGCCTCCTTCCAGTCAGGGGAAACTGATGATGCACCAAGATATTTCGAACAGTTGTAATAACACCTCCGACTATAATAGCGGAGCTAATTTCAAAGTTAAGTTGGAACGGCCTTCAGGGTCTGGGGCATTAGAGGATTTTGCCCTTTTAATGGCCAAAAGAATCCCATAAATGTCAATATCCAGAATATCCCAAGAAGTCCAACCCCTAGCTACTGCCCCACTACTCATAAGCATGGACACCGCAAGACACATACAGATTTCTAACAGCCATTAATACCGCCACCGGTATTACCGATACTCGTAATACTGACAATCCCTCATGGAGTCCAGGGCTCAATGGAATGGGGATGTACCTACTATTTCCGGCACCTGTAATCTCAGGTGCCCGTAACCGTATTACCATTCGGTCGTATCCTGCCAGATTTACCACCAGGATACCACCAAACATGTAATGAGCCCCATCTGCCTTAAGGATTCTAAGAAAGATGATGGTTAACTGCCAGAATCCTAGCCTTAGGGAATAACCAAATCATCCAATATCAAAATTAGTATTTGTCACTCCTACCCAATGGGGAAACTCCCATGTTGGAATTAATAGCAGCATCAAGGAACGCTCCTAACATAGGTTTTGTCCTGTGTGCCACCATTATCAGAGTAGGTTTGTGATTGTCATCAGTTGCAACTTCTGCTTTTAGATCTTCTATATTTTCTCTTACCTTTTCTTTTTTCTCCCTTTGTCGTTAGAAATGTTCTTTTTTTTAATTCTTGTTTAAGGCCCTTGTAGTAAATCACCAGGAGACTTAAATGCAGTAGCCGTTAGCAGCACAGAATGGAATTATCATTCAGGAGCCTAATATTAGACGCAAAGGAGAGCCTTCATCCAACAATGCAACAGCGATTTGCTCCAAACGTCCCCACTTTCTCTTTCAACCGTGCCTCCTCACTTTCTCTTTCAACCAAGCCTCCTCACTTTCTCTTTCAACCAGGCCTCCTCACTTTCTCTTTCAACCATGCCTCCTCACTTGCTCATACAACCGTGCCTCCTCACTTTCTCTTTCAACCAGGCCTCCTCACTTTCTCTTTCAACCGTGCCTCCTCACTTTCTCTTTCAACCAGGGCTCCTCACTTTCTCTTTCAACCATGCCTCCTCACTTTCTTTCTTCCTTTTTCATCTTACCTTTACATTTGAAGTACCATTGTTATCTGACAAGCCAATAAACTGACTTGTTTTATATTTTTTTTAAAAAGGCTGCATGCCAATATGTGTAAAGGAATTGGGACGGCGCCGCTACATGCGACAGCTAAAGACATAGCAGGCAAATGTAGATGTTTTAACTTGTTTGGTCTATTTGAGTCGTTTAGAGAGAACATTTGCAACCATTATAATTGAATTTATATGGTTCACTGACTTACTGATCCACTGTACAAATCGTAATGATTTGCAGAGCTTGTTGTTTCACATTTTGCCAGCAAGCAGTCCTAATTGTTTAAAATGCTACGCGTTTTCTCTTCTGTCAGGACAAATCTGCGAATAGCTGAAGTGTTCAATATTTTCATTGATTTTCCTTGCAGCATCTAATGGCCCAATTCTTTGGATTTGCTATGTAAATCACTTACTTTTCCCAGAAGCAAATGCCGTTAAATGTCAATTGTGCATATGTAATTACATGTGCCATCTATATTATAAGCAGTGTCGACAGTAGAGAAAAACAAAAGTATGTTATTTATTTGATCCGCTGAATGCTGAAGATTTAACTAAGTCCACAACAGACCACGAAAAGAAAAAGATTTCAAGCTCGTTTTTGCAACTAAAACAACAAGAGGTTTTACATCTTTATAACTCGAAATAAAAGTGTACAAATATCATGAAACGGCAAATCAGTTGGTCTGAGTGCAGACATGTGTCTGGCTGTCGTGTATCACTTGAAGCAAGCGGTCCAGAGCAGGCGCCATTATTATGGCGACATTTGCAAAGACACTCCCGCCAGAACCAAGGTATTGAACTGCAGTAGGCTGCCAAAATAGGTGCGCTGCCTCTCACCAGCCTCCCCACTGGGATTACTATCACATGACCTTTGTCCATTTCCTGGATCCTTTCAGAATGATTTACTGATTACATTATGCGCCGTTTCACTATACAAATAAAGCATACGCTGGGCTGGAAAGATCTGTCGGTTATTGTGCCTTCTGATCGGCCACCTGCACAACCTCTACATCAAAGGTTTTAACCCCATTCGGGCAGGGCAGCGTAACGACCGTTTCCGATAGAGAGCTGTGTGAGCGCCAGGGCCCAGTTTGCAGCCCCTACTAGATGATGCCATGGGTCATGGCAACCGCTGAATAGATGTGTTTAATATGTGCATTCCAGTTTCCAATCACCATACAATTTCTTAGTAGGTTAATGCACCTCCTGTAGATATGTGTGTCCACGCTTGGTGTAACATTTTGGTCATATTTAATTAGCCCAATAATCTCAGGGTCTGTTATAGAAATGTGTGCATTTTACTGCTGCCAATTATACCTAAATGGGCTTATATTTCCGAATTCTGTAGGGGCCATGTTATGCTCCAGTGGAAGGTCAGTTCGCTGAACCTGTGGTGTCAGTGGGTCTGCTTCTGAGCTAGCAGATGCAGCACTCAGCCTTAGTGCTAGGCTTAGCGCCTGCCAAATTTCCAGGGCTCAAGTCGAGGCTACATGCGGGGGGACGGAGTTCCCCCACTTTCTTCAGAAGGTGGACTCAGTCTTCGTTGAATGTATTAATTAAAGCCGACCTCAGGGATGAAACCTGCCGTCGTCAGGTTTGTAGGTCAGACACGTCACCACTGCACTATATAACGTGATGAAAAATAACAAACAACTAAAGGTGAAATGTCCCATTTCGATACTGCAAGTCCCATGGAAAACATTTGGATTGGTTCTTGGAGTTTAAAACATGCACACCTTTTAACGTTTTCAAAAACACTATTAGAAGAAAATACCCTGTCTTGGGTTTGTCTGTATGTTGATTTTAAGAAAGGCAAATGCAATTGGCCCTGTTCAGTTTGGGTGGTCATGCAAAGCAAATGTAATTAAATGTGCATATTTCACCCTGATATGCTAATTTCTGGTGACGTCACATCCCATTGCATTTGTTGATGAGTCCCCCACTTAATTTTTTAGGACTTGATTCCTGCAAATATCCCTTTTATGGGAGTACATCACTCCTTTCTGTTTCCACTGCATTTTCCACCCCTTCCTGTCAGATAACATTTGATTGCAATGGGGATGAGAACTGTCAAGTAAAGGTATGCCCCTCCCCGTCAAAATAAGAGAACGCTGGGGACTGCTTTGACACCACCACTGATACTTAGATGTGTGGTCGAAGTTTAGTAATTCCACGAAGTACTCGTCACCTGTTTGAGACACCCTAGTGATCCCAAAGTTGTGATCTAATACAGTGACAATCTGCAGTAGTACCTCCTAGATCATCACTGAGCCCATTGCAAAGTACACCTGTGTTGCATGTGCACTATTTAGAGCACAACATTAGCTTCCTTTCCATCCAGCAGCCATTGTCCCCCATGACACCATGGCGATCTGCTGCCTACAGCTGCTTAAACATATGTCAACATACCTGATTTTCCTGCTAAAGGAGCAGTTTGCCATATTTCGCCTGCTCTGCACTCATACTCTTGCAAAGTTAGGGTGACAGAGTATTACTCTAGCCTCCTCATTTGTGAAGGTGTGGAAGACAAGACTATTCCCCTATCAGGGAATGTCAATGGGTGGTGCCTTCTCTGGGGCTGTGTGGATGCAAGAGGGAAGGCTTTCTTGCACACTGTTGAAGGGAGACTGGACTGGTGGTGACTGCTCTGGGTGGACAGTTATTGCTTGCTCGGCACTGGTGCCATGGTAGTGCCTGCACTTTGGGCCCAATTATTGAGTTGCCTGGGTTAGTTTTGACCATTGTGGACCCTCTTGCCATGTATGGTGGGGCCCCTTATTTTAGGCTCTGTCCTGCCACCCTTGTGGGAGAGGACTGTAGGATATTTTGTGTAAATTTGGAGTCTGGCGGTATTTTCTTACTGTCAAAAGCTGAGTGGTAGTTTGGTAATAACGTATCCTTGCATTTAGATTGGGTTTGGCCTCATATCATTCTAGTGACCATACCTTGTTATATTATATTGGCGAATCTAGTCATATGTACAACTGGTGGTATTTGTGTTGATAGGTCATTTAGTGGTGAGCATAGTCTCCTTCTCTACATTATAACCCCATCATAAACAAAGCCTTCCTTTCTATTAGAATACCTCCTAGTGATCTATAGAGGGCCTTGGACCTATACACACAAGGGGACCCAACACTTTTATATAGCGTGCCAGCTACAGCCTGTGGCCGGTATCACAGGTTTATCTACACCAGTGACCCATGCGCCCATAGGCATCATTACTGGCTCATAGACCTCCAGTAATCTATGTATTATATTAGAATCCGCCAAACAACATGCAAGGAGGACACACACACACTTATTTTATCACTGCTTATTCTGTTTGTTGTTCTATCTGTATGGGCAAATTGACAAATGTACTACCAAAGAAAATGAATCTCCCCTGTGTCCACATACGCAATCCCCAAAGCAATAAAAAACTCTGAACAAACTGCTTTTATATATTGGTTGTATTGCAAACAAATACAATTCACAATAAAAATCTTACCATGTACATTTCACCATTATCTGTAATAAAAGAGGAAGAAAGGAAAAAACAACAGGTACAGAGCAAATAAGCCTTTTTAAAAATAGGCATTACTATTTAGCATTATGAACGTGACAAATTAAAATGCAGGGGATTTCATTTGCTACTCTACCCACATGACATTTTTAGAGCGCTCATTCATACAACAGCACACAGTGACCTCACTTAAACTGTGTCTGCTTACCAGAAATATTTGTGGCTCTCTCCCACACAACCTTGTCCTTGCTCACCTCAGAAGAACAGGCCCAGTCAGCATGAACCGTCCCTGTAATCTTGGTGTCTGGGATGCACAGTGAAACTTCCAAGCCAGTAGTTAGTGACACCAAGAACTTCTGTCTTCAGAGCCCAGCCAACACGAACTAACTTCTCTCTGTCAGTTTCCCCCTTAGCAGAGCTCTACACCTACCCACTTTGCCTACATGATATATCTTAAGACACTTTCCTCCAATCAGGTTAAAATGCAGCATCACCCTTCACTTACTTTTACACAATGGGATCTTTGCTCACTGAGCAACTGTTTCAATTATTATTTCCTTTCTCGCATACTTTCTGCAAGCACAGAAAGAGAAAGAAGAAAAAAAAATGCCAGTGCACATTTGAAAAACGAATTTCAAAATATGTATTTTCACCTCATTTTGTACATGGGACTACATTATAATGTTAAGGCATTAGCATTAGTGATTAGTAATTGTTAATTAAGTCAGTCAGTTATATACATAATATAGTCTTCTATGCATGAGGTGTTCCAGAGGAAAAAAGGAAGAAAAATGGTTCACTTTTACTCTTTGCAGTTTCACATTGAGCTTTTGTTGCATTATGAATCCTGTACCTTGCATGCCACCAGCAACCTATTAACATGTTATAATGGCAACATAAAAATGGCTATGTGTGTGTGCCACATTATTGCTGGCAACAAAATGCCATCACATTTATTGAAGTGCTATATACTCTAAAGTGCTATAAATATTATAAAGCGCTATATATATTACTACAGGACACATGTTCTGTGGAGAGGCATGGCCGTCATCCAAATCAGTGTGGTGGCTCTATTACCTGGAGCCGAGGGGGGTGAGCAAAACAGTTAAGAGCCTTTTTGTTGTTTGTTTGGGCCTCATTACGAGTTTGGAGGTAGCCATGCCCTTTACCTGCCTCCAAACTCGAGTCCGGATCAGTGGTCCCTGAATGGGGAAATACTGGGCCATTCCAACTTTGGAAGGCCCAGTATTTGCCCATTCAGGGAACCCAGACCCGGACCATCCCCATTCCTGTTTGAGCCCCCATAGGGCTCAATGGGAATGGTGAACATGCTAACAACGGGCCCGTTAATGACAGGCCGTTGTTAGCATGCTGGTCCCCTCGCGGGACCCGCAAAGGACATCTGGTCTGACCAGACATCCAGAGCGGGTCCCGCGAGGACCTTTACCTGCGCTGTTAACCCCTTACCGCCTCACTTGTAATGAGGCCCTTTGTCTTTTACATTCTTTAATGGGTGGTAACTTTGTCTTCTTTTTTTTTTCTTTTTTTTTTTTGTTGAATTTAATCAACTTTTTTCAATTTACAACAGATTTATCAAAAGTTTACATATAAAACGCAATGATATAAAACACAAGACCATAAAAGAAAGCATTTTCTTCAATTTCACATATCCATGAGATTGCCCTTGAATTATCATCACATATAACAGTAAAAAAAGGAAACTGAAGAGCAACACTAACCAGGTCAATTAAAAAATGAAGAGCTTTTCTAAACACAGAGAATTGAAAAAGAAATATAAAAACGAAGATTTCACATATTCACATATCAGAATTGATGTTTGGCATTTGTATCGGAGACATTTTATACATGGGAAGAGGAATGTTAGTTAAACATCACACACAATTGTGAAACCCTATAGATCATATCATATAGCAAAACAACAATGCTGCCAATACTGATGCTAATAGATGCATTTGGATATCACAATTATCAATCACATAAAGAAGCAATGAGTGAGTATAACAATCACAGGTGGGGTGTGGCTACGAGGGCCATGTAGGAGGACGTGATCTGGAGGAGCTCCCGAGATCCTGTAATGATCCGGGCAAAAAAGTGCATGATGATGGGCCGACGACCGCTGAAAATACACATGTCGGTGTGTGAATTATTGGGCCACGCGTGGTGAACTTCTGGATGGTGCAGGCGGAACGGCGGCAGAGATCGGTGCGGAAAAGATAAGGAGCGCCGGAGACGAAAGACGACACAAAATGGCCGACCAATGTCCGGAACAAAGGAAGAAGCAGGCCGCACGGTGACCTAGCGAAAGGGGCGTACTGAGTGCACATTTGTCACTTGTGCAAAAATACAGGTCCTCTGGGTCATGTCGAATAGACCGGTGAGGCCGAAGGCGAAACAGCCCACCTTAGACGACTTCGCTAAGACGTCCCCGGGTCAAGACACTACCAAGAGCAGGGACAAGCTGCCTGCAAGCGGCATGACGACTTCGGGCGCTAACCAAGAAGTCCTAGCTGCGATTGCGGACCTAAGGGCGGCCTGGGAATCTAAACTTGAACTAGTCGTCACTGAACTGAAAACGGCACTGGACCTCAAGGTCGGAGAGGTGCAGGAGGACGTTAATCTACTCCGACAGAATGTCAGGGCCTTGGCGGAGCGCACGGGGTCCCTTGAGAAGGAAGTTAGCCCAAATACTGTGGATTGCGCCTCCCATAAGGCTGAATTGCATGCCCTGATACAGAGAGTGGGCAACTTGGAGAGCAGAGCGGAGGAGGCGGAAGGACGAACCCGACGAAACAACATCCATATCGTGGGCCTGCCAGAGGGATTGGAGGGCCACGATCCCACGGAATTCATTGAATCCATGCTTCGGCATGGAGGAGCCCTATCCCAAGGATTTGCAGTGGAAAGGGCACATAGAGCTCTAACAAGGAGGCCGCCGCCGGGGAACCCGCCTAGGCCGGTGATAGCCAAAATTCTTAACTACCGAGATCGGGAGAGGATATTGGAACACTTTCGTAAGGGAGGAACGATCACACAAGGAGCGGCAAACATCACGGCCTACCCGGACTACACCCTGTCTGTGCAGCATAGCCGCATGAACTTTGGGATGGTAAAGCGGAGATTGAGAGAGGCGGGCCACAAATATATGTTACTGTATCCGGCAAAATTGAAAGTCATTCATAAACACAAAACTTTGTTTTTTGAGACCCCGGAGGATGCCATGGGATGGCTCGATGCGCAAGGATGTCCCCAGGAGTCAGAAGTTCGGACGGAGAAAGAGCACGGAATAGATAAGTGATGCACGAAGAAGATGGCGCGGCACGTGGGACTTGAATATAGTCGCTTGCGCAGCCTTCAGTAGAGAAGGTCAGACTATTGCACTAGATGTTATAAGCACTGTAGTTAATGTTGAATTAACGGGAGCCTTACAGAGCGGTTCTCTCTACCCCACAACAGTTTTAGTTAAGTGGCCATTAGGGCGACTTCACCCTACTGAGCTCTGTGCATTGTTTGGTGCTTGCAGGGCTAGATGTGGGGGTGCCTGAGTTCCGAGAATGGAGCTGGGCAGCAGTTGGGGTGTGTGATGTTGGGGAAGGGACGGGTGGGGGGAGGGGAGGAAAGTTGGGGATTTGCCGTGTACATAGTTATGGGGAGTTTGAGCTGGTACGAGAAGCTACAAGCAAAGATGGAGGGCTGTATCTGTATCACGTGGGCAAAGGGGAGTCGCTACATGGAAGGCAAGAAGACACTCATGAGCCATGGGAGACCTTAAGATCGTAACATGGAATGTCAGGGCACTGAACAGCTACTTAAAAAGAAACAAAGTCATGATGTACTTAAAAAGACAGAAGATTGATATTGCGTTGTTGCAGGAAACACATTTGACCCAGCAAAAATTGGAACTGGTGGGGAAGAAGTGGAGAGGTACTGTAGTGGGCTCTCCGTACTCTGCCTACGCTAGGGGAGTGCTGGTCTGGGTGGCACCGCACGTTCCGCTCCAACTTACACAAGAGGTGGTGGACACGGAGGGGAGGTTGGTCATATTAAAGGCGTTGGTAGAGAATAGAGAGGTGTGCATTATAAATACATATGCCCCAACCAAAACACTGCAACATATTTTAGAACCCTATGTACTCATCTGGGCGCGTGTATGGGAGGAGCGGTTATCTGGGGAGGGGATTTCAACTGTGTGCTCAACCCAAAGGCAGACAGATCTGATGGGAAGATTGATAGGCCCACCCCAGCGGCCAGGGTACTGCAGACATTACTAGATGACTGTGGGCTGGCGGATGTTTGGAGACTGAAACACCCTAATGAAACACAGTACTCGCACTACTCTGCTCCGCAGCACCTGCACACGAGGCTGGATTACTTTTTAGCCAAGCCAGATGTGATGATAGAGACCACCCAAATAGAATATAGAGGGAGGGTCCTGTCGGACCACTCGCCTCTGGTGCTGACCTGGCAGCACTGCCACCCCAGGGCGCGGATACGGACATGGCGCCTCCGGGCGGAGGCGCTCCGAGACCCAGTCTTCAGGGAAGATATCAGGGATGCGATCTCACAGTACTTTGAGGTAAACACAGGCAGCGTAGATTCAGCGTGCACACTCTGGGAAGCCTTCAAGGTGGTATTGCGGGGTGCTGCTATTGCTAAGTCAAAAGGCCTACAGAGTCGGGTTCTAACGGAACTAGAGGAAGCGGAAGAGAAACTGGAGCGCGAAAGCAACAGGGCGGGAGGGGACACGGAACTTGTACTCGAGTTGCAGCAGAGGTGCGCAGAGCTTTGGGAAAGGCTCTGCAACCTTAACTACAAGAAGTATGTCGAGAGGCAACATGCAGGTGGGGATAAAACTGGCCGCTTGTTGGCATGGTTATATAAGAGCGAAACCCCCAGGACCCCGATTAGGACAATAACTAGAGAAGACGGGGAGGTGGTTGACACCCAGGAAGGAGTCAACGAGGCATTCTTGGACTATTATAGAACATTATATGAGGACAGAGGAGGGGACAATCAGGAGGAGATTAGAGAAACACTAAAAGACATGGAATTAGATTAGTGATGAAGAAAGGGAGGAGCTGGATGCACCGATTACCTTAGAGGAATTAGAGGAGGTGGTGAAGCAGCTGCCCACCTGCAAGACCCCGGGCACGGACGGATTCCCTGGTGAGTTTAACAAAATATATAAAGTGGAAGTACTCCTCCCTATGCTAGAGATGCTCAATGAGTCCTTTGAGAAGGGTCGGCTACCGGAATCGCTCAGAGAAGCGATAATTGTGCCGCTCCCTGGGCCCAACAAGCCAGGGCATAGCTGTGGCTCCTATAGGCCGTTGTCAATGTTGAACCAGGATAGCAAGATCTTGACGGCAGTCCTGGCCAATAGGCTGTCAACGGTTATCAGCAAACTGATACACCCGGATCAGACAGGTTATGTCCCCAACAGAAATATAACCCACAACCACAGGCGACTCCACCGGGTGATTGAAGAGGGAAACAGGAGCGATGGGGAAATGGCGGTGGTGTCCCTAGATGCAGTCAAAGCTTTTGATTCAGTGAGGTGGCCATGGTTGCTGGCTGCCCTGGAAGAATACGGGATGGGGCCGGGTTATGTTAGGTGGACAAAATTATTGTACAGTGAACCACTGGCCAGAGTACGCACAGGATCGGTGATATCTGAGAGGTGGCAACTCAGTAGAGGCACCAGACAAGGGTGCCCCTGGTCCCCGATGTTCTAGCTACATTCTAGCCCTAGAGCCCCTGGCAGTGTACCTCAGACAACAATATGACATGGTCGGTATTGAGGCAGGCGGAGAGAAACACCTAATATCCTTGTATGCTGACGATTTACTACTGTATTTGAAATATCCGGAAGAAAATCTTCAGTATATTCTAGAGGTCATGGAAAAGTGTGCAGAACTGTCCGGCATAGCGGTAAACCCCCAAAAATCGAGCATGCTCCCATTGGGGAGCTACATAGGAGCCCCTCTGGAACGGTTGCCAGTGTTGTCCGTACCTTGGGCTGCTGATTCCTTCCGCTACCTCGGAATAGATGTATATCATACGGTGGAGAGGGAACACTTGCATAACACCGAGGTGGCTGTGAAAAAAATCCGAACAAATATGAAATTTTGGGAGAAGCTGCCGCTGGCGATGATGGGACGGGGGGCGATGCTCAAAATGGTGGTCCTGCCTAGGCTGTTACATTTCTTTAGTAATATACCAGACTTGATACCCAAAAAGTTTTTTTTTAACTGAACAGCATGTGCAGGGACTTCCTATGACACCGCACTCGCAACAGAGTTGCGCTATGGAAGCTACATAACTTCCATGATAGAGGGGGCATTAAGCTGCCAAATTTTGAGGCCTATTATGTAGCTAGTCAGTTGCAATAAGTAACCAAATGGCTCTCTGATGAAGAAACTCCTGAATCTAGGCTGTTTGGGCAGGACTGCACCCCGTTTTACCTAAAGGAGATTATCTGGGTGCCTAGACTGGAAATGAAAGAACGCCCGGGTATGCTGTTCCTTTGGGTGGAAGATGTGGCACAGAGTATGCCAACTGATGGAGAACCCGTGCCCGTGTTCCCCACAGGTGCCACTAGTCGCCTTAGCTAGGGGAGACAACCAACTCAGGATGATAATCAGGACCTATTGGGAATCGGTTGGGCTGGTCACATGGGGAGACATATGGCAAGAAGGGATTATTAAAGATTTCGAAGAACTGGGAGAAGAGACAGGTTTGCATGGAGGCCAATATGTCACGTATCTTAGGCTAGTGCACACTATTCGCAAAACCTGGCCAGAGACTGTACTGGCGGAAGAGCCAGATGTCCTAATGGGAACAATATATGACATATCAGACGCAGGAAGACAAGCATGCCCAAAATGCGATGAAGAAGATGCTGATATGACACACGTGGTCTTGCCCAGTGATTGAAGCTTTTTGGTGGGAAGTGGCACGGAAACTAGCGGATAAAGGGTCACGCTTAACATAGATACGGCCTGGGCCTGCCTGTTGGGAGGGTTTCCGAGACCACAAAATACTAAACACCTTGGGAAACTGAGGGACCTGGCATATGTGCTTGCTAAAAGAAGGATTGCCATGGGCTGGAAGCAATGCCACAAGCCACGGGTAGAGGTATGGTTGCGGGACTTGCAAAAATGGGCATAGGCTGAAACGATGGTGTGGCAGGAGGCATGTAGCAAGTGCGGGGAAGAAGATGTGGGTAACCTGATGGCTTGGAGAATGTTAATAACAGGACTGTTGGGCAGAGTAGTGGATTCTGCAGCTTCGAAAGGAAGCGATACCCAGCAACAAGCAGCGGATACAGAACGAGAAATGCAAATAAGCTCTTGGGGGGGGGGATTTGGGGAGCAGTAAGGAGCGTTAATTGATGTTCACGAGTCTGTTGTAAATAATGCTGCAAGTTTGGTTTGTATTGTTTATTTGTTTTCAAAATAAAAATCTTTAAAAAAAAAAAAAAACAATCACAGGTCTAAAGAGCATTCATCATTAGGAAACAATCTATTTTACCTAATTTAAGGCTCGCAAGAAGTTAATTGTTGCCAGCCTTATACTCATGCAGTTGGTGGTGGAAATGGCAAGCCATCTATATTCATGCCTCATCTGGCTAAAGTAGGGCAGATGTTTACTAAAGTGACTTTGTCTTAAGTGAATGAGTTCAGGACAGTCTACAATGACATGCTCCAAAGTTTCAACAGAGGTTGCATTTTTACAAAAACGACACCCTGAGAAATCCCGCAGAATTTCTTTCCTACGGGCTTAAATTTCACGGGTAGGACATAAGTTAAGACGTATGCGCAACAATGCATTCCTGATGGTAGGAGAAGGAGATTTACGTAAGGAGAAGGCCATATCTCTATAACGTTTTGCCGAAAAAACAGATGGATCAAAGTCTTTATACTTCAAACATAAGTCTATAGTGTCAATCCAATCCATCATATAGAGTGTTTTCTTGGCTCTAACTGGATCGGTAACAAGGGTTTCAATGGAAATGTTTGCATGTAATAATATGGTAAAGATGTTTTTAGACCATGTTTTCAGAAACTGATGGGGGGATGACATCAGATAGTTCGCAACTGTAGCTAAGGTTGAGTTATCAAGAACAGATAATAAACATTTTCTGAACAAGCTACATAAGCGCCAATTATACATTGCCAGGAGCGAAGTCAAGCCTACTTCATATCTAATGATCAGGCCGGGAGTGCATTGTGGGAGGCTTAGGATTGCACGCCAAAATTTTGCTTCTAAAGCATTCAATAGCGCTGTTTCAATCACACTGTATGTTTCCAAACCATATAGAATGGTAGGAATGACATTCTGTATCCAGAAGATCAAGGCAGGTTCAATGGAAAATTTCCCAAATTTGTGCATAATGAGTCGGGTCTGACGTATTGCTGCGTGAATTTTAACTTCAATTTTCATTAACTGGGATTGAGCGGTCGCAGAACCGTCGAATAAGATACCCAAATATGTATAATTTGGAACCACCTCGAGATTTATATGCTCAATTTTCTAGATCATTCGCTTACTACGCTTGCCTTTCGGAGTGTAGACAACGATTTGGGTTTTCTTGTCATTTACCACCAGCTCATTAACTCGAAAATATTTACATAATGCTGTTAAGAGATTTTGAAGGCCAACGGGAGTTTTCGAAATCAGTACTAAATCATCTGCGTACCATAGTGCTTTCACCTCGATGCCGTTCAATTTTGGTGCATCTGAACACACCTCATCAAGTGCACTTCTGACATCGTTAATAAAAAAATGGAACAATGCCGAGGCGAGTATGCACCCTTGCTTGAGACCCCGATGAGTCAAGACAGCCGATGATAGAAGCCCCTCAAAATTCAGTCTTACCCATATAGAGGCATTCGAGTGAAGTGCAAAAATGATGTCACTTAGGGTTGATGGGCACCCAGCCTCTAACAATTTATCCATCAGCCGAGGTCTAGAGACTGAATCAAAGGCCGAATGTAGGTCAACGAATGCGAAGTACATGGACTGTTTGATGGACTGTGCTTGATGTTTAATGGCGTGAAGAGTGGTTACGTTTACTGCAGTCCCAACACCTGCAACGAAGCCTGTCTGGGCAGGATCACGCTGCTGTGCATTGGCGGTCTATTGATTAAATTCCTTCAACACCAAACAGGAAAAAATCTTTCCCGGCGCGTCTAGGAGGGCAACGGGGCGATAGCATTTTGGATCTTTTCGATCAACCTTTTTATAGATGGGGACTATTAAAGAATTGCTCCATGACTTTGGAATTATCTTAGTTAATAAGATGTGTTGAAAAGTGTTAAACAAGATATTGGCCCATTTTTCAGGATTCTATTTAAGCATGTGATTCATAAGACCATCCGGCCCAGCCGCTCTTGAGGAGGATTACTTACTTATAAATTCCCTCACAGTTTCTATCGAGCACGCCAGGATCCAGGTGTTGGAAGATCTCTGGATGTATTCATACTTAGGCATGTTATTATCAGCATATATTTGAAAAAATTGTTCTACCCATTCCGCCTCTGAAACTCCATTTATTTGGAGTTCCAATTGGGAGGAGATGTTAGAGTTATTCAACAATTGCCAACCTTGTGCCGAGTTTTTCGAATAACAAGCGGACAGGAAATTCTCACTGTCAACTTGAAATAAACGCGCTTTTCTGGCACAAGTCCAGTTGCGATATGAACATTTCGCTGTTTTAATGGCTCGAAGCTGTTCTTTTAGCGGCAATTTTCGAGAATAACGTATCTCTTTTCTTAGTAGAGCTTTGCGTTGGTGTAAAGCTAGATCAAAGCTATGAGTATGGGGGCGAAAAGATTTGATATGTAAAAATTGAGCATTTCTAAACGTGTCAAGCACATCAACATAAGATGATACTGCATTAGTTCTTTGATGTCTTAGAATGGCTGTGTTTAATGATTGTGGCTGAACTGGCGACCACTGGAAGCGATTCTTACCATTGTTGAGTGTCAGCGATTGTTTGGACCAATGTTTAATAATGGTATCTGTTTGACATGAGGCCAACCATTGAAGAGACAATAAGTGATGGTCACTGTGTGGTTGTTTTATGATTTGGAACTTAGTAGCATTAGCATGTATGGTTTCACTTGCATAGATGTAATCTATGGTGGATCTAGAATTTCCCCTTTCCCACGTGTTTTGCTGCGGAATGTCGCCCATAATGTTGCCATTCATCACTTTCAGGTTGAGATCTTTGATAAATATATTCCATCTCAGGCTTGCATTGCATAACCCCTTGTTAGGTGTGGGGAGACATACGAGGTGTAGGTCCCCCACCACCATTGTGCCGTAAGTCGGTTGGAGGGCAATAGTTTCAAAAACTGATGATAAGGCACGACAAAATGCATCATCAGTAATGCCCGCAGGGTTACGATAGAAATTTATAAGTGCAAATACATGAGGCCCATGAGTGATTTTGACCGCCTGAATGAATATATTCGGAGAAAGCCATTCCCCAATTTGGAAATTTTTGCTCGATTTCACTGCCACCAGTAATTCAGCAGTGGGTCTACCTTTATTGGAGGACTCTGCCGGAAGGAAACAAATGGCATGATCATCCCAAGTGGGAGCATGTACCATTTCACGTCTCTTGTAAAGCTACAATATCGTAACTATTTAATTGAGCATTCGCTGACCTCTGTAACTGTGAGTGCCCTCTGGTATTCCAACTTGCCAGGGAAATATTTTCATTCTTCTCAACCATTGGTGGTTATACCACATTTTTTGTTGTCAATCTGTTCTTGGGGCAGTTAACCACTGTACAAAAGGTACAAGAGCACTCTGTGATCGGTGTTCATACTGGTATTTCATTTTGGATTGTATTTTCTTGTACAGCTGGACGGGCAGGATCTAGCGCAAGCAAAAAGGCCAGGTTAAAGAGATCCATTTTTGCTTTCCATAGAGTGTTCCGGACCAGCCCCGATTTAATCCATAATCTTACAATTGATAGATTATTTTCGCAAATAAATTCAATCTGGTCAAAATCACTCGAGGACAGGTCCTCAAGGGACTGAATGTCAGAAAAGATATTCAAAACGCTAGAACGACACAGATCATATTTTGGAAAGGGGCCCTCACGACATTTTAAGATTAAGGTGTGAAAAGAGTTGAATCGCAGTGTTTTAACATCCTTTTGATTATGTACTTGAGTTTTAGATTTCATACCAGAGTTCTCATTCGCATTTTTCGTGTTTAAGCAGGAGGTGGAAGGATTAAATTGGACCCTCGGCACAAGAACGTCTCTCGGACGGCCCGAGGATGGATCACTGCGGCAGCACTCCTCTTGGACTTTGGCAGGATTAGATAAACTGGGTAAGGTTAGAATTTCTGCCACACGATTTAGTTCTGGAAGAGCCTTGGCCAGCCTTTTACCAAGATAGGCATCTACAGCTGTTTTCAAAGCAGACAATCGATCTTCGAAGCCTGTAGTTGGTGTAGGAACTTTCAGGCGACCAGCATTCACCACGGCAGGACCGGTCAGGCTGGAGTGAGTCATGCTACCTAGAGAGGAGGGCTTGTGAGGCAAGGATATGGAAGCATCACATTCAAGGAGGTCGACTAGTTCGTTCAGTGGCGCAAAGCCACCATGGGGGGCTTGGGAAGCATTTATAATTTGCGGGCCAGAGATAGGACTGGATGCGAACTCGGAAGCAGCCACCACTACTAAGGGGGTAACAAGATCTATAGCGCCTCTATAGCGCCTCTCGGGCATTGAGGAGGAAGCACTGGAGGCACTGAGACCCCGGTCACCAGGCTGGTCGGAGGAAGTGGGACCTGAGAATTTTGATTGAGTTCTTTATTGGGCTTGCGCATTGTTGCTACTTTGGTTGTCAATTTAGTTCGTTTTGAAGCTGGAGTTTTTCGGAGCCAGAGGCTGACTTTCATTGATGTTGCTGATTTTAGTAGCATCAGCGTGGGCTGTTCTCTGAGGGGAGTCAACACTGATCCAGGAATAATTTTTTTGGTCAGATGTGACATCTATGCACTCTACAGGTCGAATTATCTTTGCAAAGAATGGAACAGCTGTTTGCAAAGTTCTTGCGCACCATGTGCTTGGGTTATTTTTCAGTTCCGGTCCTGACAATCTCTGCACGATGTCGGCCTTGTGAGGAGCTGTAACCAACAACCCTGAAGAGCTCAGGTTTTCTAAGGTGGTAAGTCTGTGCATAACAAGGTTTAAGGAGGAGGGAGAGGATGAATTTTGAGAGCATTGTTGCATCCACTCCCCGATCTGATCAATTTTTGATGTTTGGAGCGCTATTTTTTGATCCAATTCTTCAAAAAGTTTGAAGAGGCTTGACATTGTTGTATTCACGGCCCCCAAGGTAATCTGTAAAAGAGCCGGATTTACAGGCGGATCACCCGGGGTTTTTACTGACAAACAACGTCTCGGCGTTGGTTGTATAAAGGACTCTTCGATTTTGTGTCTTGTAGAGTCCATGGAGCCAGGGAGATTGTAGTCAGTAATGACAGACAATCTCGAGCTCTCGAGGTCAATGTTGCACTGGCGCGAAGATATATTGATCATTGCAGATTCTTTGGCATTTACATCGATAATCTCAATCACATCTACACAAGCGGTATCATCTACTGGTGGATGAGAAGTTTGGGGCTGCAAAAATGTCACAGACTCGGCAGCAAAGTGCATTTTGGTTGTTGCACTAGCAGGTGAGGCTGCATTGTCCAGGGTTTCCTCCTGAACTACGGTTACCATTTTATTAGGCTGAGAGTTTTTTACAGGAGATTGAGGTAAAGTAAGTAAAGATGACCACAGACGGAATTGTCTCAATTACATTACATGAAGAGTTTTCAGATTCACGTGGTTGCTTATTTGCTGTAGGCAGCATACTTTCTAGAGGGCCATGTGCATGAGTCACTGCTGAAAGATCGTTTATTTTGTCATAGAAATTCCTGATGTCTCGATTTAGAGAGGGTGTTTTGACTACAGGAGTGAGAGTGATAGATTTCTTTGAAATTCGTGAAGAGCTCTTTTTTTCTTCACTCAATTTGAGATTATTCCCATTTACTGGGGTTTTCAGCATAACCTTTGGTCCGGCTGTCTCAGAAATAACTTTACTAATCAACATATCATTAGGAATATAACTCGTGGGAGTTGCAGCGGGTAGTTCCAGCATGTCTGTTTTTAGTGTATACGGCACACGAGCCATGAACAGCCTACTGGTTTAAATGTTACGTGTGGCGTAAAACAGACAGCTAGTAGCAGTATACACCACACAAGTAATAGAGGTGATAAGAAATAAAACACTACTATTCGGAGTGTGTTACAATAAGCACCACGCGTTAAGCAAAGCTTAATCATTTTGAGCGTTTGAGGCACCAGAACACAATGCAACAAAGTACAGCCAAATACCAAACTAATATAGCAAACTGCAACAGAGAATAAAAGCAAAATGATAAAAAAAAGAAGGCAAAAACCTGGGAGATTACGCTACCCGCTACCGGTCGCTGCGGCGAAGCGGCAAAGCGGGACGCTGCGTGGACTCCACGTATGCCCGCGCGCTGTGCGCGCAGGGTCTCGTTTAAATAACCCGCCCACTTGGGCTTAAAGGAGCCTAAAATTGAAATAATAAACAAAGAGTAAATGTAAACCTGAGTATAAAGTATAAAGTGTGAAGTATTAAAGTCCGTAGTAAGTTTAAGTCCATTCCACAGATGTAGATGTCCCCACTTTGTGGAAATAGTAGTTTGATCACGTAGAGCGAACGGGAGCAATTTTCTCAAGCAGTCCGGCAAAGGCAAAGCGGGACTCTGCGTGGACTCCACTTTGTCTTCTCTCACTCACCTCCGCTGCCATCACCTGTCTACCTTAATCTTCCAATCCCATCATGAAAAATGTTGGAACTTCTGCTCCACCTCCCATGATCTGTGGTCATAAGGCACGAGAGACACTCTGGGTAGGGAGAACACTGGACAAAAATTTGAATAAAAAATTTAAGTAAATAATTAAATATGCGTAATGTTACCTTAGAATATTTTTTCAGATGTTTATCACTTGCCATGTTTGTCTATTTTCTAGGAGAGCAATATGGCTTTGTTTTACTATCTATTGAGGGATGATGACTTGCTGGTAGTACTGATTACGATTTTCTTCCCGCCTTTGTTCTGGTGAACAGTCTTTGATGAGAGTTGTGGTCACTTAATCACATCTGGAGATGGGGTCCAGCACGTCACACTAGCTCTTGAAACTCCAGGTCGGGTGGGATGCTGGTGTTTTAATTTTGGCATGTGGAAGTCCATTGGAGAGTGACGGGGGGTGTGTGGTCCATGGCGTGGGAAAGGGCTTGGACAAGAACTTACTGTATATCAGAGGGGGGAAGATATCAGTAACTCGTTTCTTGTGGGTCTGACCCCACGGATAGATTGTGATTTGGTCACATTTGGGAATTATTTGCTTTTTTTCTATAACACATAGCAAATGTTCAGTAGCCTGCTTTCAAAATGCATTTTCATATTATTATTGAACCTTGGGTTAAGTGCGCAGGTCCATGAAGTCCTCCTGCATCTCATTTCCAAATCATAATTCATCTTTACATGAACAAGCAACAATGAAGCATCACTCTCCTTATAGGTACCGGCCCCAGAAGTCTATCTGCCGTTTGTTACCAACAAGATTACTCTTCTCTTTTAAAACATCAGACTCTTGGATTTAGGGACGTTTGGCTCTATACAGGCATCCCAGGTAATTAAGCCTACATATCTTCCCATATTGCCCAAGTAGGCTCCCAAACCCTTCAAGCACCGAACACTACACCTTTTTATTTTTCCTTTGCTACTCCAAAGCTGCCTTCGAAACACAATCCCTATATTATTGCAGCAGGTACATCATTATGTCTCCTCTCTCTTTCCCTGCTCATCTGCAACCTCTTTTTCTGCTTTCTCAACATCTTACCTTACCCTTTTTAATGCTCTCTTTTCCAGCCTGCTATATTTTGGGGTCCCTGGGCGAGGGCACAATTCATCACTTTGCAAACACGATAGGACCTTTGAAACTGCCAATGTGGTAATTTGTCACACTACAAAAGCATATTAACAATCACATAACAAAAAAAATGTAAAACTGACCTCTTCCTTGAGATCCTAAAAAGCTATAGCTCACGACCTAACAATAATGTGCTCTGCCCTTTCACATGTTAGTGCCAGTAGCCAACAGTCTGTGGTGACAGTGTGCTGCTGCAAGAAGCATTAACATATCTTGAAACACTTGTGTATAGGCGCGTTACAAATGCCATATCATATCATATCTTTACATAACTCGCTATTGGCCATAATGCATCACGGTTTCCAGGCTAACAAAATGGACAATGAACTTAACAGAAAGAAAGACAAGGTTACCCCCACCTTATGGGCCATTGCATATCCACAGTAACTGCTTCACCACCTTGAAAAAATATTTACATTTCCCATGAATGTAACTGTTTCTATAAGCAATTCCGATCTGCTGCGAGGAAAGTGCATGTTGGTGGGTTTGATCAGTCAAATCTTCACACTGATTGGTGCGTTCACAAGCCTTACCTTGAAGTAATACCGCTCATGTTGCTACGTGTCCCTCGCACCGGTCCCCAGAATTCTTTCACATTTCTGATTTTTTCTTCAGGTCACCATAGAAAGGGAGATGGGACTATATGTAGTCCCTTCTCCCTTTCCATGGTGGCCATTTTTTTTCTAACCTTTTTTTTCATTTGCTTTAATGGCTGCCATGGATAGGGATAAGGGACTGCAAAACTGTGGCTCGGGACTCATTGCCTAAGTGTGCCCTATATTTATTCATAGCAGGAACTCTGTGATGACTCAAGGATGAATGAGAAGAATATAGCTACCCCATGGTTATATCAACAATACAGGCATCAACAATAGTCACTTAATCACACCCCCTACGAGTCGCTGTCATTTTGCTAATTGATATCCTTCTGTGAACCATCTGGCAGTGGAGAGTGGTGTGCCAAATTTACATTGGCGGTCCTAAACGCAGAGTTCTCCAAGGAATTTGTTTTTAGAAAAGCAAATGATAAACTCTGCATTGTTTATTGGTAGAACATTCTGTAACACATCTTTATTTGTGGATTTGTGGGATTGTCGCTTGGTGAAGCATTGTTCCTTATACAATTCCACACCATTTCACCAATCTGCACCAAATTTTACATAGTTACCTGTTAGTGCGCTCTATACAATGCTGTCTACATGATATTTGGACATCCCACCACGTTCCCTGGATTTCAGCACACGTCAAAATGTGTTGGTGGGTTTGTGGCTTGGTGAAGCATTGTTCTTTATACACTTCCACACTGTTTCACCAACCTGCTCCAAATTCTGCATAGTTACCTGTTCGTACTCTCCGGACATTACTGCTACATGACATCTGGATGCCCCACCTCTTTCCATGGATTTCAACAAAAGTTCATATTTGTTTGTGGGTTTGTGGCCTGCCTACAAAGCCTTAAACCATGTTCAGCAGGAAAGGGAAAAAAAAATGTATGGGAGGCGAATGGACCCGAGAGGCGAAGGTGAAGGCAGGTAGCATTCAACATTTCCACATTTATGCTGCATCAGGTGTAATCACTTTTCCAGATGATTTCTGCAAGATCATGCTCACCGATGAAGCTCTAAACCATTTTCAGTGGGAAGGGAAACAAAAAATGTTGTTTCTCAACCAGTCCCCACACGAGGAACAAAACTGGAGGTCCCTCTAGAAACACATTTCAAGGCCCTAGGACATACGTTTTCCAAGATATTTGCACTGCAATGCACTGCAACAAATGGCACCATGACAGGGTTAGGCGGATTAGTGACCCACAGGATCATTCATTTTCAACAATTGATTGATTGATTGATTGATTATTTCTATCACGCTCATACTCAAGTGTTTCAGAGCGCAACAAGGCAAGGGAGGGGAACAGGGGAGAACAAAAACAACGATCTTACTAGGCCCAGTGACATTGAGAATGCGCAAGTGCATGGAGAGGGGGAGAAATGCATGGAAGGGGGGATAAAATGAGAGTGCAGAGGGAGGAGAAAAACAGATAAATAATAATAAATTAATAAATAAAAAATGCAAGAAACAATAATAGTGCGGCCAGCGATTGGCAAGTACTGGGTTTAAGGCAGCAGGCTGTGTAGGTCTGATAAGTGCAGGAAGAAAAATGGGGGTGGGGAAACTGTATGGGTACAGATACAGACCCCGGTGCAAGGGGTGGCCATTAGACAGTGCGTGAGGGTGGCAGGGTGAGCAGGTACCTGGGCCCGGAGGACAGAGGGTGGCCAGGTGCATGGTGTTGAGGGAGAACACAATCAGCATGGGGGGGTGAAGGCAGAAGCAAAGAGGAAGGTCTTGGGGTGCTTCTGGAACATGCAATGGTTTTCCTCAAGTTTTAGGGTGGCTGGGAGGCTTTTGCTGAGGGATGCCACAGCCGAAGACAAAGATCTACCCCCAGGTCATTTCTTTGAGAAGCGGCTGACCCTGAGGGAGTTAGAGGTGGAGGAGCAAAGAGCTTGAGATGGGAGGTATTTGCAGAGGGATAGCTGAAGGTATGTTGGACCCATGCCCCAGAAATCCGTGTGGACAATGCAGAGGGTTTTGAATGTAATCCTTGCATCCACTGGGAGCCAATGGAGAGATTTCAGTGCTGGAGAGATACAATCCCAGGGCTTGAGGCCAAGGACAAGTCTTGCAGTCCTGTTCTGGATAAGTTGCAAAAGGCGGAGAGTAAAGGCAGTTAGATTAAGAAAGAGGCTGTTGCAATAGTCCAACCTAGAGAGAACCAGAGATTGGGAGACAGTGAGCTTCTGGGGGAAGGAGAGGAAAGGCAGAATACGTCTGAGGATGTGCGTAAGAAGTTCGACTTTTTTGAGAAATCAGCGATGTGGGCAGAGAAGGAAAGTGTGGAAACAAAGGTGACACCAAGGTTCTTGGCCTCGCAGGTGGGGATAGGAGGAGGGCCAAGGGAGGCCAGCCAGAGTGTGAGGGGGAAGGAAGGTGATGATGTGCCGATGAGGAGGATCTCTGTCTTGCTGGCATTTAGACAAAGATAGTTGGCAGCACACCAACCTTCAATGGCAGTTAGGCAATCAGAGATGAGGGAGGTAGAGGTGGTGGCTGAGGGCAGCCTGAAAATGAGTTGAGTGTCATCGGCGTAGCACTGGAAGTTTGAGCAAAAAATGGCAATACAGCAGGCAAGAGTTGCCAGTTATTGGTTGAAAAGCCAGGCCGAGAGGTCAGACCCCTGGGGAACACCACAAGTGGACAGGAAGATTAGATGATAGGAAGGACCCAAGTTGGACCTGAGAGGGTTGATCAGAGAGGAAGGAGGACAGCCAGGCCAGAGCCTGATCAATGATACCCAGGTTATCACAGAGACGGTTGAGCAGGATGGTATTGTTGACCGTGTCGAAGGCAGAGGAGAGATTGAGTAGGATGAAGACAGAAGAAATGCTAGAGTCAAGAAAAGAAAGCAGATCCTCACGGATGTTCAGGAGAGCAGTTTCCAAGCTTCTGCCAGCTCTGAAGCCAGACCAGTGTGAAGGTTTAGCTGAGTGGTGACCAGCTTTTCAAGGAGTTCAATTGTGAGAGTGTTATCAGTCTACAGAACTTGTGCGTAGAATAGGTACTTTGACTAGTTTTTGATAAAAAATAAAGAAAAAATAAGGCAAGGGAAATAAGGGAACTCTTATGCTGGCTGTCCAAATCTGCCACCACACTTTGCTTTGCCTGCATTACGTAAAGCTGACTACTAAATCCTAATGCAAAGTGTGCAATGCATAAATGGTGCCCACTTTGCATCAGTAGGCAGTCCATGCCATTACGTGATCATGCACCTAGAACAAGACGTGTAGACCTACAGTCACTTAGATGTGATTATCCATAGACCCCAATACATAGTGAGGAAATACTCCCCCAGTATGAACTGCAGCTGAACTAAATTCTCCCACCTCTCAGGTGTGGTGGCAAGGTTAGTTCGGGACTGCAGTGCACAAAGCAGAAACTCCTATCTACATAAGAATCCAGAATGATAGGTGTCAATGCATAGATTACTGACCGTGGCTCCTGCTCTATGTGTCCATGTCATGGCACCACCCTTGACTTGAAGGGTCCATGGCCTGCCTCACTCTCCGTACCATGAAGCAGTTCACTTTGTAGATGGCCATGCCTTGCACAGGACTCCTCCACCAGGCCAAACGCATAAAAGAGATGAACCCTTCCATGGGGAGAATCTCAGTTTCCTTGAAACATGGGACATCACATCTCGAAGGTGGGGGTACAACATGTAGACCAATCACCGAGTGGTTTACATTTTGGAAATATCTGTGGGGACTTCGAGAGGAGCCAACAAGTGAACCACTGTCCCAGAAGACGTCCAATGAGGGGATGCAGTTGCAAGACTAAGGTGGCTTTTTGCTGCATAAGGGAACATGTTCATGGAACTGTGATGTTTAGAACTTAGGGTGGAAAGAGAACAGAATGTAAATGGACTTTAAAAAGGCCTGTCAGAGTAGGGGATTTTACCATATGGGTGGAACTGTGTTTGTCTTAATGACTTTTTTTTAATTGAATTAACTACAATTTTCTGTAGCGATAATGCATTATTATTATTATTTCCTTTATTCAAGGAAATTGCCTGACATTTTAAAGAACAAATATTTTCTTCGGTTAGTGTAATTAATTAGCACTCTGTAAGAACCCCGCATTATCTTCCTGCATATGTCAGCGCATTTAAACTTCTTCCTGTTTTTAGTGCACATTGTATTCATATTCTGTACTCCAGACACGCCCACACCACAATCCATTGCTGGATTGCCACCTCGAAGTGCAGCACTCGAGAGAATTGAGTCGTTCTACAGCCTGAACAAAGCTCCAAGGAGAATCGATAGAGAAAGGACTGCATGTTCCTGCCCTGAGAGTCTCGCATGTTTGGAGGCGGCTTTCCCATGATCACCTCGATATTGTGTTTGGTGATGCATGGGCACTGACTTCACGAGGCAGTAAATCAGCGTCCATCCTGCCTTAAACGCCGGGGTTGATATGCAGGGAGCTATGTCATTTCCTGGCAGGGGTTTCAAGAATCCCGATTCACCGAATTTACTTTTATAGCATTTTACTGCAAATAAATGCACGGGAGACCTCTACCCCACTTCAAACCCCCCCCGCACACACCTTTCTATATACCTAAACCCACACTCCATCAATGTTTGCAGTAAAATGAGGTAAAATCGGTTTGGTGACATGGGATTCGATGAAAGTCGCCTGCAAGGAAAAAGGTAGCTCCGGAGAGAAGACCTGTGGCACTAATAGGACTAGCAAAGTTCAGAGAAGGCGCGTTACAAATGCCACACATGTGTATAGGCGCGTTATAAATGCCATATCATATCCTAAACTGTGCCTGTTTAAATGTGGTTGCAACTGTTTCAAATCCAACTCCGAAGACCCATACAACAGCCTCGCCAGAGCATGGGTGCCGCCACCGGATGTATCTTTCAAACAGAGGCTTTGCTAGGGGAGGTGGGCTGAGGGGGCTTGAGTCCCGGGTCTTTTGGTTGTAGCCGCAAATAGAAGCTCAGGGGATACATTCAAAAAGGCTAGCTAGCCCCCCGTCCCAACAGTCCCAACATTAGTGTAGCCGTGGATCTTTTCCAGACCTATCAACACCCCTGCTTTCAAACCTTATCCTGCTTCCAAATTTGTGTGTTTCTCACCCATCTGAACCAGTAGACTGCTCCCAGTTCCCATCGTCAGTGGTGCCCCCATCACGCATGTGTGCTACTACTTTTTGAGCTTATATGCTGTCCCCCACTATTCCTGTGGGCTGCTCTCATATGAGCCTGTGTTCTGCCCCCTTATGACCTTTTGTGAAGTACCCTGCATGTGTAATCTTGTCCCCCAATCTTTATTTACCCTACTCTGGTGTTGATTCCTAGCCTTTTGTCCCACTATCTATTTATCTTCACTTCTTTTATATCTAATGCACGTACACAAAAGCAGTATGCAAAAATAAGTGTCTGTCTCCGGCCAATTCTTTGCATTGTACATATAGCCTTTCTGTAATCTTCACTTACTTATACATTCATTCATTAATTAAAAATGGAAATGTGTCAATGTTTTAAACCATTTTTGATAGTGACATGTTGTTTAGTACTCATGAGCGGAGGGAATGGATATTTTAATGTGTAACATTCCCAAAATTATTTCTTTATTTGGAAAAACATAATACGTATGTGTATGTGTTATAGCTATTTAATGTAAAACCCAATGGCCCTCATTACGATACTGGCGCTAAACCATGGCGCTATTAGCACCATGGTTGGTGCCGGTATCATAACGAGTCCGCCAATGTTCAGTGGGGAATTACCACCCCATTCCAAGGTTGTCGGGGCGGTAATTCCCCATTGAACATTGGCCCTTCCCCATTCCCATTTTTTCCCCATAGGGCTCAATGGGACTGGGGAAGGCGCTAAGTACGGTACCACAAATTGCGGTACCGTACTTAGCACCAAGGTCCCTTTGCGGGTCCCTACTTTAACGGCTGGTCTAGACCAGCCGTTCAGGACGGGTCCCGCAAAGGGACCTCATAGTAAGGCTCTGTTTAACGGCGCTGCAGCCTTTTACGGCGCCGTTAAACACTTAGCACCAGGGTCCTAATGAGGCCCAATGAAAAGCAAACATTCGATGGTTAATAACTTTGGAGCCATAGGATGGATCAGCATGGCGTTTGGCATTCCCATATTAGGGCTCAGGCCCCCCCCAGGGCTAACAAGTATTGTGCAAAATTCACGTTACGGTTCGAAAGATATAAAGCTCCTGATTCACAGAGTGTTTTTCGATTCGATGGATCAAATAAGAAACAATTCTGATACGAAGCGTTCAAATTAAATCCTTTCTTGTTTTGGTGCAAATCCGTCTAGTGTTTTTTAAAAATGATTTGCCAGAGAACAGGGTGCCCCTGTAGCCAACCAGTTAGATATATCTCCCATAATGCATTGCTGTTGCCAAGCTTTGTCAGTTCGGAAAGGTGGCCATTAAGCGAATCGCGATTCGAGTTCCCAATCGACATTGAAAAGTGCCCTAAAATGATATAAAGGGTCTTAATTTGGGAGTTTTGAGGGCAGAGAGCATGTGGGCAGTGTGAGGAAAGATGTTTGGTGAAGGCTTTGGGCTTTGGGATAGCATAATTTTGTTTTATTTTTTTAAGTACTTTGCAGAGACCCAGAAGCCTGGTGAATGGGGAAATGAAAGAGTAAATTCTTATAAACTATGATACATTGAGATGTGGTAATCAGTACGGTTTCAAGTTAGGGGAAGATGAGTGTTTCAAGTAAATTATGGAATTGATTTTGTTTTTTTTAAATGCCTTCCAAATTAAATTAAAATGTGTTAGGTGATTTAACATCGCAGGTTTGTGTATTGAGGTCGAGAACTGTGCTATTTATCTTTGTTTTGTGAGTATAAAGTGCACCACTGACACATGTTCATGGCTGAGCCGTGGTTACATTGTGTTTTGTTTTGATTGGGTGATGTTTTCACCTGATGGGAAGGAACGTTTCTTGATTAAGTGTTCTCTTTGGAACGATTCTCAAATTCTGGATTTGTACAGAAGTTGTAAAAGTTCATTTTAGGTTTGTTTAACATTTTATTTTTTTGAAGGGAGGATATGATGGCTAGAAAGAAAGTAGATTGGTGTTGTCAGTTTTGGGAAAGAGGCCGTAGGCATGGAAATAAATCTGCACTATTTAGCTAATGATGGAGCTTGGTTCGGGCTCCCATTTCCCTAACATTTTAGCCTGAAATTTGCCTGGGTTAGAGGTCAACTCACTAACACCAGAGCTTGTAGTGGGGTTCTCAGTAGAGTTTCCAACAGGCTTAGAGTGGTCCCTTAAGGTGGCATCTCTAGCCAATTTGGTTAGGTTCTGCTGCTCCATACTGGGAGGCCTGGGGGTACTGGACACTACTCCTAAAGTTCTTAGGTCATTCCCCAACAGGACTCTCCTAGGCACCTCAGTGTGAACACTGACAGGAATCCTCACTGTCATGTCATTACACTGAATGAGGGCTGGTAGAATAGGAACCATCTGGACAGGACCTCCAGAATTTCTAGTGGGACCTTAAGGTGCCTTAGCAACATCCTCAGGTTTGAAAAATCTTTCATCCACTACTGTTCTGCTGGCCCCAGTGTCTCTTCTGGCAGGAGTATCCTGGCCATTGACAAGAACACTGTCCACGTAATATATTTTAGAGTTTGCTGATCGGGAGTCATAGATTTCCCTATTCTGGTTGCTAACCAGACCCATAGGCTCTAAGGATACAGTTGCTTGAAGACTCAAGGGGTGTTCAGCAAAGACTTCAAAGTGAGCACTAGCCACTTGTACTTCCTCCTCAGGAGTGAAGGCTAAGGAGACTGTGCTGATTCCTGTAGGTCTACCCTTACATCTGGGATCTCCTTTGATGTGGTCAGTTGCCTTACAGACATAGCTTGTTCCAAATGCTCTCTGGAATGGTGGCTTGTTCTGACCTCCTTCTGGTTGGGGCCCAGAAGGTGCATTAGCCTGATGGGGTTTCCTGGTGGCTTACCCTGGTTATTTTGTTGTTTGTGGCCCTCTTTGGTATGGGATGTATTAGAATTCTCTGGATTCACTTTTGGTGGCTGTTTTCCCTCATTCTTTTTCTGAGTGACGCATGAATCCTTGTGAGTAGCCCTGTTGGCCACCCACAAGTCAGCAGCCTTACCTAGGTCTGATAAGTGCAGGAAGAAAAATAGGGGGGAACTGTATGGGTACAGATGGAGACCCCGGTGCAAAGGGTGGCCATGAGCCAGTGCATGAGGGTGGCAGGGTAAGCAGGTACCTGGGCCCGGAGGACAGAGGGTGGCCAGGTGCACGGTGCCGAAGGAGAACACAATCAGCATGGGGGGTGAAGGCAGAAGCAAAGAGGAAGGTCTTGAGGTGCTTCTGGAACCGGGAATGGTTTTCCTCAAGTTTTAGAGTGGCAGGGAGGCTGTTGCAGAGGAATGCCCCAGCCGAAGACAAAGATCTACCCCCAGGTCATTTCTTTGAGAAGCGGCTGACCCTGGGGGAGTTAGAGGTGGAGGAGCAAAGAGCTTGATACGGGAGGTATTTGCGGAGGGATAGCTGAAGCTATGTTGGACCCAGGTCCCATAAAGCCGTGTGGACAATGCAGAGGGTTTTGAAAGTAATCCTTGCATCCACTGGGAGCCAATGGAGAGATTTCAGTGCTGGAGAGATACGATCCCAGGGCTTGAGGCCAAGGACAAGTCTTGCAGTCCTGTTCTGGATAAGTTGCAAAAGGCAGAAAGTAGGCAGATAGATTAAGAAAGAGGCTGTTGCAATAGTCCAACCTAGAGAGAACCAGAGCTTGGGAGATTGTGAGCTTCTGGGGGAAGGAGAGGAAAGGCAGAATACCTCTGAGGAGGTGCAGTAAGAAGTTTGACTTTTTTGAGACATCAGCGATGTGGGCAGAGAAGAAAAGTGTGGAATCAAAGGTGACACTGAGGTTCTTAGCCTCGCAGGTGGGGATAGGAGGAGGGCCAAGGGAGACCAGCCAGAGAGTGAGGGGGAAGGATGGTGATGATGTGCTGATGAGGAGGATCTCTGTCTTGCTGGCATTCAGACAAAGATAGTTGGCAGCACACCAAACTTCAATAGCAGTTAGGCAATCAGAGATGAAGGAGGTAGAGGAGGTGCCAAGGGCAGTCTGAAAATGAGTTGAGTGTCGTCTGCGTAGCACTGGAAGTTTGATTAGAAAATGGCAATACAGCGGACAAGAGTTGCCAGGTATTGGTTGAAAAGCCAGGGCGAGAATTTAGACCCCCGGGGAACACCTCGAGTGGAGAGGAAAATAGATGATAGGAAGGACCGAAGTTGGACCTGGGAGGGTTGATCAGAGAGGAAGGAGGACAGCCAGGCCAGAGCCTGATCAATGATACCCAGGTTATCCCGGAGACGGTTGAGCAGGATGGTATGGTTGACCATGTCGAAGGCAGAGGAGAGATTGAGTATGATGAAGACAGAAGGAATGCTAGAGTCAAGGTTGGAAAGCAGATCCTCACGGATGTTCAGGAGAGCAGTTTCCAAGCATCTGCCAGCTCTGAAGCCAGACCAGAGTGAAGGTTTAGCTGAGAGGTCGCCAGCTTTTCAAGGAGTTCAGTTGTGAGAGTGTTATCAGTCTACAGAACATGTGCGTAGAATAGGTACTTTGGCTAGTTTTTTATAAAAAATAAAGAAGAAATAAGGCAAGAGAAATAAGGAGACTCTTATACTGGCTGTCCAAATCTGCCATCACACTTTGCTTTGCGACCATTACGTAAAGCTGACTACTATATCCTAATGCAAAGTGTGCAATGCATAAATGTTGCCCACTTTGCATCAGTAGGCAGTCCATGCCATTACGTGATTATGCACCTGGAACAAGACGTGTAGACCTACATTCACTTAGATGCGATTATCCATAGACCCCACTACATAGTGAGGAAATACTCCCCCAGTATGAACTGCAGCTGAACTAAATTCTCCCACTTCTCAGGTGAGGTAGCAAGGTCAGTTAGGAACTGCAGTGCACAAAGCAGGAACTCCTATCTACATAAGAATCCAGAATGATAGATGTAAATGCATAGATTACTGACTGTGGCTCCTGCTCTATGTGTCCATTTCATGGCACCACCCTTCACTAGAAGGGTCCATGGCCCGCCACACTCTCCGTACCATGAAGCAGTTCACTTTGTAGATGGCCATGCCTTGCACAGGACTCCTCCACCAGGCCAAACGCATAAAAGAGATGAACCCTTCCATGGGGAGAATCTCAGTTTCCTTGGAACATGGGACATCACATCTCGGAGGTGGGGGTACAACATGTAGACCAATCAGCGAGTGGTTTACATTTTGGAAATATCTGTGGGGACTTTGAGAGGAGCCAACAAGTGAACTACTGTCCCAGAAGACGTCCAATGAGGGGATGCAGTTGCAAGACTAAGGTGGCTTTTTGCTACATAAGGGAACATGTTCATGGAACTGTGATGTTTAGCACTTAGGGTGGAAAGAGAACAGAATGTAAATGGACTTTAAAAAGGCCTGTCAGAGTAGGGGATTTTACCATATGGGTGGAACTGTGTTTGTCTTAATGACTTTTTTTTAATTGAATTAACTACAATTTTCTGTAGCGATAATGCATTATTATTATTTCCTTTATTCAAGGAAATTGCCTGACATTTTAAAGAACAAATATTTTCTTCGGTTAGTGTAATTAATTAGCACTCTGTAAGAACCCCACATTATCTTCCTGCATTTGTCACAGCATTTAAACTTCTTCCTGTTTTTAGTGCACATTGTATTCATATTCTGTACTCCAGACACGCCCACACCACAATCCATTGCTGGATTGCCACCTGGAAGTGCAGCACTCGAGAGAATTGAGTCGTTCTACAGCCTGAACAAAGCTCCAAGGAGAATCGATAGAGAAAAGGACTGCATGTTCCTGCCCTGAGAGTCTCGCATGTTTGGAGGCGGCTTTCCCATGATCACCTCGATATTGTGTTTGGTGATGCATGGGCACTGACTTCACGAGGCAGTAAATCAGCGTCCATCCTGCCTTAAACGCCGGGGATGATATGCAGGGAGCTATGTCATTTCCTGGCAGGGGTTTCAAGAATCCCAATTCACCGAATTTACTTTTACAGAATTTTACTGCAAATAAATGCACGGGAGACCTCTATCCCACTTCAAACCCCCCACACACCTTTCTATATACCTAAACCCACACTCCATCAATGTTTGCGGTAAAATGAGGTAAAATCGGTTTGGTGACATGGGATTCGATGAAAGTCACCTGCAAGGAAAAAAGTAGCTCCGGAGAGGAGACCTGTGGCACTAACAGGACTAGCAAAGGTCGGAGAAGGCGCGTTACAAATACCACACATGTGTATAGGCGCGTTATAAATGCCATATCATATCATATCCTAAACTGTGCCTGTTTAAATGTGGTTGCAACTGTTTCAAATCCAACTCCGAAGTCCCTTACAACAGCCTCGCCAGAGCATGGGTACCACCACCGGATGTATCTTTCAAACAGAGGCTTTGCTAGGGGGGGTGGGCTGAGGGGGCTTGAGTCCCGGGTCTTTTGGTTGTAGCCCCAAATAGAAGCTCAGGGGTTACAACCAAAAAGGCTAGCTAGCCCCCAGTCCCGACAGTCCCAAAATTAGTGTAGCTGAGGATCTTTTCCAGACCTAGCAACACCCCTGCTTTCAAACCTTATCCTGCTTCCAAACTTTGTGTGTCTCACCCATCTGAGCCAGTAGACTGCTCCCCGTTCCCATCGTCAGTGGTGCCCACTCCACACATGTGTGCTACTACATTTTGAGCTAATATGCTGTCCCACACTAATCCTATGGGCTGCTCTCATATGAGCCTGTGTTCTGCCCCCTTATGAGCCTGTGTGCTGTACCCTGCTTGTGTTATCTTGTCCCCCAAGCTTTTTTTACCCTACTCTGCGTTGATTCCTAGCCTTTTGTCCCACTATCTATTTATCCTCACTTCTTTTATATCTAATTCAAGTACACAAAAGCAGTATTCAAAAATAAGTGTCTGTCTTCGCCCAATTCTTTGCATTGTACATATATCCTTTCTGTAATGTTCACTTACTTGTACATTAATTCATTCATTAAAAATGGAAATGTGTCAATGTTTTAAACCATTTTTGATAGTTACATGTTGTTTAGTACTCATGAAAGGAGAGAGAGGATATTTTAATATGTAGTATTCCCAAAATGATTCCTTTATTTGGAAAAACATAATATGTATGTGTATGTGTTATAGGGGAGCTATTTAATGTAAAACCCAATGAAAAGCAAACATTCTATGGTTAATAACTTTGGAGCCATCGGACGGATCAGCATGACATTCGACATTCCCATATTAGGGCACAGGTCCCCCAGGACTAAGAAGTATTGTGCAAAATTTGCGTTACGGTTCAAAAGATATAAAGGTCCTGATTCACAGTGTGTATTTCGATTTGATGGATCAAATCAGAAACAAGTCAGACACGAAGCGTTCAAATTAAATCCTTTCTTGTTTTGGCGCAAATCCATACAGTGTTTCTTAAAAATGATTTGGCAGAGAACAGGGTGCCCCTGTAGCCAACCAGTTAGATATATCTCCCATAATGCATTGCTGTTGCCAAGCTTTTTCAGTTCAGAAAGGTGGCCATTAAACGTATTGCTATTCAAGTTCCCAATCGACATTGAAAAGTGCCCTGAAATGATATAAAGGGTGTTAATTCAGGAGTTTTGAGGGCAGAGAGCATGTGGGCAGTGTGAGGAAAGATGTTTGGTGAAGGTTTCGGGCTTTGGGATAGCATAGTTTTTTAAAACATTTTTTAAGTACCCTGCAGAGACCCAGAAGCGTGGTGAATGGGGAAATGAAAGAGTAAATACTTATGAACTGTGATACATTGAGATGTGGTAATCAGTATGGTTGCAGGTTAGGGGAAGATGAGTATTTCATGTAAATTGAGGAATTGATTTTGTTTTTTTTAAATGCCTTCCAAATTAAATTAAAATGTGTTAGGTGATTTAACATTGCAGGTTTGTGTATTGAGGTCGAGAACTGTGCTATTTATCTTAGTTTTGTGAGTATAAAGTGCACCACTGAGACGCGTGCATGGCTGAGCCGTGGTATTGGGCCTCATTACGACCCTGGCGGTAAGGGGTTAACGCCAGCGTTAGCTGCGCCGACCCCTTACCGCCAATTACGAGGTCCCCTAGCGCCATGGTGCTTTTAACACCTGCTTTTAGCAGGTGTTAAAATCCATGGCGCTAAGGGACCATGGAGTTAATTACGCCACCGTAATTTACGGTGGCGTAATTAACGCCTTCCCCACTCCCATTATGCCCTATGGGGCAAAAATGGGAATGGGGAAGGGTAAATGGGGATTGGGGACTTACCGCCCCGCCTAGGTCGGAATGGGGCGGTAAGTCCGCCAACCACCATGGCGTAAACGTAGTTTACGCCATGGTGGTAAAGTCACGGCCCAGGCGGTAACTTACCGCCTGGGTCGTAATGAGGCCCATTGTGTTTTGTTTTGATTGGTGATGTTTTCACGTGATGGGAAGGAACGTTTCTTGATTAAGTGCTCTCTTTGGAGCGATTCTCGAATTCTGGATTTGTACAGAAGTTGTAAAAGTTCATTTTAGGTTTGTTTAACATTTTATTTGTTTGAAGGGAGGATATGATGGCTAGAAAGAAGGTAGATTAGTGTTGTCAGTTTTGGGAAAGAGCCGTAGGCATGGAAATACATCTGCACTATTTTGCATGATTTTGTGATTCCTTAGACATAACTAACGAAGAGTATACATTGTAAAAAAGGTGCTTGTCAATCTAGTGTTCTCTACGGAGCAGTTCACGAATCAGGATTTCTATAGAAGTTGAAAAGTTGCTTTTAGGATTGTTTAGTTTGGTATTTGAAGGCCTACCTGTTCGAGAAGTCGGGTTTTGTATAAAAAATGTAACAGCTCCTTTTAGGATTGTTTAATTTTTGATTTGTGTGAAGGGCTTCTTAACGGTTCTAGAAGTCGGGAATTGTACCGAAGTTAGAAAAGTTGCCTTTAATATTGTTTAATATTTGATTTGCTTGAAGGGTGAATTTGAGGAGTCTAAATGAGCTAGAGTAGTGTTGTTAGTTTTGGGAAAGAGGATGTGGGCACAGATTAAATTCACACTATTTTGCTTGAATTCCCCATTCGTAAGAAGTGAGTAATGAAGAGTATAAAATGTAAAAAATGTGAAGTTTATTTTTTGAAAGTGAAAGGTTTTTGAGTATTGGTTCATGAACTGTGATTCTATATTCAGATTGTATAGTTGCATATTTGAACTTGATGGTGTTGAGTTAACTTTGTTATGTTTATATTTATATGAAAAAGAGTTCAGGAGGATTGGCAGTGGTGTTGCCACTATGTTTCATTACGTTTATGGGGGGACACTAGGCAATCTGGATGCTTAGAGCATGGTCTGTATTCTCTGGTATAAGCCTGCATTATGAGAAGCCCGAGTGCAGCTTTACAGCGCCCCCTTCCCCTGTGCATCCTTGCCCTCCCTGCTCCTCTCTCGACATTTAGCACCTGTGTGGTTTACTATGAGGGCACTAAGTATGTTAAACAAAAACATATATGTAAAAGATGCCAAATTACGGGGCCTTCTTTTCACCTGCTGTTAGATCCTCGAGGGGGTGCCCCAAGGGAGGGTTATTGATTTGGATCCAAGCAAGCATCAAGGCAACATGTAAAGTCTTGGATGTGGGCTCATCTGACCTGCTTTGTGTGGTGTGCAATTTCATGAATGGCCTGTCTATCTTTTTCTTAAATGTTTATCTGAGGCAAAATCAGAGCACCATTAAGCATCGGTAGCTGGCTTTGAACAGGCTCTCCCAACCTATTGCTGCTTCCCCCTACTGTCAGTTATTTGTGTTGGACAAATTTAACTGCCAGTTGGAGGAACCGAGTCAGTCTATGTGGAGCATTGCTGCGGAAGATTAACTATGGGGTGTTCCATTGCCGCCGATCCCCCTGAGCATGCGTTGTTACCCCTTGGCACACAGGTTTCAGTCAATGTTATACGCACATGGTCTGAGGGCCTGCAATGGGAGGTTTTGGAAGACTCTCCAGCACATATTACCTTTTGCAGGCAGACATAGGGGAGCTGCATTGATTATATTCTCTCTCTTGCTTCCCATTGGGATGTCTGGTGTCTTTTAAGGTCTTGGAGAGAGTTGAGAATGATTACGACCCATTGGTGGTGTCCTTTTTGGTCTTTTCCAACACTAGTGGCCAAAGTAGGCCGGTCAATGTACAAGTCGGTACCTCTTCTCAGGACCGGATCTACCGCTGATAGCCCCAATCACCAAAAGCTGTTTTTCAGGGCAGAATTTATGAGGCTTTGCTACCAATATTGGGCGCTTATGCAGAGATATAGGGGGTCATTCCGACCCGGGTGGTAGGGGGTTAACGGCACCGTTAAGGATGCCGGTGCTGTTAGCCCCCTACCATCCTATTACGAGGTCCCTTAGCGGGTCCCACCAGTGCTGGCTGGTTTTACCAGCCGGTTTTAGCGGGACCCGTTAAGGGACCATGGAGCTAATAACGGGCCCGCAATTTGCAGGCCTGTTATTAGCTCCTTCCCCATTCCCATTGAGCACTATGGGGGCTCAAATGGGAATGGGGAATGGTTTTCGAAATGGGGATTTACCAGGTCCGCATAGTCGGAATGTCCCGGTAAGTCCCCATTCTGACACCAAGGACCCGGACCCGAGTTTGGAGGCAGCCATGGTGCTAATAGCACCATGGCTGCCTCCAAACTCGGAATGACCCCCACATTCTCCTATATCAACTGTTGATTTCTATAGACTGTTGATAGAAAGATTTTACCTGTTTGTCACCAAGGAAAGATACCCCCACACCTTGGCTAACCGGAAACCTGTGGGTTGGTATGACCGTGAATGTTGGGAGGCCAAGACCGTCTTAGTTAATACAATCAAGTCTGGGTTGGTTATTCCTCCGGGTTGATTAAAAAACTTAGGCATGACTATAAATGCATGCTTATTGAAAAGAAGAGTGATCAGGGTAAACATATTTAGTTAGCTCTTGGTAGGGCTGCCGGGTCAAATGACTCTAAAGAGTTTTGACATCTGGTGAAGAAAAACCTCAAACCTGAGCAGCTGGCTGTGGTAAGCAACATTTAATTGGATGCTTGGTACAATCATTTTACTGCCTTATATGCTGCGGGACGGTCTGTTCATGCCAGAAGCGTGATGACTGGACAGACACAGGCATCCTTTTCTCCCTCCCAAGGCAGGTTGATGTGATCACATCCCTTGAAGTAGCACAGGCACTCTCTGAAGCGAAAAAGGGAAAGGTCCCTGACCCGGACTGCATTCCCATTGATCTTTTTAAAAGTGAACCCATGCTTTGTGTACCTTTCTTAACAAAACATTTTAAAGGTGTTTTCTCTAATAATCAGCCACCGAGTAGTTGGAGGGAGGCACCCATCATTCCACTATACAAAAAAGGTGATCGGGATTCCCTCAGCAATTATAGGCCAATTTAGTTAACTGACTCACTAACAAAACTTTATTCCAGGGTGTTTTTGCACCGTCTGGAGGACTGGGTTGCCAGATATTCTTTCCGATGTGCATGCGGGATTTAGAGCAGGAATCTGTATGGCAGACCAGGCTTTGAGGCTGGACCTCTTATGCCGGAAATACATGCTTCCAAACTCACAATGCTTGTATGTGGTGTTTATGGTTATACAGTCGGCCTTTGACACAGTCTCAAGGGAATCTCTGTGGTCTGTACTAGAGGAACTAGGCATCCCAATATCCCTGGGTAATGCCAATACATCTCTTTATTCTGGCATTATGGCATGGATATGTTCGGGGTCAACTGTGGGTCAACTGGAGAGCTAACTGATCCAGTACCTATTGATGTGGGGGTTAGGCAGGGGTGCATTGCGGTGCCTTTGCTATTCTTATTATATATCAACAGTCTGGTACCTGGTTTTGTAGAAGCTGCAAGGGACGTCCCAATGTTGGCAATAGAAAATGGAGCCTATTATTGATTGTGGATGCCGCAGTTTTGCTGTCAGAAACTCTGGTTGGCCTGCAGAACCAATTGGATGCTTTGAAAAAGCTTTGTTCCGCAAAAGGCCTTAGAGTCAACTTCTCCAAAATGAAAACTATGCAGTGTGCTGGTGTTGGGAAAAAGGCCTGAGTTTGGGCACATTTTAATGTAATTGGCCAGCCTCTGGAGTCGGTAGACTTGTACACATATTTGGGGTTGATTTTTTCAAATAAATTAAAATGGCAGGACCAAAAAGCAAGGTGTTCGCTATCGCTCTTGCGTCAGTGCAGTCTTATTAGGAATCTGGTGACAAGACTGGATGGCAAGGCCCTTTCAGTACCTTTTAAGATCTACCATGTCCAGACAATTCCAGGGATAACCTATGGTGCTGATCTATGGGATGCAAATGATTGCACAGCCATTCAGATAGACAAAAATAGATTTTTTAAATCATTGTTGGGTTTACCCATTAATGCGCCGTCTACGAATTTCACCTCATTGAGATGCGATATGCAATTATGATGAAGCCGGTTTTATACTGGCTGCAGATCTGGAACAATAAAGCCTTAGTTCTGTTTATGGAAGGCTTGGAGGAGCAGCTCTCATTACCAGGTCGTAAGAAACTCTCTTGGTTTAGTCATGCTTTTTAACATTGGGCTGGGGGATCTATGGAGTGACCCTACAAGGTTGTGTAGTGCCTAAAAGGTGGTGGTCAAGAACAACTTCAGAGAGTGGGCATGGAGTATGATGGTTGATAATTGCCTAATGGGGAAAAAAGCCAGGGCTGATTTGCAGCTCAAGGACATCTGGGGGTCGGAGGTATATCTGGACCTCTCAATGGTAGCAAAGTTAAAAAGCTGCTTTGCTAAGTTTTGATTAGGTATACTCCCATTGGCCCATGGTTCTGCCAAGTAGAAGAGTGGGTCATGTCCCTCATCCCTATGCCCTCTTTGTGGCAAGGGGCATGAGGTTGAGGCGCATCTTTTCTTTTTATGTAGGGCTCACTGCCGGGCAAGGGCGCGTTGGCTCACCCCGGTTTGGAGCCACCTAGCCCAGCTCTCAATCCCATCAGCTATGCAAGCCTTGAAATGCTGCACTCAAACCTGAATATGTGTTAGCAGTCTCAACATTTCTAAGATTTGCATTTAAGAAGAGATCTTGTTTTCACCCATCTATCTCTTAGGTTCGCACTCCTTTTGTACGCAAAGGTGGGTGGTTCTCTAAACAAATGTTCAACTCTCATGTCATTTGTCAACGAGCTCCAATCTAGCCAAATCAATGATAAAATGTATGGATTTCTGCATTATGTATATGTGAATCTGTGTGTCGTTGAACCAATCAGCTCTTGACTTTCATACCATGCACGTGACCTTAGGCCAATCTGCATAATTTTTGTATCCATGAATCATGAATTGGAAAGAAAATAGTCAAAATAAATTTCTATTTTTATTTAAACTTTTCTATAAGAGAGTGCGGTTATCAATGTTTTTGTAGTATTTACATTCTCCCTTCACATAGAATAAAGTGAGTGTAAGATTAATATGCAGCGTTTATTTCATTGGGTGCATACGTGGTTCTCAAACTGCATTGTTGTTCAATGTACTATTCCTCGTCTCAGAATCCTCTGAATAATTCGTAACATTATGACTTCATGATTCACATAGTGTCTTCGGATCTTTCCTTTTATGTTCATTCTCAATCTCAATAGTCAAAGACCTTGACATTGTTCATGAATCAAGATCTCCTATCAGCAGGTTCCTCTTCCTTGTCCCAGTACTTTCATATTCTTCAAGCAGAGAAGTATTCTTGGAGAAAAAAGGTTCAGATTAATAGGTAATCCTTAAAAGTAGTTCTGTGTTTATTATGTGTAATATCTGTGTCCCAACTCAGTCTTCATCATGAATTCCCCCTCTAATCACGCCTTGCTATTCCACATTATAATCTTCAACTGTAACAGTTGCTAACGACCCACCTCACTCTTCTTTGTCACAGTACCCAACTGCACAACTTCAGTCTTCCTCGTCACAGTCTTCCAATAACCCCACCTCACTTTTCCTAGTCACAGTACACCATTACTAATCCCATCTTATCTAGTGGACACACAAAAACATGAAATACTTGATAGACATAAAGATATGGAAAATACATTATTTAACATCAGGTAGGTTATCAGAAAAAAAGAAAGAATTACAGGAGGTGAGAGCATAACAAAACACTTGCAATTCAGTAAAAAATAATTTATTTAAAGAACACTTAAGGTGAATATGTTCAGTGCAACAAAAACCTTGAAAGTTACTGATAACACTTTAGTTGCAGCAACGTTAAACGGGAAACAATCTGATGCAACAAAACCCTTGAAATCGGTGAAAAAACGTTAGTTGAATTGATGTTAAGGTGCTGATCTAATGCCACAAAGCCCCTGAAATTTGGCAGGTGCTGAAGCTGTGCCACCTTAACTATGAGACACCCAATGCATGGCACCCAAGCACATCTGATATCACAAGTGGAATCACTGTTGATACCACAAGTGACATTACTGGTACAGCAGAACAAGTGTGCAAGAAAGAGAGATGCCACATTTCAAAAAAGTGTGTTTCTGCATACATGGGAAGATTCAGCTTGGTTGGAGTTTGAATTTAAAAATGCTGTTCCCCTGATATGGCAAAGTATTCAGGTAATCAGCCTGGACATGTACATATTACAGATCTAAAAGATTCTACATAAAGCCTAAAAAATTAAAAATGAAAGAAAAGTAAGACAGGCTCTGAGGAGCCGTGGCAAAATAAGGTTGTAAATAAGGGTTTGCCATTTCAGATAACATGAAGTAGACACACCTATTAAAATTGATGGCCTCCCTCATGTCACTGCATACTAAACGGAAATAAATGTGGTGTCCTATCACTGTTCTTTGTATCCTTTCCTCCTCAGCAGCCAACAGGAAAATATCAACCTGGTCTTGCCACCTGCCTCCACCTTCCTCATGTGTCTTTCCCTCCCTTAAAAAGGGACAAATATATCTGACATTGTTTCAGCCTCCCCACATTCGATTCCTACCATCTTGCCACCTACCACCTTTTTCCTGTTTCGTGCTCTCGATTACCTTGCCCTCTATGAAGTAAAAGAGTACTTTGTTTCCTGCCACCGATCCACACCCTTTCACCATCGCCAGCCCTCATTCCCAGCATGACTCCCTGACAAATGCGTGGGCCCTAAGACTGTCAGTTTGTGAGAAACAGGGCTCATGCATGATAAAAGGCAATATATGGCACTGACCTTTGACGGCTACTCCTCCTAGACCTCTCTGCCGCATTTTACCTGGTCGATCATAAAGTGCTTTACAAGCACCTTTATACAGCTGCCCACTACTCCCCAGAAGCAATGGCTTGGATCCAATCCTTTTAAAATAATAGATCTATGAGAGTATCCTCACAGTCGGCATCAGCAGATCCCACGACATTAACATGTGGAGTGCTGCAAGGTTCATGCGTATCTCCCACCATGTATAACATCTTCACCAAGCCATTATTTGATGACCTAGACAATCTGGGTGTCACCTACACTAATTACGCAGATGACACCCAGATCCTCATTTCCCTAAATGGAGACTATGAGACAGACCTTGCCTTAGGCAATACAATCTATCTCATCATTCATGCCTGGATGGAATCCCACAGCCTTTGCCTGAATGATGAGAAGACCGAGCTCTTGCTCCTAGGAGCACCGGCTAGTCTGAACAAACTCAACAACCAATTCTGCTCGTTCAACATTGACGGCAGTGACGTTAAATTGGCGAAAGTGGTTAAAACCCTGCGCTTCTACTTAGATTCAGCCTTAAATTTGTGTAAGCAGGTCAATGCTATGACCTCAGCAACAGCATATACCTGCAAGCTGATCCATGCCTGCAAACCATTACCTTAGAAAGAGCATTAATCCTCTCTAAAATTGACTATTGTAACACCCTCTACCTAGGCACAAGCAAATTCATTGTCAACAAACTGAAAAACCTACAGAACAATGCACTTAGAACTGCGCTAAGTTTCACAAGGAGACAACATATCTCAGAAGCTAGACGAAATACTAATTGGGTCTCAGTCAAGGCCCGGATACAGTTCAAATCCATTTCCCTTACTCACAAAGTCTTTCTAAATCTACCTGCCTCTAATCTCCGCCCTCTGCAACTAATCCAGAACAGCACTGCAAGACTTGTCCTTGGCCTCAAGCCGTGGGATCGTATCTCTTCAGCTCTGAAATCTCTCCATTGGCTCCCAGTGGATGCAAGGATTACATTTAAAACCCTATGCATTGTCCACAAAGCTTTCTTGGGCCTGGGCCAAAATACCTCCCCTCTCGAGCTCTTTGCTCCTCTACCTCTAACTCCCTCAGGGTCAGTTATTTCTCAAAGAAAAGAGCTGGGGTAGATCACTGTCTTCGGCCAGGGGCTTCCTCTGGAACAGCCTCCCTGCCACTCTAAAACTTGAGGCGAACCATCTCTGGATCCGGTAGCACCTCAAGACCTTCCTCTTTACATCTGCCTTTGCTCCCCCGCTCCCTTGCTGATCTGCATTCTCTTGGCACTGTGCACCTGGCAACCCTCTGTCCCCTTGGCCCAGGTATCTGCTCACCCTGCCACCCTTCTGCACTGCCTCCCGGCCACCCCTTGTACTGGGGACTGTATCTGTACCCATATAGTACCCCCCCCATTTTCTTCTTTTTATGCATTAATCAGACTTACCGTGTTCGGCTGCCCTAAACACAGCACTTGACACTTGCTGGCTGCACTATCCCTGTTTATTGCTCCATTATCTATTGTATTTGTATTTATTATTATTTATCCGTTTATCCTCTGCTCCACACTTTCCACTCTCACCCTTCCATGCACTTTTCCCCTTTCCCTTCCCATGCACTTGCACGTTCTCAATGTCACTGGGCCTATTAGGATTGTTGTTTTGTTCTCCCCTTGTTCCCCTTCCTTGCCTTTTTGCGCTCTGAAACACTTGTGTACGAGCAAAATATAAATAAAATATCATATCATATCATAACAAATGCCTAAATAACGCTGACCCTAAATACTTTTTGGAGAAATTTGACAAAAAGACATCAACTCGTTTTACAAAGACCGTGCCTCTGCTTGAAGGTCCCTAGCATCTATTACTTTGCTTGATCGTGTTACCGATGTGGGGACCTGTTTCCGTCACAAGAAAAGCAAAGCAACAAGCATCAAAAGATACCCTGAGACAAATAAGTACATTCTCAACAATGTAAAAGTCTGTGTCATTTACAAAGTAGTAGCGGTGAAGGGAGTGGAGCAGAGCATACTTGAACCATCCTGTCAACATGCTAAATGGTGCCTTATCCCACGGATTCATAATATGATGATTGGCACCCAACCTCCTGTGCCTAAAATGGAAATATGAAGCTTAAATGACACCTAATGATGCTTTATCAAATGGAATGGATCTGATCAATGTTAGGTATATGTGATTTTTGATGCCCAGGAATCTGAATAATGAACACACCTCAACTGCATGATCATTGACAAACCCTGGTTTTCTGTGGTTTCACCAGCCCTGATCACAGGTGACCAGACTGTGTCCAATATGTTGAACAATATTTTCCTGAAGGCAGCATTGAGTTTATCAGGCCTGTGAATGAGCTTTGAGAAGGGATTCAGGCTTCATGGAAATAGCCCTTCTGTGCATCCCGCACTTACTCATCAGCCCATGAGCAAACGGCGCCACGGATGAGCGTGATTGCCTGGCTGTCATCTTGCATAATCAGAGACGCCCCCACTCGCCATGATTACATCCAATCGGGCAGACACTGCTGAAACTGCCTTAATGTGATTACATCTGAATGTAGCTAGAATTTGGATTGTTCTGCTTGGGTGCTCTACTGCTCTCTTGTTGAGAACTCTCCCACTGCGGTATCCACTCTGCTCGATTCTGATTGCATGATTGCAAAAAATGTACGAGCAGAAGCATTCACAAAGATGGCCGGTGCATTTCCATGGGGCTGTGCACCAGTGCAAATGAGGTTCCGGCAGCCTCCTGGCATATAGCTGCTTCCAATACTAATGTTACAGCACAGCTCTAAGCCCGATGTGGGTGCTGGGAACACATTTCACAGTGATAGACCTGCTGGGAACACATTTCACAGTGATAGACCCTTAAAAGTCTGCTCTTTGGAAAATGTTTAAAATCATCGATAAATAAACATTTCTAATCCCATTCGGGGGAGGAAATCCAAGTGAAACAGCCTCATGCCACTGATTTGCCACTTCTAAAAACGCATGAAATTGACAGAAATTATGCTGTCCATCCAGATGTGCCTGTTCCAAACAGACGCGTGGCTGCTATTCTATGTTCCCGCACATCCAAGGGTACCCCTTGTCTTTATTTGAGATATGCTTTGGAATGCTCTTAAAATCCCACGACTACCACCTTTGCACAATGGCCGACCGGGGGAAGGGCACTAGAATGTGTGCACTCTACACATACATGGCGCCCATTCTGATTCCCTTTGTGAAAAAGGTGCACAGTGTTCAGGTACAAATAGAGAGGTGCAAAGAAAATGGACTGATGAAAGTTTTCCACAGGGGCACATACATGTCACAGAGCAATGTCTGGGTTCCTGCAGTAATATAACTTACTGCCAAATAACAGTGATGTATTTCAATGACTTACTATGGATTTTTTTATAAGGATCACACATTGCGGTAGATGATATGCTAATGCTCTCAACTTGCGCTTCAACACTCTGCATTCATTACACTTAAGTGTGTACCAATGGGAAAAACAAGATTCTAAAGGTTCTAAAAGCTATTTAACAGTAGTAGTGGTCACAGCCGACATGTGTTTCGACCCTCGTGGACGTGTCTACGTGGACTGAGTTTTCGGGATCGATCCCTTAATAAAACAAACCTTATCAGGTATTGAAACCAGCAACTTTGAGACAAATCAGAGCCTAATCTCTGCAGTTAGCATGCGCAGGACAAGACATATTGATTTGAAGACACTGGGAGGATATAAGCAAATAATCGTTAAGACGAATACTCATATGTACATTTCAAAACACCAGCTTCATTAGGGATACCAACATACAGATGAAGTTGCCTTGGGGACGACCGAGGGTCGAAACATGTGTCGGCTGGGATCAATACCACTATTAAATAGCTTTCAGAAACTTTAGAATCTTGTGTTTTACCATCGGTACACACTTAAGTGTAATGAATGCCGAGTGCTGAAGCCTTCAAGTAGGATGGCTCAGAAGTAGGGAAACATTGCAAGGAATTCAGGGCTAGAGTGATGTGGCCAGATGTACACAATCTATGAAGGTGCCGACGGCCAACATTTCTTCTTTCTGAAATGTTATAGTTATCCTCTATGGAAGCCTAACATTTGTGGAATTGCAATAATCCAGGCATGAGGTGTGTTTTGTTACAGAGTTATTAACGGCATGATCTTTTTCCAAATTTGTAAGTGGTACAATGCCACTTTTGTGGCCAAGGTGATTAAACGCATGGTAGTTTAAATACAACTCCTTGGATTTGCACTGGCTTTGGGGTTTAGGACTCAGGTCCAAAAGCCAGTGTTGAATATGAGAGCTTGGGGTCCTTGCAGAAAAGGACATCCATCTTGGACATTTACAGGGATATCCTAATTTTATTAATTGTAAATTACACATGTATCAGGCAGCTACCTGCTGTTGAGCACTGGCACTGTTTAGATGTTTTAGATATAGCTGGGTATCAACATCACACCGGGGATACCAAATGATGAGGGGGAAGTGCTGTGTATCTATCTTTGACCCTGATGGCTTAGTAGCATAAGGACCCTGTCTAAGCTGAGCACCGGTTTCCTCGCTGCAAATGTCAAACCTGCAGGGCTCCCAAGCAAATGTTTCTGCATTCAGAGCTCCTCGAACCTGATGCCATACCATAGGATGCTAAAACAGCGTGAGTGAACGGAGATGGGTATCCACCCGGCAAGCATTGAAGAGTCAGGGTTGAAAATCAAGGCTTGATACATCTGATCAAATGCTACCCGGCCAAGCCATTGCCAATTCTGTCAGAGCCTGGATAAATCTCTTGGGCAGTGTGAAAACAAACTGGAAGCCGTCCCTTCTGTGAGGATTTAGCTTGAACTCTTTTGAGGAAGATGTCAGTTCACTCCCTTTCACTTCAATCCCCCAGAATCCGAATCGATTGCCCTACTGCTGTTCAATTTAGAAGAAGATCCCTTCTGTGCAAGTGAATATATGGGCACTGGCAGATATCCTGAGACATCCCTGGAAACCTTTTATCAAGGCGTCAGCTATGGTCACAATTTCCAAAGTTTCACCGCTCTGTGATCAGAAAGCCTTTTAGCTTTTCGCTTGCAGCTCAAAGAGCATTTTTGTTGGCAGGACATGACCTGCTGCTTATCTCTGAATAAGGAAGGAGCACGGCGGTAATACCGCCGGGATTCCCCCAAGGAAAATAGTGTTACTGCTACTCGGTCTGGCGCTATTAGCACCGGATCATGAGTATGGGTACGGTGGGAAAATCCCCATTACCCATTGAGTCCATTGGACCCTATGCGGATGGTGGCGCTAGTAGCGCCAGCGCTAATAGCACTGAAAACGGCGCTAAATGGGATTTTTACCTCCAGCAATTAAATGTGGTGGTATTAGCGTTACCACCGCATTTAAGGGCTGACGCCCAACTCGTGCTGAGGCCCTTAGTATTTTTTGGGGTATTTCAAAATTATTCAGCTTTTGAAGAATGAGGCATTTTCTAACATCCAATTTTACAATGTCATTCCATAATATATTATAGCAGTTTACAATTAGGTCTGGCTCACCAGTATTTCCACTGGAGCACCTATAGAGATGCTCTGAGCATTTCAGATTTGCGTCTGCTACCTTGCACCTGATTCACAAATCCTAAAAGGTGGGAGCAATGATGCCATGAGCCCTTGATCGAAGCTCAGTGGATCACATTTGCATGACAGCATTGCATGAAACAGCTCTAGCTGTTGACATCTGCCTGTGATCTTCTGGTCACAAGTTGGAATCTTGGCAAGGCTGACTCAGGTTTTCATCCTTTTGAGGTTCGTATCATGAGTGCTCATTTTTTCTGGATAATTATAATTCTACAAATAAATGTTGTATGAAAAGTGCTTTGTCAAAAATGCTACATAAATAATAAATTATTATAATTTGAAAAATGCTTCTAACATCAAGACATTTGCCCCATATTTACACTTCAACCAATAGCTATACATCGGCAGGTGGTGCAAATTAAAAATGCTCATGGGTATCTCGAGGTTTGACCATGTGCACATTTTTGTGAATCAGGCCGTGTTTGTTATTCACTATTTAGTTGCTGCTTACTACATATGTAAATGATGAAAATGTTTTTTGCTAGATTCAACAGATTATCACGTGTGGCAAATAGGAAATAGGAGTGAACCAATGTTCCCAATGTTGGTTTCGTATAACATTTGATAAATATGTTTGTGAAATTGCAGGAGGGGATAAACTCTATTCATGAAAAACGTAGTATCCATTCGGGGGAAAGCAGAGGCTACAGGGAATTGTATCCCTTGTGTCACCTATGAACAAATTACAATAAGGTATATATATACATATATATATATATATATTTCTGAAAGTGGTGTTTGCATGTTCAGCATTGACACCAGCCCCATAACTGTTGGTGTGCTGACATTTTGGCCCAGGGTTGGCATACCAGTCTGGGGTGTACTGGCAGTAGTGAAATCTGACCAACCCCACCCATTCTCCCTCCACAAGGCGAGGTCCGGAACTGTGCTATCAGTACAGGCGATTTTGAGAGATTGGCGATTTTGCGATTTTTCACAAATAGGACGATCTAACACAATAAAACATACACAGGGCTATAGCACGCCCCTAAAATGCATTTCAGCTACAAGCCCGGGTGGTATCGCTAGTATGACAATACAGTAACATGCACAAAAACTTCCACCTTAAGATGCAATACAAAATAAACATTCCCTGTAGCCCTCTGCACATAACGGGCCCGATTTACAGAAAGCTTTGCGCAGAGCAAATGCACTGTGTGCCAAAAAAGTGCACTTTGTGCCACGCGAAATGATATCCTCTGATGTACAGATCTGACCTTGCGCTGGTCCCTGGCACATTGCACAATATTGGCATACATTGCACGAGGTGTGAGGGAATGGCCAGTGCAAAATAGAAGAAGGGATCGAAATATGAAAACGTCCTCATTAAAATAGGGAAATGACGAATAAAATGGGTGTGGGGAAGGAGGGGCAGTGCAAATATTTAAAAAAAAACCATGAAGTGCAAACAGCCTCGTTTTTACAGGTTCAATTGTGCATCAGTGCAGACTGTATAGGACTCCGATTTTACCACCACTCATGACCAGCTACAAAGAAGGATTGTGCCATGCAATCCTAAGTTATAAAAATGCCACGCGACATACCAATAGAGGTGCATGAGGGGTTGCAGCTGCAGTCACAGGCAGTACCCATACCATTTGCAGGCCAAAGAATTAGGGGCCAGCATATACGCAATCAGCTCATGCAGACAAACATCCAGTGTGAAAGTCACACCATGGCCACATTCCTGATGGCCTTCGATGATGAAACACGGCAAGTATAGTTGGGCCATAAACAACAACTTGAGAATGGCAGTCCAGGCCAAGCCATGTGGTGTGCTCCTCATTCTCAAAAAACACACACATCCTCCATTTACATCCCTCACATGAAAACCTGAAAACATGGGTAGAGTCCTTAGTATTACATATTGCATTCCCAAAGTCACTTACCCAAGCATACAAATACACATAACAGGGTCACTGGGCTACACAGATCAACCAATAAAGTAACATTGACATGACCCATTGAACAATTCAAACAAAGAGCATGGCACACCATCCCCTATTGAGCCACATCCATTACCTGTTACCAATGCATGAACCCTCAATATGTACCTTGTAATTGACTGTCTCTCTGATAATAAGCACGTACCATTTAAATGCCACTGAAAGCAGATGGGCCACAGGGTTGGGCGGGTCAAGAGGTGCCAGGGCAGCGAGAGACCTGGTGGCTGCAGGCAACTGCTGCACAAGACTGTGTGGGGGCAGCATGAATGTTGCTGCAGCACAACAATGCATGCACAGTGGGTGGCCTGGTGCAGGTGGCCCAGCTTCCCATCATACTGGGTGGCCTGGGAGTTCATCAGCAGGGTCATGTGAGTCTGCTCCCCAAGGACCAGGACTCTGGGCTCAACACTGTTGTATTTTTCCCTCCAGTGAGGGCTGTGGCACTTGAGGACCAGAGCTGGGTTAGGGGGTGAGCTGCCGCCCTGCATCAGGGCTGGGTTCTTGTGGGGTGCGGACCTGGGACATCATTGTCTGCCTTGTGGAGCCCTGTCTGGGACCCATGTCTCACCTTGAATGCCTTCACCACACTGCCCCATCCAGCTGCTGTGCTTTTTTGGGATTCCCATTCCACTCTCACCCTTTGGTACCATTTGGTGGATGCCCTGTGATCAGGGCTGACAACCCAGTGTGTCCTGGTCCATCTCACAGATCCTTGCCAGCTCTTCCACAGGGACCTCTGCCAGAGCCCAGGTCTCACATGGCCCACAGTGTCCATGCTCACTTCAGCCTTGCTCTGAGCTTAGGGCCGCTGGGCGATGCCTACACTGGGGGCACCCAGGCCACCTCGGGGGTGGTTGGCTTGCTGCCTTGCTGGTGCACATGTACAGGCACAGGTGGGGCCTCCAACAGCTGCACCAGACAGGCACGACCTTAGGTGCACACCGCTCATCCACCGTTATGCCCCCACAGATTTGGGGCCAAAGGTGACAGGCCAGAGACAAATGTATGTATCAACCATATGTACTATGTTTCAATTTGAGTGGGATGCTGGGTGAGCAGTCAAGAGGTTTTGGGCTGCTCTTTGTGGGTGCTTGTACTTTGTGGGGGATGTGTGGGCGCGGTGTTATGTGTGTGGGCTATAGATGGGTGCCTGTACAGGGAGTAGGAATAGTGGACATATGTGCAATTTGCATTTGGGGGGGTTCAGATTGTTGGCTGTACAGGAAGTTGGAATAGTGTGCGTAGGTGCAATTTGCATTTGGGGGTGCAGATTGGTGGCTGTACAGGGAGTAGAAATAGTAGGCGTAGGTGCAATTTGCATTAATGGGTGCAGATTGATGGATGTACAGGGAGTAGGAATAGTGGGCGTAGGTGCAATTTGCATTTGGCGGGCACAAATTTGGAACACTACTGGGACTGTGAATGGTGGGAATAAGTGCAAGTAATGGTGATTACTTATGAATAATCATCCTACAATATTGGATACTTTTTGCTGCATTTATTGACACGGTTCACATTGCACGTAAAACAGTCTATTTAAGTGGGTCCTTGGTTTGCAATGGGGGCTTGGGGGAGTGTTTGGTGCAAACCTGTTTCCTTAGCACTCTAGGGCCCTGCTTGCAATTATGTATGTAACTCGCCTCCCTACACGTTGCATTTACGCCACACAAAATCTCGCTTTTGCACAAACTTAGTGCTTTTTTCAGTAAATGAGCCCCCCCTAACTCTTGCAATGCATAACAAGTAGGGCTGCCATGAAGAACGGAGGATCAAAATAATTCCCCTCTCTACAGGATATTTTCATTTAAAAATACCCTTGTCAGCCAAAGACTGATCTAATAAAGATGGTCAACAAAGAAGGCTGTATTTTCAGCCAAGATCTTCACAGCAGGCTCATTCTTGCCATCATTACTTCCGACGCTGTACTAGTAAATTGGGAGACTTCAGAAGTGGCTTATCACAACAAGGAATGCTCCAGACATTTCCCGAACAAAAAAAAAACATATTCTTGCAATGCAGTTGTGCACCAGGACAGGGTTGTCTTTAGTCCTATCACTAGTGTGAAGTTCACAAATGCATAAAAAAAGAATGTTTTTTGCACTTGGGAAATGTTTTCTCTAATGCTGTTTGTTCTTGCACCACTGCCCAGTTTCTGTAATATTTCTGTAATATGGCTCCTAATGTTTCCAATTTTAAGGTGAGGTTGCTTCCCTACCTCCTTAGCCTTTGTAGCCTATCATCTTGCCATCAAATCTAATGACACAAGCTGGTCAGCGTTGATGATCAATAGTAGTCATGTCATATTGATACTTTCCAGAGTTTGATCCCGCCGTTATCCTACGGGAGAGCAGCATGTGGCAACATGGCAAATACTAACCAGACATTAAAAGGATGATCTTTTGATCTGTGTCTTTGGTATCGAAACCTCGGACGCTTTTCGCTTTTTAGTGGATAGTTTACCTTTGTTGCTACCTTCCTCTTTTGGAGATGTTAACATCAGTTCCCCCTGTGATCAGTCTCCTGTACAACTAATAATTATAGCTTCCTTCTTCCTTTTTCCCATCTTCCAGTGCTGCTGTTCGTAGTTTATTTGGATCCCTCGTGGTTCTTATGGCAGAATTAGCATTACCAGCACTTACAAGTTCCTCTTTTGCTTATTTATTGGTCTAGGATTCCACATATCTGTGATATGTTCCTTGACAAATAATCAACAAGCACATCAAGATTTGCATCAGAGAACACAGTGGTTATAATTTTGTTCTACTCATTTTACATCCCTACTCCTGATGGAGGTCTCAGGACTATTACCATTTACCAGTGGCGCCTCACATTTGGGGTTTTTCAGAAGGAAGTTATTATTGTAATTGTAACTGGTTATTTATGGCACTTAATACCCAGAGGTTTCTAAGCGCGGACCATGGGGTCGAGCCATGCTTCCAAAACCAGCGTGTTGCCCCTGAGGTATCCTCTCAAGACTGAAGATTATGAGTAATTCTCATTTACTCATGACTTAACCCTGGAGAGTTCTGTTTGATTCATGAAGAAGTTGCTAGGAGTGACTCCAACTTACTCCTGAAATAACCCTATGTTGGGTGTCCTGACCCACGTTTGGACTATTATGCTGCAACATTTGGTGCTGTGGGCTTAGAAAATCCAAGATGGCCGAAAAAGCCCACATTGCGCCAGAATCCAGGAAAACCGCGCAGTTTTGGCGCACACCAAAATGTTGCCCTGACCTGCCACCCACTAGTGCGAGCGTGATAGGCTAGGAGTGCCATGGGTGAAATGTGTGCCAAAGGAAAAACAGCAGTTCCGGTTGGCTCAAAAAGCGCTTTGAAATCACCTTTGTTTCTCTGAAATGCAAGCTAAAAATGCCTATTTTAAACATTCCAGACTGGGTAGATGTGGGGATTGAGTTGTCGCCGCCCATCATCCTATCCCAGAACCAACAGCATCAAAATCCCAGGGTTCAAACCCATTCTGGTGACTGCCTCCAAAAAGGGGAGGGTGGCCCAGGACCGGAACCAGGGGAATTCGAATATCCTCTTTCAAGTTGCCAACTTTTTCTTGCAGATTCCCATGACTCTCCACAGATTTCTGCCCAAATCTCTTCTCTCGCAATGTCCAAAACCAGAAAATTAGCCCACCAGTTGTCCAAAAATGTGCATTATCTGTGCCCCCTTGAGGAGAAGGAGGGTAGATACTATGCCCCGGTACAAGTACAGGGGCAGGGTACAATGTTGGCACTGGTGGAAACTGGATCCCAAGCTACCCTTCTGTCCAAAAGGGCCTTTCATAAACTAAATGCAGGAAGGGGGGAGAATTACCGAATTCCTCTCACCTCACTTCCTGGACAAATCCAGAACTTTGACGGGAAGGAAATTCCCGTTGAGGGCACTGCAGATTTGGACATCAAAATTGGGCGACACAAGGTGAAACACCCGGTCATAGTAGTGACTCCAGACGGCACCAGTTGTTTACTAGGGAATGACCTCCAGAGAAGGTTGTCACCCCTAATAGATTGTGTAAGCAAGGTCCTCTGGACCCAGACTAGCCGACCAATAAAAATCTGACCAAGTAGAATTTCACTTCCAGAACAACCAAATTCCAGATGTGACAGCAATAGCAGTAGGACAATAGACTGGTGATGGGGGGTCCTCTCTATTTCTGAAAATCAACCTTCCTTCCAGTTAAAGGTGGTATTCCACACTGGAAGGAAACACTCTGACATTCTTTACTAATCCACAATCAGAAACTCCCACTCCTATAGTCCAGAAAGAGGTGAAATCAGCTCAGAGCCTGTCTGATGTTCAGCAAATTGGAGAGCAGTTGTTCATCCCTGTTCAGTTAAATGATGGGAAGGACTCTGTTCTCGCCCGAGTGTGTGTGAACAACGGTAAGAGCTTCATCAGCGAAGCCATGTTCCGCCAACTCCCAAAAGATCCAGCCGTTCCCACTTTCAAACTGATAGACAAATGGGAAATGGATCTGGAAACACCCAATTCGAAACATCTCCTGCCAAGCAGGTGTATGCTCAAAATCTCCATTGGCAACAAGAGCATAGTCCATAATTGTTGGGTCGTGCGAGATGTCACTGCTGCCTTTTACTAAGGCAGTGACATTATCAATCGCTTTGCCATTAGTTTGGACCTAATAAACTTCAAAACTTGGTCCCGATTAACGGATAATCCCATGGGCTTTGATGATCCAGAAAAAGCATTTAGGTCAGCTCAATTGCTACCTTATGCAGTTGAAATTCAGATTAAGGAGGAAGTCACCATCCCAGAAAGGACCTGACAATTCTCCCTGGAAGTGAAAGTTAAAAGAGGATAAACATTGAAAAACCCTGATGCTTATATTCATCTAAATGCTTTCCTCCAACAGCAAGGGTTAGGGGTAAACCCAACACCATTAGTCAACATAGAACATGACACCATTCCAATAGAGGTGGATAACAGCGACTTAAAGAGTATTACTCTAGCCGCGGGCACCGTTATTGGAATGGCGGTTAATGACCAACATTTTTCCATTGATTTAGGGAATGAACTGTTAGGACCAATCCCCAAGGACTGTTTTGACAGTGACAGTGATGACAATACAACACCAGACAGGATCTTTACCCGGCATGGGGGGAACTTCCTGGTGTACACTTCCTGCCCTTATGGTAAGGAAGATGTGACTTGTGACTTCAGAGGGGATGAGGTAATTTTCCAGATCCATGAAGGCTGCCTTTCCCACCTGAAGCCTCCAGTCCAAATCAGCACTCTGACCAGGGACTTCTCCACCCAGCTGGAGGAGGCCGCTGAGATAGCAAAACCAGAAGTCTTTCCAGGCTTCAGGCAGATGGTGGAAGAGAGAGTCAACCTAACTGATGTCTGCGTGACTCTGGAACAGAAGCAAAAGTTGAAACAGGTTTTCTTGGATTTCCAAGATCTCTTTGCGGTAGACTCATATGACTGTGGTCGCACCGACATCCACACAACAACAATTCCCATGGACCCTGGCATGACTCCAGTGTTTGTGAAGCAATATCATTTGCCCCTCGCATCCATGGAGTCCCTTACTGCAATAATTAACAACCTTGAGTCCCAGGGAATAATCTGTCCAGTCCACAGCACCTTCAATAATCCGGTGCTGGGAATATTGAAGCCAAACGGCCAGTGGAGACTCTGCGCCAACCTTAGGGAGCTCAACAAACGGGTCCATACTTCCCGATGGCCTCTACCCTACATTGACCAAGGGCTGGCCCAGATTCAGGGGTCACAGGTATTCACTGCAATAGACCTGACCAATGGATACTGGACCGTGCCTGTCAGTAGGGAGGACCAATACAAACTGGCTTTTACCTTTGGGTGCCAGCAGTACACATGGACCCGAACTCCCTTCGGATACCTCAACTCCGGAAATGAATTCAACATTTTCCTACATAAGGCCATGCCCGACCTGGGTGTGAGGGGTAACCTGGCTTATGTAGATGATGTCCTCATCAAAAGTTCATCTGTGGAGGAACATATAGCGGAGATCCGTTATGGTCTGACACAGTTGAGGGTCGCCGGAGCAAAACTTTCCTTTCAGAAAGCAGAGTGGTGTAGAACCTGTGTTAATTTCTTGGCCCATGAGATTACTCCTCAGGGTCTCTGTCCCCAAGAAAAGAAAGTGGAAGCACTTCAGAAACTGAAGGATCACACAACTCTGCGGGAACTAAGGAGCCTCCTTGGACTGACTAATTACAGCAGAAAGTTCGTTGAGGGCTACGCAGAGATCACTAGACCCCTGATTCATCTTTTGAAGGAGGGGGGTCAAGTGGGAATGGAGTCCAGAACAATCCGAGGCAGTAAGACAACTCAAAAGAAACCTCTCACAAGCGCCTTGCCTAGCTTACCCTGTCAGAAACAAGGAGTTTGTCCTGGAGACAGGGTTCTCTAATACGTGCTTGACGGCAGTATTATACCAAAAGCATGACAAGGTCAATAAAGTAATCTCCTATGCGAGCAAAACTTTATCCTCTGTGGAGGAAAAATTCAACGATTGTGAGAAGGCACTCCTGGCAACGGTGTGGGCATTGAAGAATTACCGCCCGTTCATCCAGGGGGAACACATCATAGTGGAGACTCCACACCAGCCTCTGCAATATCTCAAAAGTTACAGAATCCGAGCCGGAAATGTGAGTAACTCCCGAATTACTTCCTGGATTCTGTCAATGCAAGGCTTTCCTGTGGAGGTCAGATATGGCCAAAACAAGAAGAGTCCCCTCGCGCAAGGTCTGGCTGAGTTGCATGATTGTGCCAGAGAAAACTGTCTCAAGGACAAAAGTCTAAAAATCAAGGACAACATGGAGGCATACCTTAATTCCCCACAAAAAGTCTTTGAAGAAGACAAGTGTGAGGGGATGCCCACTGTCTCTGTGGATGGATGCTCTTACCATGTTGACAACAACGGGGAGAAAGAACTGGTGGCCGTCGTAGGGAATGCATGGGTGAAGGAGTTTCCAGAACCCTCCGCTGGGTACAAAATTAGTCCCCGAAGTAGTCATGTGGCAGAGTTTATGGCTGTGCATCAGGCGATCCTCACTGCTGTCCAACATCAACTCCACGAACTGGTCATAATCACAGATTTGGATTATGTACGGAACAGGTTCGTGGAGCACCTAGTTAATTGGAAAACCAGAGGCATGTTATGTGCTAATAACAAACCCTTGAAACATGGGAAGTTGATCCAAAACATTGATGATATGGTCACCTTGACTGGGATGACCATCTATTGAAAAAAGATCAAGGGTCATTCCAAAGTAGAGAGACCAGACAAAACTGGAAATGACTTAGCTGATGAGCTGGCCAAAACCGGGGCCATCCAAGGGGATCTAATAGAAATAGAGTCCCTGTTGGGGGAAATCCAGGTCACTGCTATCACTAGGTGCCAGACAAATGCTCACAATGATCTTTCAACTGCATAATGTAAGGAGACCCCTTATGCTGATTTAATTATGGCTCAGAAGGGGGATCCAATAATTGGTAAGTTTTACCAACACATTGAGGACCCTGAGAACTTTCCCCTGACGGATAACGATTACATTGGCAAAGAGGACCTTAGAGTGTTGATGAAATGTCCAAAAATGTTCCGAATCCAAGACGGTTTGTTGGTAAGGAAATCCCAAGCTGGCCAGGATCAGTGGGTGGTTCCTACCTCATTCCGAAGCCTGATGTTGAGTCACGCCCATGATGCGGCCACCGCCGGTCATAGGGGTTTCACACAACACTGGAAATCTTAAGAGAGGTTGCATATTGGCCACACATGGGGCAGGACCTCAACCAATACTTGAAGGGGTGTCTTGTGTGTGCACAATTTCAGCCAACTTCCCTCACACACCGGGCGCCTCTCCAAAAGAGGGGGATGACAATGCCATGAGCAGATTTGCAAATTGACTTTGTAGGCCCTGTGATTCGCTCGTCTAGGGGACACAAGGACATGTTGACGGTCACATGCTTGTTTACCAAGTGGGTGGAATGTCTCCCGGCCCCAAACTGCAAGGCAGAAACAGCAGCTGCCCTGATGATTAACCACATCTTTTCCCGTTTTGGTCTATCTCAAAGGATTGAGTCAGACAGAGGTAGCCATTTCACCAGCAAGGTAATGACAAAGATGTGGGAGATACTGGGGGTCAAAAGGAAGCTACATATTGCTTACCGGCCTGCCTCTTCTGGTGCAGTAGAGAGATACAACAGAACCATTGTGAGCATATTAAAAAAGTTTGTGGCAGATTCTGGTCCAAGTTGGGATATCCGATTATCTCTGGTCCTAATGGCCATCAGATCTACCCCTTCATCTGCAACCAAAATGTCACCATTTGAGTTGATGAGTGGACGCAAGATGGTGCTTCCCCAGCATTTGCTCTACAGGACCCAAGTGCAGACGTTGATAAATGCCTCCACAACTCATGCTTTTGCCTATGCCCAGCAAAATCTAGAAAGATCAGCTGATAGCATGAAAACCCATTACGACCTGAAGACAACCAGGAAGGAATATAATGTGGGAAACCGGGTCTATCTATACAATTTCCAAAGGAACCAGGCCAAACAACGAAAATGTTTGCCTACATGGAAGGGACCCCTTGAAATTATAGACAAGATCTCCCCAGTTGCATACAAGATCCGCCTCCCCAAAGCCATTTTGGCAGAGGGGGAAGACAAGTGGGTCCACATCAATCAGCTAAAGTGTTGCCATCCCAGGCACACTCTGTAGCAACCGGAGGAGTCCATTCAATCCCAGAGGGGGCCGCACCAGAGTAATTCAGTTCCAACCCTAAAATATCCCACATATGGTCTCTAAAATATTATGATTCTTGAAGGAAAAAGTCTCCTGATCATATTTTGTTTTTAAAATAAGACTGCAAAATGTATCCTGATGTATAAAATGTATATGTTCACCACACCATTAATAGTGGTGGAAAAATGTCTAGGAATGTGTATTGCCGCTTTGCTTTATTATCCTAGGAGAGATGAAACCATGGAGACTGACCAAGGAGGACGACCCGGGGACTGGGAGCAAAGATCCAAGGGGCCTGGGGTACCGCCCAACATTCCCATCAGGACCGGCGAGGAGAACCGATCGATCCAACTGGATGGAGGAAAAGATGCTGAACTGTGCCATCTACGGAATTGGAAGAAGATGATGCGGACATCCCAGCGTGTGGATCAAAACATCCTTTGCACCGACTCCCCCTCGACTCAAAGCGCAGTCGGGCGATGGGGCTTGTTGGGTGTCCTGATCCACATTTCGACTATTATGCTGCAACATTTGGTGGTGTGGGCTTAGAAAATCCAAGATGGCCCGAAAAGCCCACATTGCGCCAGAATCCAGGAAAACCGCGCAGTTTTGGCGCACACCAAAATGTTCCCCTGACCTGCCACCCACCAGTGCAAGCGTGATGGGCCAGGAGTGCCATGGTTGAAATGTGTGCCAAAGGAAAAACAGCAGTGCCGGTTGGCTCAAAAAGCGCTTTGAAATCACCTTTGTTTCTCTGAAATGCAAGCTAAAAATGCCTATTTTAAACATTGCAAGATATTCAAAAATCTCACTGAACACCAGCAGACATTTGGCAGAATGTATTCTTGTGTGCATACAAAATCTGGGAAAAGAAAGAGCCTAAAATAATGTTCATAATGAAACTAGCTGAGCTGTGGATGTCAGCAGCCTAAGTTAAATTGGACTGAAAGACACTAAAATCTAAATGTTTAAAATAAATGAGTGACCTACTGTAGAGTGTCACATAGTTTGCAACTGTTAAATGTCATAGTTTTGAACTTAGAATCAGCGTTCTAGCTGCATGTGTAAAAATTGTAAGTTTGATTTGGATGAAGGAAAACTGGGAACAAAAGTGACATTTGGCTGAAGCCTGGCTTGAAGAGAGTGAATTCTGCCTGGCAACTACCCCCGACAGGAGTTGAAACTTGCTCAGCCACTCTTCCCAGGCCTGGCTGCATTCTACTGCCCCCACCAAAAGGAGATGACACCTCCCTGATTGAATCAGGGGAGGAGCACCTAGGATTGGAGGGAAACAGAACAATGAGCCTTCCTTGGCTCAGGCAAATGTTAAATTAGGGGTGGGGGGGTCATAAATGGCTTCCTCCTGAGAGAAACGGGGAGGGGGCAGTGCCTCTTTGAGCAACTTGAGTAGGAGGAAGTGGACAAACCAGAAATTCCACCATGTGCTTTGGGAAACCACACCCCTCTGGGCCAGAGCATAATTTTGAAAAGATGGATAATACATAGTACAGACTTGTCAAAATTATATAAATAATATCACTATTCTTGTGATTTTTCCGTGCACATTTTAAGAGGTGTTAGGAATCTGTGGTATGTTCTTGGGGGTAGTAGTGGAAAATAAGGTATTGCTCCAAATGTCTGTATGTTAAAAATCTGACACTTTATCATCTGATGCCCATATTCCATGTGCATGTTTGTGTAAATTCTGGAAATGTTTAGAGGTTGTGTTCTTGATGAAAAGGGCAGAATTCTGTCATAAGTGGACACGACATCTTACAAAGACAGGGATCGGATGGTTTGGTGCTACAGAAAATATGTTAACTGGAAATATAATATTAGAAAAATTGTATGTAGATAAATATGTATTTGGATCAAGAATAGATTTGTGTGCAAATTGACCAGGGGTGGATACTCTGAACCATAAACTACCTCATCATGATGACACTCCATTTCCTTCCCCCAATCAAGGAAGAGAGGAAAACTTGGCCAATGATAAGTTGCGAGGGGCAGGCTACGCTATGCCAACACACACACATTTTCTAAAGACATAAAAAGAGCCACTGGAAGCCAGACAGGGACATTCATTTTCCAACCTTCAACTGAATTCCTGCGCAGCACGCTGACGGAGAACTCCAGATTCCAGAACTCCAGAGATCCAGACTGACTCCAGATAGACTACAGAACTTTGAACCAAGAAGGCCTCCTGCAAGCAAAAGTATTCTCAGCAGGCCTCAAAATCATTTGCAAATTATACAAACAGCCGGGCGGAGCTGTTTGATTCTGGCCTAGAACCGTGTGCCAGACCCAGAAAGCAGTGCTATATCCAGAATCCATTTGATCCAGACAAGCAGAACCAGAGATCCGTGCAGTGCCGAGTGCCAGACCAGACCGCTGTATCCAGAACCGCAGACCAGACCCAGACGGCTGTGAGCAGAACCAGTGCCTGATTGACCCACTGAGAAGCGAGAACTGCAGCTAAACTTGTTGACCAAATCCGTGACGTGGCCATTCCTTTCAAATGTATAGTGTGAGTACAGTACCCAGCCAGAACTGTGCAGAACCCATCTCTTAGCTTAAAATAATCTGATTCAAAACATTTGAAGCTGTTTAGAACTGCATCATAGGAATCGTGTGTTCCTTCTCCGATTTAAACCTGTAAAGTGTCATTTTGCCATTTTGTATCATTATTTCATTTCTGAAAAACTACCTTCACGAAATCGTCCGTATCTCTTGAACCGTTTGTGCTAGGAGCGAGTTTTAACTTTCATTTTAAAGCTAAGATTCTTTATATTCATTATACTATTTCCGTAATCGTGCCCGAAGCATTCGGAAAAAGTGCCGCGATTTGCGATTTGGCTCAAATTTCTTCACTTGTCAAAGTAGCAGCTTCTTGCTTTCCTTTGCTGAAATTCGTTTGCAACCTGACAATCATTCATAGAGCATTTCTAAAGCGATCCTGAACTAATTTAAAGTAGCTATCACCCACCCTGAATCTCTTATAGGGAATTAAAATCATTTTTAGCATATTTTTCCCTTCTTTGCATACCACCTTTAAAGTACTTTGCCTGTGTTTAAAATCATCCCTGTTTCTCTAAGCTTGCTAGGGGAGAACTGAATTTGGATTGTACTGTGATTGTATTCCTGAAGACTGTGTGTGTTACTTCCATCTCCTTACATTGCAAAGTGGGGGAGTGAATTGTCAGAGAAAAAGTGATCATATTATCTTTTGCTGAAATCATAACAAGTTTATTTCTGTACTGCCTTTTATTCATCTTTGCATCTCCTTGAAACCATAAAGCATTCCCAGCTACCTTGTTCTTTCTGTGCCAACTACTAAGTAATAAAATAAGTGTGCTAGTATAACATTATCCATTGTGGATCGACATTATACTCATAAGTGTGATATCACATATTAATTTATTATAAAGTGTGATATATATTTATTGTTTAATTTTTCAAATAAACCTTTTTAATTTGCAAAACAAACCTACTTCTTGGCTCAGTGGGGTCAGGGGGATTCTAAGAGAGGGGCGTTATACAAGGGTTCATCATCCAGATTATAACTTGTCATAAAAATATATAAATAAGGGCTTCCCTTGAGCAATCCCAGACAAGGCACTGACTTCGTGGGAATGCTTGATTGGAGTCATTAACACCTAGAGGGGGCTGTTTGATTCACAAAGAACATACTATGAGTAGCTATGGCATACTCCTGCATTACTAGTAAGGCAGAAGTAAGGTATTCAGAGCAACGTCTTTCTGAACTGTATAGGCTTAAGTCGAGGGTAAGTCAAAGCACCTTCTTAGTGTGTCGGCCGCTGTATTTTAGTTAAGTGCTCTGTTATTCTGATTGCAGGAAGCATGGGTTACACTTCGTTTTTTGCCTGCAAAACAATGCATGTCTCACATTGGATTTTTTGGTATATTTATCTGGGCCTTGTTCTTAGGTTACCCCATTCCAATGCAGCATTCTAAATGTGGTATACAATGCAACTCTTTTATGGGTACTTTTTTTCATGTGCCTTAGGATAAGCAAGCTAATAATTGTGGAGGCTTCGATTGACTTTGGAGATTTTGAGTACGACTTAACATGGCGTTCATGTAGCTCAGTTAGTTAAGCCATACTGATGAAATCAGCGTGCACCCTGCAGGTCACAATTTAGAAATCTGACATGGGGCAATCAGCACTTCAGCCTTCTGACAGTGGTAAATTGAGCTATATTCAATTGGGTATTACTAAGTGTGCAGGAATGCCTGTGGAAGCATACTCGCAGCAAAATTCAGCCACAGGGCAGTCACCCTCAAGTCCCCAAACTACCTCACTGAGAAGCGCAGCATCTCCAGAGTCCTATGATCTACCAGAAGCAAGGACATATGTAGACTTGAGATGCCGGTGCATGAAGGAAAGAACCAGAAGACAGGCCTTCTCTGGCTATGACCCCAATCTCTGGACCCTCTTTCCTGTCAACACCAGACTCGTTCCTCTGTTCTGCATATTGGGAATGGGCACACAACCCTCTTTTTTGAGGTATGGCTCCTAGTTTGTTTGTTTGTTTGTTTGTTTGTTTGTTTGTTTGTTTGTTTGTTTGTTTATTAATTTGTAATGCACACCGGACCCTTAGGAAACTGGGCACCACAGTATACAAGATTACTTCAAGCTTAGTTACATAGTGAGGAAAGATATATACATACATACATACAAGCAATACACATTCAGCGAGTCTAACTAAGCAATATACATATGTACATATATACACAGGGCTGGAAACAAGAAGAAACAGCGGTTCAGATGATAACTGGTGCAGTGTAGATTGGTTAATCAAGGAGGTCGTTAGAGTGTAACCTTTTGAAAATGTTACATCTGAAGCTTTAGTAGGATTGATCTTTTCTGAGGTCAAGTGGGAGTGCATTCCAATACTGGGCCGCCTTAACAGGGAAGCTACTTCCATCTGTTTTTTTAGTCTAAATTTAGGTATTTGAAGACAGTGGGAATTGGCAGCACTGGTGGGGTGAGTCGATGTTCTTCTGACTATTTTCTCCGTGGGGTATGGTGGGCCTGCATTATTAAGGCACTTGAAGGTAAATAAGTCTGTTTTGAGTGAAATTTTGTCTCTGATTTTTAGCCAGTGATGTTCTCTTCTCATATTGGATACATGTTATGGTGGGTAGGTTCAAGGCCGTTGTCAAGGCGTTATTTTGCAATATCTGAATTTTGTTTGTAATGTATTTATTGGCTCCTAAGTACAGGGCATTGCAATAATCTAATTTGGAGATTATAAGGGCATTGGCGAGGACAGTGCAGCTAGCTTGTGTTAAGAAGGCTCTGCATGCTCTAATAAGTCTGCAGGTATAGGCAGTTGAAAATGCTAGAGAATTTACCTGTTTCTTCAATGTTAAGGTAGTGTCGAGGTAAAAGCCTAATGTTTTCACTTCTTTAGCTACTGTAATTATGTTGCCATCAATGTTAAACGTGGAGTAGCTAGGGTTGAGTTTTTTTTAGGATGGCAGCAGAGCTGAGGAGAGGATCTCTGTTTTGTCGTCATTCAGGCAGAGGCCATGGGTTGCCATCCATGCCTGAATGATGAGTTATATTTTGTTTGCCAAGGCTGTATTGGAGTCTGTCCAATTTGTCAAATAAGGGCTTGATAAAGATAGTATACATAGTTGGCGAGACACAAGAACCTTGGGGCACACCGCATGATGTTTTGATAGGGTCCGCTGATGCCGATGTGGAGAAAACACTCATTGTTCTGTTGTCTAGAAATGACTGGACCCAGGCTATAGCTTCACTTGAGAAGTGGGCCTTCGATGCCAAGTGTTCACACAGGACTACGTGGTACACCAGGTCAAAGGCCGCCGACAGATCAAGGAGGAGCAGCATGGCAGAGTTTCCCTTGTCGTTAAACTCATGAATTTGTGTCTTGAGATCTACTAAGGCCGCCTCAGTGCCATGTTGTGGTCTAAAACCAGATTGGCGGGAGCCTAGGAGATGGTTAGTTTCAAGATAATGCTGGATTAGTAGATAGGCCACTCTGTCTATTATTTTGAGAAGGAAGGGTACCGTGGTGATCGGCCTGTAATTAGTAGGGATAGAAGGGTCTATAGTTTGTTTCTTGAGAAGAGTTAAAACCCATCACTCTTTTAAGTTGCTTGGGACGGTGTTGGTGGAGGAGGAGGCATTGATTAGTTTAGTGATAAAGGGGGCTAGATCCCTTGCAGCATCCTTAATTGGTTGGGCAGGGCAGCTGTCACCCTTGCAGTTGGAAGGCTTTAAGGATGCAATAATTTTTTCAGTTTCCCGGATGGATACTTTGGCAAATTAGAAGGGAGCATGACGTGGCACGTCTTTAGTAGGGCTGATGGGTAGTGTCTCACTAGGGGAAAGGGAGGCTTTTTTTTGGCAATTTTAATTTGGAGTGTTGTTATTTTATTGGTTAGGGCATTCTGGATACTGGTGCACCATTGTTTGTCTTTGGGGGTGTTGTCCGGAGGAGGTTTCGGGGATTCCAATTCCCTAAGGATTACAAACAGTTCCTTAGTATTAGAGCTGGAGTTGGAAATTCTTTTGTTGAATAGAACTTTTTTAGGGCGTAGGATTTATTTATTGTAGTTGTTAGCAAAGTGTTTTTAATTGCATTTTGTTTTCGTCAGAAGGGGAGTGTCACCATAGGGATTCCAGTTTCCTTTTTTGGAGTCTTAATTCTTTAAGGTGGGGGGTAAACCATGCATTGAGATGTGTCTGTTGTTTGCTCTTACGTAGCTTAAGAGGAGCAGTAGAGTCAAGTCTCCATAATGAGATCTGGATCCAGATTATTTGGGAGAGTGTTGCAGGAGATTGTCAGGTGTGATATTCTTTTTAGCTCTGGTAGGGAGGGGGGGCGCCATGACTTTGTCTTTGGTAGTCTGTTTATGTAGGGTTAAAGAGAAATTAATTAAGTGGTGGTCTGTCCATTGTTGAGGGGTGATTTTGGTGATACTGGTAGGACAATTCAAGGTGGCAACCCAGTCAAGCATCCTTCCTTTGTATTGTGTTGGAGTAAGGGCGTTTTGAGTTAGCCCGTGTTCGACAAGCATGGTTGCTATAGTTTGGGCTTGTTTGTCCTCTGGGTCGTTAAATCCTAGGTTGAAGTCGCATAGTATTAATAGTTGCGACGAGTCTTTTATGTTGTTAGCTAAAAGGCTGGATAGGTCCTCCTCGAAGGTGCTGATGGGGCCTGGTGGCCTATATATTAGATAAGATACATTGATAAGGTGCGACAGTAGGAGAATAGGCAGTTTGTCAGTGAGTAGTTCACATGATTTAAGAAGGGGATGAGTTAGAGGTCTTAGAGCAAGGTTAGCTTTAGCTATGATTGCTAGCTGGCCTCCTCTGCCGCTAGGTCTGTCCACTCCGATTAGTTGGTAGTTTTCTGGTATAGCTAATGAGAGTGCTGGGTCTGCAGCTTCATGCAGTCAGGACTCTGTGACAGCTAGGAGGTCAAGAGCATTGGAGGATAAGATGTCAGCTATTTCAATGGCATGGGCCACTATGGATCTGGAATTGATTAGGGCTCCAGATACTATGGTTGAAATTGGTCTTAGTTGGAGTTGTGTAGGATTAGGTTTAGGGTTGTTAGTGTTATTGTAAACTGTGGTTGGTCCGCGGGCTAACTCTGGATGCAAGTTAGTTATTTTGTGTTAAGCATTAAGGACCTTATATCTGAGCTCTGGTTTCGTAGAGGGACATGGTTAGGTAGATTAGTGAAAAGGTGAAGCACAGCAAAGAGGTTGCCTGTGTCTTTCGGGGGCACATAGTTGAGAGTAGGTACAGGCTAGTCTAACATAAACATAGCATGTATAGAACAAAATAGACTAGTCAGACATATATGAATCCAAGCAGGTTGGTCCAGCAGAGGCAGGGTATATGTGTGTCCAAACAGGCTAGTCTAACATAAGCAGGGCATGTATAGAACAAAATAGGATAGTCCGACATAGGCAGGCATATATGAGTCTAAGCAGGTTAGTCCAGCATAGGCAAGGTCTATGTGAGTCCAAATAGGCTAGTCTAACATAAGCATGGCATGTAAAGAACAAGATAGGCTTAACACTCCTCACCTCAGTTGAGAATGGGCAATCTGACCCTGCCCGCCCAGCTTCCAGCACTGGTTGCTTGTTGATCCCTTGCTGCCAAATTGCCTGCCCTCCCTCTCTAAGCTCCCTGCTCCCATGTATGGTTCCATTACGATCTGCCTCCCTCAACGTGCACTCTCCCCTATGACTTCTAAAGCATTCCGTTATTTCCTTAAGCTAAGTCTGTTCTCAGTAAATACCCATAAAATATTAATATAATGACATACTGCTGATTACACTGTATCACTACTTTGTGGCATCCTCTTCCTCTATTACCGTATCTTGCAAGTTGCAGTATCAATGGGTATCTGTGTCAGGCTTATATGTAGCATAAGTGCATTCTGTCATCAGTGTGCTTCCAGGAAACTGCATACAAAATGTGCTTGATATCTGCAAAGTCAAAAAGGTGGAAAAGTGCATGATAATGCTGCATTTAAATAGCTGTTATTTCTTACTGTCTAAATGGGGAGAAAATACACTTTCTATTAGCAAAGATGTCACAATTCACCCAGAGTTTAAAACACTGAATGCTGGAAACTTCCCAAAGTAATGAGATGTTTCCAAGGCAACCTTGTTTCCACGCGGCTCGCGACATACATGCATTAGAAAAATAGAAATCTTGATATTACGGGCTATTATATTAAAAGTCGGAAGGAGCATGTTGCCATGTTAATGGCTTTCCCAAATTGTTAAGATAATGTGCTTGATCATTTCTATGCTTTTGCAGGCTTTTACATTTCAGACAAAATGAGATGAAATGCTCTCTAGGTCATCACCATCACAAGCACAAATATTCATAAAACAGACTGCATGAAGTCTCCACAGAAGCAGGTTATTATTTCTCATGCTGTGCAAAATGACACAAATATGTGAGGAAGCCAGAATCCTCATCACCAGAGAATGCAACAAGACATGTACATCTAGTGGACACAAATTGCTTCATCTAAATATATATTGTCAGATTCTGGATGGAATTGTGGCTCTGGTTGATTAGTTCATGCAATCTTGACTTTGCCGAGGTAGTCTGGCTGCTAAACGGATATAGCAAACCATTGTTTTCCATGTCATAATTTGAAATGTATTTGTGTTGCTCATGATTAGAAGTCCATGGCCGTGTGTCAGTGATGTGACATTCAACATTTTACAAAGCACCCAGTTACGGTGCTGCTTGATTTTACAGTAGATAGTAAGATAGCTCAATTAACTAATGTGTTAAATGCAAAGAGCCGTGTGCAACCTGAAAGCTAGGGTTTTGAATCCAGAACGTTTACCTCAGCCAGGGCTTGTTCTGAGTAGTACCAAATGGGTTGCATTGATCTGCAGCCAACACAAGAACTTGTTCTAACGTCCAGCACGCTTTATTTGATCTATGTATGGGCATCCAAGGCAATGATCAATTTGCGTCCAGCAAACGCGGAGCATCAGATTCTAAGGCACAATCCAAGAGGTGCACCAGGACTGTGTCCGGCCGTCTTTTTTGTTCATCTAGTATTTTAATGGGATTGTGATTGCTGTACTAAGCACCAGTGCACATTTTCCTAGTGTTTCTACCAACTAAATACTGAGGGCCCAATTCTCAAGTGTGTGTTAATTACCGAAAATGTCGTAAAAAGTGGTAAGACCATTTTTGGTAATTAACACCTATTCTGAAGGTGGCACATTCTTCCGAAGTCTGACTGAATGTGCCATTTTCGAAATATGGGTGCCAGTTGCTAGGAAGGGCTGAAAACCGACCTAGCAACCAGCACTTTTGTTATCTGTGCCTTTGCACAGCTATTCTTGTGGCAATCCTCCAATTTCGTGAGCGTGTGAAATTGGCGCTCAAGTACGGTACCAAATTGGTGTTGTACAGGAAGAGTGCTGCAAGAAGCAGTTGTTTGGCTGTACAGACGGTGATAGGTGTGTCCTGGCTTTTATCTTTGCTTGCAGAAGAGTGCATACTGCCATGCATGATTCTACCTTTTATTCCCTGTGGCAAGGCGTGAAAGGTCAATTGGCTGCATTTCAAAAGTCTTCTAATCTGCCTTATGGATTGTGCAGTGATGTGGCTGTATATCCATAGTAGGCAACGAAAAGGGAATTCCAAAACCTGCACATGAGTGTCTTTCTAGCTAATGAGTGCATTATATTATGGGGCCTTAATTGTGTTGAGTGTTAGAGAACACATTCTGGGGCACAAACCTCTGTGAACGCTGTTGTACTTAGTGTGGCAGTCCATCTTGATCCCTTCTTGTGCGCTGGTGGCATCGATACTAATGCTCATTCCAGGACATTTAGACCTATGATTGCATCTGCACTGAGGCAAGTGCCATTTGGGGGAGTTTTTAAGAAGCACAAAATTAATACTTTTTTCAGGAAAATGTCGGAAGCAATGATAGAAAATCGGATGTGTGCCTCATCCTAGGGCATGAATGCCATTCAAATTCATGTGTGTAATCACAGTCCACGTTGTTGCTTTTCTGCTGTACAGTGCACACTTGTATGTAGCTGCGTTTGCAATTTGCGTGTATACCTGTTGTGGCTAGAGTGTTGTTCAAAGGCATTGCACAAAAGCATACACCAAATTGAATGCTGCCTCGGTGCTAGCCGCCAGTTCTGCTGCATGGATTCTTGTTCGGTTGCGGTTCTGAGAACCGCTGCGCAAGTGCATCTTTACATATGGTTTCTGTGTTACGTGTAGGAACAAAGAGAACATTGGCTGCAAGTGTGAAGATAGTAAGCAGAGGGCAGCATTCCAGTGATTGCAGTGCAGTTGGTGGTTCAGACCGATGGCAGATGCAGCTGCAGCATATTTTTCAGTTCGGTGTAGGAATGGCAACAACAAAGGTCACCAAGCAGTACATCCAGTTGGAGACATCATCCCACCGGAAGTGCAGTGGGCCATGCAAGGAAGTATACAGCGAATTGACCAACGTATATCTCGAACATGAGTGAATCTGTTTCACATGTCACCCGAACAAATTACCAGCCTGTACAGGCTGGACACTGGAGCAATTTTATACTTGGTGGAGCTGTTAAAGGGTGATTTGGAAGCAACCTCTAAAAAGACTACTGCTATTCCACCTTTAGTGAAAATTGCGGTTCTGCATTTTTGTGCAACTGGGTTGTAGCAGGGTACTGCATCCATGCCAGCAGGGCTGTCGCAACCAACTTTTTACAAAGTTTTTAATATGGTGCTAGAAGCACTTCTGCAGCACATGTCTAAATTCATTCAGTTTCCACAAACAGTGGCAGAGTTGGCCACTGTTAAATGTTAATTCTTCGAAATAGCTGGCTTTCCTAACGTTGTCGGGGCAATTGATTGCCCACACATCTGCATAGTACCACCCCGTGCAAGGAAGCATATGTTCAGAAACAGGAAATTGCACCACTCTCTGAACATTCAGATGACGTGCAATGCTGACTTGCAAATCACACATTGCTACGCCAATTTCCGTGGGTGTGCACATGATGCATACATTTTACGCAGAAGCAACCTCGCTGTGGTGATGTCTACTATGTATCCAGACACAAGCTGGCTGCTGGGAATGGAGCATACCCTCTTAAGCCGTGGCACATGACCCCAATTTTGAATCCACGCAGTGCAGCAGAACAGAAATACAATGCAGCGCATTACATTACAATGAACACAATAGAATGTGCTTTTTGACTTCTGAAAAGTTGCTTTAGGTGTTTGCATGTGTCTGGAGGGGACCTTATGTACGCACCTGAGAAAGTATGTATAATTATTCTGTTGTGATCCATACAACACAATTTAGCAATTCTCTGCAGATTACCTGAACACACAGATAGAATATTGGAATGAGGAGGACCCCATAATCAATGAGGAGCGGGCAGTGGAAGGTGGAGATGTGTGTCGTAATGTTATTTCCAATTTGTTCTTGTAACTGCAATATGTAATTGCATGTAAGTGTACATTTTCTTGTCCAATGTTGTGTGAAATTTCCATGTAAAGTCAGATATGCATACAAGTTTTGCAATAAAATTATGACATATGTAACTTTTCATTTGCAATGGCAAAGAATTATTAACCCATATGCGGGAAGGAAAACATTTTCAAACCACACCTTTGCATGCAAAGCCATATCCACAACTATTTCAAAACACACATTCTGTTCAAATGTACGCCAAAAGAATGAGTACAACTGAAATAACCAGTGGATACATTCATGACATGTGTGGGTGCAAAGTACTCCACTTCACACCACATGCATTCAACAAACAGGTAGACATTTACCAAGTACCCATGAACTGCCATGGAAAAACAGTATTTCTAAACATCTACAACCTACCAGAATGTTCTAGCAACCAAACAGGCGGCATCTCCCTTCTGACAATGTACGTCTACTAACAGTCACTTTTTATTTTGTTTCCTCTTACTCTGTTGCTGAGGTCTGCTAGGCATCATACTTCCTCCTTGGCATCGTTTGAGGTATTGGGTGCGTCACATGATAGCCCTACAGCAGTCTCCTCTTCAGATACAGGGACAGCCACGCTTGCTGTTAGTAGTTTGTACTCCTTTTCTTGCACCTCCAATAAGTTAGTCCGTTTTTGAAGGCACAATGCATTTACCTTTGCAGCAGTTGAGCACATGTACTGCCTCCTTTAACACAATCATAATTTGTGCATTTTCCTTCATCAAATCACACTGCATTTCTGAACACCTGCCCACTGCACTGGCCACACAATCAAAAGGTGTACACACTTTAGCCATATCATCCTGCATGTCCATCAAAGACCCTGCCAGAATGATCTTGTCGGCATGAGCTACCGAATTAACTTTCCAGATTGCAACCACTTCTCTTGTCAAGTGTTCACGAATGTACTCCAAAGCCAGGGCCTGCTTTTCTGAGACGTGAAGTAAACGAGCATCATCCTGTACACCTTCACCACTTCTTGTACCAGTGGACTCCTCTACTTGTGTTTGGGTGGGAAAGATGTCAACGGGCATTGATGGCTGCATGGGTGCTTCTTCTACATTATGGACCACATTCTGAGCATTGCTGTCATCTTCATAGTACTCATACGGCAGTATGCCGACACATGTTTGTTTTCAGGGGACATTGTTTTTGCTGCCTCTGCAACAGCCTGCACTCTCACATCGCCTCCTAAAGAGGCACCTACACAAAGCAAGACAAGAATACAGACTTTAGACTGTGGCCTGATTGCATCAATCCCATCCAGAAAAGGGCCACTGCTAATGATTGATAACTGTGAACAATAGTTTCTATGCGGGCAGTGCATGCAAGAAAAGAAAGTCCTTTGACAACACAATTGTATATTTACACCATGGCAAACCCTAAATACTTTAACCGATACCTTTCATTGGGGTTTGCAGGTACAGACTTAAAGCTATTGCCCTCCAACAAAGAGATCTGTGTACAAAGTAATGAATATAGCACATGTATTTTCACTTACCACTGCAAAGCGTATCCATGTCTCCAACACCATCAAGGCTCCCGGGGTCCATTGCTGCAAGCACCTTCAGTTCGACAGATGTGTAATTTGGATTGTACGGAGAACCACCACTGGTGTCCTTGCAGTGCTCTTTCATTTAAAGCTATTTTTCCCGAACCCTGCGGCGAACATCGTACCAGCGCTTTTTCATTTAATCTACTGTGCGTAAGGTGTTTGATACCTCGTTAACTTTCACAGCAATGCTGTGCCACAGGTGTTTTTTTCTCTGACAGAGGGGTTCTGTGGGCCATTGCACCAAATAACACTACTTTGTGTGCTAGTACCTCAACCACTAGGATACCCAGTGCCACTTCACTGAACTTTGCCTTTCTTTTGCGCCTTCCACTTTGTGCATCAGCCTCTTTTCCATCTGTCATGCTAGCCTGCTGTCTGTAATGTGTGGCCAAATTCCTTATTTTGTCCTGTTCTTGCTAAATCCACAGCCACCCCTCTCCATTCCCTGACACCTTCACAGTTAGCAATCCTGTGCACTGCTGTTCTTAGCTGTCACAATATCCAATTGCAGCCCAAATGCCCAAATGATGCAGAAAAAGCTTTAAATATTGCACACAAAGCTTTTAAAATTGCCCAAAACCCCAGGCTGTGACTATCTTCTTTCCAACAATCACATCTTCACAGTTTGCACTCCTGTGCCATGCTGTCCTTAGCCGTCACAATATCCAATTGCAGCCCGAATGCCCAAAGCATGCAGAAAAACCTTTTAAAATTGCACAGAAAGCTTTTAAAAATGCCCAAAAACCAAGGCTGCCACCTCCTTCCTTCCAACTTGCCGGTCTGCAGTTAGCGTGCGTGTTTTGTTTTTATCTCTGCAGCATTTTTGTTAATTAACGATTCCTTCGTAATTAAACGAAAGTGCTGCCGAGATTCCGCAATCCTCCTGTTTCCATTAGAAACAGGTGGATTACAGAGAAAGCACTTTCCTGCTTTAAGAAGACGCCCAGGTCCACTTCAGAATAGTCCTGGTGCCTGGGCGTCAAGATATGGTGCAGTGCGACGTGCTAATTAACACGCTCGCTGCACCATCATGAGAATCGGGCCCTGAGCCTACTCTTTGAAGATGATGTTATTCTCTCAGTGATCTCACAAAATACTCTTTTACTGAGCACTTTCCGGACTGTTGAACAGAACGCAGCCTGATACTGAATGTGTCAAAGTGTAATGCCATGGCCTTTAGTGGCACATATACCTTCAGTTGCATTCATCACAGAAACATGGCTCTCTGTTGACCAGTCTGGAGTTATCAAAGCGAGTATCCCTCCAGGCTACAATATCAAATATGCAAATCGTACCAATATAGAAGGAATGGGGATAGCACTGGTGCATTGAGACACTGTCATAGTTTGAATATCCACCGCCCAAAACATTACAAACTGTGAATCTCTCATCCTCACCTGCCCCATGTCACATACCTCATCACTAAGCTTCCTCCTTATATACTGTCCGCATTCCATGTGGTCAAGCATCACAGAAAAACTTGCTTATGCATCTCCCAATTTGTCCATGGATCAAGAGTTTCTAACTGTACTCTAAGATTTGAACATCTGTTTTCAGAAAGAAGACACTCGCGCTACAAAATCTCTTGAGCAAGCATTACCACACTATACCTCAAACAAAGGGTTAAGGATCCTACACACATAGCTGGTCTCACCCGAGACGGCATATCCTGCAACTAAAATATAGTCGCTGTATTTATCCAGCATACCTTCCTTGGAGATATAATGTATCCATACATTTTAGAGTTTTTAAAGAGGTAACCTCTACACCACCCCTCCCCCACCCCACCCTGTTACAGAACCATCCAAATTACTATCGATTTTGACCCATGGAGAGATATACAAACCAGAACTCCAAGGGCTGGAATGGGTGTTAATGGCCGGGCCCCGGGGCGTTAACGCATGTTCCAGCCCTTGGAACAGATGCTTAATGCTATTGGCTGGAACAAGGATAATAAAAAGTATTTCCTTTTCATGAATGGTTCACCTCACAGCATCCTGTTCACTGAAAGAAAATATTGTACCAAGATGGTCGCCATGGATTGGGAAGGCTGGGCTCAATAGTGAGCCCCTCTTCCATTAATGTGGTGGCCTCACAGGGCAGACGGGAAGCAGCAGTAGCTCAGGTGGTGGCACTCGCTGCCACTGCAATGGGGTAAGTGGGGTTTGAAAAAAAGGGTACGGACGGTGGGGGGAAGATTGGCAGGGGAACCGGCTATCAGGTGACTTGGAACACGGACTAGATTAGCAGTTTCAGCCTGCATTCCTAGCTTCCAGATAGGCCGATTCCCCCTCCGCAAGGTGTTGATGAGACTTAATGCTAATTTCATCCCTACACATGTATGGTCCAATAAGACAATGTTATCAGCATAGCCCATCCAAGGGAAATGCCGACCATCAATTTTTGGTGGAAAAACATGTATCTGTTGAGGGCCAGAGGCATATCTGCTACATAAAGTTTAAAAAGCATATACGAGAATGCAAACCTGTTCAAACCTACATTAGTAGATATAGGTCCTGATTCATGGAATTATTTGTATATAAAACAGGGATTTGCGTGCCATTCTGCCCACAAATCCCAATTCGTCGAACAGGGATTTGCTGCAAAAATGGCAATAAATCAATGAATCAGTGACTTAGGCTTCAATAGTTTTCCAGAGCTGTCCAGGTGAATCTGTACAATTGTGTTATAATCAAACAGAAGCCCCAATTTAAGTAGCCCTGGTGGAATTCCCCAGTTTACTAATTTGATCCAGAGGCGAAAAATATCTACTTTGTGAAAAGCTAAATAGCTACTAATTACTGAATGCAACATGAATATTTTATGGCTGATAGAACAGCGCTTGTGAAAGTCCATATGCACTAAGTGCAATAGCTTAGCTGTGTTAGCCCAGTTGTAGAGTCCCTCATGGACTATGGATGCTAATAATTTGCTGGGGACATCTAACAGTGCGAGAAGTACACAATTTGCCGGGGTCCAATTGATGTCCTTTTTTGTGCACTAGGATTAGAATGTGGATAAGAATGGGTATATTCCAGGATGTGGACCCCACGACGTCTGCTAGAACTTTGGCAAAAATGTAATGTAGAATGGGCAACCAAATCTCCTGGTATGCTTTTATGATGGCATTTGATAACCTGTCTGGGCCAGGGGCACTGGAACTTTTAAATTGATTTTAAAAATTGTTCAATTTTAGACTCCGAAATGTCCAAACCACAGTACTTGAAATGCTCCAATCTTATGTGTCACTGTTCCCGAGTACTACAATAAAAATATTGTGTTAAGAAAGACAACAAGGGATTTTCATCAATGTGCTTTATTTGATATAAATTGATTACTATGCTTGTTAACTATATGCCAAACTGTGCAGGTGTCCTTATGCGCTAACGTATGAATCAAAATGTGCCTATTGGCATTCGATTAAGACAATGAATGTCTTTTGAGCCAGTTTCAATATGTGGTTCTCAAGTTCTTCATTTTAGTGCCATATTGGAAGGGTGTCCAGAGCTCTATCTAAGCAATGTTTTAATATCATGACTCCGCACTCGCTTTTGTGTAGCAATTGCAGCGTCCTAGATGTTCTCCTTTCCCCCTATGTACTCCAGGCTGGCTGCACATGACCCCAGTGAGCCAGAATGCTTCATCAAAGCAGAAATCCATTTATACATGACCTCGCGTGAGCAATTTGCTGGCCTCCAAAATCCATCACAGAACTTATGGGCCATATAATGATTTCGGGACTGAATGATGTTATGGGTCCAGTACATTCTATTTTTACCCTGCTTGGTCAGAGTCTTACCTATCTTAGCTATACAGTTATCATACATTTGCTTAAGATAGCATGATCTCTGAGATCATGAGTTATTTGTACTGCCACGCTGGCTGCATCTGTTGCCTCGTTTTAGTTTTAGTTTGCTTATTCCTTTAAGCAGCTACTTGCAAATTACTGGTCTGGGGTTCGTGGTGGTCTACATCGCCCATGGTGCGCACATGCTCTGCAGTAATAGAACTAGTGGCATCATCATGGGGGTCCAATCCACGAGGGGTATTAGGAATCTGGTTTCAAAGGGTTAGGAGTTTTGTGTCGGGACAGCCGGTCCCCTGCACACACATTCAGTCTAAGGTAAGGGTCTTGCCTGCAGCCTGGCACATGGTTTGTCTGGGAACCAAACTCCTGGGTTCCCGAGAGGTTTGGTACTAGGTGGGGAGACAAATCCTTGTTTGGTGTGGGCACTGGCAGTTATTGGTGGTCCAATATGTGATACTCTTGATACTTATTGAAAGTTATTGACAATTCAGTCTTGAGTTATTGTATTTTAATGTTCTGATACAGCATGATAATTCTGGCATCTTGTGCCATTTGTGGTGAAACAAAAAGCTGATGCGTGTTTCGACCGTAGTCTTTATAAGGGCAAAAAGATGGTCGAGCAGGCTCGTGATGGAGCAGGTAGGCAAGTCACCCTGAATAGAGTACTGGGTTGAGGCTTGCTAGCTAATCTGTATCTGGTTGTAGCGTCCGAACCGGTTTCAAACGGATCAGATGGTCGAAACACGCGTCAGCTTTTTGTTTCACCACACATTGCACAAGATTCCAGCAAGACCGGGGTACTAATAGCGTTGTTTTTCTTTTCTGAAATGACGTTTCTGAACAGAAAAAAAAAGGTTTAAAAAAATGTCTGCCGGGGAAGGGAAAACGGAGTACGTTTTCCATTTCCATAGCAGCCATCGGGAGCAGACGCGCTGGGGACAGAAGTGTTCCCAGCGCGTTTGCTCCCGAAAAAGGAGAAAAAAGGTAAGTGGGGTTGGGAGGGCGGGGAGGGAATTATTTGGAGGGGTGAAGGGGAAGGGAGAAAACACTTATTTGAATCCCTGGTGGGGGAGGATGGCCGTGTGGTGGCTCAGAGCTGGGATTAACCCGTTCCAACCCTCCTCATTGGCTGAGGGGCTGCCACACCACTGCGCCGGGGATGAAGATTGCAGGGATTCTGTGTCGAGTAAAGCCATGTAACAATCTGACTGTCCCTCGACTGTGTTCTAATTTGTAAACTTGCACTTGCACTGTTGCACATTGTCCTTAATACAGTCCCTCAATGCCCTCTTCAAACAGTATTAAATTCTCAGTCTATATTTAGAATACATTTTCTGAACGAAACAAACAATATTTTCCTGCTCAAATATGAACTACTCCCAAAGCACATACTCAGAAGTATTCGATTAGAGTAAATGAAAGTGTAGGCGTGCACGTATTCATCGTACTGGCAGAAATTGGCAATTCTTAGGTTTCATTCTGTTCATTTATCTACTCTAATGATATTTCAGGTTTAAGACTCCAGTGCAACCGAACACACAGCAAGATTAAAGTCATGATGAAAACAGTATTGCCGCCAGTGAAGCGAGGGAATTATTTTTATTAAATATGGGAAAAATAGTTCAATCATTCATCAGACACTGAAGATGTTACACTCGTATAGTTTATTTGAACAGAACAGTGCTCGTTAAGCTACAATTTCAACAGTACACAGAAAGCCTTTTACAGAATATCTAAATGTATTATGCCCAATTAATTGGTCTTACTTGATTGGGTATTCATCTGTATTTAAGAAACATACAAACATGAAGAATGTGAAAGATAGTCTGCCTCAGAGAATTGTGTTCCATGTTCTTTTGTCGACAGGCTTGCTAATGCCTGCTGTTTTAACGTGGAAACAATAATGAAAACGTTCATCACCCCCTAAGCCCACACTCACCCACCCCTTTTTAACTATCCCTGACCCCCCAAACCTTTATCTGCCCTTTCCCCCGCCCCAAAAAATCGATGAAACGTTTTCATTATTCTTTCCACGTTGAAACAGCAGGCGTTAGAAAGCCTGGAGATAAAAGAATGTTGTACTGAGAATTGCATAGGGAAATTTGTATGATTCTTTTTTGCTGCCAAATTATGTTTCCACGTGTTAAAAGTGATGCGTTTATAGTTCTGCCATGTGGTCATGCCTTCCTGGTGCCTGAATCTTGAACCAATCTTAATACATGCATTGGATAATGAGTCTTTTGGGCTTACTGCACAAAACACCCAGACTCACTTGTAGTGGAAAAGGTTGTTTTAATGTGACAGGCCAAAGCTCAAAAATCACGCTTACCTGGTGCCTGGCCTTACAGACTAACCAATCTGTTTTTAAGAACTTGCCAAACAAATTAATAATTAAACATTTCAATTCCCCCAACAATTAAATGAATAAGTCAGTTTAAATTCCTCCCTACCTATCCCTTGCTCCCTACCGTCTCCTCACCATCTTCTCCAGCCTTCCTTCCCGCTTTCTCTCATCTTCTTCCCGGGGCCATGACCCTCCATCTTCAATACCTGTTCCCCCTCTTTGCACCCCCGTGGTAGTCCGTTCGTGCAAACAGCACCACCCCCATCCTTTCCTGCGCTTTTCCACCATTGTGCTTCCCTCCCCCTCATCCAAAGGGGACATGCCCCTCCACCAGAAAAACCCTCCCATGAGGTGTTCTTTCTGCCCCACCTAACTTATCTCTACTTCAAATGTGTATGATGTATTGGACCGCCCACGTCACCCCCAAATTCACTAACTATTCCCAATAAACCGATAACTACCCTCCTCTTGAAATGAAAAATCTTCACACAGCTGTGTCCCTGAGCACCAGCCCTTGTGCCCCCCACTGCCCCAACAACATCCCTAACCACTCGTTAAACTTCCTCCTAGACCTATCCTCTGCCCCTTCAAGTATCATCCCCCTGCAGCTCTCCTAGGTGACAACTTTTTTCAACCACCTTAAATTGAGCCCCACTCCGGAAACCAGCTAGGACCCCTGTTATTTCTATAGCAAGGCTACTCCTACTTAATTTGCTAAGCCATATCTCCTGCGTGTGCTATAGATTCCTCCAAAACCCCATGACACACCCTTCTCACCGCCAACATGGGTAGCAAATAGACCCCTCTAAGCCCCTTATCTCAATAAAACACCATTATGACTGTGTCCTCATTTGTGTCCCCACACTCCGATCCCTCTCCCCGCATTCCCCGCCCCAATAAAGATTTGCTGGCTGCAATTCCACTTCTACGGCAACTCACCTCTCCTTCAGCAAATGAAAATAGTTATGAGTCTCTCTTCGCCATTGCCAAACAACCCCCCTTGTTCCTGCCCTCATTCCCCATCTGCCACCACTTCCAGGAAATCTTTACTTATATCCCCCTGAACTTTCCTTATCCCAGTGCCCCTCCCATGTTCCCCCCTTCTCTGCTAATCCCCCTCCAACTACCTTCCCAATACATTGCGCCAACCTCCTTCAGGCACATTCACCCCCTCTGCTAACTCCCTCAATGCCTCCAAAACCTCCTACTGACCCCCTACTACATGTGCTGCCAGCACTGCCGACCTAAAACCACCCTTCTTTTACCCCATCTGTCTCCCCCACGACAACCCATACTCACCTGACCAACTTCTTACTCCCACTACGGAAACACCTCCTGGCCCTTCCCTTCTTGGCCCATCTTTAAATCACGCCATTAACCCCTTTCTTCTAGCCAATGCACCTACCCCCACTTAGACCTCCTGCCTCTGCCTCTGCTATCCTATTACCCTCCTGTTCACACTTGCCCCCCACCCTCCATCACCTTACTACCATTGTACCATGTTACCCACCCTGCACCAGGGTCCCACGTGCACCCCTGTCTATACAGGCCCATCTCCTCATTTCTCCTCATTTCTCCTCTCTGCCACTGCACCAGGGGCCAAACCTGTGCCCCGTCCATGCAGTCCAATCCACATACTTGCTCTACCAGCACCTTGAATCCATTACCCTAAGTTTCCCAACTGCACCAGGGGCCCTTGTGCACCCCCGTCCATGAAGTCACCTCTCATCACTTCCCCCTCAGTGCACCAGGGGTGCTCCCGCACCCCCGTCCATGCTGTCACCACTCCTCATCCCCCCACTGCACCAAGGGCCAAACGAGCCAGGTTCCTCCAGTGCTGTGCGTACCGAATTTCTGCCCTAACACGTGCCCTGTCTACTGCCCCTCATGCGAACGGGGGCTACTACTGTATGCTCAAAATTGCGATATCCGCTTAACCTCTGTGAGTCTCTCCGTATTGACTCTGTGCCACTATAACCCCCTCAAGCCCCCCAAAGCTTGCTCACCTCGTCGTGCATCAAGCGTGAGGGCTTTGTCACTGTCTTCCATGCCCTCTCAATTATGGCCACCACCCCTATCAGTTTTCCAGTTACATCCAACCCTGCGGCCCTCCCCGCCATACATAAAAACGTCTGCCTTCTCACCCACCTCCTACTCCCTTGGGATTGCCCCAAAACCTCTCCCCAATCTTTGCACCCCCCACCCTTTCCAATAAACTGGGGCCCCACCTATAGAAACCCCAACTTTAACTGGCATACAGACCTTACCCCTACCTCCTTGCCCGGCTCCTCGCCCCTTTCCCTCTGTCCCCTGTCTGAAAACCATGTGTAATCGGATGCCGACCCGTGCATCTGCTGCACTCGTGTTTAAATCTGCACATCATCCTCATGCAGCCTTCTTTATTGAAAGCCCAACATGCTGCTGAGGGCTGACGACCAAGAAAAGGCTGGAAAGGCACAGGCAAACCACTTGCTGTGTGCAGCGTTGGAGCTGGTCTCGTCGGTGCCACCCCCTGCAGCCAGAGATCCATATATATCTCACCCCAAACTGCCTTGCTGGCCTCTGCCATCCTCACACTGAATTCTTCATCATAACGCACCCGCGCGAAACCCCCGAAACTTGTTAATGCCTTTCTAATCACATCCATGTACTTCAACAATGCCACACATCTCTCTGGGAATTTCTCACAATAGACACTTGCATGGTGTCTAGTCAAATGGTCGACAGACAAAGGGTCGACAGTCAAAAGGTCGACACAATTTGGTCGACAGGTCAAATGATACAATATTTTTTTAGGTTTCGTTTAGGGAAAAAAAGTGGTTTTAAGCAAAAAAATGGGGGTTGGGGGAGGACCCCCAAAAAAAAAAAATGTGAAAAAAAATAAAAATGCCATCATTTGACCTGTCGACCTTTTGGTGTCGACCATTTGTCCTGTCAACCATTTAGATTTGATCATATGTCCTACAACCCACTTGCATAGATAATAAAAGCCGACGTCCAATTCTTGTTTATGACATCAAATGTGCTCCCAACGGTTTCGTAATGCCCATATATGGCAACTTTTTCTCCTTTCCCTTTCCCTCGACATCCTTCTCTTTTGAAACCTGTACCTCGGGCGCCAAGGGCTCAATCGCCCTGTCTGTCTGCACCTCCACCGAAGAAACCTTCTTCTCCAGAACCAAGGCCCCCATAGCCTGCAAGCCAATCTCTCTCCTCGCCCTTTGCACCCCTGCCCCTTCCCTTCTTTCCCCCAACCTCATGTCCCCTCTTTGCCATGCCGCTGACCATTCCCCTTCCCGCTCACCTCTTTCTACCCTACCGTCGCCCGTCTGCAGCCTGGCCTCCACTCCAACGGTCCTCATCTCCTTCCTTACTGGGCTCCTGCTGTGGGGATAAAACATGTCAACAGTCTCAACCAGCCAGTTTCCCCCCAGACCTCTTGCTCCCCAACCCCTTTGCTCCTGGCTATCCCCTTCCCACCTTAAACCCCTTCTTGCCCTATCACTCCTCCTTACAACACTGTACCCATATTCCTCCACCTCTTCATCATCCCCCATGTAATACCATGGCTGTTGCGAGCAGATGCTCGGGCAGGGCAGATCTTCCTCTTGGTCCGCCCCGCCACTCCTCTGGCATCTTCTTGGCAGGGCTGTGGAAACCCCCTTCTGGTCCTCTTTTCTCAGGCAAGGGGTCCTCTCCTCCATCCTTTGGTCCTCCATGTCAGGGGCCGTACTGCGCCCTCTAGTCCGTCCGCGCAAATCTTGTAGAGGGGCCGTTCTTAAACCCTCTCCTGTCTCCGCCTCTGGAACAACGGGAGCTGTACTATGCCCTCCAACCGAAATCTTCCTAGCCAGGGCGGCCATTCTGCGCCTCTCCCTTTTCTCACTAATCAAGGGGGACTGCTCTCTCCTCCTCCCACCTGCACTCCTCTGTAGGTATTTTCCTCCTTTACCCCTCTGCCCTGCCGCCCCTCTCTGCACCTCAGCACTCCCTTCCTTCTCCGCTACCCACCCTGCACCTTTTTGATACCTCCTCTCCTTCACTTCTTCCACCGAGGCTTTATCCGCCAAACCCCTAGCGGACCCTTCTCCTACCTCACCAACCCCTTTTGACGCTCACCCAGGCATCTCCTTCCTAGTCCTCCTGGCCCCGCTATCCCAAGGTTGCCTACTCCCCGCTGCAGGGTGGCAGGCCATCTCTGCCGCAAGGGCCCCATCCCCTGAAGCTCTCCGCTGCAGTCTCCCCCCATCATCATGTTTCTCCCCTGTAACCTCCTCTGCCGCCCCCACAAGCTGGCTTTAGATGCCCTGCTAATAATTTCTAGAGCCTCCCTCAAGGCCTGCGCATCCACCACATTCTTTTTCTTTGCGCCTTGCCCCACGCTCCTGATGAAGCAGCACTGCTACAATGCGTGCAATTACTCCCCTATCTACACAAAACTGCCCAAGCCAAATAAATGCTCCCATTGCGTGGCCCGACCTAAATTGGGGGTACCAAAGCAGGCTTCCGCCCACAACCCGTAAAACACAGCCCCAGGGGAGGCTAACTGGGAACCTGCTGCAGGGGCAGCTAGACCACCTATTATACTTCAACTCTTTATAATTAAAGGATGCCAATATTGGTCTTATTTCTTTTTTCTTTTTTTTTTCTTTAAACTTCCCGGACCCCCCAACCCACAGGTAAACCTCCTATGGAGTGCCCACAGCTGCGCGCTCACACAAACAAACACGCAGCCCTTTACTTTATTAACTACTCAGGTGCCTCCCCTTTAAGGGCTCCGCACTGCCCCCTGGCGGCCGTGGCACGTCACCGCATGCATTGCAGCACCAGCTTCCCAGACGGCAGACCACAACCCAGAAGCTCCTACCAAACGCACCTTAATGGCCCTAATAACGGCCAAACCACCTAAAAGGATTGCCACCAACACTGCCAAACCTACGGACCAAAAGGCGGTCCCACCCCCTTTCCATGGTGCTGAGTCACTGTGCCCGGCTGATGCGGAGCCCCCGTACCTGCCTCCACAACCACATGGACATGTGCTACCTTCGCAGAGCAGGCTGAGCTTCGCCGCCCACTCCTGCTAACAGGGTGAAGCACCTCACTACGCCCTAGCGGGATGGACGGGATGGATATTTAGGGCCACTTTGAACCCTGCAAAAAAAATCCAGGAATCGGGCCCTTAGAGTCCAAATGATAAATGTGTTATCAACGGGTGGGGGTAGTGTGATCAGTTTACAAACACGATGCAGAAGCAGAATGTAAGAAGCATAGTGCCCTTTTAATGCTGCTTTCACATCACATGCACTTCACTCACCAGATTCTCTCACATATGAATGGGGCACAAGCACCATTGACTGATGTGCTTGGATCAACTTCGCACTGACGTGTGTGTTAGATACGCATTGGCAGTGACAAGTCTTGAGGGGTCTTTTCCCGTCAATGCCGTTTTTTAGTCTGACTACAGAGAGATTTAGCTCTGTGCAAAAGCTCTTGCAGCACTTGGAAGGATGGGCCCTGGTGTCAATCACGCGGCCTGTAATGCAGGAGGAGTGCATCCTGGTGAACGCTTTGTTATACTGTCAAACATTTTGCAGAATATAGTGCTACTGTGTAGAGGGTAGGCGGACGCCTAGTGCAACATGTGACAAGGTGTTGCAGCCGTCCTATTACAACCTTACACGTGCACATGGACATGAATGGACAAATCCTCTACATAGAATGGTGAATACGGTCATAAAAAGTAGTGGCAAGGTAAAACAGCAAAACATTAAAGTAGTGGAACACTGCTCCCAACCGTTCCCGCTCACTTCGATCACTGGTTTAGGGCACCATTTATATGAAACATCAACGTTAGTGTGACCATATTTATTCTCACACGACTGTCGATTCGCAAAACTTTACCCATCTGGCGCTTTGTAATCCACCACACCTGAAGTTTGGTTTGCAGGGAGAATCATACGCCTGTTTAGCCCTACGTCGCTTTTGAAAATAAACGAACCTCTTCATTTACAAAGCAAACCTACCACCTCTGCCAGTGCTTTTTTTCTGTGCCCCCGGTTTCATTGAAACATGAATTAAATGGTTTTAGCATCGCCTTACAGCACATCCTCTGAACGTTGGATTTGTTCCACAATAGTTCGCAGGCATTTCTCGCCATTGTTCAGTTTCTTCGAGTCTGAATGCATGAATACACTCGTAACTCTGGTATCTCACCTCATTGGAAGCTGCTGGACAGCTGCAAACCATGTTTACAGCGTTTCGGCCGGATCCTGAAAGCCTTGTTTGACTGTATTCCTGAATTACGATTGTTCTATGTTTTCTTATATCACGCAGAGCATTATTTTTACTTCTGTCCTTTAGTCTTTTCACTCCAGTGGGAAAACTAGGATGTTGGTGGATTCTGTATTTCTCTTTGTGCCAAAAGTTGTAATTGTGTTCGCCTTCATGCTGCCTCATAGTCACTTCTTTCTCTGAGCGTAATATGTTTCTTTACATACCATTTGTGGCTGTATAACAAATATATCAAACACACACATATATAATGAGAAATACGAATTTCATCAGCATAACCACTCATATTGGCCAAATATGGACTATTTTACTATCATGAAATAAAAAGATAGTGGGGTATCCAGGAAAAGTGCGCTGAGGCTTAGAAAGTTATTGAAGTAACTATCTAGTGTATTAATGTGGTGACTGCTTTGGTTTGGGACCTCAATACCTTCAGCTTTCTCTTCCTAAATATCTTCCTTCTCGAGATCTTCGTTCATCTCCCCCAACTCCCTCAGGGTCAGTCGCTTCTCCAAGCAACGAGTTGGTGGTAGATCTCTTTCTTCGGCTGGGGCCTCCCTCTGAAACAGCCTCCCTGTCTCCCTGAAACTTTAGGAGAAACATCTCTGGTTCCGTAAGCACCTCAAAACCTCCCTCTTTGCTTCTGCTTTCTCTCCTACTCTCCCCTGCTGAACTCCTGGCTGAAACTGCACTGGTCAGCTGGCTACCCTCTGATCTAGTGCCCAGGTCCGCTTTCCCACCAGAGTCCCCTTTCCCACCAGTTGCACACCTGCACTGCCCCCCAGTCAACCCTCACGCTTGAGGACTGTTTTCTGCATCCTTACAGTCCCCTACCTGCACTTGACACCTGATGTCTGCACTTACCCTTGAACTTGATGCCAGCTGGCTGCACCCTTTACTTATTGCTTATTTATTCTATTTATTTTTATGGTCAATCCCATGTAGTGCACTGCTCCCTCCCCTCTGCACTTTTACCCTTCCCCCGCACTTGCGCGATTTCAATGTCATCTGGCCTAGTAAGATAGCTGTCTGTCTTCCCCCCTTCTCCCCCTACCTCTCCTCATCGCACCTTGAAACACTTAGGCGCGTTATGAATGCCATATCATATCATATCATCTGATTGATTTTCCATTCAACACCCACATTACTACTATGAAAATATCATACATGAGCTTTGCCACGATCACACTAAGGAGTCGATTCATGGAATATTTGCCCGGTTCAAAGTGACTTTGCACTGCTGAAAAGTGACTGCACTGCCAACACAACCTCTGATTTATGGAACCATGCAAAGTGCATTTTCTGCAGTGCAAAGTCTGAGCAAAGTCAGCACATATTAATTTTTGCAGTACAAAATGACTTTACCTGGACTTTGTACGTCAAAAATACACTTTTCAAGGTTCCATGAATCAGGGTTTGCGTTGGCAGTGCAAAGTCACTTTTCAGCAGTGCAAATTCACTTTGAACCAGGCAAATATTCCATTAATCGGGCCCTTAGAGTAACCTGTGTCAGTAGAAAACAACTCATTTGCTATCCTTATGAACCCCCAACCCCCAGATATGCAAAAGCATTCCTTCAAGGAGAAGAGAGCTCTGGCTCTGAGTCTTATCGATTCCTATACCATCAAAGTCATGATGTTAATCTTAGAGACAAAATCATGAATATCTTTTCACTCAAATAACCATTATATGTTTACGCACAGAAGGCTTGTCATCTCACTTACAATGACAAAGCCTCCTCCATTCTTAAGTGGCAGACTGTCCTCCAAGAAGGAGTGCAGCGTGTGGGAAGGGTATCCAAAACATTCAGTGTGTCACCTTGACCATGTAACCACACTATCATGTCATGGAACATTTTATCAGAGGTTGACATAAGCTGCTTTGTGATCTGCATACAAGCAGAGTAATTAAAATAAGTGTAGCTAATATTCTTTTGTGGGAAGAATGACATTGAAAGCAATATCCTTGCACATCTTAGCAAGGTCTTCATAAATAAGAGGCATAATCTTTCTGTGCTTTCGAATTGTGGCTTCATGTGAAATATTGTTTTTAGGAATTGCCTCAGATTTTCCTCCAGTGCCTCTAATGGTGATCGCTCCATCTCTTGAGGTTTTGGTGGGAGTAGGAATGTGGCATAAAAGCAATGATGGAATCACTGGCACTGTAAGTTGTAAACATTTGAAAGTTAGTGATGGCCTGTGAATATTTTCAAAAGAGGGAACATGTTGAGGGGGCCTTGAGTAAATTAGGCAAGTCCATTGGGAGATCACCCACAAGATCCCACACAAGAGAAGATTAAAACAAGTTACAAGTTTTCAACATTTTTATTATGCCCAAGTCAACAAAACCTTTCTGCATTGTGTTAGTAATTGTTTTCATGAAGCTGCAACCACAAGTTATACCAGCATTCCCGCTATAAATCACTTTCATGATGTTGCACCCATCATATATGTCAGCATCACAACAGTTAATCATGTTCATGTTACTGAACCCACAATATATGCCAACATTCATGCTAAACATTCCAAAAAACAGTGCCTTCAGAATATGGCAACATTTGTGCTGCATATTGAACTCATTATGTTGTTTATTTATTTATGTATTTATTTATTTATTTCTACCATGGCGGAGCCCGCAGGCATAAGGCACCACATGTACATGCAGAATCACAATATACAAACAAGTCACGGGACAACTTGAATCTACAGAATTTCAGAGAGGTTTTGGCTTAGATTAAGGGAGTTATCTAAACAAGTGGGTCTTGAGTTTCTTTCGGAAGTTAATGTCTGAGAGCTCCAGTATTATTTGTGGTGGGAGGTTATTCCATAAGGTTGCAGCTTTGGTGTGAAAGGCTTTGCGAGTCCGTTGGTTTTCCTGAAACAGGTGGTTACGAGGTTGCCCTGGGCTTCAGACCTGAGTGCCCATCTCAGTACGTGTCTAACCAGTTTGTTCTTGAGGTTTGCTGGGGCTTTCCCATGGACGCACCTGTGGGCTAGCATCAGGATTTTGAACTGTATTCTATCTTTGATAGTAAGCCAGTGTAGATTTCTCCTATCTTCACTAATGTGTTCTGTTTTCCTTTTTCCTGTGATGATTCTCAAAGCCCTATTTTTAATTTTTTTGACATTTTTCAATGTGCCTTTTGTTTGCTCCTAGTAGCAGGACATTGCCATAATCTAACCTGGACAATACGGTGGCTCTTGCTACTGCGACACAATTTTCCTTGCTTAGATAGGGACGTTTTCTGTGTAGGAGTCTGAGGTAATATGAGCAGTTCTTAGTCAGTTGCATGACCTGGGACTCGGCGCTCATTGATGCCTCCATGTGCCTCCCCAGAGTTTTGACTTTGATGTTTTGATGTTTTGATGTTGTTCCAACACTACATGTGCAAATGCATCTGGAAATCACTTTGATGTCAGTATTGCCACTATAAGCCACTTGTATAATGATGTTCCCTCGATATATGCTACCAGTGACACTGTATATCACATTCATGATGCTATTCCCACAATATATTCCAGCATTGCCACTGTGTATTACTTAAATGATGCTGCACAACTTATATATGCCAGCTTTGCCAATGTATATCACTTTGCTGAAATGGCACCAGTAGAAGCCAGGTATGACACACATTCATGAAGCTGCACCATCAATACATACAATCATTCATATTGTAAATCAATTTGATGTCATGCCTCCAATACATCAGAGTATTGTCAGTGCAAATCACTTTCATGAAACTGACCAAACTGTATGCCAGCATTGCCTTGCTATTTGAAGTTCATTATGGTGTTCCCACAACATATGCCAGCATTTTCCACTGCTAATCATGTTCACGATGATATGCCCACAATATATTCCAGGATTTTCATTATAAATCTCTTTATGATGCTGTACCCACAATATAAGTCTGGCACACAATATATGCTGGCATTGCCACTGCAGATAATGCAAATAATGATGATGATGCAGGCCTGCATGCACCACACTTGCGCAAACACACACAACGACACACACACACACACTAAGTCAATAAATCACACCGACATACACACGCTCTGTCTCTCCTTTTTCACACTCTCTCTCTGTCCCTCTTTCTCTCCCACACACACATTGAAAAACATAACAATACAAGTTCCAAAAATGTCAGATGCCACAAAATATAATTCACACCTAGACAAGGTGCCAACACATTTGGTGCTGAAAAGGTAACAGGTGCACCAGGCACAGGACACCCATTAGTGGCGCAGAATCATAATGGCAAGAGACATAAGCTAAGACATTCCAAATCAGTAGAAACGTTCCAGAAACACATTTTGCCTCACCACTTTGTGCACCACTGTATATGTATACGTAGAGAAGGAATTTCAGAACACAGTGCAAAATAAAAAACACAGGGACAAAACCTATTAGGCTAGAATAGAATGGAATGATTAGAAGTCTAAGGAGAGGACCAGGAGAACATCTATAACTTAGATGTGAACAATTCATTGTGGCCATATCACTTTAGCACAAACATTAGCCAGTGAAATAGAGGGAGATATGAACAAGAAGAGAAAGGATAGCTCATATATTAGACAAGAAAAACCAACCATAGAAATATTAGAGGTTTAATACACCATCTATGATGTCACCACACAATACACGTGTACAGAGAGACACAGAGCATCTCTTAGAGGTTAGACATAGATGAGGAGACCTGCAGGATTACCCCCACGAGTCACCAGTAGAGAGAGAGCCTACAGCCTGAGTCCCCAATCTAAGATCAGGGCATGTATGGAGGCATACTCCAAAGAATAGACACAGCTTGTGATATAAATCTTCAACAAGAAACAGAGGAACAGATTCTCAAACTCTAGATTAATGCATCCCACTCATAGAGTCCATAAAGTAACAACCATCGGTTTCTAACAAAGCAGTTAACCATACCATAGGTATACACCTTCTTCCTCTAACCCTCTCTTGGTTTCAGGACAGATAATGGCAGACTATTATGGTAACTACTGCACAAAAATGATGCAGCACACCAATATCCACTAGTGAGTATTCAACTGACAAAGATTCCTAGACTCTATAGGTCCTGGAGAGGTAAATTCCAACCATTGCAGAGCACAGCGTGAGTATTGATAACACAATGCCTTTGATGAGCAGGTACTATCGTTCCCATTGGGTGTAATGTAAGACTTATTCATCGACATTCCGGAAAGCATATGAGTGAAAATGCAAGCTATAACGCAGGAAGGCCAATTTGCACCGAACACGGTAATCAAGAGCAGCCTGGGTGCAGCAGAGATAGCGGGCCGTCAGGTGTCAGGGTGCCAGTTCTCAAACACCACTCATGGCTGCACTTAATAGGCTTTAAGCCAGTGTCCCGGGGCAGCGCTAATTAATGAACCCCTACATGCAAGATGGTAGATGAAAACTGAAAAATAGCAGAGAACCACTTAACGTTACTAAAAGTTATGGGACAACTCTCAGGACAACACGTCTCTCCTCGGGTTTCTAGGATGGCCTGAAGAGGGTTATGCCAAAGTTGGGTGCTGGTTCCCAACAGCCCTGCCAGGGTGTTCAATTTTCCCTGGATACCTGATCACAAATCCAACAAAGACAATCACAACGAGGACATTGCAGGCAACATAGAAGAAGACACGGTAGCAATCAACTTTCTCCTGCAAAATGTGGGACTTCACCAAAACAGTTGCTGTCCATATACATTTCCCTCCCATGCTACCACCAGAACGGTGACGAAGAAAGAATCATTCCCATGTAGGGTAGGCGATTGCAAAAGACAAGTGGGTATTAGATACCAACAGAGGGTTACTGCAAGGATGTACCCACACAGACACACACCATACAACCAAGAAATATTCTGACAAAGACTGTGCATTGACAGCTATAGAAGCTGAAGTAATTGCTCTACTTCAAAAGGGGGCTACAGAAGATGTCCCTTTACAAGAGAGGAGCACATGCATGCATTCTACCTTTGTCCTCCTCCCTAAGAGTTATCTAGAGATGAAACCAGTCCTGAACCTACAACCAGCAAACAAGTTTGTCAAGGTGCAGAAAGTCATGATGACAACATTACAAGAGATATCGGCATTACTAAACGAAGGACAGTTAAAGTGTGTGCAAATATGACATCCTCCCCTCCAGTGTACAGCACCACCTTTCTGAAGTAGGTGGGAGTATCGGAGGAGAGATGTCGTGCTTTCAAGCAGCAGGAGCTGCTTAGATCACTCATTATGGCATTGCAAGCATTTCTTAAAATGCTGCCACTTTTCTAATTTAAGAAAGTTTCTTAAACTTTCATTAAACTAGAAAAGTGGTCTGCCAGTTTAAGAAATACTATATTTATAAACAGAACTGACGAGGAAGTGACTGCAATGAATAATAAGGCATTTTATTCAGGTTTTTATGATTGAAGTATAAGAGGTTTGGGGTAAAGAGCACAGGATGTGATGGGGGATTAATGAGTCATATTTTTATTAGGTTACTACTCTCTTTCCTCCTGGGACATTTTAATGTGATGTTGTAAATATGGATGAGTTTGTTAAAAGATAAAGGTTTGTAATAAACCACATATCTTAATTATAAAAAATGTTTTTAAAAAAAATACATGGAAAAAGTGGGCAGTGGAGTATTTTAACTCGCTTTTCTGTGGTGCCAAACTGTGCTACTAGGAGGAGACTCCCCTCCATGTGGCTGCCCTGCATTCCTGATGGTTGCTAGGTCTGTTGCCAAGCCATAAATCAGGCAATAGTAACCGTCTTCTTTCATCAGAATATGGTGTTTGTAAGTAAAGTGTTCCTCTTTCATGGAAGAACACTTTCTTATGTTTGTACGCACCCCAGAATCAGCCCCTCGGTTATACGTTATTTTACAAGAAATTCGCCTTCAATGTTTGGAATAACATTAACACAAGGGTAGCATGGGTTCATGAAGGAAAGGGTTAAGAAGTTTTTCTTATGTTTTTTCCGAGTGCAATGTTCAAAGGGATGTTTTTTGTTAAAACCAGAGATTTATTTCGTCCGAACATCAAACTATTTTCTTTATTTCCCCGCAATGCATTCATTAGGAGAGAAAAAAGTAATTATTTCTGAAAAGCAATAAATATGCCATTACTCGATAAAACCATCTGCAGTCACCAGAGGGCTATCCTTTCAGAAGCTTGGGTGTAGATGAAATGGTAATTAGCTTATTCTGAAATTTGAGTATAGATTGCATTTTTGACCTATTATTAATTAGGCGTGTGTTGGCTTCTCTGGCTGTGTGCGCTATTCGCCTGAAGATCATTTACAGCTCTTGACAAGCTGCGTGTATTTGTGCCAGCAGAAGCATATTTCACCACATAACCTGCTGTTTAATAGTGCCGACAGAGACACTTTTTCCAAATAATAACTATCTCGTGAAATGAAGGGGCAGCGACTGAGCTGGAACTAATAGAATCTGCCTCAAGAACTACTAACTACTTCCACACAACATTATTTGTAAATGAGCAATTTCTTTTCAAGTATGGACCACAATGCTTTCTTCTAAACATTTGCCTACATTCAAATGTTCTATTACTCCCCTTTTAATGAGAATACTTCTTTATACAGTGTGTCTTAATTCATTCCTCGTCAAAGCGCTGTGAGGCTAGGTCTTAATATGACAAAAGTTCTTAGTACACAACTTATTGACAGCGCCAGACTGATGGGATGAGCAAGGCCTGTTAGGACTAGAACCTATCACTAAGGTTAGTGCTTAACTCATGAGCTATCCCCCAGTCACATTTAATGATAGCTATATGTAATGTAATGCAAAAAATGTTGGTTGGGCCTATTGACCCAGATCATCCTAACAACTGATGAGCTTAAGTATCCTTGGCCAGTTAAGTAAGACTTGACTTTCGCATAATAGAATGTGCAAAATATTTTGCAGAACTAAGAACACTAGGTTTGGGGTTATTTTCAATGCATTGTGGGTGGTCACGATGCAAGCATTCAGACGTGTGCAGAAAAAAAACGTATTAGGAATGTTTTTCCCTTTGCAGGTTTTCTCCATGGACATCATTAGGTCCCCCACCCCCCACCCACCCACAGCATATCCGTTTTTTATCTGGTATCTATGCGATTTCTGGAATCAGTGAGGCCCCTTTGCCTCAACTGCTTCACTCATATCGTTTGGGGTTTACTGGTCTGTCGCTATATCTACAAGCGAAGAGAATGTGTCCCCTTTTATTTTTCATGTTTACACTGTTAAAGATACTGCGTTCACCAAGACAGCTGCAGAGAAAATTGTTGTCCCTTTTTCCTTTTTCTAAGTAACCTGACAATTACATTTATAATGTGCACTAAATAGACTTGTGGCAGTTTTTCCCAGTGCATAGTCCTGCGCCTTTTTGTAGCTCAATAATTCTTTTTGTGTACCATAAATTCAATATGGCTAATTCTCATGGCTAATTCTCATCTTAAAAGCACTGTGCTCCTTTGTTCACCATCTTCCTATCACTTATGGTTACAAATGTCCATTTAGGGGCATACACTTTCATGAAAATCTTGTGAAGCACTCGCCGGTCAGGAATTTGCATATGTGTGGCTGCCTCCTCCCAATCCATACATCATTCAGAATATGTTGTGTTGCTAGGCAGATTGTGAGGTGGCAGACTGCCCCTAATTGGACAGTCTTCACCCGTTTGAATGTTGCAGATGTATTCCGTTGGTGGCCAGGCATTCCCCAACCCGAATGTTGGATACATGGAGAGCAGCTGGGGTCATTCGAAACTATCAAGGTACAAGCAGCTAAACACAAAATATCACCACAGACCCATTGGTGTGCTGCTAGAGCAACCCATATTGGCAAAGATCAACAAAATATATTGGACCACTGCCTTCAAAACAATTGGGAAGACATGAACTGCATGCCTTCCTCCGGTACCTTGTGGACCACTTATTCGAAAGCACTGCTCTGCAACCTTGACTTTTCCAAGGTCTGAGTTTCTGTTAGGAAAACATTTAGCCTGCACCGACCTAGAACCCGACTGCACCATTGCATGGGCACCTTCTGACCTTGTTGTGGGAAACATTCTTGAGAAAGCTCTGCTAGCACCTTGCCAACCTACTGCTGATGTCTCTCACCACAAAGAAGGATCTTTTGGAATACAAACTCTTACAGTGCTGCTCTTGAGGTCCTGCTAACCGTGTTCTGGGCCACATCAACATCTGCTTCCCATCTCCGCTCCTGGATGATTCTCTCATGTCTCTGGAACCAAAATCGAGACTTCTTCATCACATTGAAGGGTCTATGCAAGGAACCGACCTAACATCTGTCGAAGTCTCAAACCTGCAGCCTGTGTGCCTTCAACAACGCCATCTAAACTTGGCGTGGTTGTCCCCCTCAATTCTTTGCCCTGGGGTGTAACTGGTTTCACAAGTCAGAGTCTGGCAAATGAGATATCTTATATGTCTTTAAAAACCCCTATCCCCATTGACTTGCATTGGCTATAAAGTCCTAATGTATAAAGTAACTCTTTTACTGGCTCATAGGACAAGGATCGTTGCTCAAGAGTCCTCTCTATAGTTGCGTAGGGCATAGGGGCTAGTAGTCTATCCTCTCTATGGCTACAGGATGGACTGAGAACATTCTACATTGCAATTATCGCCAAACCATGTTGATTATTCCACATGACTATAACAGACTAAGTTTTGATAATGGTAGGTATGGACTTCATAAGACCTGTTCATATTTTTTTAGATTATGCCAGCTCTTTCTAAGGCTTGTGAATCTACTTCTTTTTTTTAAACTTTTATTTTTGGCGGCAGAGGTATACATTAGGCACACTCAATAATCCAGCAAATAAACAGCACAGTCACATTAATACTTGGTACATAAGATGAGTCACTCACAGTGGACGCAGCAATCAACTTAGCTTCACATAAGAGAAGTGGGAGAATGGATTCAGGGTGCAGGAGTAGAATCCGTTGGAGTAGGGGACGAGCCCGATCCGGGCGCGTCCACATCTTGGCTGTTGAGGTACGCATTAAATTCAACCCAAATGTTCTTGGGGCGTGAATGGCCCGGGAGCATTGTCAGATATTCCTCTTCACAGTTTCGTGACCAGGTGAGCAGACGCAGCCAAGTCTGGAAGTCCGGAGGAGAGGAGCTCCTCCAGCCCTGGAGTACGCATTTCTTGGCTACCATACAGCCTATGTTCAAAAACTTAACCAGGCCCCCAGTGCCGACCCCCCCCCACATCCCAAACAGAACCGCCAATGGATCCGGGTCAAGCACCGTGTCTGTTATTGCAGCAAGTGTTTCTAGGATGCGCCTCCAGAACTCTGACAATCTGTCGCAGGACCAAAACATATGTAGATGATCAGCTTTTTGGGCCCCGCAGCGTGGGCAGGCGCGCACAGTGGCATGGGTGAACCTTGAGGTGCGGTGTGGAGTGTAATATAGCCTGTTTAAAAGCTTGTATTGCATGGCACGATACCGAAAGTTTAGAGAGACTCTCTGAGTGTGGAGACACATCCTCTCCCAAATCTCATCGGAAATCTCCAGACCCAGTTCGTCCGCCCATTCACCGCGTGCCCTCGGAGCCAGAATCGGGGTAGTGTCTTGTAGGATCCTATACAGAGAGGATACAACGCCGCCGGCACAGCCAGAATTAGCAATGTATGCAACTGCCGGGGCATCCGGGGGCTCGTCTGGGAATGAGGGCCACATGGCGCGAAACGCTGCCCGGAGTCTGTAGTATTGAAGAGTTTCTACTGCGGAACCAGTGTGCCCCGGTTTCCACGTCCGGGGTTCAATAAACCTGCCCTCGGGGTAGAAGTCGGATAAAGCCAGATAGCCCAGTGAGCTCCAGTGTCGAACCAAGGCAGTATCATGTGTGGGTTCCAGCCCGGGGAAGGACCATGCAGGGAGCCATTTGTAATAAGGGGAGGACTCAGGCGTCGCATTAAGCAGGCGCGTCCAGGCACGGAGGGTCACACCAAGTGGATCAATAGGGGAATCGGGTGTGTACTGACGGTGGAGGATGAGGGACATTACGTTGACACCAGCGGCAGCTAGCCGCTCCAGCTTGACATACGGGCGCTCTGGGGAGCCTGGGTACCAATGCGTGGCGTGTTGGGCTTGGGCCGCAGTCCAGTATAGAGTCAGATTGGGGGCCGTGAGACCCCCTCGTTTGTATGAAAGTGCCATGTCAGTCCACTTCTTGCGCACCGCACCGGAGTGCCACAGAAACTGCGCGCAGAGCGAGTGGAGTTTGGTGAAGTAGGCCTTCCCGGGCCATACGGGTATGTTGGTAAAGACATAAAGGAGTTTGGGGAGTAGGATCATTTTAATGAGGGAAAGTCTGCCAGCTATGGATAGTGGGAGAGCGCGCCATCGCAACAGTTTGGACTCAACGGTCTGCGCCACAGCCGTAGAGTTGTCGGCTAGTAGAGCAGGCTTCGCCAGGGAGATGCAGACACCCAAATATCTGATACCTTCTGGGGACCAGCGAAGAGGGAATTCCGTAGCGGGTTGTTTAGTTGAATTAGTCAGTGGAAAGATCTCGGACTTGGAATAGTTAATTGTGAAGCCAGAGTGGGTGCCGATACGAGTAATGTCCCTCAAAATGGGGTCGAGGTGCGTTGTGGGGTCTCTAATATACAGTAGGACATCATCTGCGTACAGAGAGATGATCTCAGGGTTACCCTTCAGCCTGATCCCCCTGTGAGCGTGACGGGCACGGACCCAGTCTGCCATTGGTTCTATCACTAGGGCAAATAAAATGGGTGAGAAGGGACAACCCTGGCGTGTGCCCCTAGAAAGTGTGAAGGGATCAGAGGTTAGGGAGTTGACCCGCACCCGCGCCACAGGAGAGGTGTACAGCAACTTAATGAACCGGATCATATTTGGGCCAATACCCATTGTCTCCAGTACCAGCCACATGTACCGCCAGGAGACCATATCGAAGGCCTTCTGGGCATCGAGCGTGACTGCCACAGCCTGCGCTTCCTGGTCCATCCGGGACATAACATTAAATAATCTCCTGATGTTGTGGGAGGTAGCCCTCCCAGGGACGAAGCCAGACTGGTCTTCGTGGACTAAATAGGTCATGATGGGTAGGAATCGATTCGCTATAACTTTAGCGAAGACTTTAGTGTCAAGGTTCATGAGAGAGAGAGGTCTATATGATCCACATTCATCTTCGGGCTTGCCAGGCTTGAGCAGGACCATTATGACTGCCTCCCGCATGGAGGGGGGAAGAGCCGAGACCCGTATTGATTCGTCCAGACCTCGAGCAGCCTAGGGGCTAGTATGGCGATGTGCTCTTGATAAAACTCGGCAGTAAGTCCGCCTGGACCCGGTGCCTTACCTTTGGGCAGGTCCGAGATGACGGTCACTACTTCATCCAAGGTGATTGGGGAATCTAGCTGCTCCCGGGTGGAAGGGGAGATCTCCGTAGTGGAAATCTGGTCAAGAAGGTCACGGGTGTTTTGCTCGGTATGCTCTACAGGCTGGGTATAGAGGGAATTGTAGAATTCAGTGAAGATATCTAGGATTTGTTGGTCAGTCCACTGTATGTTCCCATGTTTATCTTTAACTGAGGTGATCTGAGTACGGCCAGACTCCCCCCTCACAAGAGTGGCTAACGTTCTCCCAGGTCTGTCCCCCTCACCATATTTCTTGGCGGCCTGCGTGCGGCTGAAATATCGGACCTCACTGGCGGCAAGGGCATTATAAATATGGAGCTCGTCGCTGATCTGAGCGAGGACGGTGGGATCTGTCCTAGTGGAGCCTCGGAGTTCCAATTGTTTAAGTTTGGCTTTGGAGCGGCCGAGGGCGGCCCTGATTGATTTTAATACCCCCGCCTCCCGCGAGATAGACATACCTCTAATGTATACTTTGAAGGCGTCCCATCTGACCGCCGCCGAGGTGTCCTGGAGGGAGTTATGAACAAAGAAAGATTCGATATCGGCCAGTATCTCAGCCCTGAACACAATGTCCCGGAGGGCCTCGGATTTAAAGCGCCAGGTGGGAAACTTGGGGACAGGGATCCCTAGCCCAACGGTCAGTGTAATCGGGGCATGGTCTGAGAGTGTGCGGGGTAGAATTCGGGCGCTCTCTACTCTGCCCATCGCGTCCCCTGACACCAAGAACAAGTCTATTCTGGACCAACTGTCATGCACAGACGAATAATAAGTATACTCCCTCTGCTGGGGGTTTAGTGTCCTCCAGACGTCACAAACACTGAGCGTCCCGATGTGGTCTCGCAGTCTGTGGGCAGCTCTTGACAGTGCCCGGACAGCCGTGCCAGTTCTATCCAGGACAGTGTCCAGAATGAGATTCAGGTCGCCACCCCATATTATCTGAATGCCAACATAACCCAGCAGTATAGAGGTGATAGTGTCAAAGAATTCAGGAGAGTCGATGTTGGGGCAGTAGGTGTTAACAAGCAGATATTCACTATTTACCAGTGTGCAGTGGAGTATGACATAGCGACCCTCCGAGTCAATGCAGCTTTTATGTAAGATAAACTTAATGGATTTGTGAATCAGCGTGAGAACGCCCCTGGCCTGGGACGAATACGCGGTGAAGAATCTAGCGGGGCCCCATGTCGGGGCTATGGTCCTCGACATGTGGCCCGCAGAGTGTGTCTCCTGCAAAAACAATATCTTACACGCATGCCTGTTGGCATAAGCCATAATCTTGCGGGCCTTAGTGTGGTTGCTCAACCCCCTGATGTTCCAGGACATGATGAGAGTGGTCATTGCAGTGTCAGGCAGCTAATCCCGCAATGCACAGCTAATGTACCTCCCAAATCCAGCGATAGCATGAGTTACCAGCCGTGGTGCTGAGTGTGCAATCATAGCCAGACAATGCGTGCGCCATGCAACCTTGTGTGCCTTTTTTAAATAACACCCCATTCCCACCCCCCTCCCTCACTACCGCCCAATAGGCAGCAGTGTGTTCATTACCCGCCCTTAACTGTAAACGGCTGCGCCATACCCAACTTGGCCCGAACTGTCCAAAGGCCCAACCAGGGCTAACACACAACCATAGCATAAAGAACATTGCAATCGCAGTGGGGTGCGCCGTTGCCGTGCACTGGCGCGCTTAAGGCCCAGAGGGTTGTTACAAAACAAGCAGTGGACTGCGGTATCATAGTGCAAGTTTATAGGTCTAAGTCTCAGCGAGGCCTGGCTGCCAGGCCCTGGGCACTGCAGCTGAACACCCATACCAACAGGAAAACTCAAGATTAACATCTCAATAGTGCAATTAAACTAGCAGTGAGTATCGGGGACGCCGACCGACATGCAAGCTGTCAGAGCCGCATGACCGGATAAATGAACCATCAATGAGGTCGGCGGCCAACAGCCCTCCCAGTGCCTTGTAAACAGAACAATTAGAGAGAGCAGGGTCCAGACCAGTTTCAGTCATTGTTCATGAAGTCTTCGGCAGGGCGATGAAGAGGAACATGTGCCTCTATGAATTTCACTGCTTCCGAGGGGACCGTGAAAAAATAGAGTTTGTTGTTGAATGTGAACTTCAATCTCGCTGGGAACAGTATGGCATACGGAATATTTCTCTCTCTGAGCAGCTTCTTAACGGCGAGAAATTGCCGGCGTTCCTGCTGAACACCCACTGAGAAGTCAGGGAAAATCCGGATTACTTGCAAATCCAATCTGAGCTCCCCCTTTTCGCGTGCAAGCCGGAGAATCAGGTCATGGTCTTTGAAACTGAGGATCTTTGCAATAATGGGCCTCGGGAAATCACCAGGCTTAGGGCGCGGTAATAATGCCCTGTGGGCTCTCTCAACTGTGAAGAAGGGGGACATGTCGGGGTTGCCCAGGAGGTCTTTCAAAAGGTTCTCGACCGCCGACTCGAGTCGGCCCTTAAGCGCATTTCCGGGGACTCCAACAATGCGTAGATTGTTCCTCCGTGACCTGGATTCTAAATCGTCGCATTTGGCCTTGACTGTCTTCATGTCCATGACCAGAGTGGAAACAGTGCCCTGCAGCGTGGCAGTGTTATCCTCGTTAGTGCTGACCCTATTTTCGGCCTCAGTGATTCTTGACCCGTGCTGGTCCAATGTGGCTTTGAGAGACGCTACGTTTGCATTAATATCGTCTAGCTTTTCATGGAAGGCTGCAAAATTCCTGGCCATTGACTCCATCATAGATTGTAGGTCTGTGGGAGGTGTTTCAGCGGCCGGCAGTGAATCCGCCCGGTCACCAGGTGCACGGGGCAAGCCAGATCTCGGGGTGGCTCTCGCAAATCTGTCCATGGCTCCGGTCTTACTTGTATTCCTGGATCTATTGGGCATGGCGCTATACAGCACTAGAGATACATACAACCTCTATGAGTGGTATGCCTGCAAAAGAAATTTGTCACAAGAGTAGAGGTGAGCGCTATCTTGATGAGTCAGTGCAGATCGAGGTCGAGGTAAAATTGCAGGCAGGCAGGCGATGCTGGCGCCAGGAGCCAGGGGCCGGAGGGGCAGGCAGAGACCGCTGTGAGGATCCAAAAGTGGCAGGGATCACAAGGCGCTCAAATAGGCGGTGAGCTCAGCCCAGGGCCATGGGGGAGCGCCGGGGGGGAAGCAGGGGCGGTAAGGGAGCAGCGGCCCCAGTTGAAGTAATCCCCGGCTCCTCACCTGCATCCGCCGAGTCCAGTAAGCCCGATCACCCCCGCGGCCACAGCACACCCAGCGGGGCACAACCGGGCCGCCACCGAGGTAAGCCCCAGAGATGGCGCGCAGCAGTCGGCCCCCAGCCGGCGCACGGCCCAAGACGCAGGCCGCGAGCGTCCGGATCTCCAGGCGGCCCACGGAAGCCGGCGCTTGGTGCAGAGGGACAGGCCAGCAGCAGGTCGGCGTCGCGGGCGTAGGCGGTCGGACCAGCATACGAGCCCAGATGAAGGCGGAGGCAGGAGCGGGCGAACCGCCGCCGAGCGGCCCCCAGCAGTGTAGTTCGGGGCCGCCAGTGGCCCAGGGTCTCGGACGCCGGCCCCGCGGCGGTGCAGCGCCGCTCGAGGGTGGTCCGGGTAGGCGACGGCCGAAGCACCGACACCGGGAGGGCAGATCCGCAGTCTCTGTGTGGCGGAGCAGGCAGGCGTCCCAAGCACGATGGTGAGGCGGCCCCGGCAGGATGAAGGGCGGAATGCCACGTGACTCCCGGCCTCAGAAGCCGGCTCGCCGCAGAGGCCCCACAAACACGCCGTATCTCGGCATCGGAGGACCAATTCACGCTCAAAACACACCGACACGTAGCCCCAGATGTCAGGGAGGCAATGGAGCAGGAATAAGGGCATGTAAGAGTCGCCAACCGCAGATGTATACGGATAGGAAGCGGCCGTACACGGAGCTATCAGGCTAGGCAGCCATCTTGACGGCTGCTCAACAATGCCCCCCTGTGAATCTACTTCTAAACTTTTCTTCACCAGAATAACTATCTTACAGTGTATTTGCCTATATAATACTGTGCAGAAATGTGTGTGGATGGGCCTTTAATCACCTCAACCCAAACAGGTCCACCACCTAAGAAGCGAGTAAACGGTTGTGCATAACACAAGTTTATTGTACAAAGCTCCAGGGAGCAGTTAGATGGTGTTGCAGGACCAAACTAACCCAAGTCTCAACAATACCACATCAGTTCACATCTTTTATACAGGTTTGCAAAAGTTAAAACACTTTCTATAAGTGCCACCAGTGCCGTTGCTTGTGCAGAGTAATGAGAAGGCAACCCTCTCTTCAGTTTGACCCGGCACAAAATCTGCAGGCTGCACTGTCTCTGCTACAAATGTCACGTAATTTACTAGGTGAAATCGCAAGGGATGAATTTGATGAAATTACCTCATACCCTGACACTATTCCAGTCGTCAATGTGGATTTCGATTTTTCTAGAATTGCAAAGACATCATGACCTGCATACAATGTCACTGGGCAACCCATAGCAATGGTCAAAGACTTTTGAATTGCAAAACTGCTGCCGCTGGAGTTTGCTCACAAGGGAACTGTCCCTCCATCACTGGGTCTAGCGGTCCACTGTAATTCATGGAAGGTTTGCGGCCTAGTGATGTTTGCTTGGTCAGGACCACTTTCATCACCTGCTCATTTGAACTGGAAAAAAGAAAGAATGGCTTCTTGAAATTTGGGGTCGTGAGGACCAGAGCATTACTAATCGTAGCCTTGAGTTCCTGAAAGCAAGTCCCAATTTTCTTAGACCACTCTATTAGAACTTTTACCTTCTGTGCTTCCTTTAATCCATGCAATAAATCTACAATAGTTACAGAGCAACAAGAACTGCCACATTTGTTTCACTGTGAACAGCTGGGGCATATTTTGAACTGCAGTGGTTCTCTCTGGCATTACCTTCCTTACTGTGGGTGATATTTCTTGCCCCAAGTAAATTACCTCTGTCTCACAGTACTGCAATTTCTCTTTGTCTACTTTGTACCCCTTCTCCGCGAGCAGGGTGAGGAGCGTTATTTGTCTTCTTGACACAGCTCCTCTGAAGTGCTGCAGACTAATAAATACACGTACTGAATTACAATACTGGATACATGTAAGTCCCCCTAATCCATCTGAAGCACCCTTTTAAAAATACTCAGAGAATTGCAGTACCCCTGGAGCAACCTTGTGTACTTGAATCTCTGACCATGATACATAAACGCTGTGAGGTATTGATAACCATGGTGTAAGGAAATAGAAAAAAATGAATTTTTTAAATCAATTACCATGAAGTGGGTCGACCAAGTACAGATGTCACGGCGAATGGTGGCAGGTTTCCGTACCACTGGAAATGCTGCCTCAACTATATTATTGAGGGGGTGCAAATCATGGACCATCCTCCAACGTGACCCCTTCACCTTCTTCACTGGATAGATAGTCCTATTGCATGGGGATACAGAAGGTTGCATTAGGCATTGCTTTAACAATCCTATGATGGTCTCGTAAATCCCTTTGTCTGCTTCCTTAGATATGGGGTACTGCTTAACCCATGGTAATATCACACTGGGTTTCAAATGCATCCTCACTGCTCCAACACGCTTTAGCAGCCCCACATTTTGAGGATTGCTGGTTCACAAATGGTCTAGCACTTTTCCCAAATGCTCCTTCCAAAATGACGGTGTATTTTTACAATAAGTATGGTCTTTGATACTTCCCTTTGCGCTGTTGCTATCTTTCAAGGCATCCCAATTTCAAAGACCATCTCTCCTGAATCTTCGAACAATTCTCTTTGAACAATTACTCGTCAGACACTCCCCTTAGCGATAAGGTCAGATCGATGCACAGAACTGTGTGCCACTCGTCACCTTCCTCCTCTGTGCCTGAGAGAACCACCCTGTTTTTCTTAATCACTACAGCCTCTAAGAGAATGGTAACAATGGCACCTGGCGTTACTTACAGCAGCACATCAGGTCGAAACAAAAACTCAAATGGTACTCGCCACGCCTGATTTATGATCCGTGGGACCCAACTCAACAAAACCATCAACCCATATAGGAACAATGCTGCATGCATGAGGACCCTCCGAATCGTTCTGTCACTACAATAGCTCTGAAAGCATGCTGCTTCCCTTAGCAGATACAACCCTAGAATCGAGCATACAATACCATCCTCCATGAAGACAATGGACATCCACAACTCGCTCAGGATGTCCCTTCCGAAACAATGTAATGGTGTGTCCGTAAAATACACCAAACGGGCTGATACATTTTGATTACCTGCCTTGATACGAAGATCTTCAGTATAAGGAACTGACAGGGCATCCCCAGAGAATCCCTGTGTGTCCATCGTTTTGCCTGACAAGGGAAATCTACCTTCCTTGATACAAGACTTGGTAGCTCCTGTGTCAACCATGAATGAAAACGTTTGGTCACCTACCTGAATACCTATCCTCTTCCAGACCAGTGGTAATGGACAGGACTGGACACATTAGAGATCCCTGTCGGCTGCCCTACTCCTGGTGCATTTTAGCACCCGGGATAGAAAAAGGATTTCCCCCAAAAGCACTTGCTCCAGTGTATTGCGCAACTGTTCCTTGTGGTAAATTATTCTTATCTGTTAATGACTCCAATCAAGCATTCCCACTAAGTCAGTGCCTTGTCTGGGATTGCTCAAGGGAAGCCCTTATTTATATATTTTTATGACAAGTTATAATCTGGATGATGAACCCTTGTATAACGCCCCTCTCTTAGAATCCCCCTGACCCCACTGAGCCAAGAAGTAGGTTTGTTTTGAAAATTAAAAGGTTTATTTGAAAAATTAAACAATAGATATATATCACACTTTTATAAATAAATTGATAATTGATAGCACACTTGTGAATATGAGTAGTAATGAGCAATAGGTAATCCTACAGTAGCACAGTTCTTGGTTACTTATGAATAAGAACAGAGGATTAAGGTAGTAGAGAATGCTTTATATGGTTCAAGGAAATGCAAGGTGGGACAGAATGCAACACAGAAATAATTTGATATGATTTCAACAAGAGATAATGTGATCACTTTTCCTTTTGACAATTCACTCCCCCCCTTTATGCAATATAAGGAAATGGAAGGAGAGCACACAGTCTTCAAGAATACCAACAAAAATGCAATACAAAGTTCCAATTCCCCCCCCCCCCCGCAAGCTTAGAGAAACAGGGATGCTTTTAAACGCAGGCAAAGTATTTTAAATGTGGTATGCAAAGAAGGGAAAAATATGCTAAAAATGATTTTAATTCCCTATAAGAGATTCAGGGTGGGTGATAGCTACTTTAAATTAGCTCAGGATCACTTTAGCAATGCTCTATGAATGATTGTCAGGTTGCAAACGAATTTCAGCAAAGGAAAGCAAGAAGCTGCTATTTTGACAAGTGAAGCAATTTGAGCCAAATCGCAAATCGCGGCACTTTTTCCGAGTGCGTCGAGCGCGATTAAGGAAAAAGTATAATGAATAGAAAGTTTCTGAGTTTGTTGGAAAGCCCAGAATCTTAGCTTTAAAATGAAAGTTAAAACTCGCTTCTATCACTAACGGTTGAAGATATACGGACCATTTTATGAAGGTAGTTTTTCAGAAATGAAATAATGATTCAAAATGGCAAATGACACTTTTACAGGTTTAAAATCGGAGAAGGGACACACGATTCTACGATGCAGTTTTGGACAGGTGAAATGCTTTGAATCAGATTATTTTAAGCTAAGAGATGGGTTTTGCACAGTTCTAGCTGGGTACTCACACTATAAATTTGAAAGGAATGGCCTCGTCACGGATCTGGTCAACAAGTTTAGCTGCGGTTCTCTCTGCTCAGCGGGTCAATCAGGCACCGGTTCTGTTCACAGCGATCTGGTCCAGGTCTGCTAGCGGATCTGGATCTCTGGTTCTGGTCTCTGCACTGCACAGCGGTCTGGTCTAGGTCTCTTGAATTGGATCTGACGGTTCTGGATTCACAGGATTCTTAGCAAGTAGCAAACCACGCAGCCCGGCGGTTGAATAGTTTGCAAAGGATTTTGAGGCCTGCTGAAGAGAACTCAGCTTGTGGGTTAGGTCTTTGCTTTAAGTTCTGGAGTCTGAGTTATAAGTTCTGGTCTCTGTCAGGATTTGAAGTCTAAGTGCTGGATCTGGTGTCTTCTGGCAAAGTGCTCCGCAATAAATCAGCTTGAAGTGGGAAGTCAATGTCCCTGTCTGGCTTCCAGTGGCTCTTTTTATCTCTTTTGAAAATGGGTGTGGATGCTAACTTTCTATGCCCAACCCACTCACAATTTGATAGGTCAAGGATTTCTCTTTGACCTGATTTGAGAAGGGAGCAGTGAGTCAGAGTGAGTCAGAGTCTTACAGTCTATTGAAGAAACGCCCCTTTGCTTTTACCTTAGAAAATCATTTTCATAACTAAACACATTTCCCAGATACACAAGTGGTTGACATTACATATACACATCATATATCACATAAGGTAGTTTCTGTTCCAACTCTGATGTTTCTAAGAGCTTGGTTAAGAAATGACAACAATTTGCGCTTTTTGGTTGGTTTACCAATATTGGATTTTTACCAAAAATGACACAGATGTACACCGCCTCTCTACACATATTCCAGTAAATTTTCATTTTTCTAGCGTCAACCCTGTGTCTGCAATCTCCATAATTCATGGGGTTTTGCGTCAGAACATGGTACAGAGTTCTAACACCTCTTAAAATGTGTACAGAAAAATCACAAGAATAATGATATTAATTATATCATTTTGACAAGTCCGTACTATGAATAATATGGCAAAGTCAGGGCCTGCATCTGTTGAGCTCTCATGTTAAAGTACTGTTGCCGTTCACGACAATCCTATGTCCCATTCTTCCAAATGACCAACACTGAATCCCATGACATCCTCCATAATTATTTCCTGTTTCCTTTGAACCGGTGACCCCTTCCTCAGACCCCCTCCTCCGAGCCTGCCAAATGACCCACTTTCCTGTAGAAATCCCCCCTTCCTCTAAGAAACACTCTTGTTGGCCTTGGACCGGGAACTTGCCCATTCAACCAACCATGTGTAATACCTGGTTCACTGTGTCCCTGTTGTCCCGGTTGCCCCTGTTGTCCATCCATAGAATTTGTAATTACTGCCCCTTCTAAACAAATCTTTGCCAATTTCTTTTGAATGAGCTTAGTCTCTGCTTTTTGTGCCTGTTCTACAATCTTCATGTCTTTTTCCTGTCTCCTCTTGCAAAAAATGCACAATGTGTGCCTGAATTCCCAGCTAACATTTGGCTCCTTACTACTTTATCTAAATCATGCTGGTCCATTCTTCAGCATGTGGTAACAAACCACCTCATTCTTGTCCCATGCTTCGCCTGTTTCTTCTTGCTTAACATCCCATTCCTCTACTTCTTCATTGTCTATTCTGGCTACTATATCTACTAACCCTTCTACAAGCACAGAAGCATAATTAGCACTCCCATAGGGTGCCGTCTCCCATCATCCCTACTCAGCCCCTGTTCCAGTGTCAACATTTGTGTTCTCCACATCCACCTCAACCATTCTGGTAACCACGTGGTCCAATCTAACAAGAGCCGACCCATGTCTCCACCTTCCTTTTCTGACATGCCTTACCTGTCTTCTCACTTCCTCCTGCTCGTCATCTCTTTGCCGCTGTAGCATCACTATCTCTTACTCTGCTAGCCTTAGCACTTCCTTCCTTTCATTCTTTCATTTCTACCACTCTTCGCAGCCTATCCTCTATCCTCACAGGAAGATGCCTAACCTCTTCTTTCTCTCTCATTTTCAATTATTCCTCTGCTTTTCTGACTACTGGACTCACTCTTTCTTGCTCTCCACCCTTTATCTATCTGCTAACTTCACAGTCAGGGGAGCTATCCCCTTCCTGCTCTCCGTTTTGAACCTCCCTGTTGCCCTAACTATTGAAGGAGTTATCCTTCCACTTTCCTCAAAATCCCAGTTCTTAGAAATCAGAACTGATGGAAGCATTACCTGTGTCTGTCTTGCCACCACTGGAGTAGCTGCTAGGGAAAATGGTAGTACAAACTCAGGGTCTGTGTAACCCTCTGCAGGCAATAAAGGATCACACCCATATTTGGGCAGTGCAGAAGACATTCCTGCACCCTCCTTTTTTGGCCCTCTGCCCACAATTTCAACATTATGGCCCTTCCTGCTTTTTGAATACATCCTCCATAATTCCAAGACGTTTAACCGCTTCTCTAACTTCAAGCCTTTGTGCTTTGTAGTTAAAAAGGTATGCAGGTTTTCCAATTTCCTTGTATCATAAGAACCCTCAATAGACCAAGAATTTATCATTTTCCCGTTACTCTCCTGTAATTGTAATTGGTTATTTATAACGTGCATAATACACAGAGGTTTCTTTCTAAGCGTGGACCCGGGGATCAAACCAGTGCTGCTCCACGTCGTATTCCTTCCAAGGCGAGCATGTTGCCCCTGAGTTATCCTCCCTACAACCATTCTCTGTGATATTTTAAGGCATTCACCTTCTAGCAGGGCAACACATGGCACAAAGGATTCAATGAAGGCTCCATACTACAACCCAAGTTATCAAAAAATGGTTTCACAAAAATCTAATACCGAGCTGAACCTGCAACAAGAAATATTTTTCACCCAAGCGCTCCCTTTTTACTCTTACCCAATTCCTTAGTTGCACTTCATACTCATTCACTGTATTCATCTTTACCACAATTAACTCACTTCACTATTTACTCCAATTCTACTTCTCACTCATACAGAGAAGACATCATCTTATTAAAAACACTTAACGGCCAATATTACTTCTGAGATATCCCCACCAATCGAGCATAGGACGCATGCAATACTTTCCACTACAGCACCGCTGCCCTCGCTCTTTTCATCACTAGTATGATTTTCTGTACAACAAACCCATCTTTTCCTGACTACAGGAAGTTTCCCTACACTACTTTGACTAACCAAGAAAATCGAGGTGACGGGCTCCGCCCACATGGCAAATACAAGAGAATGTCAAGGCCTACTTCACAAAGGTACGTACAGTTGGACTTACCCTAAGATACCTTACAGCAGAGAACAGTTCAACCACTCTATCAAAAACATCCACTTTTCCAAGCCACACAACCTCAACTAATTTCACACCCATATACCAAGTCTGCCCTTACCAAAAAAAGTACATCAAAGAAACAACCCCTTCCCCCCCAATACCCCCTTTCTTTAGACCCACAAATGTGTACTCATGTGAACTTGAAGTTCTCCGATGTGGTGCTTCATCCATTCACCCGCACAGCTGGGCCGCAGTACCATGTCTCTGGGGGGCAGACGGACCTTTAACAATATGGCATCCGCAGACCTATTTTTCACAGTGAACGGAAGACTGGTCCCTGTCGTGAGGTGCTGCAGCTGAGAGGTATGGACAGAAGACCCCCAATGTCTCAGAATGCCTGCGCTCCTACACTGGCTCGCCAAATCTGCGGATTGGCCTTTAAATACCTCAAACCAAGCAGGCCCACCACTTAAGAAGCGATTCCACAGTTGTACAATAAACAAGTTTATTGTACAAAGCTCCAGGGAGCGTTTAGATGGTGTTGAAGCACCAAACGAACCCAAGTCTCAAAAATACCACATCAGTTTACATCTTTTATACAGTTTTGCAACCGTTAAAACACCCCCAAATACGTTATTGCAGTCCACCCCCAAAGATGATTGGACAGAAACCATTTCAAAGAAATCCCATCTTTTCCCAATTCTTCTATTTACATTTGCCAGTCTTATCTTGAAAGGCATCTTCAGATCGTATTCAGAACACACTTCTACTTAGGATTTGTCTGTAGTAGGCCATGGCATCAGTGTGTGGCTAAACATTGGTATGGAAACATAATTCATTACTAGCAATAACTGGCCTAGGGCCTTTAACTTTAAGTGTGATTGCACATGGTCCGCTTATATATTTTAGCAAATACGAGGAAGGCCTGAATAAACAGGATCTTCATTCAACTACTTATCGCAATCTCAACTTCCCCAGACTCCTGATACTTCTGTAGACATACTCATTTATGTGAACACTACTCCAGAAAACACAGCCTCTGATGACTTGTAAATACAAATGACCACTGTATAACCTGACCTAAGACCTATTTTTTATTGCCAGCCCAGATACATGATCAACCCCTCTCTGTGACTTCAATACAATGAGCAAGATAACAGCTGTTCCCTTGTAGGACTGTTTAATCAAAAACCTCCATCCCGTTTGCAAGTTGACTTTCTTACTAGATGACTCGTTCTTCATTCCGTCAATGAATGTCCCTGCTATTTAAAATGTATGTGCAGCAGCTAACCGCAATGGTTAAAGTTACTGATTTACTAATTTTCTGCCATCTGAAAACCGGAGAAAGTCAGTTTAAAAGTCAACATGCATTTTGCAAAAGTCCCAACTACCATGTTTTTTGCAAAGCACCCCGTGTGCAGATTGTTTTCATGTTGCATTTGCAGTTTTAATATTGCATCTTTCTATATGCGTGAAGATCTAATATGTATAAATTATAAACAACAGTAACACTAAAAATAACAAATCCCATCTATAATTAACTGAACTCGATACCTATGAATTTGCATCATTGCGCCCAGACGCTGCCACCCCCCTTCATCAATAAGGTGCGCGCAACATGAACCCCTCACAATCATGGGGACCCTTCCTGACCACCCCACCAAATCTAATCCAAAGTGTTTGGGAACCCATTCCAATGTAGCAACATTTTGGATGTATCTATTTTTAATGGTGTTTTTACTTACCAGTAGTGTTCAGAACTTGATGCTTTCTTGATTGGAATAAGTACAATATCTTTGTCCTTGTCACCATTACCAAACCCAGCCTTTAAAACAAAAGGCTTTTTTTCACCATTCTCAAACCTTGCCTTTAAAACAAAAAGGTCCTTTCCCCTAAAATGTGTTTTCATAACTAGAAGCATTTTGCAAGTGTGCAGAGAAACCCCATGTATCAAGCATTGTACATGTAATGTCTGACTTGTTTTATAAATAAAAAACGGTGCTTTGTTGTTAATCTACATTTGATGAAGAACTATTTATGAAGAACTATTTACCTGTTTATTTTAGAAGTTGTGTTTTGTGCCACAGAGAAGGTGGCGTCTGTATGCAGTAGGGAAATTGAACGTATTCTTTAAATAAATATATATTCAGTCTGTTTCCCTGCCTGGTTCTTGGTTCATAGTTGGCACGGGGTCAAGAAATTCACGTGGCTCTATATGAGCGATAGATAGTGCGTAATGAATCTAACAAATACATTATTTCTCTGGTCTTGTTTAATTCGGAAGAGGTAACTCCCTGTGTTGAGCATGGTCTCCCAATATATTGTTACAGTTTTAAAAAAAAGTATTCTTGTGCATGTGTGTTTTAATGTTATGTTATGTTATGTTATGTTATGTTATGCTATGTTATGTTATGTTATGTTATGTTACCAGGATTTATACCATGCACTGCTGCCACTTGCACCATCTGCAGGGCTCTATGACAGATCTAAAACAAAAGGAGGAGCTAGGTTAGAGGAAGGAGAAGGCAAGTGCTAGATAGTTCATCTATAGTGTTGTTTAGTGCAGACCGGAAGAACCTTCAGCAGGTCTGTTTCCACATTTTATTTGTCCAAGGTACAGAGGCATGCATTGTCAGAGGGTAGTTTTTGTATGCATGGTGTTAGGATGCATTGGCTGATGGGTAGCTGGTATGTAAGTTGGTTATATATGTGCATTGCCGCATGAAGTTTGTTGGGAGGATATGTTTACATGCTGGTTGTGGGTGATGTAATTGATACGCATATAGAATGTTAGATCATAGAACATTGAAATTGTTAGTGAGGGAGTTCGCAAAGGGCACAATATCTGGTTTGAAATGTATGTCCCGTGAGTTGTTGGTAGATTTAATGGTTAGTGCCCAGGCTGGCTACCTGCGTGCATTAGAAAGCCAGGTCTTCCAGGTTTTCCAGAAAGTCAAATTACCATAAATTGTGCGGATTGCCTTTTGGAGGTTTTCTCAGAGAAGTGTCAACATTGCAAAGAAAGCTGATGCCCCATACCTAGGATATCACGTGGTTTCTAGAAGTACGTGGTTGCTCGATCTGAGTGTTCTCTTAGGGTGTAAGGGATGATCTTGACTTGTATGGGCTCGGTAGGAGATGTGGAGTGCATTGGAGTTAGTATGTATGGGTTTATATGGCAAGAAAAGTAAAGGTGTGAAAAAAGGTTAGAAAAAAACGCACAAGTATGGGAGAGAAAGGAAGCGAAGAAGGGAGAAGCAGTGAAAAAGGGGTTATTTAAATGTATAGTAGGTAGGTAATTTGGTCTGTCCATGTTCATTGTGTATGGTTGGCAGAAGGTTTCCCCTGACCAAACAACAACTTTCTTCCATTTACTGAAGTAGCATGTAACTGTATTTGGCTTGTGAGTCTTTCCAGGGATGTCTATACTTCTCGGTGGCATTCGCAAGTGCCCACATTCTATGAATTTAAGAGCCATGCTGCTAATTTCACACATCATGTATTTTGCAGTGTTTCTTGTTGTCTTTCTTTTGTAAGCACAATGGGCCCAAGCCACAGAGCACTTTTCAATAGGATTGCGCCATGATGAAATGCTTCTATGAATCAGGACCAATGTGTGCTGGATGAAGCTTGAAAGGGGATCTACAAACATGTGGAGCATTCGCGGATCCACACTTGTCATTCCCACGTTGGGCTGATAGGTATCAGAATCAAGCTCTCCTGAAATAATTTCTGACCATCCCTGTGTATCGGGCTCCATGGTTGATAAGCTAAAGCAAATGGCCGACCATGTCATCCACAGGGCATTTACTTACTTTATTTATTCATCCATTTATTTAGTCATTTATTGGACATTTGTATGGCACTGATACACATGTGTTTCCACGCACCACTGGAATTGCTCAGTGACTCTTTTTCTGGGCAGCAGGATGCAAAGCTTTGGCATTTTGCATTTAAAATTGTTGTGAAGCAGTCTATACTGGGAGCTCCCCATATTTTGAAAACCTATCTCAGTGCTTGTAATGCTTGACTCCCAAGTGTGCTCATGTTGAACCTGATGGCTAAATTGGTCTACCAGAACATTCATCACCTTGGGGACATGTTGGCTTTGAACCAAAATGTCCTTCTCTATGCCCCAATGCCAGATTAGCTGAGTGACCTGTGATAGTGATTGGACATGTGTGCTCCCCTGTTTGTTTAAGTAATACACTGTTGTGGAGATGTCGGTACTTACCAGAACACTCTTGCTGTGTAGCAATGTCTTGTAACTGCCATGAACTCTAAGACGTTGATGTTCAGTGTTGCCATGCAGAGGCGTTGCTAGGGGGAGAATGAGGTGGATATAGCCCCAGGTCTTTTGGTTGAAGCCCCGGATAGAAGCTCAGGAGCTACAACCAAAAGGCTAGCTAGCCCCGAGTTCCGACAGTGCCGACATTAGTGTAGCCCCAGATCTTTTCCAGACCTACCAACACCCATGATTTTTATCATGAGCTCAGAATCGGCCCCCAGATCTTTCAGAACACAACATAGCAACATTGATTCATCAAAGGTATGTTTCCCTAAACTTCCTCAACTTGTTATGGAAACTATGGGATTGAAATTCCTCTTGGATTAGAAAGGGTGAACATTCAGAGGCACTTGAGCGGTAGTCAAATAATGATGAGGAATTATCTTGTAGATCGTGTACAGATTTTATGCACAATCGAACAATGTTCCATCTGATAGTGTTTCCTTCTAACAATATTGTTTGATTTTTCACTGCACGTACAAGCAAATTGAAAAAGGTGTGGAAACCAATGAGTTTCAGGATTATTTACTGGGTATGTTGATTAACTCTACGGCCCAGATTATCTTGCATTTGAGCCAGTGATAAGAAGTGTGTGTATGCACAGATAGTATGGAATGTTGGACACAATTTTAGTCACACTCAAAAGCACTACAACAAGCATGTATCAGACTCTTTTTGAATGTTTGCTTTTGAGAAATGTTATGTGGCAAACATACTAAAGAAATCAGTCTTCTTCATGTTTGCCCCATGAAAGACTTTTTAAGTAATATGGATTGCGGCAAAACTGGTTAGTTCCATTCCCTATTATAGAAGCTGATAAATTGGAGCAAATTAATTTGCTAAATATTTCTGCACTAGGGCACAGTTTAGATATTGTGGCCTGGTATTCCAGATCTTACTCCAGCAGCTAAAAGGGGTTGGTGGCAAACAGTGACTACTGGTCTGTTTACATTGAAGGAGTAGGGTGAATGATTACCAAGACCAGAAAACAGCAATCAATCCCTCCTGTAGTCAACCATTGTAAATGTGCTTGCTGGCATTCATGGCATGCTACTGGTGGTTCTTTCCATTGTGATGCCAAGAGTTGATCACATATTGCTTTTCTCTGATAGAAGAACAGACTGAAAAGGGTGCACAACGAGCCCTAACATTCCAGGACTGATTCACAAAGAGTTGGACTGGAGAAATGACCATGAGTATTTCAGATTTGCAAATGCTATTTTATGCATGATTAACAAAGCCTAAATCGGAAGCGAATCTGGAGACCCTCAAATGCCCTTGAGCAGTTCTTTGTCATTTGCTTTTGCATATAATAAAAATTATCTGGGTGGGCACCAATTTGTTTTGAAGTTTTAAACAACAAACAGTGATTGGCAAGAGCTACTTGTAGTTATTGGAGAATAGGCAGGAGCTAATGGTGAGAGCTACTGGTCTCGTGATATCCATGCATATGAGAATGTGCACCAAGACTTTGTTTTAGGTGGTTTATTTGCCCTTATTTAAGAAAAAAAGAATCATACATACATTTACCAAGGTATTAATAGCTTCAAAAACATATGTATGTCATTGTATTTATTGCAGTATTTTTTCATAGTAGCTGCCCCACAAAAAATGTTGTCAAGCATATCAGAAGGTTGGAAACCAATCGGGATGGAACATTCAATGTGATGGCTGACCCTGCATGCTACCCACAAGTGTTAAGTAATCTGGTGTGTAGTTTGATACAGCAGCAGCACTTAGATATTGTCAGAAAGGATCAAAGTTTTGATTCAAGAAGTTTGTCTGAAAAAGCCAGATTTGCAGAGATAGGCAATCACATTTGCTGATGGTGCCGATAACCCCTTGCCACAGTTTTTGCACCTAACTGCACACCTTACATGGCAGACATGAATTCAGTGCAGTTTTTAACATCTCTTACAACATACTCAGCCAGTCCCAGTCACTGTTCCCTTCACAATTGCATTTGTTTTTCATCAAATAATTAGCAACTTTGAAGGGTGCCTCTATAACTGCATTTGCATTGCAGCCTTTAGTTTACCTACTTGTTAGGATTGCAACAGCTTCCTTTCGGAACATTATTTTCATAATGTGTGTGTATTATTGTCAAAATGCTTATCAATGTTACTCTTTTTATCCCACTTTAACTTGGGCACCGTAGATTAAAGATGCATATTTTCGCTTTACGCAAGAAGAGGAATAATTGGCTTCCAACTCTGAATGGAAATGGTACATCTTTTGCCTTTTGTTGGATCGTGCATCTGCATCCAGGACTTCAACAACTGTAGTTTATTTTGTTCTTTTGGGGCTTTGTGTGCAAACCAAATCTGTTTATTTATTTATATTGCACACCAGAACCTGAGGTATCAGGGCACACAAGATACAAGAAGTCTTTCAGCTTAGGGTAAACATGGCATATATACAAATCAAGAAAATCAAGAAAATCCAGATACAAATGAACAAAATAAAGAAGAACAAACACTATATAGGCAGCGTGCTAACAGGCATTCTGAGATCAATATCTAATATGATGAAGTGGTATTACTGGTCATTGTCTTTAAGCCAGTTGATGACATTCTGTCTGAAGTTCATATATGATTGGTCCGCTCGTAGGGATGGCGGCATGAAGTTCCAAAGCTGAGCTGCTTTAACTGGAAAGCTGCTGCCCCCTACCTTGGAAAGTTTAAATCTTCGGATTATAAGGCAGTTGGTATTAGCTGTTCTAGTGGGCCTAGTTGAGGATTTTCTAGAGAATCTCTCAGCAAGGTAGCAAGGTGCAGCATTGTTTAGACATTTGTAGGTAAGTGAGGCCGTTTTCTGCCGTATTTTGTTGCTGGTAGTTAGCCAATTGTTTTGTCACCTTATCTCAGAGATGTGCTCTTTCCTTGCTATGCCGAGGGCAGCTCCGAGGGCATTATTTTGGAGTGTTTGAATTATTCTATGATGTACTTATTTGCCCCGATGTAAAGGGAGTTACAGTAGTCCAACTTGGACAAGACGAGAGCTCTGGCAAGGATAATACAACTATTCTTAGATGAAAATGGTTTGCCAGCTCCAATTAGTTTGCATGTGTATGCAGTGGCGATATGCAGTTGACTTGCTTGGTGAATGTGAGATTGGATTGGAGATAAAAGCCTAAGGTTGCTATCGAGATTAAAGGAAGTGTATTCAGGGCCTAGTTTTTTTAGGTTGGAGATGGTGCCAGGATAAGGAGCTCAGTGTTGTCATCATTCAGGCATAGACCGTGTGCTGCCATCCATGCCCGGAAGATGAGGTCTATTCACCAAGGCCAATCCTTATCATAATCCCCAGTAAGTGGTAGGAGAATCTGGGTTCATCTGCATAATTAGTGTAGGTGACACTAAGATGGTCCAGATCATCAAAAAGGGGCTTGGTGAATAAATTATACAAAGTGGGTGAGACACAAGATCCTTGGGACACTCCACAGGTGATAGGGGTAGGGTCAGCAACTACCGACTGTGAGAAAACTCTCATAGTCCTATTACTTAAGAATGATTCTATCCAGATTATGGCCTCCTTGGAGAAATGCATGGCTGAGTCCATGTGGTTGCACAAGACCTTGTGGTCAACAAGGTCAAATGCAGCTGAGAGGTTGAGGAGGAGAAGTGAAGCTGATTTTCCTTGTCCCTGAGCTCATCAATCTGAGCCTTGAGGTCAATTAGTGTCATTTTCATTCCATGTTGTGGCCAGAAACCTGATTGGTGAGCTCCTAGAAGGTGGTTGAGTTCCAGATACTTCTGAATTTGTAGGTAGGCAACCTTGTCTAAGGTTTTGAGGAGGAATGGCACTGTTGTGATGGGCCGGTAGTTGGTTGGTATGGTTGCAAAGAAAGTGTAAATCACAGGGCTAAAGTAATATTCAGTTTCATAGTGATTACTTGAAAACATGCATGAATCATATAACAACTCAACAATACAATATATTAATTGCTATATTAACATGTTGTGCAAAGAGAGTATGTTTGTAGCGAGGGGTGACTTATTCATAATGGGTGGCGACCTGCCACCTGTCTCCCCTTTAAGAAGGAGGTAGTATCACAGATAACAGCACCCAGGAATCACTGCCTCATGCTTCAGGAATCATGCAGGCCATTCTGGTGCATGGGCACATGGGGCACATGGACATGCCTGTCTTGCATATACAGCTTTCTCAGACATATTGGAATGTTCCATGTGTAAGAGAATGACTTGCACATTGTATGGTGTTTTGCCCAATTTCAAAAACAGTGACTATAAATTGCAGCATTTTAACCCAATATTGAAAGGCTGACTATCCCCTGCATGAATTTGAACATATTTGTACAGGTTCCCCACAGATCTCTAGATCCCCCGCTTTGTGTACCTAGACAAAAGACATCAACCCTAATAATTGTTCTCGCATCCAATGTCTCTCCTCAATGTTCTCTCCCTGTATTCACCTCCCTATTTTGTACAGTGCTCTGTTACTTAGTAACTAGGTTTAAGCTATCTTAATCATATACATACCAAAATATATGCATACAAACCACTGCTCACTTTCCCCACCTAATTACTTCATAAGTACTCTTGTTCCATAATAGGCTCAAATAGAACCCGCAAATCATGTTTTAAGTCCTGGCATTGATAGCACATGTCATTTTACATTCCTATTTAGTTTTGTAAATGTAAGTGGACAAGCATCAAAATACAGTGCAACTTGCAGTTTTTCAGATTTACTTAAATGTAAACTTTATGTTAGCACTTGAATTCCTATATTCGACAAGCATATATGTGGGCTCCTAGTTATCATGGCAAATTCCAAAAAACCTTTAATACAGTTGTGGTACTACTGCCTTGAAAAAGACAAGTCAGTTCCTTCAAATAAGAAAGATACTTCACAGTTTTACCATAAACAGCAACATGTAATGCTAGATGTACCTTTTTCTAGCAAGCTGGGACTCACACAGATTTTAATTTTTTCTACACACACACACACACATACACACACAGGCTGAGCAAAAAATGATTACTGACGTAGCTTTATTTTCCCACTTATGATTGAAAGCCTACAATGACTAGCATGCAAAGCAATTCTAACTGAAATAAATCTAAAGAAATGTAGTGAGACTGAAACAATAAAAGCCCCACCATTGTTTTACATGGCATGCAGATTTATGCACCCCTTCTCTTTCTAATCAGTGATCATTTGCACAGGGAAGTCATTTCACCAAAATGCCTGGGGTAGCGGAAGTGACATCACATGACCCTTGACCCCTGATGACATCACAGGAAGTGATGTCATTTGACCCCACCCCGAAGTGATATCGCGGGAAGCGATGGAACACGACCTTTCACCCATGGACAAAACAGGAAGTGGCATCACATAGCATTGTACACTACGAAAATATGGTTACGATATCACTATAATGTGATGTACATTTCATACAAGAATGGATTGCCATATGCATAGTTAAGATCAGTGTGTATAGGCCCATATTACCAAATTACTGTGAATGCAAGCAGACGTCCATGACCAAATGATAATGATGTGTTATTATATAGCACTTGCGCTTAAGCGCTTTATATAGAAAAAATATACACCCAATATCACCCAACCTGTGTTGGTACTCAATTATCGACCTCAGAAGGATGAAAGGCTGAGTTGATGTGTTTAAGAACAGACTTAATCAGTGACTCACCCCCTGAAGTGTGCCTGAAATAAACCTTTAATGAGTCTAGAAATTATTGTATAGAATTCCAGAAAGACACATTATTTGGCATTCCTATTCTTTCTGATTTAGGGTTAGTGCTGAAAGTATTAGACTTGTGGCTCTCAGGTTCTTATTGTTCTTCTTTTTTTTTGTAAGGGGCCTGAACATGAAAGTCAGCCACTCCAGAACCAAAAAGCCACATGGTGCTGGCCACAGCGCAGGAGCTTGCAATAAAAAATAAAGGGTTTTTTTCGGTTTTTATTTTAGAGGTTGCAAGGGAGACCACAGAGGTCACAAGGGAGACCACAGAGGTCTAAGTTGCGACCTCTGCGACCCCTAAATGACGTCCCTGCATTTGCACCTCTTGGTGACAGTGGCCACAACACACATTTACCAGTTATTTTGCTGATTGATAGAGAAGCCCTTGTTGGGACACTGCCCAAGCACTTCAAGTCCTGATGCAGCCCCTCCTCTTACTATGCACATAGCTTTTAACTGTTTGCTTTGCAGGAGGATGAGAGGGAGGGTGCAGGGAAAGAGGCACAGGGACTTCAGACACCAAAATAAATGCACGGTGCTCATTTTGGTGTCTGATGCAAGGAGGTACCGGGAGGCCTCAGGCGAGCTACCAGTTGCTCATGATCTACTGGTTGGAGACCCTGGGTACAGACTAACTGATGATACTAAATTTCAGATCTGGTGAGGCCTCTTGTAGTAAATACTACTGCATATGAAATCATGAGATAATTATAAGTTTTGAGATAATCGTTAATTTTCTCAGTGACATCCTTTAATGAAGTATATCATGCCTTTATAGTTAGAGTTGCTGAATCTGAAGCCATTGCATTTCGAACTTCTCGTCCTTCATAAGGGCTATTTCTACAAACAATAAAGATATATATATGTTTATAACTCATCTTTACAGATATTCTTATTTGTACAAATATGTTTGGGTGTTGTGCTGTGCATACCTGTCCACAAGGGCACATATATCATTGGTGTATATCACCTATTAAAGAATAAAACACTGTAATGTCTGTTCACATTCATAAACAGACTATGGGCCTCATTACACGGAAGGCGGTGAGCCATGGCGCTATTAGCGCCATGGCTCATGCCGGTAAAATACCGGCTCCGCCTTGGCGGAAAGGGGATTTACCGCCCCATTCCAAGGTTGGTGGGGCGGTAAATCCCCCTTCCGCCATTGCCCTTCCCCATTCCCATTTCTGCCCCATAGGGCTCTATGGGAATGGGGAAGGCGCTAATTACGGCACCGCAATTTTGCGGTGCCGTAATTAGCTCCGAGGTCCCTTAGCGGGTTGGTTTTTAACGCCTGCAAAAAGCAGACGTTAAAGCACCAACCCGCTAAGGGACCTCGTAGTAAGGCGGTACTGGTTAATGGTCACCGTTACCATTAACGGTGGCCGTTAACCATTACCGCCTTCCGTGTAATGAGGCCCTATAATGCAGTAAAATAAAAGACACTAGAGGAAGCAACTCAAAATTGCATTTGTGATTGCACATAAACTATTGGTGTGTGTCACCTATTACAGAAAAAAGTCACTCTAATGTCTATTCACATTCATAGATTGAGTGCAATCTACTTTGAATCTTCTCAAAAACATCCATACATAGATACACAAACATGAATGAAGACAATCTGCCAGATTCTTTATTTTATGTAGACACACACACTGGCATTGAGGGTTTCACAAAAATAAAATTATACTATTTAGAGTACATATGTATGCCTATCTTAATCCCACCTCTGCCTGACATCCAATGGAAAAGACACTTTCAGAAAAAAGATTAAAAGAAAAGTAGTTTGCTTTCTCTGAAACCATTAACAACCGTTGACTTCCTAGAAATATACCATAGAGCAGACTCTCTGATTCAAATCTAAAATGTGACAAACTAGTGGTTCTTATATTGGTCATAAACATTGCTGGAATGTCGCTAGAATGGTGTTCGGTTTGTTGGAAAAGAATAGCCAAGGATTGGTTTTATCTGGATTCCTGTTGCTTATGGAATGCTGGGACAGTGGATCCTCACTCACTATTTTCCAAGAATCTGGGTGTCCCTCAGAACACCCCCGTGACATTTGCTGAATTGATTTTAATCAATGCATTGACTATGGCAGACATCAAAAATGTCAATATTTCTATTAAAAAATGTCTAAAGCTTCCAACTATCCCTAACTGCAGGAGAAAAACCATATTATAATGGTGCTTCATAGAGTTTCTATTTTGATAATAAATCACAAAACACATACAAATACACATTGTACTATATTCCCTTGTACCGTATTCCTATTTTCAGTGGTATACCTTTCAAAAAGCGTTTACAAAATCGTTTTCATGCTATCTGGAATTTAATTAATTCTCAGAAAAGTATCCAAATAATCTGGGGTCATAGGTATTCATTTTTGTTTGTCTTTCAAATGCCCAGGAAAGTTAAAGACAATGACTGGCCAAAGGCTGCTCCACCAAGAAAGCTTGCCTTTGAGCCAGTGCACCTGCTCCCACAATCTCTCTCATTTATGTGGTCTTGCTTTTGGGAAAGACCTATGCATTCAGGCCAGTCTGCAAAATGCCATTTTAAAGAGCTTTCCCCATCAACTACATCCAATTGGAATTTGAATCTGCCTTTTTTCGGTTGGACTGGTTCTCTTGCTTCTTTGTTTTCTGAAAAATTCTCCCTTCTCCCTGTGTTTGAGTTTAAATACAGAACAAACCGAGTGTATTGGATTAAACATGCACTGTGATAGGTTTCTTTCAATTTCTCACACCCACTTAGCCTCCTTTCTTGCTTTTATTGGTCCATTGAATTCTGATGTTTCATAAGAGTATGTGGCAGCTATAAACTAGGCTCTCTTTAGGAGTGAAAACTGACAATGAAGTGATTTATTCATTTTCCAATAATTCTCTACACAGGCATTTGATATTAATGAACATGTCATATTCACATTCATAGGCATATTCTGAATCAAGAGATACCATTTATGTTTCTGACATCTCATGCATGATGAAGTTATTAGGGATACATCCAGATATGTTTTCAGTTTTTCAGTGAGACAAATGTGTCAGAAATTACAACTGATAATGTATTTTGAATTGTCACTTTTTGATGCACATTTGTTTCAAGTCGATTTTGCTATGCATTGGGTGAGCCTAATACTTGTGGACTAGATCACAATCAATATAATTCATATGTTGTTTTAAAATATCATTTAACCTGACAAAAACACAAGTTGGTAGTCTATTCTTCAGTATCAAGGCCTAATGTATTGCAAGGCCATGAGTTAATTGACTTTTTCAAGGCATCTTTTTCTGACAATGAACCCAATTGTCAACCAATAAATCCATGTAATTGTTGTCTTTCAAATGCTTTGGGATGGATTTACAATAGAACACTTGTGTTTCTTTGTTTGAGAACTAAGGACGTGTGTCTTATTAACACACAACAGCTATGCTTATCTTGTATCCTTTGATGCGTGTGGTATGTTAATGGGCTCGGAAGATTCTTGCTTTCCAATAAGTCTAACTCATTGTTTTGTACGACATGTACTTTTTAGGTCATTTTGAGTTCACATAATTTCAATGTTATAGCGACAAGAGAAAATGTTATAATTTAAACAATTTGTACTAGTACTAGTAATCAAACAAAATGTTGATCTCTCCGAAGATACCATTGTTATGATGTGATTTATAATAAAGGTTCTGAGTAGTTTCAGTTCCTATTGATCTCTCTACTTTTATAATGCCATCAATTTAGCAAAAGTCTTTCCACTGTGTAATGGAACAGACTTTATTTCCATTATTTGGGTATTTCCAAAAGCATTGTGATTTCAGGTTAAATTTGTTTATGGAATGAAGACAGATGCAAATATCAGTGTATGTGATTTTCTTCTTAATCGTACAGAATGTGCCTTCTGTGTTGATTTGACTGGTTTTCAGATACAGGGTTTGCAAGAATACACTTAGATACGAAGATTACAGAAAGTATAGTAAACCATTTTTTGCCCAATCACTTTTCATCAAATTCAGGGTTGGTATTTGAGGTCTCCAAGGAGGTTTCCATCAAATGGAAACCTCATACCCTGGAAAATGCCTGTATTGTTCCAATGTGCGCAAAGCTGATGTACATGTTATGCTTATTAGCTCAAAGTATAAACAACCTCTTGTATTTAAAACTGCTTTTTATTGAGCAGGGCATTCACAAAACATCAGTGTCCATCCTCTTTTGTAAATTAATTATTAATAGGGGGGTATTGTTCTTGGTGTTGCAACATGTTTGGATGGACATTGGTTTTAAAGGATAAGGAAAAAAGTTATTTTATATATTTGAAGTTTATGTAGTTTTATTGATTTTTCAATAGAGATTTTTCTTGGGATGGTCTTATATAATTGCTTAAATAATTGTGTATTAGTATTGTCTGCAATTGAATTGTTTATCCTATCTATAGTCTAATTTACATTAATTGCATTTTAAGGTAACATTGTTGATGTATGTATGTTACAATAGCCTGATAACCTAATGCTGGATAAAGGCTTTTGACTGACTGATGTGCCTTAAATAACTCAAAAGGCACATCCTGCAGAGGATGTTCTTATAGTACCAGGAGATGTAGCAGAGAAAACCCCCCTCTCAACTAAAAACAACCCATCAGTGAGAAATAAGCTACCCACAACACTGTGTGCCCCCCCATTCTGAATCCCATGCAGTAGGTGGTTCTATTCAGCACACTGATAAATGCTCTCATGGGTTTCATGAATAGGTCTATGGACACATCCACACCTTATTGAAAACCACGTAACACGGGTCCCAATGGTGTCCCTCCGTTTGCCATAAGAACGTGGACACCAAGGTGATTATATCAGCTGATCAGCATGCGGACATCTACAGTATGTTGGTTTTGAAACTGTTGTTCCCCTACTCACGGACATAAATCATAAATCTCAGGATTAGTGTCACCATGCTGAGTAATGGGATTGCATACTGCTTGGATTTGCTTATCCATGTAGGGTGATGCAGAGGGTTTGTGATGTGGTTGGTTCTAAAGTGTTGAACTGTGGGCCATTCAGATATGTGCTAGGCATTGTAGATGGGAGTGCTTGCAGGCACGCAGTCCTTGTATTTCTCTGGCTATACACATTGCTGTTCTCACTATATATATGCTACACACTCGTTATATCACTTTATTGTCATGTTGCTCATTTCAAATTTTCTATTTCATTAAGGTTTTTTACAAACCATGAAAATTAACTTGAAACATAAAGAAACCTGTAAAATATGAAAAACGCATTCCCAAATCACTTACAAAGCTCATAGATTTGGATGGTGTTGTCATCCATAAGTCATTGGCATCCGATTCCAAGGTGGTCATACCATTTTCCGGGTATTGCCATAATATACTCTAGTACTCACGTCATACAGAATGTGTTTATATTTTTTAAGTTTGTACATCAAAAACTCAGGTACGCACTCGACTGCCACCCAATGGCTAGGTACTCACACCATTGCTAGGGAGATGTCATGTTACCATAGCAGGGTCAGGCTTCCTTAGGTCCTCTTAGTTTATCATGACTATATGCCATTAGGCCCACTCAGCACAGCAGAGCCAGGTTCCATCATTCTAAATTGACATGGAAGGGCCTGGCTCCATCATGCTATGTTTGCATAACGTGACCAGATACCATTACAACACATCAGCACAGTACTGTTAGGTTCAGTTATGAGTAGTTGTCAAAGCTTTGGCAGGCTCTATAATGACAGGTTATCACCATGAGGCCAGAGTGCATTATATCCAATTAAAATAGCAGTGCCAAATTTCATTATTCTCATGCATCAAAGAAGTATACTGCTCAGCTTTGCCCAGTTGGTAGAGCAGTGCAAGATCCCAATGTACCCAGTTGGCATAGCAGTGACAGCTCCATTACACCTAATTAGTAAAGCAATATGTGATCATATTATGCCATTTTACCACAATAAATAGAGATTCCAGGATCTACAATTGGCCCAAAAAGGCCAGATTATATATGACTAGTTATCACAGTAAGGCCATATTTTGACATCCCAGGTTATCAAAGGGAGGACAGAATCCAATGTGTCCAATTACAACAGCAAGGCCAGATGGTATTATTCCCTCCGAATTCAGAAAGTATTACAGCCAATGTCCATAGTGTGTTTAAATATTTCTCAAAGTTAGCATCTCGGTGCAAGATTCTGTTAGGCAGAGTTCATTTGAAAGGTCATTTCCTGATATTTGGTTAGCAATGTGAGCCCACATTGGATCATTACCATTTTGCATAGGGTGGATGCATAATGTTGTCCCGATAAGGCCACTTTATATTTGTTCAAGTATGCACAGTATAGTGAGAGAAGCTAGCCACTGGATAGGGTTGATATCCATCTGCCCACCCTACCAGGGTAAAGCACAAAATGCTGAGATTGGTTCTTTGCCTGTCACCCCTGCTACATTACCCAGAATGCTTGCATCATTGCCATTCTGCATATTCTGTGTTCTTACCACAGGGTTTGGGCTTTTGTTGGTGTTTGTATACTAGTGATACTGCATATGGTGTGTTTAATTAACATATATATTTGTATACAACCTTGATTGGACATTCCTTTATTGTGCATTGTTGTACTATTGCTGTTTGGGTTGCTACTTTTATCAATCACATTACCACCCTTTTAAGACTATACCCAGTCCTTGGCCCAAATTAAGTCCGATCTATGAAAGCCTCGTCAAAACAGGTTCATCTCTGTTCCTCTAAAACTCTCAAGGACCACATTGATACCCTCGCTCTGGCCCTTGCCGACTTCTGCAACCACTCCTTTACCTCAGGATCCTTCCCCTCCCCTCTTAAGCACTCCCTTGTGCATCCTCTCCTCAAGAAACCCACAGCGGATCCCTCTTGTCCGGCCAACTATCGCCCAATTTCCATTAACCCCTTCTTAGGCAAACTCCTTGAAAAGCTGGCCATTTCTCAGCTAAACCTTCATTCTTATTATGTTGGCTGTCTCCATGACCATCAGTCTAGCTTCAGATCTGGCAGAAGCAAGGAAACTGCTCTCCTGAACATCCGTGAAGGTCTGCTTTCCAACCTTGACTCTAGCATTCCCTCTGTTCTCATCCTACTTGATCTCTCCTCCTTCTTCGACACGGTCAACCATACCATCCTGCTCAACCGTGTCCAGATAACTTGGGCATCACCGATCAGGCTCTGGCTTGGCTGACCTCTTTCCTCTCTGATCGACCCTCCCAGGTCCAACTTGGGTCCTTCCTATCATCTGTCTTCCTCTCCACCTGTGGTGTTCCCCAGGGGTCTAACCTCTCGCCCTGGCTTTTCAACCAATACCTGGCAACTCTCGCCCACTGTATTGCCATTTTCTGCTCAAACTTCCAGTGCTACGCAGAAGACACTCAACGCATTTTCAGGCTGTCCTCGGCCACCTCCTCCACATCTCTCCTCACTGATTGCCTAACTGCCATCCAAGATTGGTGTGCCGCCAACGATCTTGGTCTTAATGCCAGCAAGACAGAGATCCTCCTCATTGGCACACCATCACCTTCCTTTCCCCTCACTCTCTGGCCAGCCTCCCTTGGCCCTCCTCCTATCCCCACCTGCGAGGCCAAGAACCTTGGTGTCACCTTTGATTCCACCCTCTCCTCTGCCCACATCGCTGATGTATCAAAAACGTCAAACCTCCTACTGCACCTCCTCAGAGGTATTCTTCCTTTCCTCTCATTCCCCCAGAAGATCACTGTCTCCCAAGCTCTGGTTCTCTCTAAGCTGGACTATTGCAACAGCCTCTTTCTTAATCTACCTGCCTCTACTTTCTGCCCTTTATAACTTATCCAGAACAGAACTGCGAGACTTGTCCTTGGCCTCAAGCCCTGGGATCGTATCTCTCCAGCTCTGAAATCTCTCCATTGGCTCCCTGTGGATGCAAGGATTAAATTCAAAACCCTCTGCATTGTCCACAAGGCTTTCTGGAACCTGGGTCCAACATACCTTCAGCTATCCCTCTGCAAATACCTCCCATCTCGAGCACTCCGCTCCTCTACCTCTAACTCCCTCAGGGTCAGTCGTTTCTCAAAGAAACAAGCTCGGGGTAGATCTCTGTCTTCGGCTGGGGCCTCCCTCTGGAACAGCCTCCCTGCCACTCTAAAACTTGAGGGGAACCATCTCAGGTTCTGGAAGTACCTCAAAACCTTCCTCTTTGCTTCTGCCTTCTCCTCCCCTCTCCCCTGGTTGATTCTGCTCTCCCTCGGCACCATGCACCTGGTCACCCTCTGTCCTCTGGGCCCAGGTACCTGCTCATCTTGCCACCCTCACGCACTGCCTCCGGGCCACCCCCCGCACTGGGGTCTGTATCTGTACCCATACAGCCCTCCCCTTTTCTTCCTGCACATTGAGACCTACACGACCTGCTGCCATAAACCCAGCACTTGCCACTTGCTGGTTGCACTCCCATTGTTTGTTGCCTTTTTATTTATTATTTTATTATTATTTTTGTTTTTTTTCCTTCTCGCTCCACACTCTCCTTTTGTTCCCCCTTCCATGCACTTCTCCCCCTTCTCCCTCTACCCTGCACTTGCACGTTCTCAATGTCACTGGGCCTAGTAAGATCGTTGTTTTTGTTCTCCCCTGTTCCCTTTCCCTGTCTGGTCGCGCTCTGACACACTTGTGTATGAGCGTGATAGAAATAAAATATCAATCAATCAATCAATGTTGCTAAAACTGTATGTCTTGGTGAAGAAAAGTTTCAAATGGTTGTCCTAGCAGTCTCTAGGGTCCAAAAAGTGAAGTAGTTAATTTGTCAGTTATTGTAGGTTCAATGACGGCTTCTTAACTTGGTGAGAGTGGGTCAAACCAGAGTCAGGTGCTGCATGTTTTAGTCATGCAGACAGGAGCAGGCATTGAATAAGGTTTGGGATATAACTGCTGTACCCATATGCAGGCAGCTTAGCCTTGTTGTACCTGTTTGCCACCCCCTGTGTGTGCAGCTGGCCGGTGTCCCCCCGGCCCCCCTCTCCCCCAGGAATTAGTTACACCACACATTGTGCTGTTGTTGGCAATAAAAAGACCGTGGTTTTTATTGCTACAGATATGGTTATTGGTAACAGTAAAAATACTTGCATATCATATCATATACCCTTTTGGGTGCCGGGTCCTGAGGTTCTCCCCTCCGACCCTTGCCGCCTTCGCTGTCTCACGACTTGTGTTTCTGGTCACTGTGCAGTGACCTGATTTCTCTTCCCTTCTTCTCTTCTCCTTATTTCTGGGGTGGGAGGTAGTTCGGGAAAAGTGAATTTTGGAAGGCACTGAGGTCACAGTGCACTTCCCTTTGTGTTTTGGGTCCCCGTGTAGGGTCCACAAAACTGCTGGTGTCTTGTCCACCAGCGCTGTCCTTATATGCATGTAGGTGCTTTCTTGGGGGCTGTAACCCAGCCCCCAGGCTGGCACGGCGCCAACTGTCTGAGTCCCCCACCCCTTAGGGGATGGGGGCACCTTTTGCTCTGGTAGAGCTTCCTGCCGTTTGTCTTGGGTGGCTTCTCCCACCCCTTTGTGTTGCGGAGAAGCAAGGTGTGAAATCACACCCTGCCCGTCCGTTCTTCTTGTCCCCGAGACAGCGTGTCTCTGGGAAAGTTTTGCACCGCGCGGGGGGCGTTGGCCCGAGCGGGCATGCGCCCCCCACCCTGGGCCTGCTGTCATGGTGCAGCCGTTACCCCGTCTTGCCTGGGTGCCCTGCAGCATTCCCCAAAACTTGTTGCAGTTTGATGGAGCAGTCAAAGCATGCTGGTTGATGAGGCCATCACGGTTGGTTCAATGTTCAAGCTTGGGTCGATGACGAAGATGCTGGAGGTCCAAGATGTGACATTTCAAAGACTTCCGCTCCGGCAAGTTTGTTCAGGTCAGAGAAAGTGCCATGCTTTGGTGGCGCACTTCAGCGTCTGAATGGTTGTGGAACAGCAAAGGTGGTTAAAAGAAATGCTAATGGCAGCACACGCTATCTAGGTGGTTTGAATGCCTTCAAAGGTGGTTGACTATGCCCCAATGCCAATTCAATGATGTAGAATACAGCTGTTTGCTTCACCTGATGCTGGAGGTCCCATTCCAGGGGTTAAAGGGCCATATTGGTCCTTGTTCTATTCACTAATGTGGGGATATTAGGTAGAACTTGCTGGAGACTTTCACAACCAGTGAGGAGCCTGGGTACATGTGCAGTTAATAAAGGGAAGCAGTTTGGGCTCCTGGAGAAGTTAACCCCCAATGGCCCTGTATAAGGATAGAGAGAAGCACTTTCCTTTGCCTTCCAACAACTGATTTGCCCTCGCAACTGGAAGTCTCAGGAAAGGACAACTCTCCTAGCAGGCTCCAAGCAAATTGTTCTTTAAGGTCCAAAATGAAATCAACAAATGAGTGGAAGACCCTTTCCCTATGAACGCAAAAGGCCACCCAAGTGTGGACAAAATTAAGCCTGTTTGAAGTTGTTGAATCCCTGTTAAAATGGCAAGGGTCTTTTGCCTTCTGGTAACATAGCCAAAGTGCTTTGCTTATGCAGAAAGTCCAGGAGATAGGATCGAATCAAAAACCCAAGATGGAGGAATCCTTCCTCCATGTGTTCCCCTCTGCTTGGCTGCCTAAACCTGCACTTCAAAGATCTTCTGGTAGGCAACACCCTTGTGTGAATCTGGCCCTTTTGCTTAAGGTGTGCCTTTTTGAAAGGCTCTTTCACATACAGTGTTGCCATATATATGTTACAAGTGAGATCTGGCTTATTATAATTATGTGACTACCATGCAGCATACTAAAATCAGGCATGGCTTATTTTTCAGGATTACCCTGCCAACAGTTGATATTTCATAATAATTATTATGGTTTTGTATCAGAAGTGCAGATTTAAATGCAGCCTCTGTCTGCAGTGACTTTGCTGTCAGCTGTCAAACCGAGCACCTGGGACAGCTGAACCTGCTCTGTGCAACATGAGAGCAGGAGCTGCAAGATAGGAGACTGATGCAGCAGGGCACAGGTGTACACTATGCATTAAGCATGGAGCTTAATGAAAGAGGGCTCTGTTTGGCAGACAACACTCTCTGTGAGAGATTACCCGCATCATGTTATTATTCATTTAATAAAGGCTTTCACACCCTTACCAGATTGAATGTTTTCATAATAACTTTAGTGCAGTTCAAATCCCAATACTACATTCAGTGGATAGATTACAATCTTAAATTAATTGCTTCTCTCTGTTTGAAAGCATTTCCCCTATGCAGAAAGAAAAACATAATCTAGACAGTGATGGACCAACAAACCAACATCCAGTTATGGTAAACTTCATAAGATCGAAGGTCAGAAATTGTATGTACTGGCAGAATATGAATGATACAGAATTAGATTTGCAAACTATGGAAAGTGTAGAGTTCAAAGAGCTGACTAATTTCAAGAACAGACCTAGTTAGGGGTAAAAATCATATGTGTAGCAGGTGCGTTAGGGGGAAGGGAAACTATAGGAGAGAAAGGACAACATGTTATTGACATATTTAAGGAGAAGGATAAAGAGTAGTGTATTTAGAATGCTGCACATGAGGGGGTGCACATTGTTAAGATTGATGGAATGTGCTCCATGCAAACAGCAAAAAGAACACAGACATCCTCAAATGTCGTGCATAATTTTCCAAACCACCAACAGTTTCTGCCTGTCCACTATGACTACCCTCATTTACAAAATACTTTCTGCAGTTTAGGCTGCGTGTGCACACATTTTGGTTGTGGTCATAATGCGGCCACCTGCCTACTTCATCTGTGAATTCAGAGACTGATGGTAGCCAGCCCATGTGTAAATGTGTCTCCAATTCATATAAGGATATTTTACATTTGAGCATCCCTGTGACAATCATTTTCCTAATCCCAGGGCAGGTTCTACAATTAGTCAATTGTAGGAGGCTTCCTAAAGAAAAGCAAGGCATCAAAATAGCACTTTGCCCATGGCAGCATAAGCCCTTGCACCCTTCCTACATTGAGTCTCATTAGAAGAATGTGTGAGTTAGACAGGAATCTTTTCTGAACCCTACATCCCTTACTATGCCATATATACAGTCTAGGTGTTGCTTTTCCGTTTTACAATCTTTACCATTTATTAAAAGTAAGCACACATTAGAGAGGATATGGCATTCAGGAATGGGCGCTCAGCACTAATGCAAATGGCGTGACATGGCCTGCTGACACCACCAATGCTCACCATTGTACTCCAATCTAGTTCTGAGCTGTACAGTAATTGTGGTGCCCACCTACGCTGACCACAACATTCAGGCCAAGCTTGTAAATACAGGAAATGCACGTTGTGAAAAACAGGATGGAAATCACAATCTGTTGTTCATACTGTTAAACCCAGCTTTATTATATATAATTTAGAATTGTATTCGATTTTTCAAATTTACAAGAAGAAGAGCAGTGAGGAGCATGAAGTCAATCACAAATCCACTGAATGTATATTGCCGTTAAATCTGATTGCTAATTGACAAATGTATGGGATTCTACATCTAAGTCAACATGATACATGATACATAGGTCACATATAAAAATTGACATAGTAGGAGTTCACATCAATTGTTTCGATGGACAGTAGATGTAATTATTGAGGACAATCATATCACAATCATATCACAATCAGATTCACGTGTATCTATTTCACTTATTCATTGATTACTATTCCTCTTATAGGTGCTCCGCCTTTGGATCTGCCCACGTGATTAGTGACGCCACCCACGCCTCTTCTTAAACACTGGGCTCCAGCGCACCCGCGCTGCGCACCGCGAAGCACCGCAAAGGACTGTTTGCTGTTCGCGGTGCGCGGCGCGTGGCGGCGGGTCCCACTGTAACAGGGCGCGTACTGTGATTTCCCTGCTTGATATATTCCAACCTTGGCCATACAATTTTGTTTATCAGGTACAATTTTAATAAAAGTTTGAGGGCATTTTCGTAGGCGTTGTGAGGATTTAGTAATCTAAGGTACTGTGTTTGTTTTTTTTTTTTTGATGGATACCTCGTCACTTACTTTAAGAAACGGGAAAAAAATAAAAGACTCTATCAAAAAACGTTTAGCTAACACTCCTTCAAAACCTAAAATGGAGTTATCTCATTCCTTAGAAGAAGCGATGCCTCACGCTATTCCTAAGCAACCTCAAGCAATCCCGGTGTCAACTGCAAACATGCTACTGGCGCCCTACCATCTTTCTGATACCTACTCAGAACCCTGTTCTTCAGTGTTAACTTCCAAAATAACAACTGAAAGCTTATTTTCACTGAAAACAGCTAATGAGCAAGATCATAACTCAGATCTCCTCCCTACAATGCCAGATAAAATTTCCTTTCCAATTTCCGACACCTCGTTGCTTGCACCCGGGATTATAGCTGCATTGGAAAGACGTATCAGTCTCTCTTTGGGTCCTTCTACTCCAGCAGCGGAATCCCGTGGCTTGCGTGAACAAGTTCACTTTCATGCCACTCCATCCACTCTTTCTCTTATATGTAATCCCCCAATTACTTTGTCTAAATCCAATTTGAGCTTGTTTGCGCCTGGTAATTCAGGCAGCTCGCCAACTTCAGATTATATTTCTCCCAAGAAACTCCATCTGGATGATCCCTTAAATCTTGAATCTTCAAATAAGCTATTTCCTCAAACGTCTCCTTCCCAATCTTTTATATCCCATCAACACTTGTCTCCCATTCCCCAAGCAGAAAATTCTTCACAAGTACTTGAACAAGAACTCCATTCTTTTCCTGTTCTTACGCGCATATTAAACCTATTAGATAAAGGCCATGATCTTACTCATTTGCATCTAAAAGACATTAAAGATTCAATCACAAATAACTCTATACAACTCGCTAAAATTGAAGGTTTTATGCTTGCTCAGGAAGCATGTCGTTCCTCTCATAGCGCTTGCGCAGAACGCAATGCTCAGCTCATAATGGAGAACTTACATTCCTCTATGCCAACTATAACTCATGTCTCTCAAAGCACTCAAACTCTAGATGCAACGTTTCTGCTAAGGGGGAGCCCTACATCTTTTGCAAATGCTGTTACCCCTCCAAGCACTTCAATATTGCCTGATGGAACTATGCCACAAATAGATCCACTTAATGTGCTTCACTTGCAGCACGAAAGAATTCTTCAAATTGAACAGTTGCTCTTTAACTCTCAGTTGTTCTCTGCTGACTTGTTTCAAACCGATACTCTTAAACCGAGCAATACTATACCAGAAACTCTTTTGCATAGTCCTTCAGCTCTTACTAATATAATAGAAGAAGAAGAAGACAGGGAAAGCTCTGAAGTTAATGAATCTTCATCCAATTTTTATCACTCCTCTCGTAGAATGAAAAGATCATATTTAAGGGCACTAAAACGGAGAAATAAATCCAAGTTAAATAAAGCGTCTACGATAAATCCATGTAAGCCCACGATTCCCCCACAAACCTTAGACGATATTTCAATCACTTCTCAAGTACAAATCAATGCTTCCTCATTAGATAATGAAGACCTTCAGTTCAATGCCAGTCAATTGAACGAAGAAAGTCTATGTGCTCTTCAACTACCCTCGACTCAAAATTCACAAAAAGGAGAAAAAAAAAAGGTGCCTGTTCTCCGTCTCGTACATCGATGGCTGAGCCCACTACCCGTTCTAAGACTGGATTATTAATAGTGCCAAGTACGGACGGTCGCGTGACTGGGACCTCAATGGTGCAAGCTAACATGAATTCTTTTTTTCCCTCAGTGAAGAATAAAACAACAACAAACTGCACCAATGTAATCAACCCCTTACAAACAGGTAATTCTTTTCCCACTTCACAGTCTTTGACTGCGCAGGCACAGATTCACCATACGTCACCTGTTTCCAATGCACAGATTAAAAACAATCCAACATTGCAAAATTCTGTGTATTCTGTTCCGGCTTTGACTAAAGCGGTACATATACAGAGTCCTGCTAAGGTGACGTTGAAGCCACTTTCAGTCTCCTCTCTAGAATCCTTTGCACCCCCTGTTATGCCAGTAGTGACGCTTGGCCACTCTCAAATTATACATGGATCTCCGTGCTTGGAATCTCAGGTGCCATTAGCACTTTCTTCTTCCACTTCATCAACAGATGATAAGGAATTTTTTTCCTTTAAAGATATTCCTGAGGATATGCAAACCCTAATCGGATGGTCCAGTAACCCCCAGATAAATGGCTTAGTGCCTATTAATCGTTAATTTCTAATGAACTCGCTTTACAAAATTCCAGCACTGCGTAACTTAATCTCTCTTGATGTTGTTTGGATAAAGCTCCCCCTAATGAATAACAACAGGATGTTATGTAAGGTTATGTCACCTATAATTGCAAAAGTAATTTGGGAACATAATCTCGATCTAAGCTTTCTGGGGCTTACACTGCATGCTTTCTCTTCTCTTGAGAGAGCGATGCAGTTTCTGGAATTCGAACCCCCTTTGCCACCTAAAATTAAATCTGTAGGTGATAATGCTCTAGCCCCTCTCTTGGAAAATGAAAAAATTCTGGCAAACATAGCCCTTTTGACTTCTGCGCTAAATGGTTTGTTGGGTATTTTGCCCTTAATGCCAGCAGTTGATTCAAGGGGGACTCCCAATTCTAACTCTACTTCCACTACGAAATCATAATGTAACTATATACTTATCCAATCTTGGAATTGTTGTGGTTTTAACAACTTGTTAACATGGTATGGCAATAAGTGTTATGAAGATCTGCCTTCTATTTTTTTTTTACAGGAAACAATGAATTGCTATGATTTTCAATTTGATGGATTTACTGCTATACACAATGTTGCTTTTCATCCTTTAGTTGGTCGTCCAAGTGGAGGCCTTACTCTCTTAATTAACAACAAATTATTATTTACCATAGCTCAAACATTTACCAACTGATTATGTCTGGCAACAATTATTGACATTGATCTCTTTGAAAAGACAAGAATTCTGTTAGTTTCTTTATATTGGAATCCAAACTCCCTTTCTTTGGATTCTGCTTTATACATCCTAAATGACATGTTGCTAAATATTGTTTGCATGCTGCCTGACATTATGGTCATCATTTGTGGTGACTTTAATGCTTATCTATATGATCCTACAATCTGCTTTACGCAGAACCAATCCTCCACTCATTTTAAAATCGCATGTGCAAATGGTAAAAAATGGGCACAATTTTTCACACATTGGGATCTTGTTGTAATACAACCACAATGTCTAACTTCTTGTTCTACATGGAAGAGGGGAAATTTACAATCTTCTATTGACTATATTGTGGTGTCAACACAACTATCAGGATTGCTGGATCCAATCAGAACTCACTTCCCAGTTTATGGAGATCATGCCATATTGTCTACCACTTTATTCATGAAAGCTGCATCTTGTGACAGACTGAAAACACTAGCCCTAGTACACAGCGATCGACAATTATTGTCTATTAGATGGAACAGTACAACCTGCCGCCAACTAACTTTCCTTGTAAATCGTGATTGGTGGCCTATTTCCCTACATGATGACAACAATTCACAGATTATTTTAGCATGGAATTTGCATATGATACAACGTCACTTAGTCGATATTGCAAATGCTTCTATCAATCAAAACATTACATCATGTAGGGAAAACCTTCTTTCATCTAGAATATGTAAATTAAAACATGAAAGAAATACTGCTTTAAGAATTTTGAAAAATCAACTCACCTACATGAAGAGCAGTAATTATCTAAATGCTAAAAAAGCCATAGTAAGGCTTCATAAAAACAAAATAAAAGCTGTACGCTTTTCATTCCATCTAACTAAGAATCAAAATCTTGTAAGAATGATTTGCAATAAGAATACCCGTGACATATGGAAATTACTTAGGGGAATTAATAACAACACCCAACCCTCGTTCGAATCTGCCTTGGATGGCAATTCTTGGGTTGCTTTCTTCCAACGCAAATATCTCTTACCAAAATGCTTCAAGGAAGTTGACATAAAGGCTTTAATTTTACACATTCCTTCGCTCTGTCCTTGGGATACAGAAGACGTCCTCTATGCTATATCTAAACTAAAACCCTCAAAATGTGCGGGCCCAGATGGTTTGCCACCATGTGTCATTAAGGATGATCCCCTTTTTTGGGCTACCGCACTATTGAAGATCGTTCAATCTATCTTTGTCTCAAAAAAGCTTCCAATATCTTGGACATCTTCTATTATCATTCCACTACACAAGAAAGGGCCGCTAAATAATCCATTAAATTTTAGGCCCATTGCACTCATTTATGTTGCTGCCAAGGTTTTTGCACTGCTTCTTCTGCAAGACATAGAAAAACATATCGTGCAAAAACGTATATTAAATAAAGCCCAGACGGGCTTTAGAAGAAATATGGGAACTCAATTAAACGCAACTATTTTGGCACATCTAATAGCGGGGGCGCATAGTGTTTCTAGTGGACCCGTTTTTATTGCGTCACTAGACCTTTCCTCCGCATTTGATTGCGTTATTCGCAGTAAACTATGGGAAAAAATGCTTAAACTGAAGTTTCCAACATCTTTGGTCGCACTTATAGCACTGTTACATTACCAAACTTCATTTAAGGTACGCATTTCTTCTACTGGGCTAGTGACTGCGGATATACCCACGTCGATAGGTGTGAAACAAGGGTGTAACCTTGCGGCAACATTATTTAACCTCTATCTATCTGACATAGAGGAACTTTGGGATTTGTCACAAACTAACGTGGTTCGGCTTGGCAACCTTAAAATCTCGTGGTTAGCATACGCTGATGATGTGCTACTCTTTGATAGTACTCAAGTTGGTCTCCAGAAAAAACTTGAAATCTTTAATTATTTTTGTATATCAAATAATCTTACGATAAATTTTGCAAAATCCAACATTTTAATTCTTACTTCTAAGAAAAAGTTGCGAAAATATGTTTGGCATGTCAATCAGAATCGCCTTCAAATTGTGACTCAGACTACATATTTAGGTTATTTACTTGCTAACAACTCTTCTGCCCTTTTTTGGCAAAAAACATTGTGTAGAAAAATTATCCCTTTGTAAAATCAAATGAAATTCATTTTTCAAAAATATTGTATGTTTTCTCTGGTACCCTTATTTGAGTTTTATCTAAAGAAAGTTGAACCAATCTTATATGGTCTCGATTTATGTCTGACTGACCTATCGTCCTTCTTGGACAAACTCCAAGCTAAACTATGGAAGACAACTTTAGGATTGCCAATGTATCTTCCTAATGCCATCTTGCGCCATGAATTAGGGCTTAGTTCATTGGCAGCGCGTTATAACTGGCGTATCCTGAAAACTTTCGCAAAAATGAATTTCCCATTAGAGAATTCTCTTTATGAAGATCTCTTCTTGATGCTCCAGACTTCACATCCGAGGTCAATAGGGAACTTTCAGAAGCGAATCTATTCTATACTTGGTGGTATAAATATAACTGCTAATGAATTAGAAGATAAAATAATGACTGCACACAAACGCTTATTTTGGAACGATTGGGCAACTACGTGCGATCAAATTGCCAATTACTCATCATTTTTAGAATATGCGTCTTTTACACACAAGCAAGTTCCGCGCCTTTCTTATTTGGTGCTTTGTCTTAGTGCTGAAACTCGCACACAGTATATGTGTTTTCATTTAGACCTATTACACACTAAGGTACGAACAAAACACTGGGTGAAAACTACTAATGTTATGGAAGACATTTCATGTAGATTTTGTAAGAATGTTAATATTCCAGAAACTTTAAAACATCTTTTTCTTTACTGTCCGTGCTTTGAGACTGACAGAATATCTATTCTTACTGCCCTTTCCCTTACAAATTCTGAAATTGGGAGAGAATTAATTTGGTCTCGTTGCATATGGGGATCTTGCAACTCTATTATTCTTGCGACTGTTCGCTTGGTAAAAATTATTGAAGCTGCTTTAAATGTGTCAATTGTAATGTAAAGTTTATGCTGCAATAGATGTATTTTCTCATTTACTGTTTTTACATGTGACAAGATATTTACCTCGCTAAGAGGCTCTTCTGTTTTAGTATTTGAATTATGGAATCTTTCGAAATTTTTCTTTTTAGATATAATTTTTGAAAGTAAACTTTTTATTATGAGCTGTATTGATATTTTGTAAAGATGCGTTTGCATCAAAAACAAAATTTTAAATAAAATAAAAAAAAAAAAAAAAAAGATTCACGTGTATCTTCAATGGTACCATCTGTAAAAAATTGCCTTTCATTTCACCAAATGGTGCAACAATCCTCAAAGAAATATTATATTTAAAATTCTTTTGTTTCAACAATTCCAATAGACTAAAACACCAACTAGAATATAAATAAATAAAATTGAAGCATTATCAAATAGAATTAGCAGGAAATTCATAGAAGACCACCTCGCTATATATTAACAATTTCTTCCACTAGTCTGTGACATTTTATATTGGCAGCCCATCCATAAATAATGTGAAAACATTGTTGCTCCCCAGGATCTTACCCACACAATTCCTGTGAGCAGACCCAACATAATGGATCCACTTTGGCCTTTAATCATCATTGATATGGATTTAGGAAATCATTCTTTTACCATGGTGATATAGCAAGGAGACATGATACCTTTATTGTCACCTGACTTGGAAAGTGATAAAGCCAAATGGGAGCTGTAACCCACACATTTTACAGGATAAATGTGATGTTTTTTAACAACATATATGTTGAGTATGTTTCAGTAGCTGAAATATGGGTAGGTTGAAGCTCGATCAAACTGCTTAGAAAGCTAGTATCTCAATATCCTGCCCAATTATCATGAATGAAATTATTTGCACGCCCATTTTTTCAGTCAGAATGGACTGCCCTTATACAAGGTGTAAGGTTATTCAAAACTGGAGCACAGCTCATCGCAGCTGCAAAGTGTAATTAAAAGTTAACCCAGCTTAATCTTTGACATGTTTCCCTGACATATATCAAACTGTTTATTTATGGATTTCTTAGCTACTCCCTTTGCTCCTCATACATCAATTCCAATGTACAGGGTCTCTGCAGTATGATATGATATGATATGATAAGATAAGGCATTTGTAACGCACCTATACACAAGTGTTTCAAGGCGCGCGTGTTTCCACTGTTGAGTAACTTGAATGTTTACCCTGTGTGAGGACCCTAAGGGTGTCCTCACTTCTTTTTCCCCTGGATCCTCCTCTCAGGTGGCCAGGGAAAGGCCATTGCTTATGGATCCTGACCGTGGGGGTGGATATGCGAGGGAGGATCACCATGATGGAGGAAACTTGGGGAGCGGAGAGAGGACATCCTTAGGTGAGTCCTGATATCTCCCTTCCCTTTTCACAATGGATCCGCTATCCCTAAAGCCGGTGTAGGGTATTGTCGCCCTTTCCCTTTTCTTCCTTCCAAACTGCTCCCCAGAAATACCACCTTAGTACTGGAATGAGGAAGAGACCAACTAGGAGGACATATCCTTATTGGACTGATGCACACAAATATCAGAGACTTAACAGAATTACTGAGACACATACCTAGCAGAGACAAAACAGAGTTAGAACTTCTCCTTTTATTAAATCAGACAGTTCCAAACACCACTCTTGTACTGAGATGAAGAAGAGAGCTATGGACGCATACCCGTGGAACAAACAGGCAGGTCCCCCAAATGGAGTTGTCCATAGTTAGGCAATTGAACTCAATGACCCACACGTGGGGTCACTTAACACACCTGGTGGATATGAAAATGCCTGCCACATTGAGAGGAAGAGCACGTGCTGGAGAGAAGGAAGCTCGAGAGCTAGGTTCCAGAAGCAATGTTGTCCAGGAGAAAAAGAAGCAGAGGCTGTGGGCGGCTGTAAGAGGGTCTGGAGGTCTTGTATTGGCAAAGTCAAGAGAATACCAAAAAGGGTATGAAATTAGAAACCAAGTATTGGCCTATTTCACCAAAGTAAAAAAACAGAAATGTAATACACAATATACAGTACATGATACACATCAACCAAAATCTGTTAAGAGCCCACCCCATAGATTAAATCACCACAACTCCAAAGGAGGCCCTATTCGTTACTCCACTAGAAGTTCTATTTTGAGATTGAGATAAACTTACTGGCCAACCCCTGGAAGATATCGTCCAGGTACTTAGTCAGTGAGATGATCAAACTCACACTCTCACCGGCTATGAGCATGCTCCACCATTTTTCTGCTATTAGGGCAGTCATACTATTAAGGCTTTTGCCAAAATAAAACGTTCTCTTCTCCATCAGCCCCTGGCAGCATAGAGTTAGGTGATAGAGAATCTCCTCTGTGCCAGGTCTATTACAGAACCTACAGTTCAAATCAGACTCCTGTCATTGTTTCCTATTAGCAGAATTTCTTTTGTAGGATTTCGGTTTAATCTGAACCTCTGAAATTTCGATCGGATTGAGCTGCAGGAAAACAGGCTCACATATCTCGGAATTGTATTAAGATGCCTGCATTCCACTTTGAAATTAGAGTAAGTCTTATACTGTTCCCTTGCTGTTATTGTGTCCACCCAGTTATTCTTCCATAGCTTGGTTTTAATTACCTCTGGGTTGCTCAGCAGTTCGGATTCAGTGAACTCCAACTCTGACAACATGTTAGAACATTCCAAACATTCAGAGTAGGTTCACTTTTTGGCTCTACGGCCTCTTTCAAAATCTTGAATCCTCTTACTGGGACTCAAGCCTACACTTTCTAGAGAGGGACAGGGTTTTCCACTCCTTCATTGTGCACATGGACGTAAGACCTAACTCATATATGATTGTGGGCATTGGCGTACACCTAGGTTGGTCTAGCACATTCCTCCAAAACCTACCCTCCAATACCATACACCATGCACCTTCAGTTGCCAGAAAAACCTCTGCGCTGTAAGTAGGAATGGCCATCACCTTGGCCTTATGAAATTTGATCACCGGGATCATTGAAAAGTGCCCAAACCTTTTTAACAGAATCCTTGATTGTGAAGCCAAATGTGTGACCTTCGTCTTTAGTTGGGCTATCCTGGGGCTATCATTTAGGCTAATGTTCACCAACATGCCCAAATACATAAAGGAAGCTGTCATCGCTATTCATCCCCCCTTTAAACACCAGACATGTGTAGGTTTGTTCCTCCCTGCCGCAGGCTCCAGAATTAAAATGTGTGCCTTTGGGATGTTGATAATAAGCCTATTTACTTTAACATATTCCTGCTACTCATGTGTCTGTCGCTGAAGGCCAATGGGTGTTTGGTCAATTAAGACCAAATCATCAGCGTAAAGCAGATGCCCCACATGCCACCTATTGAACCTAAGCGGGAACGATCTTACCTTAGCCAGTGATGCCCCTAGATCCAAGATAAAGAAGTTAAAGAGTTCTGGAGCCAAGGGGCATCCCTGTTTGAGGTCACACCTTGTTTCCATTGACTCTGAGAGATGCCCTGTGGCATCTAGTCTTACTCTCAGACTTGTGCCAGAGTAAAGAGACTGGATTGCTTATAGTAATCCACCCGGGCAGCCTCCCTTAATTTGTCCCACAGCAGCTATCAGTCTACCAAATCAAAATCCTGTTTGAGGTCCATGAACGCCAGGTATATGTTTTTTTTTTGTTCTTAAGATCCCTTGTCTTCAAGATGTTAATGAGAAATACATGTAATGATGTTCCTGCCTGTTTGACAAAGCCTGACTGATACACATCAAAGCTTGCTGAGTCAGAGATCCACTGTCTCAAGCTCTTTAACGACAGTGCTGCATACATTTTGCCAATGAAATCTAGCAAATCAATGGTCCGGTAGTTGGCTTCATTGTCCCAGAATCCCTTTTTAAAAATTGGGACTATTATTGATGATTTCCAGGTATCTGGGACAATTCCCAGCTTCTCAATCTTTGTAAAAAGGACCCATAGAAAGTCAGGCCAGACCCCAGGCTCTGTTTTAAGTATTACATTGGTTAGAACGTTTGGCCCAGGTGCTCTTGAGTTCCTTGCCTTGGTAATTAGGTCATAGGCCCTCATTACGAGTCAGGCGGTGGACCATGGTGCTATTAGCACCATGGTCCATGCCGGACTCCGGCATGGTGGATGGCGGAATTACTGCCCCATTCCAAGGTGAGTGGGGTGGTAATTTCCCATTCACCATTTGCCCTTCCCCATTCCCATTTTTGCCCCATAGGGCATAATGGGAATGGGGAAAGGCGCTAAGTACGGTGCCGCAAATTGCGGCACCATACTTAGCACCAAGGTCACTTTGCGGCATAGGTTTTAACGCCTGCAGAAACCAGGCGTTAAAACCCGGGACCTCTTAATCAGGCGCTAAGGGTTAACGGAGCCGACGGCGCCGTTAAACCCTTAACGCCTGACTTGTAATGAGGGCCATAGATACCTTCTTTCGCAAATCCCATAACCATGGGATACCTTTAGATGTATTTGGGACCTCACCTTCCTCTGCCTGGTTCTACAGAGGTCAGCATAGTGTTTCATCCATGCATGCTCGGATACTGCATTTACCTGGATTGATCTAGGATCCGACCCCACTGAGTGTATCAGTTTCCACATCTCAGCTACGTTCTTATTTCTCATCTCAGATAGCATGGGTTCACCATCAGCTTGGTCTTGCCTCCATTTGTATGCCCTCACCCAGTTATGGTATTGCTGAGGGCGTTTCCTCAACTTGTCTCCCATTAAAGTACCCTTCTCAGAATGAATCTGTCTGGCATCGGCTCTGAAAAGCCTCTTTTGCTTCCTAATGGCCGAACTATATACATGTTTCAGGGCATTTTCGATTCTACAAATGAGAAGTCTAACAGAAATCTAGGGTAATTGATGTCTTCCAAGGATGTCAGATCTGATGAACCTCTCCCATGCCACCATAATCTCAAGTGCAAGATCTCAATCTCCCTATATGTCATTCGTAGTCTGTTACAGCCCTAGGTAACCTCCAATTCAGGGGCAAAGATTTGTTTATGGCGAGCCAAATTGGTAGACCAACATACATGCTGAATCATGCTGTTCCCATCTTCATCTTGTATCCTGGCTTGCAACATTATGTGTTACTAATGACTTCTGCAATTGTATTCGCTCTCCCCTCTTGCTTCTCCATTCTTTTTGACTGCTTACTCTCTGTTCTCTCCTCCTTTCCCTTCTCCCTTTTCATATCTCTTCCCCTTACTTTCTTCTATGCACGTACTCTATCAGAATTGTCCCTGGACCTAATATGATAGCAACCTCGTCTGTTTCCTCCACCCTCCCATTACTGTTTTTTCCTCCCCATGACCCCTCCAGCACTATCTGAAATGCCGTCAGGCCTAGTATCATAGTCGCTTGTTTTGTTCCTCCCCTCACTTTCTGCACCCTTCTCCCTCACCTTTTGTTTTTCTCCGGCTCTACCAGAAATGTTGTCAGGCCTATTACGGTAGTCGCCAGTCTGTTTCCATTTCCTTCCCACTCTCTCCCTCCCTTCCTTATCTATGTCTTAACTCTGAAATGTCGTCAGGCCGAGTACGAGAGTTAATTTCACATCCTTACTGTTCATGGCCTGTAAGAATGTCATTGTATTTTCCCTTGTTGCCTCCCTTGCCTTGAAGCGCTTTGAAACACATTGTGTATAGGCGCTATATAAATAAACTATCATATCATATCATTATCATATCAACATATACAATATTGTGGTCACTCCTGAGTGTGTCTCTGACTTCAAGGCTTTTCACCTAGTTCAAAAGCTTCTCGCTTTCAAACACATAGTCAACTGTGCTAGACTTTCCATCACCGTTCCATGTGGGTTGTCCTGGAATGTCCTGACTATTTAATTGATGCAGATTTCTCTCTCTAGTTTCTTGGGCCCACAACCCCCACTTTGACCTAGCCACTGCACCTTTACCACCCCCAACTTTCCATTTTTGATCCACTTTCAAAATCCAAGAGATTTGTTAGATCAAACACCATTGAGAGCAACCCCTCAGCCTCATCTCGCAGCAGTCCTTTCACATGGTTAGATAATAGATATATATGCTCCTTATCTACACAGTTGTCGTACAGGAATTCCACCAGATCAATGTCCCATGTTTCAATAGGCCTGTATTTTGGTTACAATGGAAGAGTCTTAGTATTTTGTGCCTGTTTAGGATGAGGGCATTTTACAAACTAAACAGATGTTCCGGACGTACTCCATATTTAAGTTCCTTCATAGTCTTGGCCATATCTCTGCTGGCATCACATCTCTGTTTGTCCAATGGATACTGTTATTTCTCCCTACCCGTATTCAACCACCCATCCGGAGCTAAGGAGGGATTGAGATCTTGGCCACTTCGTTAATTTGACATCAACTTTGTTTCAGAGGTGTTATCAAGGGCCTGCAGTGGGCAGTTAACAATCACTCCTCCCTTTACAATCAAATAGTTTGTGCATGCATTCTGGTCATCGGATCTGATTTTCTTAGAAGACTGCTTTGTCAGCCCAACAGTTTTGTTCAGTAGGGATTTACGCTTTTGCTCCATCGTCATAAAGGACTCCAAATCCCTCGACGGTGTGTTTGATACATGGCCCACCACCATGGAACTCAGCCAATTGTCTCCCCCTCCCTTGCTGTTTCAGTTTGTGGAAATGCTGCACACCCCAAATCCAGTGTTGTTGCAAATCAGTTGGGGCCAGCAGCCCCCACCCCAAAGATGTTGCCTCCTCATAATTCAATTTGTGTTGGGTCCATTTAGAAAATCCCAGTCATTGCTCGTCCCTCATGGTGGAAATGTGATTTAGATCAAGATTAAGGGGTAACAGGTAGACTTTGTTATTTGGGGGATGGGTCTACAGATTCCCACATGACCCTGGGCCCAGATGCATATCCCGTTCAACTAATACAGCCGACTCCAGAAGGACACAGTCTGCTATTTCAAAACCGATGGACTCCTCCATGCTACCAAAAGTTTAATTTTAATAAGAAGTGTTTTTTCTTCATCAGGTCGTTGTCTCCCTCCAAGAGCACTGGTAGTTTCCTCTTCAGCTGGGATATTATACAGATAGACCCTCACTTCTCTGCTATAAACCTGCTGCATGTTGGGGCAGTCTCACCCTCATATGTTTGTCTCCCATTCCCAAAACTACCTAGGTGCAAATGTTTTTCCAGAGTTGCCGTTATTACACCCTGTTTCACCAGGGGGGCAATTGGTGAATCTGTGAGCAGTCTCTGGTCCTCTGGTTCCCAGGGGTCCTTGGGGTGACTGTTGGCTGCTCAGGACTCTGCAAAGGATCAAAGGTCAACATTCCCGACAATGGCTCGCAATTCTCACCATCCGGGCTTTGCAACAGCGCCTCCTGTACCGCCAATGTTCCCTCCTGGCTTGTTCCCAATTATTGAATGTTGACGTCCGTGCCCCCCCTGTCACACCACTCTCATACCCCTCCCTGCTCTCCCCGTCCGTATGGGAGCACATGGGCACAGTTAGTAAAGGCACAGATAGTGAAGGATTACTGAGCTCTGCACCCCTTACCTCCACATTTCATTGTTCAGCTCTTACCCTTGCCAGCCCTGATTTCTTGTGAAGTGCTGATTCGCTTAAGAGGCGAATCTTAATTCTCATGCATGGGGCAGCATCTTTATTTATTTACATTTTGAAAGCTCTCACACAGCCCGGGGGCATAGAGGCGCTGCATCTGCTTCCATAGTCCACAATCCGGGGTCACCAATGTGATGCAGGCCAGCATGCAATAAATCCTGAAATGACACCCGGGACCCAGTCCTCCCACAGACCACCGCAGACCACACACTCAGCACACTGTGTGCGCTTTGCTCGGATGGGAAGGTTTTAAGGGGTTGGGTCCCAAGAGAGTTACTGAGGGTGAAGAAAGACTCCTTTCCAGCCAGCACAGCAGTACAGTGTCGCACCACCACCGCAGACCACACACTCTGCACAGGGAGGTCATTTGGGGGTTGCCCTTACTACCCCTGAGATCTCCCTTGCTTTCCCCTAACAAAAAGAAAAAACAATATTCTTTTGTTTGTTTTTGTAACAAATTGAAGCTCCTTTTTTCTAGAGTGGCTGGCTTTCTTGTTCAGGGTTCTTAAAAAAACAGTTTCCACAAGTGTAACACTTTGAGCAGTGACCCTAAATAAGAAATAATAGGAATAACAAATAATGTGTCTTTCTGGAATTCTAATTAACAAGGGGGGTCCTGGGAGTCCCTCTGCCAGACATTAGTCCTGGTTGCGAGAGACTTACCCAGAGTCTTTAGCTCACTATCTTTCACAGAGAAGAAATATCCTAAACATATCAGTATTTGTCCTGCCCTGGGGCAGTCCAGCACCGAAATGCTAGGCAATTCTCCTCCGAACAAGAGTACCAACAGCATCCCCAGACACGTGTTTCGGTCTGGTTGGACCTCATCAGTAGGGAGGAGCTGTGCCTCTCTAAGAATGGTGAGCAAGAGGTCCACGTCTGGATTCCCCTAGTAACTTAGGGTGAGACCCAAAGTTACTTGCATATGCAAATTAACAAGGGGGGTCCTGGGAGTCCCTCTGCCAGACATTAGTCCTGGTTGCGAGAGACTTACCCAGAGTCTTTAGCTCACTATCTTTCACAGAGAAGAAATATCCTAAACATATCAGTATTTGTCCTGCCCTGGGGCAGTCCAGCACCGAAATGCTAGGCAATTCTCCTCCAAACAAGAGTACCAACAGCATCCCCAGACACGTGTTTCGGTCTGGTTGGACCTCATCAGTAGGGAGGAGCTGTGCCTCTCTAAGAATGGTGAGCAAGGGGTCCACGTCTGGATTCCCCTAGTAACTTAGGGTGAGACCCAAAGTTACTTGCATATGCAAATTAACAAGGGGGGTCCTGGGAGTCCCTCTGCCAGACATTAGTCCTGGTTGCGAGAGACTTACCCAGAGTCTTTAGCTCACTATCTTTCACAGAGAAGAAATATCCTAAACATATCAGTATTTGTCCTGCCCTGGGGCAGTCCAGCACCGAAATGCTAGGCAATTCTCCTCCGAACAAGAGTACCAACAGCATCCCCAGACACGTGTTTCGGTCTGGTTGGACCTCATCAGTAGGGAGGAGCTGTGCCTCTCTAAGAATGGTGAGCAAGGGGTCCACGTCTGGATTCCCCTAGTAACTTAGGGTGAGACCCAAAGTTACTTGCATATGCAAACTAACAAGGGGGGTCCTGGGAGTCCCTCTGCCAGACATTAGTCCTGGTTGCGAGAGACTTACCCAGAGTCTTTAGCTCACTATCTTTCACAGAGAAGAAATATCCTAAACATATCAGTATTTGTCCTGCCCTGGGGCAGTCCAGCACCGAAATGCTAGGCAATTCTCCTCCGAACAAGAGTACCAACAGCATCCCCAGACACGTGTTTCGGTCTGGTTGGACCTCATCAGTAGGGAGGAGCTGTGCCTCTCTAAGAATGGTGAGCAAGGGGTCCACGTCTGGATTCCCCTAGTAACTTAGGGTGAGACCCAAAGTTACTTGCATATGCAAATTAACAAGGGGGGTCCTGGGAGTCCCTCTGCCAGACATTAGTCCTGGTTGCGAGAGACTTACCCAGAGTCTTTAGCTCACTATCTTTCACAGAGAAGAAATATCCTAAACATATCAGTATTTGTCCTGCCCTGGGGCAGTCCAGCACCAAAATGCTAGGCAATTCTCCTCCGAACAAGAGTACCAACAGCATCCCCAGACACGTGTTTCGGTCTGGTTGGACCTCATCAGTAGGGAGGAGCTGTGCCTCTCTAAGAATGGTGAGCAAGGGGTCCACGTCTGGATTCCCCTAGTAACTTAGGGTGAGACCCAAAGTTACTTGCATATGCAAATTAACAAGGGGGGTCCTGGGATTCTATACAATAATTGCTAGACTCATTAAAAGTCCTTGATGTAGTTTGTTCCAAAACACTTCAAATTCACAATGCAGACAAAAAACCTCCAAAAGCATTTAGAGTAGAATAAGCTTCCATTTCAGACTATGGGTCTGATTCACAGAGTGTTTTCCTATGGGATTGTGCCATTATTTGCCATTATAAAATGCTTCTATAAATCAGGCTTTATGTAGTTTGCTTTTTTGCAAGTTTCAGTTATAGCATGTTTTTTTCTGCCGTTGTCTCTGTTACGATCATCACAGGACATTCCATCTTGGTGACCTCGGTCACTTGACAAAATTCTTGTGCCTAAAAGCTTGTGTACAGCGTAGAAATGTTTGACCGTAGCACATAAAGTGGCCCTTGATTTCATTGTGCCACAGTTAATGTTTTGTTGTAATGTGTCTATCTTTCCTATCTCTATGGCATGCTGTTCAGGATGTCTGTTTGCATGTAGGAGGTAATACGTACCCAAAGTACAGGAAGCCATGTGAGTGCACTGCTTTCCATGCTCTACTCGAAATTCTTTAATACACAGTTATGAACCCGCCCAATGATATGTATTTTGCCAACCTCTGAAGCCTGAAAAGTAGATCCATGCAGGCTTAACATGTGGCTAACATGGCACCAGACCTGCAGATGAACTGGCCTTCTTGTAAAGCTCAGTTGCCAGTTTTATGGTATCCAGTACTGAGTGTAATTTGCTTTCTGACTCAGAACATTCAAACATGTAATTGCTCATTTTACTATAGCCGATAAGCTACCTATAACAGGTAAGTTAGCTCAGGGCATTAAGGGCTTGCTGCTGCGATGTGTGTGTGATCTGCAGGTTGCAGATACGAATCCTGGCAAGGCCAACTCAGCCTTTAATCATTCTGAGGTTGATAAATGAGTACCAATACAGGTTGGGTGATATTGTACGTATATTTGCTCTATATTCAGTGTTTAAGGGTACGTGCTCTATAATAAAACATCATTATCATTTGGCCTTGGAGATGGGCTTGCATTCACAGGAATTTGGTAATATGGGCCTATACATAGTGATATTAACAATACATGTGGTGATCCATTCATGTCTGAAATTTGTATCACATTACAGTGATATTGTAACCATGTTTTTCATAGTGTACTTAGTAACAATTCTATGTGATGCCACTTCCTGTTTTGTCAAGGGGTGAAAGGTCCTGTTCCATTGCTTCTCGTGATGTCACTTTGGGGTGGGGGTAAATGACATCACTTTCTGTGATGTCATCAGAGGTCAAGGGTTGTGTGATGTCACTTCTGCTTCACCTGGCATTTTGGTGAATTGACGTGCCTGTAGGAAGAATAAAAACAATATGCAATGTGAAGACGTTGAAAGACAAAATATTGGCGTGTTAGAATCATCATTACAATGAAACCAAACACTGCAAAAAGTTGTTGAATAATTAAGTAATGTAACATATTTTGTCACAGCCTGCGACCTTAAAATCGGGATACTTATCTGACCTCTATGTATATGGCTAGTTTCTGACCACCCAGAAGATTACATTCTGTTACTCCAATTCACATGCATTGCAGCAATACTTTGTTCATTGGAATTAGAGGCCTAGCATTAGGGCAACCTCAGCGCAGAAACCTTGCACTGGAGCAAGTGCAAATGTGCATGGCATTAGTATTATGGCTTAAATTTCTCTTTTGCAAAAAACCTGTTATCACTAGACATTTTTCGACCAGTCAATGTTTGCCAAAGTGCCAATAGGGCACGGGGTTAGCCATGATTGTCCTGGTGAACAGCTGCTTTGAAAGAATATGTTTTTGCATTATTTGCATAAGGGACATTTTTAGTGGTAACAAATATAAATTGCACTTGCACACGCACAGTTTCTTTACTAGGGGAGATGTTTTGTAAATATGTCATTATAAAGCAGGTAACGCATAAGAATATGAAATAAAATACAATACAATATGTATTAAAAAGAAACGGAAAACAAAGAAAAGGCAAAGCAAATCGTTGCAGCAATGCACTGAGGACGTTTGGGCCCATAGCAGGGTTCGCGCCATAATTCATAGCTCTCCATGGCAGGCTGCAACCATAATGACCTGGACAGCTAGCGCATTTCTCGGATGGATCGTCTCATATTCATTCGCATTTTACATGTGACCCTTTAACATTGTTGGGAGGCGCGCTAGATGGGAACGTGTGGGATCAGAAGTCAAGCCGAACGAGGCATCATTTTCCTCCCGAGATGATGTTAGTCACCCTTAAATGATCTCTGGCCATCTGTTGTACACGGTAATTGCGCTGGCGTCCCCCAAAGCAGTACAAATCATACAGCATTGATGGCAAATAATAGAATATTACTTAAACGTAACTCACTGCCTTTGACCTTGTTTTTTTTCACAATCAGAGGGCGCTTTAAACTGACCTTCGCTCGCAATCTGAGTATTCCCAGGATTTGGGGCTTGCAAATAAGTTCCAATTGACACCAACATGTAACGGTTAATTGAGAGACGACCTTCAGCATGGGGACTTCCTTCCCTCCCCACTCAAGGTGTCAGGCAACAAACTATTTCACTGATTCTTTTCTTCAGCCCTACCACAAACGCATATCATGCTACTTGGTCCCCCCCAACCCCCCGCTGAGCTAACAATGAGCCAAGAACCAGGCCGGTGTACGGGAAATATATTGCTATTTATTTAAATGAAAATAATAGAAATGAGAACGAAAATGTCAAACACCACTTTATTCGTGGCACAACCCAATCAACTTCTCTCAGCATAAATACATCACAAAAGTGATTTGAAAAGAGCACAATCACAATTCTTGACTTTCTGAAAATGTCACTTCAAGAAATAATTACACTGATCAATAGTGAAAGCAATTATCATGTAGAGTTTTGCAATTTTGATTTTCCTGCGGGCTTAAAAGGCTGGGAGTAGGATTTCAAGATTGGCACAAATACCTATGGCAATTACCTGCTAAGTGGTGCTAAGTGGTGAGTCTCCTTCTCTTGCACAGCTGATTATCCCTCTATTGCAAAGCTCTCTCAAATCACTTTGTCCGTCAGGATGACTGAAATGTTTGGAAAACAGTGCAGCCACCTTTATTTCTTTAATCACACCTAACTTGAAATCTACCTGATTTGCCCATTTGGCTCGTTGTGCTTACATTCTTTCCTGCATTCTCATTGCAACACCCCAGCTCTGGTGGGTTTTGCCTGATTGGCATCTACTGGAATGTTTATTGTTCTTTGCCTAACTGCACACACCATATCTGCCCACTGACCCATTTCAAGGTCTGTACATTCGGAAACTGTTAGCATGGCTCATAATCTGACTTTTTAGCAATTTGATTATCTCCATGTACCTTATCGGCAACTGTAACTGTAACTGCAACTATAAATAAGTTACCTTACCAAGATCTGTAACCGTAACCTTATTTTCAAGCGCCTTATCGGAAACTGTAACTGCAACTGTAACTAAGTAACCGTACCAAGATCTGTAACCATAACCCTGTGTCCAAACACCTTATTGGCAACTGTAACTGTAACTGCAACTGTAACTAAGTAACCTTACCAAGATCTGTAACCGTAACCTTAAGTGTAACTGTAACGAAGTAACCTCACCAAGATCTGTAACCATAACCTTAAGTCTAAGCACTTGGATGCCTAAAGGTTAAGTGCACTCTACAAATGTAGAAATAAATAAATAAATTATGATTTTGGCCACACATTTGGTTTAAAATAAACACAGTTTGATTTAGTGTTTTGTTTTTAGACACCCCCTACTTTGATCTGTGTTGGGGAAGTCGGACAGAAAATGTGAATGATTTGTGGATTTTTGGATTTCAGATCCCCCCCTCCATGGAAAGGTCTGCGTTTGGGAAGCTGGGTAAAAGGTTGGACTGATTTAAGAACAAAGACACCCCTCTTTCTTAAAGACGTTTCAGCACACACTGGGAAGTGAGTTTGGTTAATTTCGAATTTTAACAAAATTCACCCTGTAGTGTTCTGCCTAATGAGGAATTAATTAAATAAATATTTTTAGTTAAATAGGCTAAGGATCTACACAGTTTTGCCCCTTTTGTTCTCTCAAGGCTCAGTTCGACTTACATAGAAAGCCTCTGTTTAAAGTTCAGGAAAGCCAGCTGCATCTCAGGACACTCTGGAAAGATAGGGTAGGGGTCTGGTCACTCCACTCTCAAAGATGGCCTCCCGCGCTCCACTATAGGACCCAGTCAGCTCTGAGGCCTTTCTAGAAATAGACAGCTCCACCCACGCAGATGCCCTCTCAGCAATCTCCATGGTTTTTCCTTACAGATGTGAGATGGTAAGTTTCAGCAGCCTTCCTGATAGTCTGTCTCTTGTCTGTAAGTCCTCCTGTTCCTGTTTGTCCCTCCTCCTAGTGCAGTCCCCCTTATATAGCAGCAATGACACCAACACTTTTACAATCTTGGAGAAGTTCCTTGCAATAATTCATGTGACTAGGATTGGACAGTTACCCTTCTCTCTCCTCCCCAACCCAGCCTCCAAGTCATGATTGGTTTAGGGGGCTGTAGCAGCATATGGCAATTCCCACTTGTAATCGCCATTTGTTCTCCTCTCAAAATCTTTGGCAAAAACTAGTTATGTATCATAACTTCATAATTTTACTAGCAACTGTCATGATATACATATTTTCTGATTCAGCTAATCATGGGGAATTAAATAATTTGCCCACCAAGTCTGTACCATGTAGCATGGCCATTTGGCACGTTTCTCCCATTTCATAAAAAGCAAATGAGTTATGAATATGTAAGTTATTACCCATATCCCTAATTTTATTCTCCACCTGTTCACCAACTCTCACATTTGGAACATGTTCAGATCAGCCAGAAACCTAGTTTAACTGGCCATAACAGTTCCCTGAGCCACAGGTGGATGAATTTTACATAACTACAATTGCCTGGAAATTATGTAAAAATGGTACATCCATGAAATCAGTATAGCTTATGGTTGCTGAGAAAAAGGCCTAAATGAAAATTGTCCTTTTAAATTAATTGTGGATCTTCATGTTCGACAAATGCCCCCCCTCCTGCCTTCTGGCCATTTGTTTTCAGTGGGTCAGCCTGTACACAGGTTTTTTTTTATCAGTCTCATTTGTGTTGGAAGCTTGCTCTTTGAAGTTGTTGCAACCATTTGTACACATACTAGTCATGCTCCAGCCAAGGGGACCTTCTCTTGTAGTCAATGCCTTCAGATTAAGCAGGTCTGCAGAACACTGAATTTTGACACCTTTAGCAGGACACTGTATTGCAGTTGGTAATTAAATAGGAGATATGTCATCCAGGCTGGGAGTGGGAGCTTTCTGTGTGAAGTTTGCCACAGCCAGCAAACGGGTTTGTCTTGAGCTGAAATTTTCCTGTTAGCAGTGATACCTATTCACATACCTGTCACCGTTTAAAAATCCTGTTTTTCCATGTGAAAGGGAGAGTTGATGCCCCCTTTTTGTAAATTAAAATGCTGTTTTTCTTTTGGTAATGACAGGTAGGCCCATTTTTCATATGACTCTTTAATTTTACTTGGAAAACAAAAATAAAGTCCAAGCAGTTTGTTTTTTTCAGTGTTTAAAATCCTGCTGTTCTTGTGAAAGGGACTTCTATTTGGGGCCTTTCAATGCACCCCACAATAGTATATTCAAAACATAGTTAAAATGTATCTTTTTTGCTTGACTGATTATCAGTTCTACAGATGCATTGTTTTTTGTGTACAGTTTAAACTGATTGAGATATTAGATGGTAGATGTATGGCAAATTTCAAAGTGTCTAAATAGTGGAGAAATTACATGTTAAGGACCTTACATGGTTGAGAGATGGCAAACACAAAGTTATGCCTCAGTGGCTCGAAGTGCGACTTTTCAAATTTGAAACATTCATAATGTACGTAAGGTCTCAGACCGGAGCAAGAGTGACCGTAGACCTATATGAGTTCCTTCTTATTTCCAATAGGTGCCCCAAACAATGATAATGCGAATTGGAGATTGGTTGAAATAGAAATTGCTGGTCATTCGAGGCGGGTAGTGAAATGGTCATGCATTAACTGCATGATTTAAAGTATTGCTGGTGACCACATTGTAGTCATCTGTGACCAGTCAACAGATTCTTACTTAATACTGGATGAGTTCTCAGCAATGGTCAAGTGCTTATATCCTATGTTCACTAAACCAAGACAGGTGATTAAGGGCCTAATTCATGGAACTTTTAGCGAGGTGCAAAATGACTTTGGAAAGTAACTGTGCACTGCCAACAAATTTTGCAAACTTTTTCAATAAAACTTTGCACCGTGCTAAATGTTCCATGAATCGGGCCGTAAATCTGATATGTTGAACAAACGGGGTTGGTATGATGATGAATGCTGGTCATGCAAGGAAAATATATCCTTGTACCTAAAAGTGGGCCCTCAATTGATACAAATCAATAATTGATCATCAGACCCCTTTAGAAATCTACTGTCAGCAAGACAAAAATATTTGGCAGGTAAAGCACTTAGTTCACCTTGCAAATTGCTGTGCAGCATGGCACACCAACATCTGGCATACCCACTTTTCCAATCTATATAGGGACTCTCTGGTTTCACATAATGTCTATAATGTACCAACTGAGAGACCTTTGCAGTGTGACCTTGGCCTGAGCATTACTGGGAAAGAGGGAGAGAATGCAATTACTGTTTTAGGGTCTAGGAAAGCACCAGGCCCAGACATTATACCCATCGATTTTTATAAAGAAGAACAGAGACTATGGGGGCTATTGCTGTCTTGTGTCTTCAATGCAGATATCAAGTTAGGCACAGTTCCAACCACATGGCTGGAGGCAGTGATTATCCTTGTACATAAAAATTGTGGAAAATTGTCCCCAGGAAATTACCACTGCATCTCCGTGTTAGATGGGGCAGGGAAAATCTACCTAAAAGTAATTCTGGGTTGCTTTCAGGATTGGGTTAACTTAAAGGGGATAATTAACTTTCTACAAGCAGGATTCCAACAAGGTATGGGCACACTTAAGCAATGCTTTAGACTTGACCTAATAGTGAATAAGTACGCAGTCCTTAATAACACTGAACTGTACACAATCTTTGCAGATCTTTGTACAACTTTTGACTCTGTACCCAGAAATCGATTATGGAATGCCCTAGCTGGTTACAGCATTCCAGTTTCCCTATTGGCTATCATCCGGGCCTTCTGGGTCCTAGCTCTGTTCTGCTCCGCTCTGATTATTGCCTTGATTTTGTAACCTCATCTGTATACTCTGTGTACAACCTGCTGGGACTTCTATGATGACTTGTTTACTACTGTAATGTAATGTTCCACTACCCGTAATGTAGAGGGACTTCTATGATGGTATGTCTACTACTGTAATGTAATGTTCCACTACCTGTAATGTAATGTTCTACTAATATACGCGCCCGGTTGCCCTTGGGCCTGGTCTGCGCTATACAAATAAAACAAATACAAATACAAATATCCATCCCCTATAGTATAACAAAAAGGCCTCTGTGCAATCGGGGTGGAGCAGTGAATGTACTGAAAAATTTGCGGTCAAGTGAGGTGTGAAATAGGGGTGTGTGTTTACCCCATTCCTCTTTTGCCTATACATGGCTTATAGAGGAGTTGGGGGCCAGGAGCCTGAATCCTCCAAGGATGGGCAGCATGTGCTATCCGTTGCTCTTTCTTGCAGATGATGCAGTGCTATTGTTGACCAGCCCAATGGGAACTAAGCACACAATGGCAATTTTTGCAAAGAAATGTAGTGAACTTCGTCTGGAAATAAGCAAAGCTAAAACTAAAGTACAGGGGCCAGATTACAGGAACTTTGCACTGGTGCAAGTGCAAAGTTGCACGGTATTAGCACTAGGGCAAAGTTTGCCCTATTTTCTAAAACACGGGGACATATTAGAAAACTATTGCACCATGACAAGTGCAATTTGGCATGGCATAGGCAACAGGGCAAACATTGCTCTCGGCCAAGAAAGTGCTAATATGGAATGGTATTGACACTAGGGCAAAGTTTGCCCTGGTGAAAAAACGTATCCAAAATGTAATTTTTGCCTAGGTGCTTATACAATGCCAATGTACAATTGTCATGGTGCAATAGTTTTCTAATATGTCCCAGTGTATTTAGAAATAGGGCAAACTTTGCCCTAGTGCTAATACTGTGCAACTTTGCCCTTGCACCGGTGCAACGTTTCTGTAATCTGGCCACAGGTCTTCAAACACAGGACAGCGAAGCACACCACTATAAAGATTGAAGTGGATGGTTAGAAACTTGACCAAGTTACAGTTTATGATTACCTGGGTCATCGCTTTGTTGAGAATGGTACTTGGTCAGAACAAGTGACAAAAGCTACAGTGACTCTTGGAAAATATAGTGGCAGGATTAAGAAGTTCTTGAAGTCTCATGGGGCAGGGGCATTGTGTTACGCTCACCTGGCTCCCAAAGAGGCATCGATCTGAACTGGACAGCTGCGGTCTCCACCAATGTTACGCGTAAGGCCGAGATGACAGACTGGACTGGCCGACCTAACTTCGTTTGCTTGGCCCGTAGGAATATTCTTCTGCAAATGGAGAAAGGGAATTAACCACCCGTGGAGTTGAGTGTAAATCCCCCCACCCCCGCTGTTCTCCCCACAGATCACCTTTGATGTCCCCTCTTATAGTCTCACCTGATGGTTTAAAAAGATGAGCTCTCCATCCTGCATTGAGCGCAGGGGCGCGTTGATAACCAGTTGCTTCACTGGCTCGAAGGAATTGGTGAGTTCCAGAACAATATTGACTCTGAGATTCCTGGCAAGACGCCGTAAGTATGAAGTTCGTAAGAGTTCAAATGCCTGACTTTCACTCTTGTCCACTTCCTTGCAGGTTGCAGCTTGACCCTAGTGAAGAGTTCCTCGTGGCAACCGGTAGTATTCTGATAAGGATTTGTATTTTCCAACACAGTTCGATAAAATAATGTCAAAATGTGACCTGTTGCTTTCTCCCTTATTCAGGCGCTGAGAGAAAGTATGAAGTCTCGGGGAATAATACCTCTGGTGGTAAAATCAGGTAAGTCTATTGTGGTGAGGAGGGTTCCCCTTGTTAGTCCCTTTGTTTCACCTTGCTGTCCTTTTGTTTCCCCTTAGGGGCCGGGGTTCGGCGAAGATGCAGTGGAAACTGTGCCGACACGTGAAGAGGAATAGTACCCCCGGGGTTGTTGGGCTTGCTTGGGATAACTTGATGCCTGCTTCCGCGGTTGCTGGACTTGGTCTGGGTCCCCGGGGGTAGGCATCATGACACATTGATACCTGCCCTACAACTATACAGGTTGCAGGCTGCTCCCTCAGCTTTGTATAGAGCAGAGATTTGGGGACATGCTAGGTCAAATGCTCTAGGAGTAGTGGTAAATATCTTCTTGAAATTGATGCTGATCCAACCACATAGAGTCGAAAATGTAATTATGCTCCTTGAATGTTATCTCCAGCCAAATGAATACTGTATATCCCTCAGATCACTCCAGTTCTGGATTTGCCTTTGGGTGGTGCCAAGTTTATACAAGTAGAAAGAACTATTGACTAACTTTTTGACACTGGGAGGCTGCCGGACAATACCATGGCTAAACCATGATATGTTCTTGTCTAATAGACTGAGTCTTACTGCCCTGTGGTAACCATCATCTACCATGGAGGTAGGATCCAAGGAACTGGTCAATTAGGCAGGTATTCAGGAATATAGACGATCAATGGAAGCCGCGTGTGTAAAGCTCACGTGGGGGCTACCATACTTGAGAACCAAGCAAGATTTTTGCTTTGAACACTATCTGGAAGTTAAAACTCCGGGCTATGCTCAGTCACGCTACAATGATTTTATAGCAGGTACATTGTGGATAGCTGTCAACCAACCCAGAAGGTCCGATCTTTGGGACTCCTTTTGAGTCTGTCCTTCATCTTATGTTGCTTTGCCCTGTGTATAATAATTTTAGAGCTAAATATGTATTTCCCATTTTTAGATGGAAAGGCATCGGTAGGACTATTGATGCACTGGACCTTTGTATAAATGTGAAGCAAGAATAATTGAAAAGAGTATATAAGCCCTAGAGGAAGATATCACCTCAGTGACTGTTACCCTTCTGTCACACTTATGCATATACCCAGCAACAATACGCTGATAGCTTCATGACCAGGGCATATCTGTGAACTTAACACATGGCATAGATTACTGACTCAGAGCACTGTTCCTTACCACCCACTCTGCAACCAGACACTCGTCAGGTAAGACAGTCTCAGCTTGCTCCCATCAGGCACCAAAAACCATACGCATCTTTAGGGGAAAGCATTGCACGCAGCAACATGACTGCTGCACAATGATAAGAGCACATGTCTGGCCATCATGTACAACATCTACCATAGCAGATCACGACACTCCATCAGACACTCGTTCAGCAACATACGATTATTCTGGCCTGTAGATCTCCTAGACAGGCCCATAGCAACAAAGCTACATAAGTGGCATGTATGAGCTAAATATATGCTGATTAATATGTCAAGGTATAATACAAAAATAACTTGTTTTTATGCAGCACTTACTATCAAACATGTGCCATCTTTGGTAGTGCTGCAGACAAAAGGTCCCTGATTCATGGATTATTTGCGCTGAAAAAAACGGGATTTATGCGCCATTCTGCCCGCAAATCCCCATTTGTTAAACAGGGATTTGCGGGCAGAATGGCGCACAAATCCCGTTTTTTTTTTTGGCGCAAATAATCCATGAATCAGGGCATAGGTTTTACCATTTCCAAAGATGTTGTAATCCATTTAATGACCACTGAATGGTGCAAGGCGGAGTTACCCCTGCATTGAATGGAACCTGAGACACACACATTCAATTCAAATCACAGGAGCAACACATTACCTTAATGAGCTAACATATACCTGTTATTTCTTCAACTTTTAATATTGATAATAAAGCAAATAAAAAAAGAACATTGCGTTGTATTTTTGTATTATTATTGCATCGGAACAACACTCAATAATGGGGACTATAAGGTCAACAAACCTGACTTCACATCCCATTAACGCATTGTAAATGTATTCTATTTTTACATGGGTACACTCTTATCTGCAAGATCTGGCCACTGGGGAGGAAGAGCAAGCATCATTTGTTAAGGCTGTCAAGGTTCCGAGCAGCCACATCTAGGATAATGTTCAGCTAACATAGAGTATGGAGAGATAAGCAGAAGAGTAAATACAATGGAGGCAGGAGAGACAGCACATGATTTCTCTTTGTGTCGCTGTAGGGTGAAGTCAATTTGATTATATCAGGAAGGAAATGGAAGAAAGATAGAGTGAGATAGAGCTGTGGCTGCATGGGGCAAGATGGAATCCGTGAAGAAAGGGAAGTATGCTGTTGTTCAGGCAGAGATATCGTAAGCAGCAGTCGGGGGGGAGTTGGGGTTATGTGTAAAGAGATAAAGGGCAGGAATGAGTGAAAGGACCATCAGAAGACAAATGTGGGGAATACACAGGGTTAACAACTTGTGTGTTATATTGAGGAGTTTTAGAATGGAAGAATGGCCTCATGCATTAAGAACATGGCAGTTTAGAGGAGTCACAATTGAACAGTAAAGCAATCCCTGAATGTATGATTGTATAAGAAAGAACCCAGGGGACGTAGACATCAGGAAATAGTAGGTGATTTGTGTTTGAGGCACAGTAGAATAAAAGAAGCACTATGCAAATTGCATTGCATAGGAAAGAAATGATAAGGTGGGCGTTGAAGATACCATATTTCCAGGATTAGCAGAATTTGGAGTTTGTGATGTGTGCATTTCTCAAAGCTAATAATACCATTACATTTAAATTCATGTTTATAGGACACAATCATGTACACTGTCAACCAATGATGCAGCATGTGGATTCTCTAGCCTACAAACCTATTGGTTTTCGGGATCACCACTGAACATGTAAATTATGTTCCCATTTGGAAACATTGAATGTAAATGCATCTCATCGAGTTGCCCAGCCCTGCTTCAAGGAAATAATTTTTTAATGGGATTGCACCATTGTAAAAAGCTTTTGTAAATCAGACCCATAGTGATTATCCTTTTTAGATAGTATATGTGCAGCTCCTCACAAGTTGTATTTAATGAAGACGTCCGGGATAGCAGGGGTGGGGCATGGGCGGGGAGAGCGTGCTCTCCTTCGAAATCTACAGGGTGATGCCTGAGCAGGAATAGCATGTGTTGCTCATAGATCAGCCTATGAAAAGGAAGAAGCAGCAATTCAAAGTCCAACATTGCTAGAAGTGGGCGTTGCCACATCACCCTTTCATTGATGTGGCCGAGCGATTCAGTGTGTTTTCTTGTACAGTAAACACAAAAGCAAAATGGCCACAATTAACTTTACACACAGTGGAGTGTGAAGATGTGTGTGTGTGTGTGTGTGTGGGCAATGGCGCAAGTGGTGAGCATGTGGACAGGCACACACACACCAACACAAGAATTCACACACAGGGGATCAGGTTTCTGTTATTTATTTAAGGGAGATGGTTCCACGGTTGCCTCGTTGCACTGGGCAGCGTGTGTTTTGTTCAAATGAAAAGGCATGACTTGCTGATGTAGCTGTGCTAGTAGCTGATGTGTTCAGGATGAATTCATAATTGGGAAAACGTCAAAAGAATAATAACCAGGGGGACAACCAATTGTGACTGCACCAATGGGCAGTCATGGAGCGGCTATTATGCATGCTTCTCTTCAAACTGGGTAATAGATGTATGTTTGAACCTGCTTGCACTGTTAAGTATATTTGGAACACTAATGTAGACCACACTTGTATAAAATGCCTCTTACAGTCTTTGAGTAACAAGAATCCATGAACAGTAAGATATAATTAGTTGAACCATTGCAATGCAATCGCCCTATGCTTAGCTTAGCACCTTACATTCCATACAATAACGTTCACTACAATACATATATGGGGCCTCATTCTGAGTATGGAGGTAGTCATGGCACTATTTGCGCCACGACTTCCTCCCATACCGGGTCTGGGTCTGACCTGGTTCAATGGGGACTTACCGGTCCATTCTGACCCTGGATGGACCGGTAAGTCCCCATTCAAAAATCCATTCCCCATTCCCATTGAGCCCCAATAGGGCTCAATGGGAAGGGGAAAGTAGCTAATAACGGTACCACAATTTGCGGTACCGTTAATAGCTCTCTGGTCCCTTAGCGGCTCCCGCTAAGGGCACCAGGCGCCAATTGCAGGACCCACTAAGGGACCTCGGAATAGGGCGCAAAGGGATTACCGGCACGGATGTCCTTAACGGTGCCCGGTATCCCTTTGCGCCCACCTCATAATGAGGCCCATTATAAATGATAACATAATTAGTTAAAATATCAAATACAGAAGCAAAAAACAACATTCTGTACAAGAACACAACAAAATGTCAAAATGACCGCTTGTGTAATGCTTTTTTCTGACACTGACAATAGTATCAACATATTAAGTAAAAAACGAATATTTGCAGTGTTAAATTCCCGTTTTATTCTTCGATGAATTCCATTTAAAAGTGACTTTAGATTTGTGAGAATAAAGAAAAGGTCCTGCCCTTGACACTCCTGAACAACAACAATCATAATAATAATAATAACAATAATAATAATAATAATACCAATACATTTGCAGAGTCAGCTATATCAACTCTGCAGCTATGGTGAAGTTGTATTCCACATAGCAAGAGCACTTGTTGGCTGTTTGTAACTTGGTACACTTTGAAGAAGTTGTCTAAAACGTTCCCAAAGAAATATATGCAACTCTGAATTGTTTTGTAAAGCTTCCAGAAGTTGAAACCATTGGTGGTGGGGGGAAGGGGTGGGGTAGCTAGTATGTCTATTTCATGCAATTCCCAAGTGACTATTTGGTCTCACCTTCATGAAAATCTGATACATTTATTTACAAGCAAACTGTGCGAGAACCTGCCATCCAGTCCCTCTCGTAAGGTTCGCTTGATAACCTGAGAAAATCCACTCAAATATCAAAAAAAGCCCAAACGTGATGAACATAGCGTTATTTAGTTGTACAGTTTTCAGAATAGACCCGTGTATCCTCATGGCGGGCCCCGGTTGTCTGTTTTAGCCCTGGGAGATATGCCATTTCAACAGAGAATAAAATGCTAATCCCCAAGCCTGGTGTGTACGCTTGTGATGAATTGATTGGAACGGTAGCTTTCTGGAAGAAGGACAAAATGACTGGATCAGAAATGAAATGAAGTAGTCTGGCTTGATGAAGACCATATGAGATGCCCTCTTGTTGCTGAGTTGCCTGGTCGAAGTCCAAGGGAAATCTTGGCCGCCTAGTGCTCTATCCGGAATCTGAATCCACAAGAAGATCAAGGAAGAAGAGTGGAAACAGCAGGATGTTGAAGAGACGGAGGGTTTAGATAAGGAGAAGTTATTCGAGGTGCAGGAAGAGGTAGGGAGTTTCCTCTGAAACACAAGCAGTGCTGAGAATCCAAAGCCCACAGAAACGAGCTGCTGACAGTTGTGACGCTCTCACTCTGTGCCTTAGTGAAAACAGCATTGAGATAATGAAGGCAAGTCCAAAGAAATCTCATGGTGGGGAGTTGTGTGTCTGTAACATTGCACTGTAGTGTGCAGAGTGTGGAGACACTGAAGGAAAGCCGAGGAGAACTGCATGTTGGGAGTTTTAGTCCTGTCACTCCCGTCACTCTTCGATGTGTTGCAAGAGGTACTAGAAAGGGAACCAGGAAAACATTGTTGTCGGAAATATTAGCTCTTACCCTGCACAATGCAAAACATTTAGCACTTCAAGTCCTTGAGAGAACCAGTGTGAAATGACTTCTGGGAATTAAAGTCTCATCACTCTCCAACACAGCGCAAGTGGTGTAGTGAAGGAGGAAGCAAGCCACTGACTAAAGCTTGAACAAGAACATAATTTCATAGCGATACTGAATTAGTTTGATCTCTCTTTCTCCACATAAAATGATACAAACCTTAAGGATCATAAAGGCTTTCTCATTGATATTCGATCAGCCATAACATCGGGGACCAGACCTTGTCATCTAGTGATGGAGGAAGATCTTAATATAATCTGTATTACAGAGTCTAGACTCTCTCAAAATAATCTAAATTACTCTTCATTCTTAAAATATAAGATTATTATTAATCTAAACACACTCCACAAAGACTTCCTCACTTGCAAAACAATCTCCTTACTGTCTTTCAGAGATGTAAATATAGTACATGTCAAGATCAACCTTCGCCTCAGCACTTCAATTGACAAGATTATTCTCTAGACGCCTCCTATTTTAAAAGTCTTGTCATTTTGAAAGACCAAATTCTACCGACCATAAACTAGAACACATATTGACACATCAATTGGAAATTCCATTCCACGCTAACATTTCCCTGGATGGACATTGGTGCCATCTCATTTCAAATTATCACATGGACATCATTATGGACCCCAAGCCAATCAGAATGTTTAGAGAGCGGTCAATACCTACTGCTATTGACCGTGTGATGAACAGTCTGCTTTAAAAGCAGAAACGGAAACAACAATGCAATTTCCAGACAAGATTTCATTCAACAATGCACTTCCTCTCTAAGAGTTGTGACATCTAATTTAATACACGAAAGAGAAAGGTAAAACATGGAAAATGCTTTCTCTTTCTTTTAGAGAAACTGTTTACTTTTGTATGCCACCAAATTCATGCCTTTAACCTGTATCAATGCAGCCAAGTTTGCAATTAAAATGCATAGTTTATGAGGTCTCCTATGTTATCTCAATATTTCACGATGAAACCACATTTAATTTACTTAACTAGTTCCCTATTTACATTACCTAGTATTAGAGTAAAATGTTTGATTGAGCATCAAAACTCCCCAAAATGTATTTCTAGTACCATTATGTGCTAATAGCCTTATAGATATTGGGAGGGGTCATTATCACTTGGGACAATCACCCTTATCCAACTAATGATTTGCCATGTGCCATAACTTGGTGGTGGGGGTGGGTGGATCATTATCCTGTGATAACCACCCCTCCCTCTATCTACAAGGCTATATTAACTCACCAATGCCCAAAGCGCATACCTCAGTTCTTAAAAATACAACTAAGTATCAAATATGGTCCTCACAGGACGTCAAATCCGTAGTCTTTTCTCATACAACTCACTTGATCCCGCCTAAATAGGTGACAGAGGTATCAGGTAATATTATCCCCACCAAAAATATTGCCATATATATGGTCATCGGGAACGGCCATAGGCGATATTTTTAGTGGCAGTAATATTAGGGTTTTTTGGGAGCAGGGGTTGCGGGCTGTCTCCTGCTCCTTTCAAAATAATACAGGGGTTGCGGGGGTGTCCCCCGTAGGTTCCATGCCTTAATATCACTGCAAACATATGGCCATATTTTTGTATGGTGATCTTTTTGCAGGGATATTAACACATGAAACCGTGACAGATTGCAATCATGTAATTATCTGTCTTTTACCACAGCTAATATTTCAACAGAATAGAAAACTGAAGAGGTACTTCCATGGCACATTGGGCCTCATGGAAGAGACCAGGAAGTGGCCTTCATCCTTGCAAGCAAATGCACTGTCTACCCAGCCTATTTTCAAACTATGCAAAAAAGGCACTGAGCGCAGTGTACACTGGGCTTGGCCCAGTGTGATTAATTGACTTCTGCAATGCAGGAATACAAGAATGAGTAGAGGCTAAAACGCCCACTCTGCCCTCATACTTCTACAAACCAAGAGCAAACAGAATCATAAAGGTAAAACAGGCACAGTCAAGAGATATATCTCCTTCCCCTTTTGTGGTAACGTGGGCAGAGGGAAGGCTTTACTCTTAAGAGGGGTATTAAAGTGGTTTAGTAGCAACTCAAAAAGTGAAATATTACAGTCCAAAACAAAGGAATGTACAATCAAAGTTCTATGAAAATGTATACTTTAATTAGACACATCAATACTAACTAACTAGAAATACTGTCAGTGATAAATCAGGGGTGAAAGGCAAGCAAAAGCAACAATGTTCTTCAATAGGGGTATGTACTTGTGAGCAAAAAGGGTTTAAAGTGACCTAACCAATCTGTAGGTTCCATAAATTGACCAAGGGGGCAGTTAGCAGTCAATAGTACTTACTTTGCAGTTCTTGAGTGGATCAGCAGCGGCACATCTGACTTCTTGGCACTGTGTGATGATAGAGAGAAACAGCAAATGACAGCAGCACAGGATTCTGCTGGTTCAAATGTGTTGAACCGTGCTTGAAACATGCTGCAAGCAGTTCAATTGTGCAAAACACTAGAATCCGGGCTGTCTTGGCTCTCAGTGTGTTGTGAGTCCCAATCGAGGGGCTCAGGGATAATATGAGTGCTTTTCTCATGCTCCCAAACATAGGGGAGCCTGGCACACAACTGTAGGTGTCCTCCAACATGGTGAAGTCTTGGGTACCACTGTGGCTGGCAGAGAGGCGGTCTCGCTCCAGCAGCAGGTCACTTCTTAGGTTGTTGTCAATCGCTCCAGGGACTCAGCGACATGATGAGTCCATGTCCTCGGACTCCAAAAAACTGGCACATAACTGCAGGGGTCCGCCAACATGGTGAGGACCTGGGAACTGCTGTTGCTGCCAGAAAGGCAGGTCCTGTTCGAGCAGCAGGTCTCCTCCAATGGTTAGCAGGGTCCAGTGAAATCTTCTCAAATAATGATCCAATGATGCTTCAAGAAAATTCTCAAGATGATTGAAAGAAGTGTTGGGAGACGCCTTCCTTTATAGGCAAACGTCTCCAGGTGATTGGACCAAAAGTAGCCTGCTTCAGGGGTCCAATCCTTGCTCTTGAAATGAGTACACTGTGCCCTCATGATGTCACACCAAAAGTGCTTTGCTCCAGAGGAAGTGGAGGTAACAGGAAAGAGAAAGAGACAGAGAGAATGAAGATGGCAGAATCTTCCAAATACTGTACAGATCCCTATCTGGCTATTCTATTAATTTCTCAATCAGATCAAAGGGCCTTTAGAAATGCAGAACCCTGATGAGGGGCATGTCTCTATGTGTATGAGTGTGCCTCTTTTGGGTTCTGCTCTGAGGTCAGTTTCCTGTGGAGTGAGCGTCCTGGGGGAAAGGATGCTACCTACTCTTACAAAGGAACAAAGAGAAGCAATACCCCAATGCTTGTCCTGTCAGCGGGCTAGGGTGGGCCGTGTCTGCGAGGAGTATATATAATCCTTCCACAGCTGAACTGGGCCCATAGGGCTGCCACATGTGCAAAATCAATGTAATGCGGCTGGGATAACTCTGAAAGATGCTGGCCACCATTCCCTAACCAAGGTATGACTTATATTTACAGTTTTATGTTCCATCAGGACATCACCTCAGGTTTATACTGGGCACTTTGGCATTCTTTGAATTTCCTTCCCCTAAGCCCAGTGTCCACTTGGCAGGCGTGCATGATAGTGTATTCACTGAATGTTATAGTTTCTGTGCTGTGATAGAAAAGGGGCAATTCGTTGAAAAAAAATGTAGATGTAGGTTCCTAAAGCAACCATAACTCAATATCCATACACTGCTCCAAAAACCACACAGGGCATCACATATGACACGCACAGATCCACAGCCTCTACAGCGTACGAGGAAAAAAAACAGCTACTGAAAAACATGTTGACTTTCACTTTTGATTTTAGGGGCAACACAAAACAATGCTAAAATGGGCCATAAAGGTTATTTTCAAGAGGCTATTTTTCAGGTTGATTACCATAACGTGTGATGTCATGACCTGAACATATCATATTTTGCGCTGGTATGATAAATTCCTTTCAAATACAGTTTATTGCAATGAATTTCTAAGCATTTTTTATTACAGGTATATACAGAATTCTAACAGAAAAAGAGTTCCCACATAGGACTACCACACATAGGAACAGTAATGGAAAAAGAGTTGCCACATAGGACTAGCACACATAGGAACAGTAATGGAAAAGAGTTCCCACATAGGACTACCACACATAGGAACAGTAATGGAAAAGAGTTCCCACATAGGACTAGCACGCATAGGAAAAGTATTGGAAAAGAGTTCACACATAGGACTAGCACGCATAGGAACAGTAATTGAAAAGAGTTCCCACATAGGACTAGCAAACATAGGAAAAGTAATGGAAAAAAGATCATCGTCATTTAAAACAAGTTTTTAGTGATGAATCAACTGATAAAAACAATGGAATAAGTACATACAAGTATCGACATAATCTCCAGAACATTACATCAAGTGCAGAAACATTGTTATCCATTTCATCATTGCTGACTAGATAAGTAATTGATATATGTTTCTGATTGAATAAAGAGTTGCTGAACATATGCACTTACAATCAATGATATCTTTGTAATTGAGCAAAAAGAAAGACATTTCTGAAAATGTAAAGCATTAATCACAATGCACAAAATACTCTACAAACTAAAACATTTCTAGATGTTGTTAACTATTGTTAATTCCCATCTCCTCGCCGTATTGCCCTCTGGGAACGGGGAGTTGAGAGGGTTTTGGTAAATGCAACATCTTTTTATTTCTTTTTGGAAAAAAGTGCAGGGAGTTTTAATGCCAAAGAAACAGCTTTTTAGTGGAATAAACTATTTGAAAAATAAAGAATGCATTTGAATTTCTTATTTTGGATGGATCACCTTTGGAATGGAAAACATATAAATCATACCATGGTGTGCATTGTATAATGAACACATGTAGAGAATACAAATATAAAAATACAAAATAGCTTAAAGTCTTATGAAGTTAGGAGCCAAGAAGTAGACAGTATTTTTATCTGCAATCGCAGGTCCATGACTTTTGAATTTGTACTTTCACTTCGAGTGCAGCACTAACAACAGCACTTATTGAAACACTTGCTGTGATGCTCTACAGCACTGGTCCACACCTGACTCCTCACAGCTTTGTCCTCCCCGTGAGATGTTGTTCCTTTGACAACTGCGAGGAGAAGCTAATGGTCACCGTGAGATGCTTCGAAAATCGTTCCTATTTCTTTGCATTTTTGGGAATAATGACACACAAAGTCAGAATTGATGTGAATGTATTAAAAAAAAATAATAGAATGATTACAGTGAGCTCTGCATCTGTTTTCCGTAGCATCTTTTATCTGTGTACTGGAAGCATTTTGAATGGATTGCATTCATTTTATTTTATTAAATTAGTGATGACAACTTTATCAAAACATATTAAGAACAAATTTAACACGGAATGGACAACGCGTTGACACTCAAGGTTTGAAAAAGCCTTCAAAAAAATGACTGCCCCTGAATGGCCTGCATTATCCTGTCCTCAATAGCCAAATGCCCTTCATATGTTTAGGACATCCATTCAAAACACCTTCAATACATTGATAGTATATTAGAAGTTACAACATAGCGACCTGTTCTTACTGGACTTAGTAGGTGGAGGAATGTGCACGAATCTTTACATAAGAACAAAAGTTATAGTTATTAAATTCGATAGTTATCCGAGAAAAACCAGGTTTGGGTGCGGGTTGAGGGGACCAGACTTCCTCATCCCTGGCCTTTTTCCTGAAATGGATCCAGGATTTCTTATAGGTTGTTATTCGTGTTGTAAGGCATTCTGGAAAGGAGTGTGGGCAGTGACACTTAGCATTCTATCTGCCTTGTTGTTATGGCATCTGGAGATATTGCCTTTGGCATACCCAAGGGAGAAAAGTGCCCACAGAGATGGGGGGACACTAATGTACTTCTGGTGACTAAACACACTATTGCACTGATTGGGGTAATGGGCAGTTTGAAAGAGTTTGGCGGGTCCCACCTTTAGAATTCCTCACCATGAATACATATGTACCATGAGAGCCATAACGTTCTATAAGCACCAAGATTTAGCAGATATGGGACATTGGCACCCAGTCAACTTACCGAAAATAATCCAGAGTTGTACATTTCACCGAAAACCATAATACCGAGAAATACCAAAAAAATAAACAAATATATAAAGGGTAATAGGGTAAGAGGGTAAAATGGGTTGGGATGGGGTTGGCATGGTGTCATAAGGATATACAATCAGGGAGCTTAGCCACCCCAAAATCCGTATTTTTCGGTATTGTGGTCGCAATGAAATGTACCACTCTGAATTTTGCATCGGTAAGATCACATTTAACCGGGAAATTATGTTGCATAGCACGCTTTACACTCTGAACATTTTTGTTGGCTTTGCACCATGTTAATCGAAGAAAGTCACTTGTATTTCTCAATTTATATCTAACATGAATGCTCACACTTAAATTTGTCCCTGAATCATTACATTATTGTTACTATTACACTCATTACACGGTAGGCGGTAGGGATTTACCGGTACCGGTAAAATACCGGTACCGGTAAATCCCTGCCGCCTTACTACGAGGTCCCTTAGCGGGTTGGAGTTTTAACGCCTGCTTTTTGCAGGCGTTAAATACCAACCCGCTAAGGGACCTCGGAGCTAATTACGGCACCGCTAAATTGCGGTGCCGTAATTAGCGCCTTCCCCATTCCCATTGAGCCCTATGGGGCAGAAATGGGAATGGGGAAGGGCAATGGCGGAAGGGGGATTTACCGCCCCTCCAACCTAGGGATGGGGCGGTAAATCCCCTTTCCACCAAGGCGGTGCCGGTATTTTACCGGCATGAGCCATGGCGCTAATAGCGCCATGGCTCACCGCCTACCGTGTAATGAGGCCCTATGTCTTTGTCTCTGAGGCTCCCATCTGGGAGTCCTCAATGAACACCAGTGTGAAGGTTGGCAGGCGACTAATGGTAATTTAGTGTGCTGAAAGGACAAGCAGCAACTCATATTGTGCATTTTCCAGAGCACAAAGATGTTTTGCTGTGGAATTATTGTTGTGGCAACCGAACAAGATGCAAGGAGGTTCATGATTTCACAGTGAACCTACCGATCTGATGAAGGTGGTATAAATTAGCTGCTTCCCACTGAAACCGGTTGATGATACCAGTGGATGTGTAAGACAGAAATGACTGTTGTAGAATAATTTCAAGTGAAGGTTATTCCTCACGTGTTTTCTTTGTGAACTCATACAGTGAAAATGATAAATAGTATTAGGAATAGGTATCACTGATCAGGCCCTGGTATGGCTGACTCCTTTCATATTCGATCAACCCTGCCAGGTCCAACTTAGGTCCTCTTCTTCTATCTATACCTCTGGTGTTCCCCAGGGGTCTAGCCAATTTCTGGCATTTCTTGCCCACCACTCTCTGTCCTAACATTCAGTGCTATGCGGATGACACTCAACTCATTTTCAGGCTCCCTTCAGCCACCTTTTCCCCTTCTCTCATCTCTGACTCTCTGTCTGCTATCCAATGATCTCTGCCTTAATGCCAGTAAGACTGAGATTCTCCTCATCAGCACAACCACTCCCATATTTCCTGTAACCCTCTGGCATGCCTCTCTTTGCCCTCTCCCTGCTCCCACTTGTGAGGCTAAAACCCTCAGGGTCATCTTGGACTCCACACTCACCTTCTCTCCTCACATCTCTGACGTCTCTAAGAAGTCACACTACCAGCTGCACCTCCTCAGAGGTATTCTTCCTTTCCTCTCCTTCCCCCAGAAGCTCACTGTCTCCAGCACTCTGGTTCTCTCTAGGCTGGACTACTGCAACAGCCTTTTTTTCTAAATCTTCCTGCCTCTACTCTCTACCCTATGCAACTCATCCAAAACAGGACTGCAAGACTTGACCTTTGCCTCAAGCCCTGGGTTTGTATCTCTCCAGGACTGAAATCTCTGCATTGGCTCCCAGTGACTGCGAAGATTAAGTTCAAAACCCCCTGCATTGTCCACAAGGCTTTCTGGGGAATGGACTCAATACCTTCAACTCCTTTCTTCCTAAATATCTTCCTTCTCAAGCTCTCCACTCCAACTCTCTCAGGGTTAGTCACTTCTCCAAGCAACGAGTTGGTGGTAGATCTCTTTCTTCAGCTGGGGCCTCCCTCTGGAACAGCCTCCCTGCCTCTCTGAAAATTGAGGAGATCCATATGAAGTTCTGGAAGCACCTCAAGACCTTCTTCATTGTTTCTGCTTTCTCTCCTCCTCTCCCCTGCTGAACCCCTGGCTGAAACTGAAACTGCACTGGTCACCTGGCTACATTCTGTTCTCGGGCACAGGTCCCCTCCCCACCGTTGCATACCTGTACTGCCCCCCTGGCAACCTATGTACTCTGGTGTTGTTTCTGTATCCCTTCAGCTCCCTACAAGCACTTGACACCTGATGGCTGCACTACCCCTGCCACCAGCTGGCTGCACTTCTTATTTATCGTCATTATGAATTGTTTTTATATATTCTCTGTTTATCCTATGTACTGCACTTTCCCTCCTCCTTTCCCCTTGCACTTCTACCCTCCCACCTCCCCTGCACTTGCGTGATCTCAATGTCACCTGGCCTAGTAAGATTGTTGTCTGCAATCTCTCTGTTCCCCTCCCTTGCCGTGTTGCGCTTGAAACACTTGTGTATGGGCGTGTTATAAATGCCATACCATATCATATCATAAAAAGCAGACATGGGGGAATAGGAATATAAAGCAGCCCTTTCCCACGTTTGGGAAAAGATTTTTTTAGAAATGTATTTTATACATGATGGTAAAACAGTGAAGAATAACACAGATTATCACGAGTTTCAATCATAAATGTAATACTAATGATCCACAAGTGGCTTGTTCTCATTTACCAGGTAGTGCAGATAGGGACAGTTCTCCCTCTGAATTTCACCTAGGTAGGTGGCCCATCACTGATTGCTAGTGGTAGCACACTTGCACAAAAGGGATACTTAGGATCTTTTTTGAACAGATACCGTTGACTATACAGGAAAGGATGGCAGTCTAAAAGTTTGATAAAGGTATATCAATGAGATGTTTAGAATTTGGAAAGGATCCTGACAGTAACATGATGCATTATTGCTCATCAATCTCATCTATCCCAATAACAATACATTTGGCTTTGAACTTAGCAGTACATTCAGTCCATGTGAAGTGGATTTTTTGAACCTAACTATTTATGCAAAAGAAGGGCAGTTACAAATTAAAACACACAGACAATCTACTGTGGTCAATTTAACATTGCATGTGCATAGCTGCCATAAACATGATAATATTAACAATATACCCACTGGCAAATTCAAAAGAGCACGTAGGAATTGCAGCAAAGATAATGCTTTTGAACAAGAATGTACACCGATTAAACAGAGATTTGTAGACAAAGGTTATTCAAAACACATAACTGATCAAGCATATTACAATATCAAATGTAGGGACAAAGAAGAGCTACTGACTCCCAAAGTAAACACCAATAACGATAACTGTGTAAGATGTATAATAGCATGCTCCAATGAAAGCCATGTCCTATTAAAATAACTATCCAAACATTGGCACATATTACAAATATATGATTATATTAAAAATTATATAGGTGAAAAAACTAGAATTACCCATACAAGAGAACCAACATTATGCAATAGATGATGTCCCAGCTTTATGACACAGACAAATCCTTTGCAAATCAAGATATGTAGGGTATCCAATTCAATGTGTGTGTGCAACAAAATCTATATAGGCAGCACCATTAGAGAACTCTGTATCCACATAACAGAATACTTCTGAACGATTGGAAGTCAAGATCAACAGCTTCCTTCCTTGCATTGGAATCCACAGCACCAACTAGACCAGAAGGCGGATATTAGATTTCTTGTACATATTACACCTAACATTAGTACCCTGAGTGGGTGTGTCCACGGGATACACGTAGAGTGATTGCCTTGTTTCCGAGCCATACCACGAGCCATACCACGGTGTACCACAGTGTAATCCTGTAGACGCACCTACGTGCCTGCGTTTGTTCCCGTCTGGGGGCGTGGCAGCCTTAGCCAATGAAGAGGCTCAAAATGGGGCAATCTCCACTCTGAGCCTCCCCAAAGCTGGAGGCTGCCTTCGTCCCCCGCCAGGGACTCAGGTAAGTGTTTTTTTTTCCTCCACCCTCCTCCCCTCCAAACTATCACCTCCCCACCCTCCCAACCCCACTTACCTTCTTTTTTCTTCTTTTCCCGGGAGAGAACGCACTGGAAACACTTCTGTTCCCAGCAGGTCCGCTCCCGATGGCTGCCATGGAAAGGGAAAATGGACTACATTTTCCCTTTCCCGGCGGCCATTTTATTTGATTTTTGGGTCCTAAAGGCCGGGTACTAATGGCCATAAACCCCTCAACGGTGGGCAAATACTGCCCACGGTAATGCCACCGCGGCTTCGTTAAGTACATAACTACGGCCCTGGGGGCATTACCTGGGGTGTATTGGGCCGCAGTCTCGTGGCTTGTTGCCACATTATAGGTGTCCGACCCTGATATCATGGAAGATTATAAACCATTTTTATAATAATGTATCCGCTTACCTAAATTATATGCATACAATCATTTAGTCTCAAGGCTAGCGTAATCATTGATGTACTTTTAACATGAATATTTTTATAGCATAGCTAATAAAAGATCCTTTTTTACTGTATAATTTTTCAAGCCAATATAATGGAGTTTCAATGGACCCCCAATTAGTACACTTATGTTGCATTAAAATCTACACGTCGTAAACATATTCTTGAGTCCCTTAAAATACTGATTAAATGGCCAGGACACCCACACATTTTCAGTTTATCCCAAAGGTCATGCCTGTTGTCCTGGTCAAAAGCTATCGTCAGGTCTGTAAATGCCATCAATATAGGTTTTCTTTTGTTTGTGGACTTACTTTGAAGAAAGGAAATTATTAACCTGTTGAAAGAGCAGGGACGTCATTTTAGGGTCACCTGGCGTCACACATACAACCTCTGGGGTCTCCCTTGCTACCCCTAAAAACTTTTTTTTAAATACAACTTTATTTTTAACATGTCCTGTGGCCATTGAATTGTGGCTCTTTGTTTTTGGAGTGGCTGGCTGTTACCTCACCTGGACCCCACAGGGGTGTCGATCGGACCCGC